>NC_092746.1:57695763-58320763 GCF_047496795.1 Chiloscyllium punctatum | reverse complement strand
GGCAAGACCTTTCTCATCCTGAAAATCATCTCGCTACATATTATATGCTTTTCTCAAGTGGTGTGGCAAGATTCAAACCAGGGAGTTCCCAATTGATGTTCATCAATTCTTGCTAAATGCTTCATTAACAGCCCCCCTCCACATGGTGTGTGATCTTACCAAGCTCACCATGAAAATCGCCTATTGGTAAAACTCAGCATGGAAGCGGAAGCTGGTTCTTGGTGAATCAACTTACCGTTGGACACTAGGCAACAATATCTCCAGTATACTTGATGGGGACTTGCTTCACATACTCCACTTCACAGACATTGGCATCTGACACATTATTGATCCATTCATAGGAGATGTCTGCACTTTAATGCTGTACCTTGAGTTGCAACTAGGTATCATTGTAATACTGCAACTAGAACACTGTGAACTAAGGGATACATGCCCAGCTCTTGGACTGGACTAAACTGCCATCCCCAAACTCTTCACTTGCTGTCATAGAACCCACTCACTGAGCCTACCTGGATACTCTCAGCAGACCTGCCTTGCATTGTCTTACATTTTTGTGCATTGCCTTCTCAGCTAGAAATACCATGCTCCTCTTACTATTGCCTTGCTGCATCATTTAGCATAGATACAAAGCCAGAAGCTTGCCATCATTCCCAAAGGCCTCATTCTAGTTGAGGGTGTCAGCTTCTGCTCAGGACATTCCCCACATAATAAGTCAAAGGAATCCTTTATCAGTCCATTCCAAGTCAGGATCCTCTGTTCATAATGAGTGAGGAACCAAATGAAAGGCAGCACACTACCATGTTTCAACTCCTTCTGCCTTATTGTGGGCTGTTTTTCTCTTGGAATGAAAGAGAGGTGGATATTGCAAAGGACAGAAGTGTGTGGAACAGCAATCGCTGTTTATGCAGTTGGGATGGTTTCTTGAGTGAGTGAGTCAGCAGTGCAGTGTGTGTGCAGGGTTAATAGTGTTGCAGTTTGAGATGGGTAAGGTGAATGGAGGAGGTGTTACATGCATTAGAGAGAGTGGTAGAACATGGGGTCTGGTGGGAAGTGGCAGCAGAAATGGAGTCTGAGGTTTTGGAGCAAAATAGAGGCATACACACTGTCGAAGTGGAGAAGGACATAAATTTTCTTCCTACATTGCTAAGCAAGCCTCCAGGTGGCTGACAGTGCTTTAACATGATGGTCAATTCCAGGATCTCCAGTGGGTGGTGAGTTGCTCCAAGAGTGGCATCCAGTGAGATGGGGTGGAAAATCAGACACACTCAGCGTTAGGGCTAAAATGACAAATAATGTGTTGAGTTTCTTAAGATATGGCAAGAATCACTCTGCCAAACCTGACTCAGCCTGCACTCAGCCTAAAACCATAAGGTCCAGCCTTTTTGCTTTTCTAGTACAGCCAGCATTGCAAAATTACCAGAGAAATTCACTCAACATTGTTTGATAAATCACAGCAGTACTGAGCTTGTAATTTTAGAGAAAAAGTATATCTGCTATTGTAATTCCAGCTTCATATTCAGGTGTTGTTTCATTAAACAGATAATGGAAACAAAGTTTCCCTTAGATGCAACATTAAATCAAAAATGTGACATACTGCTGAAGATTTACAAAAATGAGAGAGTGTGCATAAGTAGGGAAAGGATTCAAATATTGTGGGTCAATAATTAACCTAAAGCTAAACAACCATAACTTACGTTGCACATTACATACTTGTCACAAAACATTGCATTCATTCAGGACTTGATATGGACAATGTGTGTACAAAGTCTCCTAGGCTGTCTCACTGGTGCCATGGTGACAGCATTGGCATATGCCACAGACATTCTGGGGACATTCCAGTCAGCAGGAGTCACAGATCTTTTTGTATAAAATTCAATTAATCTGAAGTGATTTGTTTAGCACAATAAGAAACTCTGCTCAGTTGACATGGATATATTGATTTATGGCTTGTGGCTTTAAAAGACGTAAGACGAACAAAGGGGGTAAATGAACCCAAGCAACATATTCTAGTAATAAGTAATCCTTCAGGGTATGGTGAAGTACATAAGTATCAGGTATGTCAAAATTAAGGTGAAAAGGGTGAAGTCACAGCTAGAAGCAAAAGTTCTCAAGACTGTCTTCTATAAAATATGCTCTCTGACATGACAGCTTCCAAAGTCCACTTACATGTTTCCTTAACAGGAGCTGTAATTTTTGAAACAAACATATTTTGCAGATCACCAAAACAATCCACAACATTCTGATATTTATGATAACAATGATAATTAAAAATAAAAAAAATAAAGTTAAAGAAATGCTGGGTTTTCAACAGTAGGTCTGCCAGTGCTTAAACAGCAAAAAGAAATTAATGTTTGAGTACAGACTCATCATCATGCCAACCAGTTCTGATGAAGGGTCTATATCTGGAATGTTATTATTCTGTGATATATTTCCAGCTGTTTTATAGCAGTAACTGGTTGATCTTCTGCAGCACTGCTCACAGGTAGTCTGGAGTCTGCAGCATGTTTATGATTGTTATTATCTAGCCGTGCCTAACTTTTGTTCTTGTTGGAGAGATACTCTAGATTGGCTGTTACATAGTTGCTCTCTCATTTTGTGGGGAGGTCACATGAGTGCAAGGTCACATTTCAAACAGAAAATAACTGAAGTTCACCACCTTCTGTGCACTTTTGTAAAGATTGTTCAGTTATGATTTGTTTAAGTTTTATAAAAGGTGTCATCATGTTCCTAACACTGTTGTTTACTATAACCATCTACTGTTGGGTGGTAACACAGTGGTAACATCCCTACCCCTAGGTCAGGAGACGCTGGCTAAAATTCCACCTACTCCAGCCGGGTGTCAATACCTGAGCAAGTTGATCAGAAAAATTTTTATTACTTGTTGGAGGATGGGGGTGGGGGTGGGGGTGGGGGTGAGGTTATGGTCAACATCAGGGATTCAATTTTAACTCAGCGTACCGAGTGAGCACTGTGTGGATTGGCAATAAATTTGACCAAAGTATAGGTCTTCCAAAAGGCTGTAGATTCACCTTAAAGAGATTCAGAACAAACAAGTGTTTGAAGTTAAATCAAGTTTCATTTCGGTAGACTTAATTTTAGTAAAGGTTTTACTTAAACGTCCAGTAAAATTCAATTCATTATGCAATAGCACCTATGTGTCACTAAAGTGGGCGTGAATTTGTGACAAAGTGTGACAAGAATTGAAAGCCCCTGGAGAGCACATCCTAAAAACGACAAGGTACTGCTTTCATGGGTTTTCCCATGGAGGCAACAACTCTTAAAGTCACACAATGAGAAATATGCACTTAAAAACAGATGAAGAAACAAACCCTACAGTTAAAAGAAATCAGCACTTGAGAAAAGAGCATAGAGCTAAAAGTATAATTGCATTTAAGGTAAAATATCTTGTAAAACAAGTTAGGGGAGCAAGAAAGAACCAAGTGCTGAAAACAGAACTTTCGGAAGAAAAATTAGAAAAGGAATATAGCGTTTATCAGGGAGATTCACATGCTCGTTTCGAAACCCAAGATATTTTCCTTCAATTAATTTCAACAAGTCATCCTTATTACAATCTGAACCTGAAAGGAGATTTACCCATTATGGGGTTCATCATTGTACAGAGTATGAACGCAGGGCTAAAGTTTAATTTGGATACTGAGCTGTATTACTTCCTTGTTCAGAACTCTCTTCCACAAACAGCAGCGGATTCAAGATCAGTTGTTAATTTTAAATCTGAGGTAGATAACTTTTTGTTGAACAAAGATATTAAGCCACATGGGCCAAAGACAGGATATATTGAGTTAGGCCACAGGTCAGCCATGACTTTGTTGGATAGTGGAGCAGGCTCAAGAGAGCTCTGAATGGCCTACTCTTGTTCCTATGCTTCTTCACTTGGGAATCTAAGTACTCCTGGAAAAATAGTAATTGGTCCAGATATTCCAATGACCAAATGGTCGGAATAGCACAGACTGGAGTTAAGCATCAGAACCAGGCAGAATCCCAGGGAAAGCAGACACCATGGGTATGAGCTAAGAAATTGAAGATTCTGATGGGTAATTCTCTGTATTGAGAACCCTCAGAAAGAATTCATTAATTCAGAGGGTCTACCTCAGATAAGTTAATAGTTATCCAGGAAAGGTTAGATGATTAAACACGGATTCTGGGTCCAACTCCTGCATAACTATTATGCTGATCTGCACAAATGACGACACCCGTCACTAACAACACCTCCCCAAACCCATACACCCACCTCCCTAGAACCCTGGCAACAATCACCATCCACCTGCCGACCAGACACCCACTGCCCTTCTGGACCTGACAACCTTTTTTCTGCCATCAACCTGAACCCTTGCCAGCTCCAATACCCACCCTCACCTCCCAGTCCCAAAACAGCCCTTGCCTAACATGCTTTTGATTACTACCAGTCCGACAGCCACCACTATAATACACTTTCCTACCCACCACTGACCCATCCTAATCACTCCATCACTTACCATACCTCCCTGATGCCATACCCATCTGGACTTGGCATTCTACCTACCTGAGACCCCAACTCATTAATCAAATGCCACCTTAACCCACACTTAGCTTTACCCTTTCACAGCAGCTATCAAATTGTCGCGCTTCTGCTATTTAACTTTTAAATCTCAGAATATGCTCTAAAAGGAAGTATGGTTTAACTTCCTTAGACCACCTCCCACTGTAGGGAACTGCCATATATTTCTGTAGGTGTGAGATTGGAATTCCCAGGTAGAAATGTGGAGCTCTGTACCGATGGAAAAATATAGGTCCAAGTGGCAATCTGACGGCAGTTTCCATTGAGGAATATTCAGGCTATTATATCAGAATGCAATGTGAATGAAGGGAAAGATAACTAAACAGTGACAATAGCCAGGAACAATAGGCCACATTTTTGAATTGACATCCCCTTTCCTCTTAAACACAACGATTTAGTATGCTCACTGCAACATGTAATTTTTCTAACCACTTGTGGTAGAAGGTTACACTTAATGGATAGTGTATTGAAATTATGTATTGATTGGGCTGAAAATATGGCCTTTCAAGTCATTTTCCATCCCAGTACTTAGATTAGTAGTAGGGTACAGCTGCCTGTTCTTTACTAAGTCCATGCTTCCTCGGTTTCCATTCTTTATTCTTTCCTTTAGAAAACTCTTTCTTTCCCCCTTTCCTGTGATTCTTTCACCTACTTGAAGGGGATGACAGGACATTTGCACGACCCTACCTCACACACTTCAAAGTGGTTAAACTAGGGCCAGCCTGTCTAGAAAACCTTATCAGAAATAGTCAACTTGAAGGAGTATAAAATGGCCATGTCCTGACCCATTCACAAAGCATCTTAACAATTACTTGGGTACTAAGGTGGTTGGGGGAGAAAGCATGAGACACAATTAATTCTGACAATGAACTTTGCCCTAGAAACAAATTCATCCAGCCATAATTCATGACCGTGAACCATGGGGATATCAAATCAACTACCTACATACAGGCTTGACTAATTGATTAGGTGATAAGAAGGGATTATTCGATGAGTCCATGAACTATTTTTTTGTGATTAAAAAACTGCTTTTTGTCCAAGACACCAGAAAGAAGTAGAAGAGATGACAAAGTCGTGGAACTCCTAAATAGATCACTTTCTCTCTCTTTCTCTCTCTCTCTCTCTCTCTCTCTCTCTCTCTCTCTCTCTCTCTCTCCCTTTCTCTCTCCATGCTGGGAGATTGCATGCTATTTGACAACTGCACAATAAGGCAATGTTTTGAGAATTAACTCAAAACAGTTCATACCGAGAAAATATAAATTGCCCACCCATGTATTTAATCATCTTAGAAACATAGAAAATAGGAACAAGAGTAGACCATTCTGCCCTTTGAGCCTGGTCCATCATTCAAAATGATCATGGCTGATAAACCAATTCACTTGTTCCAATTTTCTGATATTGTTTGATCCTTTTAGCTCTAAGAACTGTATCTATCGCCTTCTTAAAAACATATAATGTTTGGTCTCAACTGCTTTCTGTGACTCACCACTATCCAGGTAAAAAAAGAAATCCTAACCTCAGTCCTTTATACTGAAACTGTAACCTTGGCTCTAGACTCTCTGGTCATCAGGAAATCCTTCCTGTGTTTACCCTGTTTCAACCTGTTAGGTTTTTAGAGATTTCTACAAGATCCATTCCTCATTCTTCTAAACTCCAGTAAATATAGTCCTAATTAATGGGAAGACATGGCCTAGCAGTATTATCACTAAACTGTTAATCCAGAGACCCAGATAAAGTTCTGGAGACCTGGATTCAAATCAAGCCATGGCAGATGATGGAATTTGAATTCAGTCAAAACCTGGAAATAAGAATCTAATTGTGACTCGAAACCATTGCCAGGATAAACCCTTCTAGTTCACCAACATCCTTCAGAGAAGGAAACTGCTCTCTCTACCTGGTCTAGCCTATGTATGACTCCAAACTGACAGCAATGTGGTTGACTCTTAACTGCACTCTGGGTAAATAGGGATGGGCCTAGCTACTGAAACCAGCAAGGAATGAATAAGAATTTTTCTTCTAAATCTGATCCAGCTTCTAAGCATACTTCAGTCCTAGCATCCCAAGAATCAGTCTATAAGCCTTTTGTTGCATTCCTTCATAGCTAGAACATCCGTCTTCAGCTAAGGAGACTGCCTGGTCTCATCAAGGTCTTATACAATTACAGCAAGACATCTCTGCTCCTGTACTCAAATCTTCTCATTATGAAAGCCACATATTAATGGCCTTCTTCTACACTTGATGTATCTGCATGCTTACTTTCAGCAACTGGTGTACATGGACATCCAGGACTCATTGCACGTCCGCTTTTCTCAACCTATCACCATTCAGATAATCTGCCTTCCAATTTTTGCTACTAATGTGAATAGCCTCACATTTATCCACATTATGCTTCATCTGTCTCACATGTGTTTTATTGCTCAAAATCACACTGATACATCTTGCATCGTCTTCAGAGAACCAAAGCTTGTATGATATGCAAACTCAATGGTGAATATATCAAAAGGATCATCAAACTCATCCAGAAACCACCCAAATCAGCAATCTAGAAAAGTCATATGACAATAAATTTTTTAGAGTTTAAAATAATGTTTAACTTACATCTGCGTGCATGTGAATCCTTGCATAAGAATAGGAACAGGCAAAGGCCATTTGATTCCTCCAGCATATATATAGTTAAATATTTACTGACTTTTATAAATCTGTTGCAACTGAATAAGGATTAAAAAGGAAACGAGTCACTGTACCCTTCTTCATCTGGTTGTAACAGAAACTTTGAAATGGATCACAGGAAAGATAGCGTAATCTGAGTAAGAAGGGTTAACTGTACCTAGCTGCTTCTCGAATTGTTACAAAAATTAATGATACTAAAACAAGAACACAAAATTCCCCAATTTCCCCATGGAAAACATGAATCAGGGTTCTGTACTTGACAAAAATTACTATTATAAATAATTAAACTTTGGCTACAGGTAAACAGCTATAAACTGTTGGTACATAACACAACAAATTAGATTAGATTACTTACAGTGTGGAAACAGGCCCTTCGGCCCAACAAGTCCACACCGCCCCGCCGAAGCACAACCCACCCATACCCCTACATCTACCCCTTACCTAACACTACGGGCAATTTAGCATGGCCAATTCACCTAACCTGCACATCTTTGGACTGTGGGAGGAAACCGGTGCACCCGGAGGAAACCCACGCGGAGAACGTGCAAACTCCACACAGTCAGTCGCCTGAGGTGGGAATTGAACCCGGGTCTCTGCCGCTGTGAGGCAGCAGTGCTAACCACTGTGCCACTGTGTCGCCCAATTAAAATTAAAACTCTAATCCTCTTCTAAACTTTCATTCTTTTTCCTCCTTTCTCTCTCTCTCTCTCTCTCTCTGACATACTACTTAAAACTCTCAGCCTACAACAGCTTCTCAAGGAAAGATTAATTGGTTTCTTCATTTTTAAAATAGATTTAAACTGCAGATAATGAGGAAATAGCACCTGTACTGATGGAAGTCAAACCAATTCTTTATTTTGTTCCCAACCCCACATTGTACTTGAGAACCAATCATATGTTATTGATCAGCAAAAGGCTTTTGTCACTGATAACTGGTCACTAGTCCATACACCTGTCAACTTCTTGCCATCCAACTGTATTTGTACACAACCCGTTGGCTCCAATTGATCTGCAAGCTCTTCTATCACTGCTTGTTCAGTTTGAACACTGTTTGAACAGTGCTTGCCATAAGTGTCAGGTTACTTATTTTCAAAACATGCTGTAGTCATTTATGCACCAGTTTTAAAGCAGTTTTTCTCATATTTGAGTATACAATCATAAAAATCAGAAAAGCAGAAAGATGTCATGCAGGATGGAAACAGACTCTTTGGTCCAATTCAACCATGTTGACCAAGTTTGCCAAACTAAAATAGTCCCACTTGCCTGTATTTGGCATATATACTGTGAAAACATATCTATTCATGTGCCTATCCAATTGTCTTTCAAATGTTGTAACTGTACCCACATCTACCACTTCCTCTAGCAGTTCATTCCACATTTGAACCACCATGTGAAAAAGTTGTCCCTCAGGTCCCTTTTAAATCTTTCTCCTCTCACCTTAAAAATATGCCCCCAAGTTTTGAACTTCTCCACCCTAGGGAAAAACCTTTGCTATTCACCTTATGGATGGAGGTTTGCTCGCTGAGCTGCAAGGTTCATTTTCAGACATTTCATAACCATACTAAGTAACACCTTCTATGAGCCTCCAGACAAAGCAGTGGTGATGAATCCTGCTTTCTATTTATATATTTGGGTTACTTTGGGTTGGTGATGTCATTTCCTGTGGTGATGCCATTTCGTATGGTGATGTCATTTCTGGTTCTTTTTCCTGGGGGATGGTAAGTGGGGCCCAATTGGACCTCAACCTGAGCTACACATCTTCTCAAAACTTATTTATGCCCCTCCTGACTTTATAAACCTTTTTAAGGTTACCCCTTGGCTTCCTATGCTTCAGTGAAAAGTGTCCTGGCTTATCCAACCCCTTCATATTATTCAAAACTTCCAGTCCCAGCAACACCCTGGTATAAATCTTTTCTGAACCCTCTCCAATTTAATAATATCTTTCCTATGGTAGTGCAACCAGAACTGTACACAGTACTCCAAAAGTGGCCTCACCAAAGTCCTGCCCAACCTCAATATGATGTCCCAACTCCTATACTGAATGGTCTGAGCAATAAAGACAAGCATGACAAACACCTTCTTAACCACCCTGTCTATCTATAATGCAACTTTCAAAGATCTATGTACCTGAGACCCCAGATCTCTCTGTTCGACAGCACTAATCAGGACTGTATAAATCCAGCCCTTGTTTGTTTTATCAAAATGTAACACCTCACATTTATCCAGATTAAATTCCATCTGTCACTCCTCAGCCCATTGGCCCAACTGATCAAGATAAATTTGCAATCTTAGATAACTTTTCTCATTATCATCTTTATGTTTTGCCAAACAACTTAAATAAACTTAAATCTTGACCAGTTGATTATTAATATTTCAGTCATTGGAAACCTTTTCTGTTAGTTGTATCTAATTTCATAATTTTAAACAATTATGTCAAATACTCTTATGCTTTTTAGCAATCCCAATTTCTTTGCAATCTCTCATTCCTGGATCTATTATACCTGGATCTATTTATCTATTTGGATCCTCTACAAAGCCTTACTCCTTCTTGTGTCCACAATTAGAAACCTTAATCACTGTAAGTTTGAACTATGTTAAATAGATTTTGCAGAAGTTCTTCAAAGTTTTCCTCCATGTCTATTTTTATGAAGGCCATCAAAAAGGTAGGTTTCAGTACGACAAACGTTTACAATAGGGGCTTTGTTAAACAATTGCATATGACTTGGTTATTTGTTTTATGCAATAAATTTTGGTTCTTTGTACCTAGCCCAGTCAGTCATCAAAATAATGTTTTTCAAGGGCTGTTGTTGAGATTTTCTTCAAGATTTCTTTTTGATTTTCAGGTGCTACATTTTGGCTTCTCACTTATTATTAGGTGATAGGCTTATGTAGCAATGCCACCTTCTTATTCGTTTTGAAATATGGGATATTTGGACTCATCAATAACCAGAATCAGAGAGCTTCATCAATACCCTCATATTTCAATCCTGCAGCAAATTGAAAGCCACAAAACACAAGAGAAGTTTTCATTTCCTACATACAGTATTTACATTGACCTAATACAACAGAAATGAGTTAACAACAAAAGTTTTTATTCAAAATAACTGACACACTTTTACACTAAAAATCCATCATTCAGAAAATGTAGATTTGGGCAGACTGAGATCATAGTTAGTGTAATTCCAGGAGACAGTGAGGTCTGCAGATGCTGGAGGTCAGACTTGAGAGTGTGTTGCTGGAAAAGCACAGCAAGTCAGGCAGCATCCGAGGAGCACGAACACCAACATTTCGGGCCGGAGCCCTGCGTTTGCTCAAAGTTAATTCATTTCATTGAATTTAGTATCTAATGATTTCAATGTTTTTCTTGTTCCCAATTAGTAGAGGATTCCTTTGTTCAAATGTTTTAAACTGCCACCTCGTCTCTGCAGGATCCTTCCCATACCTTGCCATTTCCTTCTTCTCTCTCTGCTTCCTTTTTTCTCCTTGCAGCTTAAGTCTTCAACTTCCCCATCCCTCAGGAACAGGCAGCTTTCTCCCTTCCTCTGGTCTGTAATCCCATGTATTGCAACCACCTTATTTCTCCCACTGACCACAAGCAGACACTTCATTTTCGCTCCAACTCACCCTCCTTGCATACCCTGTCATACATCCTCTGTCTTAATCCACATCACCATCTGCCCCATTCTCACCAATGCCCTATACCCAGCAAACTGTAACCCACAGGCCCATCCAACAACAATCCCCTGACCTGGCCAAAAACACCCCTCAGACACTTCATTTTCGCTCCAACTCACCCTCCTTGCATACCTTGTCATACATCGTCTGTCTTAATCCCCATCATTGTTTTTACCTCATTTAACCCTACTGCGAATCCTCTTGCAAGGATGCCTGCCTTGAAGAAGTTTTCCTCCTCTCTCTCCACGCTTCAGGCTCTCTGCCTTCATTCCTGATGAAGGGCTTTTGCCCGAAACGTTGATTTCGCTGCTCCTTGGATGCTGCCTGAACTGCTGTGCTCTTCCAGCACCACTAATCCAGAATCTGGTTTCCAGCATCTGCAGTCATTGTTTTTACCTCATGGACGTTTAGCTCCAATCTAACTGGATGTAGTCTGCAAAGGGATTAATCTTCCTGTTTCTTCAATTACTTATTAAATTAGTGAAAACCTTCAGGTTTGCTTCCAAGTTTATGACTGTGGTTATGGTGCCTCAGAATTTGTAGAATGGTGATACAAATGTTGTTGACAAAGATGAATTTTATACTATCCAGGAATGTCGAGAAAATTTAAAAGTTAAACTCCTGTGTGCCTGGACACATTTTCATGTCAGTGAGGATTTTAAAGTGAATATTTTCAGAAATGTTTTCCTGTACCCTTTATATAAGTCTTAGATTCAAATAAATTTCTTGTCAAAAGAGCAATTGCTCTGCTAATTCAGTTGATGAAATATCTGAACTCAAAGGAAAACAGCAAGACTGTTCAGAGACAGTATAATGAGAGCTATCTGACCTTTGGTATGTCATGGACTAGAGATGCCACCTGCCCCTTACCTAAATGCCCCTACTGTAGAGAGAAATTTTCAAACACTGCAATGGTATCAAGTAAGTTAAGACCCCACTTACAAATGATACATCTATCTCTTGCAATCAACACATTCAGCACTTCTAGACTTTGACAAAACAAAACATCAAGCAGACTCAACGTCTGATGGAGTTTGTCTAGGTATTAGATAAAGCTCAAGAGGCTAGTTTTCTGGTGACTGAGCTCGTCGCAAAATCAAAGAATCCCCATCCCAGGCCTTTTTCATGTCTGCCTGCATGTGAAGAAACTTATAGGTGTGATGTTAGGAGCTAATGCTGGAAAGGAGATTGACAAAATTCCACTCTCTGACAATATAGTTACACGCCAAATTGACAACTTGACAGCTGATAACAAGAAGGTGCTGCAAGAGAATTTAGCTGCTAATGGCAAGTTTGTTTTGCAGATTGAGTCCACTGGTATAAGTGGATGCTACCAACTGCTGACAAATGTTCAAAATGTTGCTGGGAACTCCATTCAGGAGAACTTTTCCTTTTGGAAGGAGCTACTGAGTCATGTACTGAGTGAAGAAATATTTTGGGGAACAGATAACTACTTGAGGGAAAGCAACCTTATCTGGCCCATGTTTTGGAACATTTGCATTGATGTAGCAAGCCCCTTGATGGGAAAAGTAAAACAAAATCTGACACTAAGATGAAAGAACAAAATCCTAACATTAGAATACCAATTGCATCCTCCACCATGAAATTCCTGTCAATAAAACAATGTCATCACAGCTAGCTGCAGTACTAGAACAAGCAGGGGAAATTATCAATTACATAAAATCGTAACCATTTGAAATCATATTTGCTCACTATTTTGTGTTTAGAGAATGAGGGACAAGCAACAGGGTCCTCTGTCGCTCACTGAGGTACGATAGTTATTGCAGGGAAGGTTCTCTCCCTGCAATAACAATTGCACCTCAATGGTTAGCACTGCTGTCTCACAGCACCAGGGTCCTAAGTTCGATTCCAGCCTCAGGCAACTGTCTATGTGGAGTTTGCACATTCTCCTTGTGTCTGTGTGGGTCTCCTCTGGGTGCTCCTGTTTCCTCCCACAGTCACAAAGATGTGTAGATCAGGTAAATTGGCTGTGCTAAATTGCTCATAGTGTTAGGTGCATTAGTCACAGGGAAATGGGTCTGCATGGGTTACTCATTGGGGGGTTGGTGTGGATTTGTTGGGCTGCAGGGCCTGTTTCCACACTGTAGGGAATCTAATCTAATCTGCCATGTTCATGAGCACCAGAAAGAACTGACAGAGTATTCAATAGTACTGTCCAAAGGGTGGCTATCTATTTCTGGGTGGGTTGTGTTGACATGTCTCAAAGACATTTTCAGCCATCCGAATGACGCGAATCCTAAACTGTAGGGGAAGAACAAGTCTACCTGACTATCACAGAAAAACTTTTATGTTTCAGGGCTCTTGGCAAGAGACATTGATAGGGGGTCACGTGAAATGTTTCCACTAACATCCCTAGCAGCAGACACAAGATGCACGGACTCATTCAAACATCTCAGAGCACTGCGAGAGGAATTTAAATTCTACTTCCTCACATCAAATATGGCTGACTATGACTGGATACATGACCTATTTTAGTTGACTGTCTTCTGATGCATCAAAAAAGACTAACAGTAATACTCAGAACTATAGATGGGCCACATAACGAAGCTGAAATCTGGAGAGATGATGTTGTACATGTTTTAACTGCAGTACATGAATATCCGACAAGCTCTGACCATGTTATTGCTGTACTCTTGTGGTTTGTGACAACCTAGCTCTGGGAGCTAGTATTTTCAACACTGGTGTACATAGTAAACAACAGCAGGGAGCACTCGTCAATGAAGCAAGCTTTGTGGTAGCCCTGGTCATCAATTCTTCCCCAGGGCAAAAGGGTCTGCGCTCACCAAAAGGCCCTGGTTTCCCACTAACCCAGTAACTTGCAATTGACTTGAACTGATGTTTTACACTGATTGCTCATGAATAGTTTAAAAATAGTTGAGTTGAGCAGATTTTGAAAATCTGACTGTGTGTTTTATACTGATTGCTCATGAATAGTTTAAAAATAGTTGAGTTGAGCAGAGTTTGAAAATCTGACTGTGCTCGCAGTCAAAGACAGTGTATTTTTTACTGGTGGATTAGAAACATAATTGCTTTTGATCCTTCTTTGTTTGTTGTATGCACTATGTTGCAAACCTCTCCAGTCAGGCCCTAACCCTAGTAAGTGGAAGTTCATTTGACATTTATGAACAATCAATTCAGCTGAAAAAAGTCGGTGTGCCTCGTAATTATTTGTCTCAATGACGTATATTTTGATAGTGAAAAGATTGGGATGTGTTGCTGTTCCCTCTCCCAGTTTGTACATACTTTTACAGTTCTAAACGAACTGAGCAGGATCAATCTCACACAACTGAATGATGGTGGAGAGATACCAGAGAAACAACGTGTGGTAAAACATGTCAAAGGCTGTCGATAACTTTCGAAAGATGAGGAATGATAGTTTACCAATGTCACACTGACTCAGTCTGTGATGTGTAAATTGGGTGAAAGCAGTTTTCTGGTCCTGTGACAAGAGTGGAAGACTATTGGATGGAATTCCAGAATGGAGCTCTGGGAACAAAAACACAATTGGGAGGTGACAGTACCCTAATGGATTTTGGCAAGGATAGGAAGGTTGGTGATGGCACAGTAATTTTCAAGGATACTGTGTTCAAAATTTGATATTTTGAGTCAAGGGATGATGAGGACAGATTTTAAGAGGATGGGGATGTATGCGAGGAGGGAAAACAATGAACAATATTAGATACCAGACCACCAGCAATGGAAGCTGGTTAGTTGAAATTGGGTTGAGGGAGCATCTCATGGAGAATATGAGCTTGAGAAGACATGAGGAAAAGTAGAAGAGAAGCTAGGTAAAAGTACACGGTAATGAGAAACTTAAACAAAACCTAGCTTGGTTAGCACTCTCAAACTCCACCAGTAACTTTAAATAAGCTTTGTGCATGCACTGTGGCTTCACGTGGCTTCCAGAATTAAAAGGTCAGTGCAAACGCTCAAGACTTGTTGAAAAATATTAGTGTATTGTAATAAATTTCAAATAGTGTAATTCAAGATAGTTTTTTTGTAAAAGTTCCTGTACTTGATGCATTAGTACTGATATTTTAACCTTTTTCAGGCATCTTATTAACTCTGTTACCATAACATTTCTTTCTAAAGCTGGGATAGCCCAAGTACATAATGTACATAATGTTCTGAACAGTTTTTATAATGTGCATGAGTTGTAAGTGTTTATTATTGTAATGCTGCTTTGTTTGATCAGCTGTTTTCTATTTTGAATGAAAGCCAATCAACATTGACCCTGCTTATTCATAAACACCAATGTTAAAAGTAAATAATGGTCAATTCCTGTATCCTGGGAAGAATTGTCCTGGGATCATTGCATACACTGAGTTCATCATGCAGGTTGAGTGCATAGTAGAGACTTTATCAGATTTGTTGAGCTCACCTAAATAACATGCTTATCTTGACTGATTATTTAGGTATAAGAGCTATAGATAGGATAGGATTCTGTCAGCATTAATTTGTGATTTATAATAGATATGTTTGTTCACTTTGAGTTGTAGCTAATATATACTCCATTGATGAAATACTTAACTCAGAGAATGACAGATATTTTGGTTTCACAGGGAATCAAAGGGTATATGGAACAGGGAGTGAATGAAAGGTAACCACACTGGCAAGATCAAAAGACATGCAGCAGAAATAGACCATTCCCCTGATGCGGTTACATCATAGCTGATCCAATAATTATTAACTCCACTTTCCTGCCTTTTCCTGAAAGACCCTTGAACCCCTTAGTGATGTAAATCAGACTGTCTGGGCCTTGAGCATACTTAATGAATCAAACTCAAAACCCCTTCCAGGAAAGAATTCTGAGAGATAAGATATCTCCACATCTCTGTCCTAACTTGGTAACCCCTTACTCTGAAATGATGCCACCAGGTCTTAAACTCTCCGACAAGGAGAAACAACCCCTCTGCACCTACCCTGTTATGTCCGCGAAGAATCTTATCTGTTTCAAGAACGTCACCTCGCATTCTTCTAAACTCCATTTTCTAAATGCCACCAGGCCCAACCTACTCAACCTCTCCTATTAGACAATTTTTCATATCTAAGATCAACCTCCTGAATTTTGACTGAATTACTTCCAATTTCAATATATCTTATCTTAGTAACAGGACTGAAACTGTTCATAGTATTCCAGCCACGGTCTAACTAGTGCCTTGTATAATTTAATTAAAACCTCCCTATTTTTATACATCACTCCTTTTGAAATAAAGGCCAAACTTCCATTCGCCTTTCCTGTTAACCTGTTGAATTTGGATGTTAGCTTTTTTTGTGATTTATGAATTAAGTATCGCAAATATCTGAGCTTTAGCTTTCTGCAGTTTTTCTTCATTTAAATAGTACTCAACCCTTCTATTTTTCTTGCCAAAGTGCATAACTTCACATTTTCCAACATTATATTTCATCTGCTAAGTTTTTGTCTATCTGTTTAAACTGTCTATCTCCCTCTGTAGACTCTTTGTGTCATCCTCATCATTTGCCTTCGCACCTATTTTAGTGCCATCCATAAATTTAGCTGTAGTACATTCACTCTCCTCATTCAAGTGGTTAATATGTATCGTAAATAATTGTGGCTCAAACACTGATCCCTTTAGCACTCCACAAGTTATAGGTTGCCATCCTGAAATTACTTCCCTTATCCCAAATCTCTGTCTTCTATTGGTTAGACAATCCTGTATCCTTGCTAAAGACTGATAATTCGTCTGAATATATTATGTCCATTACCACATAACTCTATCCATCATATTAGTTGAATGTACAATACCTTCTCAAATGCCTTTTGGAAATCCAAATATATTACATGTACTGCTTCCTTTTTATTTAGCCTGCTTGTTGCCTCCTCAGAGAATATTCTAGTAAATTTATCAGGCGTGATTTCCCTTTCATGAAGCCATGCTAACTCTGCTCGATCATGTTACATTTTTCTCAATTCTCTCCTGCTACATCCTTTACAATAGACTCTGGCATTTTCCCAATCACAGGTGTTAAACAAACTGGTCTGTAGTTAATCATTTTCTGTCTCCTTAATTTTTCAATAAAGATAAGTAATAATAACAAATGATGACAACTTTGGCCTTTTACCAATCCTCTGGGCATTCTCTAGAATCTAAAGATTCATGGAAGATTACTCCTAATGCATCCAATATCTCTGTAGTTACTTCCTTTAATATCCTAGGATGCATCTCATCAAGTCCAGAGGACCTTATAGAGGTTTGTAAAATCACAAGAGGCATGGTGAGGGCAAGTGACAAGATATTTTCCCTGAGGTGGGGGAGTCCATAAATGGCATAGATTTAGGGTGAGAGATGAAAAATTTAAGAGACCGAAGGGGCAACTTTTTCATGCAGAGGGTGGTGCATGTATGGAATGAACTGCCAGAGGAAATGGGGGAGGCTGGTATAATTACAATATTTAAAAGGCATCTGAATGGGTATATGAATAGGAAGGGTTTAGAGGCATATGGGCCACATGCTGGCAAATAGGACTAGATTAGGTTGGAATATCTGGTTAACATGGACAAGTTGGACTGAAGAGTTTGTTTCCATGCTGTACACCTCTATGACTCTATGACTATGACTTATCAGTCTTTACTCCTATTCATTTCTTGAACACTTTTGACTAGTGATATAAGACCATAAGACCATAAGACATAGGAGTAGAAGTAAGGCCATTCAGCCTATCGAGTCCACTCCACCATTTAATCATGGCTGATGGGCATTTCAACTCCACTTACCCGCATTCTCCCCGTAGCCCTTAATTCCTTGTGACATCAAGAATTTATCAATCTCTGCCTTGAAAACATTTAGCGTCCCAGCCTCCACTGCACTCTGTGGCAATGAATTCCACAGGTCCACCACTCTCTGGCTGAAGAAATGTCTCCGCATTTCTGTTCTGAATTGACCCCCTTTAATTCTAAGGCTGTGCCCACAGGTCCTAGTCTCCTCGCCTAATGGAAACAATTTCTTAGCGTCCACCCTTTCTAAGCCATGTATTATCTTGTAAGTTTCTATTAGATCTCCCCTTAACCTTCTAAACTCCAATGAGTACAATCCCAGGATCCTCAGCCGTTCCTCGTATGTTAGACCTACCATTCCAGGGATCATCCATGTGATTCTCCGTTGGACATGCTCCAGTGCCAGTATGTCCCTCCTGAGGTGTGGGGCCCAAAACTGGACACAGTACTCCAAATGGGCCTAACCAGAGCTTTATAAATATGTATTGCATTTATTTCCTTTCCCTCTTTTGGCCTTTGATTATGAATAATTTTGAGATACTGAAGTGCTCTCTCCACTGAAGTCTGATGTAAAGTATTTATTCAACTCCTCAGCCATTTCTTGGTTACCCATTATTATTTCTCTTTGTCAATCTCTCCCCTTGCCTGAGGCCCTCAGGTTTAACTATGGTCTGCTAGAACTATAGCAACTTTACCTTTATTGAAAGAAGCTTGATATAAGTTACAAGTTTGTCTCCAAAGCTGATTTTCTCCCTATTTATTTTTTATTGATTATCTTTTTGTTGTCACACTATATATTTTTCTCCAGTTTGATACAATCCTTAACTTCCCTGATTAACCATCATTGGCGTATTCCTTCATTCTCACTGGGATAAAACTTTGTTGTCAGCCACGATCTGTTTTCTTAAATGGTTGCTTTTGTTTATCAACTGTTTTTGATGCTAAACCCCTTTGTCAGTCTACTCCAGCCAGCTCTGCCCTCATTCCTTTAATGTTACCCTCATTTAAGTTCAGCACAGTTATTAATGATCTGATTTCCTTCCTTCTTAAAATGAATGCTAATTTTTAGCATGTTATGGTCACTGTCTTCTGAGGGACCTTTTATATTGACATATTATTATCAAACCTGCCTCATCACCAGATCCAAAATAGCTTGATTCCTGTATGGATTTGCAACCAATAATTTAGGAAACTGTCCAAAATACAATCGATGTTTTCTTCCTCATGGCTACCTGTCAATCTAACTTTCTTAATTTACAAGAAGATTAAAGTCACTACGATTAACAAGCTACCTTTTTTTAGCATGCCCTCATTACCTCCTGATTTATTCTTCATCTTGCCTTGTAATTGGGGTGGCACAGTGGCTCAGTGGTTAGCACTGCTGCCTCACAGCACCAGGGTCCCAAGTTCGTATTCCAGCCTCAGGCAACTGTCTATGTGGAGTTTGCACATTCTCCCTGTGTCTGTGTGGGTGTGCTCCGGTTTCCTCCCACCTTCACAAAGCTGTGTAGGTCAGGTGAATTGGCTATGCTAAATTGCCCATAGTGCTAAGTGCATTAGTCAGAGGGAAATGGGTCTGGACTGGTTGGGCCAAAGGGCCTGTTTCTGTACTGTTGGGAATCTAATCTAATGACTGTTAGGTGTTCATTAGATACGCCTATCAATGTTTTTTTTTCCTTATCTTCATCCATGTGGATTCTACATCATTCAATTCAAGATTATTTCTTGTTATTGTACTTAGACACTCTAAAGAAAAAAGGTTTTGTGGGAGCAATTGGGAGTTTCAGAGACTCCTGAAGGAAATGAGTGACTCTCTTTACCATACTAGTACAAAACCCAGACTGGGGTAAAAATAAGATAAAAGGGAACACATACATTTCAAATCAAGCGTTGTTGCTATTATACAAGGCTCAATGTGGCTGCAGTAAAAAAAATTAAAGAGGGAAAGATTTAAGTGATTTGAAGAAAGATACTATTAGAAGAAGAAAATGGCAAGAATTTTAAGAATTAGAAGATTGAGGTGCTCAGGATTTAAAATGCATTTTGGTATGAGGATTATTAAAGTAATAGCCTTAAACAATTATTTCAATAATTATGCAAGGATTGTGTACTGGGCCTTAAAGGCAGGAAAGCATCTATTTTACCCAGGAGGAAGCAAAGGGAAAACTTTCATCTTGAGGGCAAAAGGTGGGCAAACTGCCACTTATTGGGTGGAACTGGTTGGAAAACTGCCCCCAGCATAACATAGAGTTTGGTTATTTATCAGAGTTTAAGACTTGTAAAAAGTAACACAATACAATATTGCTAGTTACAAGGAAGAACATCATTCAGCATTTCTGTACAACAGTCTGAGTATAGAGCTTAATGTTCTAAGGAAATCTTAAGGCAACAAAATTTAAACAGCATTGATCTAATGCACGAGTCCACCATGTAAACAACAGATTACAAATAGCACACTAATGATACTGATTTAAAAGAATAAGAATAAATAAACATGTTGACGAGTAATGTCTGATTTCTACCCATTTCTGCAGCAATTCACTGGAGATCATTCTTTCGATCGATATCCCTGGCACCAACATCAGGTTTAAAAGTGCCTGGACAAGAACTGCCCATTCAAAATTGCCCCTCACAGTTCCGAACACTTGATCTAGACATGCCAGACATGGAAATTGACAGCTTGCTTTGTTGACATGGTCCTGGATCCTCTGTTGGATGGGGTGGACTACAGATGACACATTCTCTTGCCCCAGTCCAACTGCAGAGGCGATGACACTGCACTATGTCAACCTGGTCCAAGGTCCAAAGTGCCCACTCCTTCCCCTGCCCCACCCTGACTACGGTGCCAGAGTTTGCAGAAATTCAGACCAAAGAAGGGTGAGCGTGTACCTGGATAAGGACTGCCAGCAGGTCCAGGCCCTTCTGCCCAAGTCTTCAAGTCTATCTGGTGAATGACATACCCTGCAACCCAGAGGCTGGCCCTACATGCAGATGTTGTGGGAGAGAGAGGACGTAGAGAACATTTTGAGGGCACAAAGGTACACATATTCTACTTCATTGTGAATAACCTTTCTCTTTTGTTGAAGTATTTCATTTGAACTTTACACCATCTGCTGGGCCATCACTTTTGCTGTCAGTCCTGATTTAAGTCATTCCCATTTGAGAGATTAGTAGTCTTTTCAGATATGTCAAGGATAAAAGAGGCTGTAATTATAAAACATTGCTCATCTTAAACTATTGATTCCTTGACCACAAGTGTCTTCAGTTATCAATGATGCTTGAACTGTGATGTATTGTACGTTAGTGTGGATAATACTGAGGCTAAAAGTTATGTGCATGGCCTAATCTACACACATCATTCTACACTTTAATGCACCTTGAGTGAGTGTACAGAATGAGTGATAATACCATCCCTCTCTGGAGGCAAAGGTTCTTTCGACCACCCAGGTTTTCAATACCATTCAAAGTTGGGAAATGTACAATGGACAGTTTATCTGTCCGGTCTCTCTCACAGTGATGTGGTCTCCTGAGAAAAAACATTTTACCTCTCACGAATGTTCATGCATTTCAGGGCATCTTTTCAGTCTTTGCACAATGAAACTTTCAACGGTTACTGATGATGGAAGGGTCAAAAAGAGATTCCTTAGGATTCTTGTCACCCTGATGGTTATCATGACAGACTTTACAACACCTCACTCACATATCATTTCCTGCCATGCCTTAAAAACAACCTACCATTAGCACCAGACAACACTAGAGTATTAATTCACTGCTACTTATTCTCTAACGGTCACTTAGGTCAGATTTAGTGTGGATACTTTAAAGTGAAATCACCCAAAGCCATCATATGTAACCACATGGGTAATATGACATTTTATACAGCACCCCATAAGGTCAAGGATTAAAATAACAAAGCCCACATATCTTTTGCACTTGGCAGGGCTCTTTGTAGATTATCAACAGAATTGCAAATAATTAAACCCAGTCTGAATTCAGCTCATTCTTCCTGGAAGTGGTTGGCTATAAGATTGTCTCTGGCCTCTCAAGCCCTACAATGCATCGCACAATCATGCTGTTTTGGATGGCCTGTCTATTTCATGTCCTCATCTTGTGTCTCATCTTCATCCTCAGAAGACTGTTGTTGACCCCTTATTTTGTCAGCAACTACAAGATTCTTCTTTTTGTTGGCTCCAAATGCCAAGTCCACCACAGAAAAGTAAAGTGGGGCACCTTTTCAAAACTGCACTGCACTGCTCTGTTTCCCTGTGGCCCCCATAAGCAGCATTGTATCATCATTCTGTGTCAGTTTGAGAGTTTTGTGAAAGAGTCATGAGCCATGTTTAGAGAGGGTACTGCCAGTCTCCCCTTGTATGGGCCTTGAAGCGATGCAGGTCTCCAGTACATAGACACCATGGCAGTTCTCTGGCACAGGCTTCAACATTAATTATCAGATAGAATTTGAACATTAACAACTAGAAGCCATTCCTACTGACGCATGTTGCAGGTTTATGAACAGTGTAGAAAGGAAGATTGATGGCAGAGAATTACCTCAACTATCAGCAGTTGGTAGTAAGAGTTCAGCATGAAAATATGTTCAAATATAAATCTCCAATTCAACTAGAACTTATTTTTGACCACAATATCTCTAATTGAATTCCTGCTCTTATAAAATAAGTGCAGAGATAGTTGATCTTGTACTTTTACTGGTGCCTGTGGTAGCATTCTATGCAATTGTTAATGTTATCTCCAATAACAGCTTCACTGCTTTTTAAAGTTAGTATGCACTAGGACTGAATTCATTATTGGGAACAGGTAAGAACTTGATATTGGTCCATTGCAAAATCCAAAAATGCTGATGTGCCCATACAAAGTAATTTGTAATACATCAGTTGTGTATCAGTACACACCCATTCAGTGTCATGCACCACAAGTCCTGCCTCCCATGGAAAAGGAAGATATGTTTCATAATTGTGGCTGTGAGATTGTATCTTTACTGTAATTTGGGACAGGAATCAAAAAAGGCTAACTCTGTGCATATCCACAAGAGTCACAGTTCCAGATACAGTACTGATATTAATTGTATTTGCTTCTAAAACTCTGCCGGAATGACAATAAACCATGTAAACTTCCAGTTTTCCACTGAGACCCTGCAGCTAACCTTTGATCTGACCTGGTTGCATTGTGGGGCTTGTGTGCTCAGCAATGCTGAAGATCAAAGGTTTGAGAGTAAATCATTTCATGCTCCAAAGGAAGAGTTAAACAGAATTCCAAAATCCTCAAAAATAGTCCAAAAATGGGTCCAAGTATGTAATTCCTAAGAAAAACATTTATAAACTTGTAAGAATGTAGAGTTATACTGAACTGATGGGAGGCCTATATTTTTTTAAAGTGAAAATTATCATTTCCTTCATCAGGCATTGGAACATTATAGCTTGTAGACCACAGGAGATCAAATTTTTGAAGTCATAGAAAATCTATGGATTCTCTTTTACTTGAAGGTATTCAGATTCCATTACAGATTTATCTGGAATGATCATCTTCCTTCTTATGCTATGGGGAAAGATTGCAAATGGTATAGCAGGTGGAGTGGAATCTCCAAGCATTCAAAGTACACACAAAAAAAAATCAGGAACTCGTCAAGAGCTGAGCACAGGGATCTAAACATCTGCCTCTAATTTTCCTAAAGTTACAGAGGTTATATCACATAAGTGTAATAGAAGAAAAAAGTATATGTGTTATACTTAGAAAATATCAACATGTGGGGTTTTAGAGTCATAGAGTCATAGAGATGTACAGCTCGGAAACAGACCCTTCGGTCCAACTCATCCATGCCGACCAGATATCCCAACCCAATCCAGTCCCACCTGCCAGCAACCAGCCCATTCCCTCCAAACCTTTCCTATTCATATACCCATCCAGATGCTTTTTAAATGTTGTAATTGTACTAGCCTCCACCACTTCCTCTGGCAGCTCATTCCACACATGTACCACCCTCTGCGTGAAAAAGCTGCCCCTATGCCCTCTAGTTCTGGATTCCCCCATTCAAGGGAAGAAAATTTGTCTATTTATCCTATGCACACCCCTCACGATTTTATAAACCTCTATAAGGTCACCCCTCAGCCTCCGACGCTCCAGGGAAAACAGCCCCAACCTACTCAACCTCTCTCTGTGGCTCAAATCCTCCAACCCTGGCAACATTCTTGTAAATCTTTTCTGAACCCTTTCAATTTTCACAACATCTTTCCAAAGGAAGGAGACCAGAATTCCATGCAATATTCCAACAGTGACCTAACCAATGTCCTGTACAGCCGCAACATGACCTCCCAACTCCGGTACTCAATACTATGACCAATAAAGGAAAGCATTCCCAACGCCTTCTTCACTATCCTATCTACCTGCGACTCCACTTTCAAGGAGCTATGAACCTGCACTCCAAGGTGTCTTTGTTCAGCAACAGTCCCTAGAACCTTACCATTAAGTGTATAAGTCCTGCTAAGATTTGCTTTCCCAAAATGCAGCACCTCGCATTTATCTGAATTAAACTCCATCTGCCACTTCTCAGCCCATTGGCCCATCTGATCAAGATCCTGTTGTAATCTGAGGTAACCTTCTTCGCTGTCCACTACATCTCCAATTTTGATGTCATCTGCAAACTTAATAACTATACCTTTTATGCTCACATCCAAATCATTTATATAAGTACGAAAAGTAGTGGACGCAGCACCAATCCTTGTGGCACTCCATTGGTCACAGGCCTCCAGTCTGAAAAACAACCCTCCACCACCACCCTCTATCTTCTTCCTTGGAGCCTCAATTTTGTATTTTTAAGGTTTTGCTTTATTTTTCTGCTCCATCAAAGTTACTTGTTTTCCTATATTTTTCTTTGCTGCCCAGCTAATGACCTTCTCACATATGACGAATGATGAGATGAGTTAAAGGTAAGCATTGAGGGGCTGTGACAGGGATTTGTTGCTGATTGAGGGATAATTTGTGTTGGGGCTGAGGTGGTGTCATATTTGAGCTGTTCATTGTGTAATCTTTCTGCACTTTTGATAAGGTATTGAGGCAACAGCAGCTGATTTTCTAATATGTATTAAGTACATATAATGTGCAATAAACACAGCCAGTGACACCCATATCCTGCAAGAGAATTTAAAAAAATAGGCAAGGCCCACTTCTAGAAGCACAGTGAAGAATTTATTCTTATGTATCTCTTCACAATGTTACACCATCTAATGAAATAGTTGAAGAATATCAACAAGTGCTGTGCTTGTGGTGATTCAAACGTGTTCTCTCAAAAGGCTTTAAAACACTTGTAGAAGAAATTGAATAAAGCAAGAAGTCTGTGTGAAATAATATGGGTGCAAAGTGTCTAAGTTAGAAATTTCTCGCTTTTTTAGACTGTGATTTTCCATAAACGGAAATTATGAGGTAGCAAGATGCTTGTATGTAGATTGTTCCTGTTTAATGAGAACTAGTGCTGGCAATTAGCACAGCAGTGCCTCATCCAATCTTTTGTTTTATTGGGGTGAGCCATCCCCCTTGGAGCAATGTACTCATTCAGAGTGCCCAGCTCAAATCAACGTTGTAATGTCAAACTATCCTACTTCACTGCATAGTTTTGTTAATTATAGTCATTGATTTAGTTTAAAAATAAAAGTACTTAAAAACCATGTTTGTACCATCTTTGTTTTATAAATTTCAAGGAGTTATATATTAGAAAATCTGCCCATGGATCAACCATGGGTAAGCAACTGTAGAGCAATGGATTTTTATATATTTATACATACGTTTTGATTTTGGACTAAGTATGTTTCTCTTTCTAACCATTTGATTGTAACTTGCAATGTTGGATAAAAAATTGAAGGTGCATTTTACATACATAGGTGAATCTTATGAAGAGTGACAGGTTTTAGCCACAGAGTGAAAAGCTAGTATGAGTTCTGCGTTGCCTTTCTCGGAATGTCTAGCCTGCCTTGTTCTTCGCTGCCACTCAGCGAGTAGGTGGGCAGAGGGGGTGGGGTTGCCTTATTAGTAAGAAATGGAATAAAATCGTTAGCAAGAAACAATGTTGGGTCAGATGAGGTAGAATCCATGTGGGTAGAATTGAGGAACCGCAAGGTAAAAAAAAAACATAATGGGAGATATCTATAGGCTTCCAAAACAGTCAGGAAGGATGTATTGGCCTGTAGCAGGTCCAGAGGAGGTTCACGAAAATGGTGCCAGAAATGAAAGGCATAACATATGGGGAATGTTTGAGGACTCTGGGTCTATACTCGATGGAGCTTAGAAGGATGAGGTGGGATTTAACTGAAATTTACAGCATATTGAACAACCTGGATAGAGCAGATGTTGGGAAGATGTTTCCATTAGCAGGAGAGTCTAGGAACTGAGGTCAAAGGCAACACCCTTTAGAACAAAGATGAGAAGAAACTTCTTCAGCCAAAGAGTCGTGAGTCTATGAAATTCATTACCATAGAAAGCTGTGGATGCCAGATCATTGAGTATATTTAAGATAGAGATGGATATGTTCTTGACTGTTAAGGGGATCAAAGGTTATGCGGAGAAGGCCGGAGGTTGAGAAACTTACCAGCCATGACTGCATGGCGGAGCAGACTCAATGGGCCAAATGGCCTAATTTTGGTTCTGATGTCTCATTGTCTTATGGCACTAGCAATGGCCCAAGCCTGGGAACTATGACAAAATAAAAGCAAATTACTGCGGATGCTGGAATCTGAAACCAAAAGAGAAAATGCTGGAAAATCTCAGCAGGTCTGGCAGCATCTGTAAGGAGAGAAAAGAGCTGATGTTTCGAGTCTAACTGACCCTTTGTCAAAGCTGGTTTGTCATTGGAATTTAGGCATTGTGCAGACTGGCAGTGGGCCAAACCTGGGATCCATGACCTTGGTGTCTGAACATCCCAAGAATGGTAATGGCCCAAACCTAGGAATCATGATCGTGGAATCTTGGCATCCTGCAAGCTGGCAGTGGGTCAAGTCTGAGAACTATGAATCTGGGATCTAAGCATCCTGGGGGCTAGTAGTGGGTCAAGCCTTGGATCCAATCCTGGGGGTTACAGTAAGGAGGTTTGGAAGTAAAACAGGAGATGGCTGTCAGTGGTAACCCTTCAGCCCCCAGGATTGGAGATCTGGACACTGATTGTCATGGAAATAGAGATCCCTTCCCTCCCCAGTATAAAGCAACTCCGATAAGGTTAGTACCATTGGCAGAGTGACACAGTCCTGAAATGGGCATTAATCAGTTGTGGGATCTCATAGACCATTATTGCAACACGAAGTGATCAACACTTTGTCAGGAATACTTTGTTTCTCTGTGGAAAAAAAGAGGCATTTAAATAATTTGTACTTCCCTGCACTTTTCTCCCCCTGTTCTCATTACAATTCATCTATGGCATATTGCAGGAAAAAAACTTGTTACATCAGCTCAACTTGTGTAACAGCACATTGAAGTAAGAAGCATAAAACTCTCCTGAGCGAAATAACTTTGGAACAATTATAGCTTTTGCAACCAAATTTGGACTTTCAATTTCACATTGTAGGGCCTCCCTCTGCAATAGGCGACATTCTTAAAATGCTTCATCAAGCTCCCCACATATCTTTCTTAGTGGTGCTGGAAGAGTACAGCAGTTCAGGCAGCATCCAAGGAGCAGCGAAATCGATGTTTCGGGCAAAAGCCCGAAGCATCTGCAGTCCTTGTTTTTACCTCATTGATTTCAACCCTACTGCGAATCCTCTTGCAAGGATGCCTGCCTTGAAGAAGTTTTCCTCCTCTCTCTCCACGCTTCAGGCTCTCTGCCTTCATTCCTGATGAAGGGCTTTTGCCCGAAACGTCAGTTTCGCTGCTCCTTGGATGCTGCCTGAACTGCTGTGCTCTTCTAGCACCTCTAATCCAGAAGCTAAAAGTCCATGAGCTAACACGCTGAGAAAAACATTGTGCTGCGGTGCCTGCCAGTGTATCAGAGGATAGAGAGTTTTCTGGATTGAAGGGAAAATGGCAGTTTCCATTTCAACAGTAGGTGCATTCTGGTGACCCATAAAAATATTGGCACCTAGTAGCTACTAATCATCTGGCCCATGCTGTTAGTCCAGAAGGGAGAATAAAGAACGTAATGGGGTAGAAAAATCAATTTGCACAATCTTTATCATTTGAGGCTATGTAAAACAAGGTCATCAAACAGACTTTACCAGAATGCCCTCTCTGGAATAAAATAAAGAACTGCAGATGCTGGAGATCTGAAACAAAAACACAAATTGTTGGTGAAACTCAGCTGTTCTGGCAGCTACTATGAGAAGAAAGCAGAGTTAACATGTAAAGTCTGGTGAATCTTCAATGGAACATCAGAATAGTTTCACCAGTATTTTCTGTTTTTCTTTCAATCCTCTTTAGAACCAACATCCCAATTTCATAATGAACTCGGTCAAACCATTTCGGATTATACCCATTACTTCGGTGAGAATTCTTTTTGAGTTCAAAGCAGAGAAGTTATATATCTCACATATTTCCATATTATAATTAGGCACAAAATCTGGGCAAGTTAGCCCATATTTGGTGATAATTAAGACTCATTTTAATTTTTCAAGCATTAGTCTGCTTATTATTTCTCAGGCTGTGCAGTAAGATTAGGTCTACACTCAGATGCAATCATTAAAAGGCATTGCTAAACGTTTTCAATGCGGTTAATTGCTTTTTATTGAAGGTCTTTTTTAAACTATTCACAGGATGAGGGTATCGCTGACGAGACTAGCATTTATTGACCATCCTTAATTGCCCAGAGTCAACCACATTGTTGGAGTCACATGTAGGCCAGACCAGGGAAGGATGGCAGTTTCCTTCCCTAATAAACATTAGTGAACCAAATGTGTTTTTTTTTCCCAGCAATCGACAACAGTTTCATGATCACCATTTGATTCTTAATTCCAGATTTCTTTTATTGAATTCAAATTCCACCATCTGCCATGCCTGGAATTGAACCCAGGTCCCCAGAGCGTTACCTCTGTCTCTGAAGTATTAAAATCTAGTGATAATACCACTCAGCCTTCATCCATCTCACTATCTGTGTACTGTTGCTGGACTTTACTTCCAGGGCTCCTTACTGCTTCCCTCCAATTGCATGAGTCTGGTCACCACTGCCCCCATGTGGTAAGTCAGAAGTCACACAACACCAGGTCCAACAGGTTCTTTTGAAATCACAAGTTTTTGAAATGCAATTCCTTCATCACAGGAAGTGAGAGAGAAGCACACAGACACAGAATTTAAATGCAAAGAGACCAAGGGCAGAGAGATCAAAAGATCATACAACTGGTGTGATTGGAGTGTCAAATAATTAATCTCTGCCAGTGACCAAGAGCGTGAGCCAGTGTGAGTAAAGTGTCAACAGCTGGATTACAAGCAAAGGGATGACCTGTAGTCCGATTAAATGAGGCAGGGAGATAATTACAAAAAATTAAAAATAGGCTGGTGCTGGAGACAAACTAAATGACTGGAATATCTTGATAGTATAAGAGTCATATGTCTAGAGTCTAACCATATAATAAGTAATTCAAAACTGTACAAACTAATTAAGATAAAGAGATCACAACCATTTATCAAGGTCTCTGTCAAAACAGGACAGTAAGGAAGATTTTACCTGCAGAGACTTATTATTCAACACTCCACTCACACCATTTGTATGGCCTTTTGATCTCTCTGCCCTTGATCTCTCTGCCAATAAATTCTGTGTCGGTGTGCTCTTCTCTTTCAGTACACCTGACAAAGGAGCAGCGCTTTGAAAGCTTGTGATTTCAAATAAACCTGTTAGACTATAACCTTGTCCACCCGCCCACCCCCACCCCACACCCCCACCCCCCCACCCCCCCGTCCAACACCAGCACCTCCATATCATGGTTATCATGTGGTAAGATCAGGCCTACACTCCGGTGAGTAAGTAATAACAGACTTTGTTAGTCGTAAGTATATAAAGTGAATGATAAGAAACATCTCCTAAAACACTATAAATTCAGACACCTATTCATGTGATCTGACATCATGGGATAGCTCCTTATATGCATGCCCAGTAGCTACTTTAGAGTCAATGTATAGTTAACCTTTTACTCCACATCATTCCCAAGTTCTTTCATGGTATCTCTTTGAACCATTCACATTTATCCACGAATATTAACTCTTCGTGCTGATTATTCCCATGGTCACTTTTGTCTGAGGAATTCCTCACCAACAGAGTTCTGAACTCTTTGAGGACACATAGGAAGCATATGCTCCCTTACTTGGAAGGGTTGAAGTGGGATGGTGATTTCACAGGAGAGCTAGTTCTTTGGCTATACGACATTTTAGACCGGCAAGGAAAAAAAAAGATTGATGAGAGAACAACCTGCATTCAACCTATTACAAATGTTTGAAAAGGAAGATGAGGGACTGAAATTTTCTCAATTACGTAGCATGCACTGAGGGAGGGATAAATCTGGTGAATGAAAGAAAAAGCAGTTTGTAATTGAGGGAATTAAGACTTTCCATTTACTCCTAGGGTAGGAATTTCATGTTCTGTCTCTAGTGCTATTCTTTGCAGCCCAGAACAGTTCCAGACCTCCATCGGAGACAGAAGTGAATCATCATGGATAAGGGAATAGACCTCTGGAATAGGATCTACAGGGAGTTCCAGTGGAGCTTTGTGAACTGCAGATTGGATGGCAAATTAAACGAGAGCAGACTGCACTGAATATGTCATCTGCCTAGTCGTGTTCATTTTAGTGGAGATTTTATAACTGACTGTATGTTGTGGGCTTCACATCGTCATTTATTTTCTCATTTTCAAATGATCTTCATTCTGTTGATGATTTCAACTGTTAATAAGGACTATTTGCCACAATAGTCTCGTACAAACTGAAATAAAGATATGTGGACTTCTCCTTCAAAAGTAAGATTGATTGTTGTCATTGATAATCCTGGAACTCTGAACATTTCCATGAAAGTGGAGCTTTCTCTTCCAAAAATGTATCTTGGTTAAGACGACTGGCTGGCTCTGCACAGGAATTTTAGAAGTTGGCTGTAATTTTTTTTTAAATGTCACTGAGACTTGCTAGCGTTCTGTCACTGCTAAAGCTGAACTTTTAGGTCTACAATATTTTTCAAGGCAGTTAGAGTGCTCTAATTCCTGTTTAATTTTGTTTGAATTCCTTTTGGAGTTCAACTTTAATCTTCTCCAATGCACTCTTTGGAAGCTTTATAGTTTGGTCTTCAAATTGCTGACTGGAAAAGATCTTGAGTATTTCTAGGGCTTAATAGTGAGGCTCCATTACAGACTCCAGCTGCCATTTATACGGATTAATCATTTCTGAATGTTGAATGATGGCATGATCTAATTTCAACTTAAGTATATCCTTTCCTCTGGAAAGCTTTTTATTAGCTGTTTGCAGCTGTTGAACCATCACTTTAGGAGTTATTTCTGAGATTTAAAGGTTTTCTCTAAATGTGTCAAGTTCATGGTGTTGGTCCCTGTGCTCAATTGTAAAGATGTGTTTAGTAAGGTTGGCTTGTGCTAATAGGGGGAAGCAATGGCCAAGTGGTATTATCACTAGCCTATTAATCCAGTGATTCAGGTCATGTTCTGGGAAGCCCATGTTCAAATCCCATTTGGGTGAAATTTAATTTTTTAAAACTCTGGGATTAATGATGATCATGAAACCATTATTGATTTTTGGGGGAAACCCCTCTGTTTCATTAATGTTTTTTAAGGAAGGAAGCTGCCATCCTTACCCGGTTTGGGACAAAATAAAACTGTAGATGCTGAAATCCAAAGCAGACAGGCAGGAGGCTGGAAGAACACAGCACGCCAGACAGCATCAGGAGCTGCAGAAGTCGACGTTTCCTGTGTAATCCGTCTTCCTTACCTGGTTTGGCCTACATGTGACTCCAGACCCACAGTAATGTGGTTGATTCTTAACTGCCTTCTGGACAATAAATGCTGGCCTGGCCAGCAGGGTCTTTGTGCCATGAATGAGCACTGGAGCGCTGAGCCCTCATCTGTGCAGGATTAAAGATCCCTTTATAAATCCATCCTCAACAACCTGAGAACAAGTCATGGGGAAAAGTCCAAACTTTAACATCAAAATACCAATCTGTCCTTTATCCTTCACCTCTGCATTGGAAGCAATTTGTGGGTCTTTTTGAAGAGTTCCAGTATTCTTGTTTATGCTTTTTTCTTTTTAACTTGTGCAAAGATGAACTGAATGAGATAGATGAAAGCTACTGCTTTTGGATTAAAAAGAACTGTTTTGATAACACAAAGCTATGAAGAAATCAAATATTTCCTGAAATTAAATTTTCTAATGAGAAACATGAACAGTTGGGTTTTATACGGTGCCATGCACTTAAGCACCCCCCCCCCCCCCCTCCCAACTTAAATGTCAGTTAGGAACCAGCCTAGGAGAAAGTTAGCTGTCTGAGAGTCATTTTTAACTTGGTATGGCATGAATTAGTTCAGGACAGGGCCTCTGCCTCTGTTTGCAGTGGGAGACCTGTTTTAAAAAACTGCAGGCAAATCAGATTGGCCAACAGTTCTGTGGTCACAGCAGCAGCAGGTTAGAGTGGGAGCTAATACTGGGAAGACAGGCAAAAAGAAGAGGTGAGGGAAGCCAGACTGAAAGCAAACCCACAGTAAAGGTGGGGCCTGGCTGAGATGCCCAGTGAGGTGGTTGTGAGGTCATTTTCAAGAAACTGAGGGGATCAGTGTGACCTCAATAGGCAAGCACCTGCTTGGGAAAGAAAAGTGCCTTTAATGGGCACAGTCCTTCAAAAGAATTTCTCACCATAAACCAGGTGACAAGCCGGACTGTGTGGAGGCAGAATGAAGTGCTTAAAATTTAGGACCCGAATAGGCCCAAGGATGGACCAGCTGTCTGAAGCCTCAGCCATGCCCCTGTAAAGTGAAAACTAGTCAGGGCTGGGATGGAAGGTCAAGACCAGGCCATCCAGTACATTTGACAAACCTCCCCACCTTCCAGCATGCCAGCATATTAAATCCAGCCCATAGCTACCAACCTCTGCAATGTTTTACAAGTTCATGTTGATAGTACAAATCTGCTGTCACAGGAGTGCATACTGGGAATTCCATCAAACTGTACAACACAGAAGGAAACCATCCCAGTGCTTGGTTCTTTGCTCAAGCAAACCAAACCAATCCTGTTTTCTTGCTCTATCCCCAAAGCCTTGAATCTCTAAACAATTTTCTAATTCTCTCTTCAAAAACACAGTAAACGCTGGTTAAACTAATTTTCATTATAAAACACTCAATGCGTCTAGAACATTATTCTCATTATTTGATAACACCAACTCCCCGATTAAAGGAAATATTATTATTCACACAGGCAATCAAAACGCTGCCTTTCTTTAAACAATTTAATTAGATCTCCTTTTAGTCTTCTCTGCTCCTCTAGAAGTAGTTTCAGATTTGAATTTGTTTCTTCACTGCAGAAAGAAGCAACACTTTTGAAAGCCATGAAATTGTAATTCTTTCAAGCAAAACGTTTATTTATTTCAATAACGTATTTTTTTTATTTCACAAGCGTTTTTTGCCAAATTAAATTATTTTATCAAAAATAAATAAATACTCAGAAACATCTAAGAAAGCTAAAATAAATTCAGTGACACTGGACATACACTAAACTTCTTCGTGTGTGACATTTCCTCATGTTGCCAGACATTGCTCATTGCTAAGGTTTTGCTGCCCTCTAGAGTTTAATATCAACCAAGAGAAAGGCCATTCACAATTTGTCACTCACTGAATAGACTGTTTAAACAGATTAATATTGCCATCAAAATAGTAGGATGAGGAACATTTATCCAAATATGTAAGGCAATCATTTGTGACTATTGTCAACACGAACTTCTAAATTAAATTCTTTATGCTTTATATTGTATAGTTTCAAATTTTGGAAAACAATGCAGTATCTTCTCAGCCTAATTATTCACTTAGGTTTGAGACATCATTGTGCAAAGTCTAAACTGTTCATACATTTAATACTGTTTCATTTCTCTTGCATAAAACTAATCAATCATGCTTTATTGTTTGCAAAAAAAACCCAGTATTACTTTTTCGTCCAACTTGGGATTAATCTGAGATAGCCAGAAATGGGAATCTGGCCAGTCACTGTCACTTTTTCTATTTTCTGCTATTATTAATAGCAGCCATTGACAATGTTACCCACAATTTAGGTGGTTAAATGCAAACTGTGCAGTAATGCTGCAGTGAATTCAAATTAAGTTCAGCAGAACAACATTATTGATTTTATTGTGCTTATATCACATAACTAAATATGATGACCAGCTTGATTATGCAGCTTAACATCAGCAAAGTCATATTTCTTTTCATTACTGGAAAGAAAAATCCTTCTTTGACAGTTTTTATAAATAAAATATTAGTTGATACAAAATTATCCTCCTGGTGGAGTGAGCAACCTTTAATGGATAGTGTGGGCCACAATCTTTGTTGAGATCATTAATCAAGCTTGGTGCTATAACGAAGGTCACACACATTATTAAACTCTAAACATTTGCACAGTTCAATGTTCAATCTCCTAATAGTCATCAAGTTAGCTTTGACTGAGTAATTCTTTTTTAACTGTATTCTAATTTTCTTGAGCACACTGACTAACTCTGGTTACAGTTCTGGGGGTGTCAGCAACCTTGAACCGATGTACTACCATATTAATACTGGCACACTAGTACACAAACTAGACCAACATAATGCTATTGTTCAAATCTCACTAGTGAAAATAAAAAAGTCATGGAATGAAAACTATTCAAACCAAAACCTACAAAAATGCTAAAATTAATAGAAAACACCTTGAGCTTTGAGATTAATCCTAAAATAACATTATTTAAACATTTTATTGTAACTCAGGTTGACCTTAATCAGCAGTTCAGTTCCCATCTACAAACATCAGTATATTTATCCGCCAGAAGAAATTCAGAGAATAGTTATATCTTGTGATTTTATGGGATTCAGCAGTGAAAACTATTTGAGTTTAAAAATGTGAACCTGTTCTTTTCTATGAGAGGAATGATTTAATATTTCTGCAGGTGAAATTTGAGAACTGTATAAAACCAAAGGATATACTACTTTCGTTAAAAAGATATATTTCCTTTGTGCTGGCAGTTTTTCACTTGTATTGTTATGTTTCCACAAGGCAAGCAAATAAAAATGCTAATACAAATTTATTATGTAATTATAGAATGGTTATAAACATGAACAAGTTCATTTAGCTCATCATGTTTATCCTTACACTCTATTTTGCAATGGACTGTAAGATTTGCCATTTTCCCATCCTTTGGCAGCATCCTTGAGGCAGATTGAAAAACTATGACTTGTATCTCCAACTATTTCCTCCTTTACTTCCCACAGTGTCCTTGGATATGTCTCATCTGGTTCCGGTGACTTATCAACCATTTAGGACAGTCAGGTTTTCTAATACCTCCTCTATTCATTTGTAGCTCAAGCAGTGTCTCCACTCCTGTCGCACTATGAACAAGAGAGTATTTTCTTCCATGAAGAAGATGGATGCAAAGTATTTATTTAGTACCTTAGCAATGGTCTGTGCCTCCATGCATAAATTGTGGTCATTTTTACAATTTATATATCAATAGAAGATTTGGTTCGGCTAGCTCTTTTATGATAGCCGTCAGTCTCTTCCTATGCTATCTTTGTGAGTCACATTTATCTTTCCCTTTGACCTTCTGAACCTTCAATACTTGCCCTGGTTTTCACTTGTGTTACATGTCATATGCACGTTTTTCTTCTGTTTTGTTTTATGCTGCACTGCTCCTTGTCCTTTTCCATAGCTTATCTAAACCTAACGATGTTTTATTTGCTGTTCCTTTGATCTTCCCCTGCAGACACTGATTCATTTCAACTACTTCATTCCCCAGAATTAAATTCAGAATTTGTCCTTCCTCATTGAAATGGGAACAGACACAAATGTTAACAAAAAATGGTGCTGAACACAACATAAGGAATTTACAGGGCTAACCATGAAGCAGGAAGAGTTCTGGAGTTCCTACATGGAATATGATGTGCCTTCCATGGGACAGGGCTGACTTGCCATGTGCCCATTTATTAGGTGTGTTCTAAACTGACCTATATTTTACAGATTAGGTTATAAATGAGAAGATAACCCTATAGTACATTGGTATTTAATCCAAGAAGATTAATATCAGCAATGATACCATTAATCTATAAAATTAAAAATATACTCCTTTTTCCCATAGCACCAAATAACCAAGTAAAGGGATTAAAAAAGAAAAAAAAAACTATGCACTCCAGCTCAAATAGCCTCAGCACAATTTCTTTATATTGTATTCAATATCAATGTTTTGGAATGAGACCTTTGTTATCATATAACTGGATATACAAATGTAATTTTGTCACTTATTCACTTAGTGTCTATCCAATTACTGACCTTCGTCTACATTGGCCTATAGCCTTTATGCCTACATATGGCAAGTGTATTCTTAAATGCTTCTTAAATTCGACGAGGCTTCTGCCTGACCCACCCTGTCAGGCAGTGAGTTTCAGATTCACAAAGTTAGTTAGGCCACAGCTAGAGTAGAAGATTGCATGCAATTCTGGAATTCAAGCTTCAGGAGGGATGAAATTGCACTGGACAGGGTGCGAAGGAGATTTACCAGGATGTTGCCGGCTCTGAAGTGTTGTCGTTATGTTGAGAGATTGGACAGCATGGGCTTGTTTTCCTTGGAGCAGAGAAGACTTTGGGGGACATGTTTGTGATATAAAACATCATAGATCCATAAAATTATAGATTTATCCTCAGTTTTCTGTAGATCTGTATGACTCTATGTTCATACCCCAACCTATGGCCTTTTCTCTGGCTTATCATTTGTTTACACACCATTAAATCTTTAACTTCTGACCGTTCTAATAAAAGATTATTGACCTGAAGTATTAAAGTTGCTTCTCTTTCCACAGTTGCTTGACCCACTGAATATTTCAAGCATTTTCTGTTTTTATTTCTTTGCAACCTACAGTTTTGTTGTAATAACACCTTTCTCTACAAGAAAAAAACAATAGAACATTTCATAATGTGCCTTAAAAATAATGACAGGTTTGTTAGGTGGTGACTAACACGTCATTGCCACTGCTGAGATAACTCGACCTATTGTGTGACCATCAGCTGTTGAAGAGCTGACAGGTGACTTTCTTTGCCTATCACACTCAAGATCCAGGTTGCCAGAAGCTGCTGGCCAATCAGAGGCCAGTGGCTTCCAAGTCCTAAAGCTCGTTGATCAAGGCCTACTCCTTGGGGAATGCAGTGGTGAAAAGAAAAGTGTTTTCTTTCTTGGCACATGATAGCCTTCTCAAAGATGGAGGAATCAGGAGTCAGACGCAAAGGCAGGCATTAAGGAATATAGTGAGTTGACCACTTAAAGCATTATTTAGGAGTTACTGCAAAAATCCCCAATATACGTTGTCATCCGGAACGTGATTGGATGAAATGAAAAGATGGGGGAAGAGTATCTCGCCAAGGCCAACTTTCCTAATTATTCACCCTTCAACTATTTCTCTCATCACCTCCAGGGAGTGAAATATTCCACCTACTGAGATTGCTGATGTGTTTTCCCCAAATACATTGCTCGCATGAAAGGTTGCCTGCTTGTAATACAACCTTCTGCAAGATATTGAAAATGTTCTTTGTGGGTTCTTTTTTAAAGAATAAAGCCAAGCAGGGAACGCTATGTACATTTACTGAACATGCCATGGTTTAAAATAATTGTTTCCAAACCTCAATTTAACCATCATAACATCTGTGTATCTCTTCTCGCGCAAGCTAATTAGTTTGATGTAGCATTATTCTACAGTTCAAGAAGCTTCATTGTTGAGCTAAAAATAACTAATATTAACCCAGTGGAAGTAATCTATTTAAGTTTGTTAATTTCAGTCATCCAAACTAACACCCAAATTTAGCCTTCTTGTGTGGAATCGGGTTCAGCAGTCTATAGTTAACAAAATATAGGACTGAGTGTAAATCCAGTTTTCCACAGTATGTCTACATAATGACAGCTTTGTTTTAGCTAGAAAGCATTTCCCCATTCATACAACACCAAAAGATGGACGTGCTAATTATTTTCTAATTATAGCTGCTTCCTGTTTACATTTGGCTTCCAGATAATTAGAAATGAATAAGGAACAAACGCTTTGTACTTCCACAGATGAGATTGCACTGTTTGTCTCTTGTTTATATTTGGTAACACTGCTTGATCAACTTCCTGCGAAGGCTGCAGACTATGATCTTAAAGACATAACACAACAGGTTTGCTGGGATTTAAAATCAAGAATTAAAGCAGAGTCCAAATTTCCAAGTGACCCCATTGGACAATTCAGTAAATGTTGTCGTTTGTCCCCCACCTGTCTTTTTTGTGTTTGGCTGAATTATATCCTCGTTAAACATAAGCCACCAACTCTATGGATATAAGTCATTATTTCAACATTCACAAAATGCATTTGCATTTAGTAAAAAAGCAATTATATGGTTTGAGTTTCTAACAAAGTAAACTATTTCAGGTGTTATGTATTTCATTCAGTTTTAATAATTGAATGAGATGGATTATGTAACCTCATGACAATGGTAAAGTGATAGATGAGCCCTTAATGTGGGTTAAACCTTAGTCAATCCTGGTTACTTAATAGTTTGAGGAGAGGTGTTCTCTTGAGTTATGATGTTAATTCTGCTAACATGAATGCTGTGACTGTGGGCTGAATTTTAACAAAAAATTGTCTCTGTGTCAATTTCATTGTGTTTCTTCAAGGTTTTCGCTCTGCAATGATCCCACACTGATGTATTGAACTATGTATTTGTCCCTATGGTGTCATCTCATCCAACACTAGCCCAATTGTTCCACTCGCCATTGGCAGAATTACTAGCCACTGCCAGGATATTCCAAGGGCTGGCACCATCTTTTACCCCAGCCATACACCCAGTAATACCCTCCCAGACTGGAGCTGCCCTTCACCAGGCATGTCGTGGGACAGCATTCACATACCAACGTTTTTCCCAACACATAGGCAGCTGACTCTTTCTGGCATGTTCCCACATTTATTACTGTTTAAACACACAGTTTACATGTCCTTAACCACATCTTATGTTAAATTCCTCTCTCAGTCATTGCTACTCTTTCCCAACTGCCCAGTGTAGCCCAGCATCTTACATTCAATGTGGGACCATTACATACAAGGATGTCTTCAATTGCTTCAGAACATTCACACTGTTCAACAACGGCAAAACTGAGCAGCAATCAAAAACAGAAACTGACTGCTTGCAAGTGAAATATTGGCAGTTTCACGGTCAATACAGGATCACTGCACCCATGTACAGAAGTGGGGTGCCAATTACATTCTGTATGAGGTGCTTATGGTGTCCAATGCTGCTATACAGTATTATACAAAAAGGGATGCTCCTCCTGCTCAATGCCCTCATCCTCCTCCTTGGAAGACTGATCCCACTCTCCCAGCTTGTCAGTCTACATCACATTCTCTCTTTGTCTACCATAGTTATGCAGAGAACAGCGTGCTAAGATTATGCAGCATGCTCTATCCAGAAGGTATAATATGGCCCCCTGAGACTGATCCCAAGCTGCTGAATTATATCTTAAGGGGGTCTATCTGTTGCCTCACCACAGTCCTGTGGGAAGAATGAGTTGCATTGTGGATGTAGGTTTGTTTGCTGAGAAGAAAGGTTCATTTCCAGATGTTTCGTTACCTTACTTGGTAATATCTTCAGTGGACATCATGCGAAGCAATGCTGAAAATCCTGCTTTCTATTTATATGTTTGGATTTCTTTGGGTTGGTGATGTCATTTCCTGTGGAGATATTATTTCCTGTGCTGAAGTCACTTCATGTTCCTTTTCTCAGGGGATGGTAGATGGAGTCTAACTTGATGTGTTTGTTGATAGAGTTCTGGTTGGAATGCCATGTTTCTAGGAATTCTCATGCATGTCTCTGTTTGGCTTGTCCTAGGATGGATGTGTTGTCCCAGTCGAAGTGATGTCCTTCCTCATCTGTATGTAAGGATACTAGTGAGAGAGGGTCATGTCCTTTTGTGGCTAGTTGATATTCATGTATCCTGGTGGCTAGTTTTCTGCCTGTTTGTCCAATGTAGTGTTTGTTACAGTTCTTCCACGGTATTTTGTAAATTATGTTAGTTTTGCTCATAGTCTGTATAGGGTCTTTCAAGTTCATTAGCTGCTGTTTTAGTGTGTTGGTGGGTTTGTGGGCTACCATGCTGCCAAGGGGTCTGAGTAGTCTGGCAGTCATTTCTGAGATGTCTTTAATGTAGGAGAGAGTGGCTAGGGTTTCTGGACCTGTTTTGTCTGCTTGTTGGGTTTGTTGCTGAGAAATTGGCGCACTGTGTTCATTGGGTACCCTTTCTTTTTGAACACACGGTATTGGTGATTTTCCTCTGCTCTGCATAGTTCCTGTGTGCTGCAGTGTGTGTTGGCTCATTAGAATATTGTTCTGATGCAGCTTTGTTTGTGGTTGTTGGGATAATTGTTTCTGTAGTTCAATATTGGTCTATATGTGTTATTTTTCTGTTGATGTTGGTTTGAAGTTCTCCATTGGCTGTTCGCTCTACTGTGACATCTAGGAATGGCAGTTTGTTGTTGTTTTCCTCCTCTTTAGTGAATTTTATGCCAGTAAGGGTATTATTGATGGTCTTGAATGTTTCTTCTAATTTGTTTCATTTAGTGATGACAAAGGTGTCATCCACGTAGCAGACCCAGAGTTTGGGTTAGATGGTTGGCATAACTGTTTGCTCAAGTCTCTGCACTACTGCCTCTGCTAAGAACCCTGATATCGGAGATCCTACGGGTGTTCCATTGGATGAGGAAGGACACCACTTTGACTGGGACAACATACCCATCCTCGGACAAGCCAAACAAAGACATGCATGAGAATTCCTAGAAGCATGGCATTCCAACTGGAACTCTATCAACAAACACATCGAGTCAGACTCCACCTACCACCTCCTGAGAAAAGGAACAGGAAGTGACTTCACCACAGGAAATTATATCACCAACCCAAAGAAACCCAAACATATAAATAGAAAGCAGGAATTTTCAGCATTGCTTCACATGATGTCCACTGAAGATGTTACCTAGTAAGGTAAAGAAACATCTGGAAATGAACCTTTCAGCTCAGCGAGCAAAACCTCAACCTGAGCTACAAATCTTCTCAAAACTCGCTGTGTTGCATTGTATCCACATCTTGCATGGCAGCTTGGAGTCGGTGGGCTGGTCCATATTCAAGAACTCAGCAGCCAACCTAAATGCCACTACCATCACAGATCTCTTCAGCAAGTGCGTAGAGGACTGCGTGCTAAATCATGGATGAACTGGGAGATCTACTCCCTACTGAAGTCCAGCTCTGAGGCTTTCAATTCAGGTGACCATGGCTTATACAGGAAGGCCAGGTTTGACCTTTGCAAAGCCATCAGGGACACTGAGAGACAATACCAGACTAAGCTAGAATCCCAGACTAACCACATAAACATAAATTGACCCTGACAAGTCTTACTTAACATAACGGGCTACAAAGCGAATTCAAGTAGAATCACTGACAACAATGCATCCCTCCCTGGTTAGCTCAATGCATTCTGTGCTCATTTCGAACAGAAGGTCAGTGAAATAATGTTACCTGCACCAACAGTGCACCTGTTCCCTCACCGTAGATGTCAGACTGGCCTTCGTGAGAGTGAACCCACAGAAAGCGACTGGACCAGATGGAGTCCCCAACCATGCACTCAGATCTAGCATAGACCAACTAGAGGGAGTATTTGCTCTGATGTGAGATTCCTACTTGCTTCAAGAAGACCAGTATCATCTTGATGCCAAAGGAAAATCAGACAACGTGCCTGAAAGACTATTGCCCAATGGCTCTGACAGCTATCATCATGAAGTACTTTGAGAGGTTAGTAATGGATCACATCAACTCTAGCCTCCCAGATTGCCTTGATCCACTACAATTCACCTATCATTGCAACAGGTCCACAGCAGGCACCGTCTCCATGGCCCTATACTCATCCCTCAATTACAAGGACACCCACATCAGACTTCAGTGTATTGACTTTAGCTCTGTCTTCAACACCATAATGCCAACCAAAGTCATCTCAAAACTCTGAGAGCTAAGCCTCTGCTCCCCTCACTGCAACTGCATCCTCGACTTACTGACCCACAGACAGCAAACAGTAAGGATAGGCAACAACACCTCCTCCACCATAATCCTCAGCCCTTTACTCTACTCCCTATATACCTATGACTATGTGGCTAAATTCTGTTCTAACTCCATTTACAAATTAGATTAGATTACATTACAGTGTGGAAACAGGCCCTTCGGCCCAACAAGTCCACACCGACCCGCAACCCATCCATACCCCTACATTTACCCCTTACCTAACACTACGGGCAATTTAGCATGGCCAATTCACCTGCACATTTTTGGACTGTGGGAGGAAACCGGAGCAAACCCACGCAGACATGGGGAGAACATGCAAACTCCACACAGTCAGTCGCCTGAGGTGGGAATTGAACCCGGGTCTCTGGTGCTGTGAGGCAGCAGTGCTAACCACTGTGCCACCGTGCCACTGATAATACCACCATAGTGGGCCAGATCTTAAACAATGACAAGACAGAGTAGAGGAAAGAGATAGATAGCTTAGTGGCAAGGTATAATCTCTCCCTCAATGTCAGCAAAATGAAGGAGCTGGTCATTAGCTTCAGGAAGCAGAGTGGAGGTCATGCCCCTGTCCGAATCAATGGCGCTGAGGTGGAGATAGTCTATAGCTTCAAGTTCCTAGAAATAAATATCGCCAACAATTTATCTTGCTCTATCTACTTCAATGTTCCAGTGAAAAAGCACACCAACAATTCCACATCCTCAGAAGGCTAAGGAAATTCAGCACATTCTTACCCATTTTTGTAGATGCACCATAGAAAGCATCCTACCTGGAAGCATCGCAGCTTGGTATGGCAACTGTTCTGCCCAAGACCACGAGAAACTACTGAGAGTTATGAATTACGGTCCAGTCCATCATAAAAATAGCCTTCCTTCCACTGACTCCTTCTATACCTTCCCCCTGCCTCTGGAAAGCAGCCAACGTAATCAAAGCCCCTTCCCACTCTGGTTGCACCCTCTTCTATTATCAGAAGATACAAAAGTTTGAAACAATGTACTAACAGCTTCAAGAACAACTTCTTCCCCACTGTTATCAGACTTACGAGTGGACTTCTTATATATCAGAGTTGATCTTTCTCTGCACCTATTTTGTAGCTATAACACTGTATTCTGCATTCTGTTCTATTACCCTGATGTAGTTATGTAAGGCATGATTTGTCTGGTTAGCGCACAAAAAGATACTTTTCGCTGTATCTTGGTACTTGCGACAATAATAAATCAAATCAATCAGGTGTTTGCGGAATGAAGTCACCAGCCACAGTCACAGAGGGTGACCCTGGTCTCCCAGCAGCCATCCTCATAAGGCACTTGTCCCCTCAACTAGAGCAGGAACACAAGAGTTCTCAAGAACACATGCATCATGACAGCTCTCATAATTCCAGGGCATTGGTCTCTAAAATATGGCACCAATACTCACAGATCACTTACATTACAATGAAATGGGAACCTTGCTGAATGATGAACTCTGCTATGTAATGACATACAACCTCAGTGTGATGTGTGTAATTCTAACACCCTGAATCTGGGGGAAGCTGTTTGTTTTTCTGAATCCTACTACCTGGGCTGCAAAACTGACCTCATCACAGGGAAACGAGATGAAAGTATGTAATCTCACTTAAATAGCATCAGTAACGCTCTTAATATATTTGTGTGTGGATGACTGAGGGATCCCACACAGGTGCCCTCTGGAATCTTGGAGGGTATGTCGTGTGAAAGGTCAATGCAGCTGTCACCTTGCCAGCCACTGGGATAGGATGGCCACTCACTCTTTCAGACCACAGCAGTTGACATTGTTCTGTAACAGTGTCCAGGGACATGTTCAGTCTGCAGTGACATAGAACCTCATTCATCCGCAGGAAATGTGCCCTGCAACAGCATAACTGACTCATTTAAGGTCCTTTGATCACTTAGAAGTGAAGCCTGAATGTTGGGCCCACTCTAGGTGTGGTTGCAGACATTTCCAATTCATAGATCACAATTTGAAATCAAGAGATTTCATTTAATGGAAGGCAACATAGATTAGACTGATCTACATGAGTTCCAGTGTCAGCCTGGTCATCAGGATCCTCATCTGCCACTCCTTCCCCACCTGATCTTCCATATCCTTTCCTACCTGGCACTCCCTACTCAGCCCAGCACTCTGATCCCCTGTGTGTTCTCACCCACTGTCTGGAGTTCGGGAAGCCACTTTCATCCTTAACTACTTAAATTCCATCTCAACAATTTTGACCTGTGCCACCAGCGACCCCCTCCCCCCATCATAATACACACCCACCCCATCGAGTGGTCCACTCACTCGTCCCCTCTCCTTCCCCCAACCAACATGGAAGGACAGCCTTGACTGATGACTGATCAGACCCCTGATCATTCTCTGTGGAGCTCCACAGGATCACAGAGTGATTATGATACATAAGGAGGCCATTCAAACTGTCTTGCCCAAAATGGCTCTATTGTTGTCTAATGTCATTCTCCTGCCTTTTCTCCATATCCCTACACACTATTAGCATCTAAGTAACCATTTGGAGTATCCCAATTGAACCTGCCTCTACCACATTTCCAAGAAGTGCATTCCTTACCTTGTGACTCACTGTGTGAAAATGTTTCCTCACACATCACCCTTGCTTCTTTTGCACAACACATTGAATCTATGCCCTCTTGTTCTTGTTTCCTTCATAAAGGGAAACAATTTTGTCCTATCCACCCTGTCCAGCCTATGCTCAATTTTGAAAGTCTCCTCTCAGCCCTTTTCTCTCTTGGGAGAACAGTCCCAAATCTATCCTCATAGCTGAACGTTTACTAACCTAGAACCATCTAGTAAATCACTTTTGCTATCTCTTCAATGTATGCACATCTTTCGTGTAATACAGCATCCACACCTGTACGCAGTATTTCAGCTGATGTCTAACAAGTGTCTTGTACAAATTCAACATTACCTCCTTGTTCTTGTACTCGATGCCCCATTACTAAAGCTGAGAGTACTGTATGCTTTATTATTGCTCTTGACACATGTCCTGCCACCAGTACATATAGACAAAAAAGGTCCTTCTGCTCCTCCACCCTTTTTAGAATTGTATCCCTGTTTTATATTGTCTTTGCCACCTGACTGCTTGTGCTGGACCTGCAGAACTTTTCATGGCCCACTCTCTGACCGTGAGCAAACACTGCCCTGACCTGATTGTACCAGTACTCCTGACTGACTCTGATTGAGTAGTAAGAGAGGCAAGCACGCAACCCTGAGAAGCAGCCTTGTCCAGTCTGTGAGCTGGGTTCTTGTTCCTGCACACAAAGTGTCCTTGCAGCAGCTTTCCAATGAGAGATGCCAGTGTGCTTCAAAGTGCAGCATTGATGTGTAAGTAGATTGGAGATGTGCCATTATGATGCAGAGAGGTTGGTATCTGATGGTTGTCAATGTCTATGGATAGTGTGTGGGATCGTTACCTACGAGTGTCCCCTGAGATTTTGATGCCGGGTGACCAAGGTAGAGGTCCAAAAGAGCTAACACGAGCTGGAGTCACCAGGTACCTGCTCAGATTTTAATGACAGAAATTCTCCATGTCTCATTTCTATCCAGTGGATGGAAGAATGAGGCATGATTCCGTAATAATGAGGATGATTGTGAGCAATAATCCATATTAATCAGTCTTTTGACATTCACTCATTAGAATCTTGTCTGACCTTCCAGGACTTGGTTAAAAAGTTGATCTTGTTGGTCTTGACTTTGAGATGAGCCTCACTGGAAATTTCATGTGATTTCTCCCAAATTTCTCACCACAGCCCATATCATTCACGGGCTGTGAAGATTCTGCTGGTGTTCTCAAGAACCATTGAACCATAGAAAAGTGAGCACAGAAAAAAAAAATCGATCATTCAATCCATCATGTATGCACTGGCTAAATAACTGAGCTTCTTCAATTCCTGAAGAAGGGCTTATGCCCGAAACGTCGATTCTCCTGTTCCTTGGATGCTGCCTGGCCTGCTACGCTTTTCCAGCAACACATTTTCAGTTCTAAATAACTGAGCTATCCATTCTAATTCCTCTTATTAGCATGTTATACCACTTCACCTTGATTCCATTTCACTGAGCTGAGGATTTCTACCTCAGCCACCAAGCTAGCCTGTGAATCCCACACATCCATCACCTTCTGAGTGAAAATGTTTTTCTTCATGTCACTCTGTAATATTTCTAACAATCACTTTATAGCTGTGCCCACTGCTAATTGACCGCTCTGCTGGGAGACACAGCTCTGCTCTTAACATTCTACCTGAACCACTTATCATTTAGTAACACACCAAGTCATCACTCAGCCTCCTCTGTTATAAGATAAATAATCGTAGCCTATTCCACCTTTATCCTTGCAGCATCTTGGAGATCTCCTTTGTGGTGTCTCTAGATCAATTATGTCCTTTGTGTAACAGAGTGATCAGGACTCCAGTTTCATCCCAACTGCCAGCATCCCTGACTTTGTATTCAATGCCCCACCCAATAAAGAAAAGCATCCACCATGCCTTCCTTACCGTCTTATCTACCTGTCCTGCTGCCTTCAGGGATATGTGGATATTCACTCAATCCTCTCCCATCTATTGTGTATTTACTTGCTTTGATTGTCCTTCTCAAATGCATGACTTCACACTTTCGAGACTGAATTCAATTTGCCACATTTTTGCCTACTCAACCTAACCATTGACATCATCTTGCAACTGTCCTATTTATCACAATGTTTTAAATCTTATTCATGAGATGTGCTGGCTAAAAAGCATTTATTGACCGTCGCTAGTTGCCCTAGAAAAGGTGGTGATAAGCTGCCATCTTGAATCACTGCAGTCCACGTGCTGTAGGTTGATCCACAATGCCATTAGGGAGGGAATTCCAGGATTTTGACTGAAGAATGGCAATATATTTCCAAGTCAGGATGGTGAATAGCTTGGAGGGAAATTTGCAGGTGGTGATGTTCCCATCTATCTGCTGCCCTTGTCCTTCCAGGTGGAAGTGGTTGTGAGTTTGGAATGTGCTTTCTAAGGATCTTTGGTGAATTTCTGCAGTGCATTTTGGAGATAGTACACACTGCTGCAACTGAGTGTTGGTGATGGGGAGAATGGATGTTTGTGGGTGTGGTGCCAATCAAATGGGTTACTTTGTCCTGGATAGTGACAAGCTTTTAGAGCTGTGAGAAGTATTCCATCACACTCCTGCCTTGTACCTTGTAGATGATAGACAAGCTTTCAATCATCAGGAATTGAGTTATTCACTGCAGAAGGTGTGGCTTGGTGGCTCAGTGGTTAGCACTGCTGCCTTACAGCATCAGGGACCTGGGTTCGATTCCCACCTCGGACAACTGTCTGTGTGAGTTTGCACATTCTCCCGTGTCTGTGTGGGTTTCCTCCGGGTATTCTGGTTTCCTCCCACAATCCAAAGATCTGCAGGTTAGATGAATTGGTCATGCTAAATTGTCCATGCTGTCAGGTGAATTAGTCAGGGGCAAATATAGGGTAGGGGAACGGGTCTTGGTGGATTACTGTTCGGAGGGTCAGTGTGGACTTGTTGGGCCAAATGACCTGTTTCCATTCTGTAGGTAATCTAATCTAATTGATCTGCTCACGTAATCACTGTATTCATGTGGCAAGTCCAGTTGAGTTTTGTAACCTCAGGATGTTGACAGTAGGGGATTCAGTGATGGTGACACAATTGAATGACAATGGGCAATGGTTAGATTGTCTCCTATTAGAGATGGTCATTGCCTGGCATTTGTGTGATGTGAATGATCCTTTCCACTTGTCAGCCCAAACCTGGATATTGTCCAGATCTTGCAGCATTTGACCACAGACTGCTTCAGTATCTGAGGAGTTGCGAATGGCACTAAACATTGTGCAACCTTTGGTGAACATTCCCACTTCTGATCTTATGATGGAGGGAAGGTCATTGATGAAGCAGCTGAAGATGTTTGGGCCTTGAACACTACCCTGTGGAACTCCTGAAGAGATGCCCTGGAATTGACACGACTGACCTCCAACAACCACAACCATCTTCTTTTGTGCCAGGTATGGCTCAAAACCAATGGAAGTTTTCCGCTGATGCCCACTGATTCCAGTTTTAGTAAGGCTCCTTGATGCCACAGGTGATCATTCTCACGTCTAGAATTAAGTTTTTTTTGTCCATATTTGAACCAAGTGCTGTGATGAGGGCAGAAGCTGAGTGGCCCTGGTAGAATCCTAAATGGGCATCACTGAGTAGGTTATTGCTGAGCAGCTGCTGCTTAATAGCACTGTTGATGACACCTCCCATCATTTTATTAATGATCAAAAGTAGACTGACGGGATGGTAATTGTCCAGGTTGGATTTGTCCTACGTTTTGTGTACAGGACATACCTGGACAATTTTCAACATTAGATTAGATTACTTACAGTGTGGAAACAGGCCCTTCGGCCCAACAAGTCCACACCGCCCCGCCGAAGCGCAACCCACCCATACCCCTACATCTACCCCTTACCTAACACTACGGGCAATTTAGCATGGCCAATTCACCTGACCGTCTTTGGACTGTGGGAGGAAACTGGAGCACCTGGAGGAAACCCACGCAAACACGGGGAGAATGTGCAAACTCCACACAGTCAGTCGCCTGAGGCAGGAATTGAACCCGGGTCTCTGGCGCTGTGAGGCAGCAGTGCTAACCACTGTGCCACCGTGCCGCCCACTTTTAAAGCATAATTTACTCTCCCACAATTCCCTATCACAGGGCGATTGTCCAACAGATTACCAGTGCCACTGTGAGATTAAACATTGCCAGTGTTTAAACTGTACTGGAAGAGGTTGGCTAGGAGAGTGGTGAATATTTTGGAGCACAAGAGTTCACAAGAGTTGGAATGTGATCAATGCCCAGAGCTTTTGCAAAGTCCGGTGCCTCTAGCTGCCTCATGCTATCACGTGGAGTGAATCGAATTGGCTGAAGACTGGTATGTATGACGCTGGGGACCACTGGAGGAGGTCATGGTGTATCATCCACTTGGTTTCTCTGGCTGAAGATTGCTGCGAATGCTTCAGTCGTATCTTTTGCCCTGATGTGTTGGGCTATTCTGTCATTGAGGATAATTGTGGAGCCTCCTTCTCAGTGAGTTGTTCAATTGTCCACCACCATTCACTGGATGTGGCAAATCTGCAGGCAAATTTGATCCATTGGTTGTGGGATCACTTAGCTCTGTCTATCACTTGCTGCTTATGCTGTTTGGTATGCAAGTAGTACTGGTTGGCACCTCACTACGCAGCAACCTTTTATGTCATCCAGTAACTTACTTGTCATGCTCCCCTCCTGCACCAGATTTAAACCAGAATCATTAATGAGTACCGAAGAGAGTAAAGGACTAACATCGAGTCCTGTGGAACACCACTTCCCATTTACAAAAACATCCATCTACCATTAATCTTTCTTTCCAGTAACTGACCAATAGTGGATCCAAATCACCACATTCCCATGATCTTTCATTTTTCTGACAAATGTAAAGTGTAATTACTAAGATTTTGAACAGTTTCTAGATTTTATTTTGCAGCTAGAAGTACTCTTTCACATACTGAATGGCTTTTACTCCACCATCAAAACACCATGATACTTTCTACCTGTTATCAGCCACCAATACATCACTTGTATTTTCAATGAATCGATTTACATTCAAAGCCTGAGAAGCACAATGCAATACCACCAAAAGGTGAAGAAAACAGCTTCTAGATTGGGCACAAAATTAAATACAAAACAGTTGAGCACACTTCTTTACTGCATGGAAAGGACGTCAGCTTATTGCTATACATTAGCAGATAATCTTCTGATAGATTATAATCAATGTTTCAGTTCAAGGGCAAACATAACACTAACCAGATCATCCTTCAATCGTCGATATTAACTTCCACGGTTGAACATTCTTCAACCAAAATTGGATCTAACTCTAGAACAGGCAGTCCAAATAGCAGTCTAGGAAATAGAAAATAAAATAGAATTATTAAACAACAGAAATTTCATATAATGCAAGAGATTTTCCACAGAGATGTTTTACTGTTTAAAACACTGTAAAATTTCTGACCAAAAGAGGCAGACTTCCCATCTGAACAATGCATCACATGTGACAATAACAATGTGGAATCCTAAGCATTCAAATACTGCAGCAGCTTCTCCAAAATGCCGCATCAACACAGGAGAAACTGTCCAGCTTCCCAGCAACAATACATTTGTTGTGGGAAGAGGGGTCTCTGCTCAAAGGTATGCTTTAGTCTGCAGAACAAACCAAGCATCCAATCAATTTGTGCTCAGCCCAACACAGTGATTCATGCTTTCAAACAGGTCAGTACTGCAATGGAACAATTTTCTCTCCCTTTCTTAAGAGAAATTATGCAGTCACCTGATAAGATTTGCCAGAAGCCATTAAGATAAGCAGTTATCCAACTAAATTTAAGATAGACAATGTTGCCATCATCATGGTTTTCTCATGGTTAACGGGAATGAATATGTTACCACTTGGCATGAAGCTGTATGCAGCTGGAGGTACCAGACCTACAGTTAAAGTGACGTAGCATGTTGTACATATATTCACAGAGTATACATATCAGTAACCAGCAATTGTCTCTATTGAGCTAGAAGGCATGCTTTTCCTTCAACCTCCTGCACTGAGTACAAGATGTCCGACTCTACAAAACATGCCTTTCATGACCAGTATCCCAAATTGTTTCCATGACTGGGAAAAATTGAGATACCTTTCAAAGTTACTTACTCGTAATACAATCACATATATTGACATCTCAGAAAAGCCCTCACACTGACAGAGAAAGTGTAGAAGTAATTGGAGACTTGGTCAAAATGAGGGTTGTCTCTCCAGTGATTAAACCTATGGAATGGTGCTCAGGAATGGTTACAGATCCAAAGCCCAAAGGCTCCATAAGAATTTATGTGGACCACACGCTCAGCTCAGTGAACAAGCTGCTAAAGAACTTCTTCCTTTATGTGTGGTTGATGAATGCTTTGGCTGAGCTTTCCACCAGAACAATATTTTTGCAGCTGGATATCATTAATGGGTTTTGGCAGGTTGATCTGGATGAGATGCCTTGATTAGTCACCAACATCATCACTCCCTCTGGGCAATACCATTTCAACAGACTACAACAGATACTTTGGTATCATTTTTATCCTGGACATTTTCCATTGCACTATGTCCAACATTGTTCAATGACTTGATAGCATCATTTGCCAAATGGATGGTATCCTGATACTGCTGAAAGAACCCAGTTCCATGATAAGAAAGTACATGATATCATGAAATGTTTTCAAGCATCAGGCTTTATTCAGAATGACAAATGTGATTTCTTTTTAATCAATTTGTTCCCGAGGTCAGAACGTCATTAAAGATGGGATACAAACTGATCCCTGGAAATCCAAAGTGATAGAACACCTGCCTACTCTAAAGCTGCTGTACAATCCACAACATTTTCAGGATATGGTAAATCAATTGACTAAGTTTTAACCACAGCTCATTCTCTATTTCAGAACCCCTGAGAATTTTGTGAAAGAAGTCTTAAAGAAGGTTTTGGGATGTACAGCAATAAGCAATCTTTCAGCAGATTAAGGATATGCTGACCTCGACCAGTGCCTTGGTTTATTGCAATTCGTGTATCTCATGATTCTTGTTGTGGATACCTCAACCCTGTGTATTGAGGTAGTATTACTCAAGAATAGCCAGAAGAACATTGAAAACCAGTATGTTAAGCTTGATAGGTGCTATCGGATATAGAACCAGAATCCAAAATAAGGCTTTAGAAGTGACATGGGTCTGTGAAACTTTTCCTGATTACATTTTGGGCCTGAAAATCACAGTTGTGATCAATCAAAAATCTTTGGTCTCCTCATTAGATGACAATAAATTAGCAATGATGCTCCCTTGAGTAAATGCAAATTCATCATAGTCCCAGAGGGCCATTGTGCTGCTCAATCATCATAGAGAGGGTACAAGGTAAAAACAATGACTGCAGATGCTGAAAAACCAAATACTGGATTAGTGGTGCTGGAAGAGCACAGCAGTTCAGGCAGCATCCAACGAGCAGCGAAATCGACGTTTCGGGCAAATGCCCTTCATCAGGAATAATTCCTGATGAAGGGCTTTTGCGTGAAACGCCGATTTCGCTGCTAGTTGGATGCTGCCTGAACTGCTGTGCTCTTCCAGCACCACTAATCCAGTATAGAGAGGGTACAATCAGGACAACAGCCTGAGCAGCACCCAGCATGCATTTTAGACAAAGCCAAAAGTCATATCCATCGCAATTGCTGTCATCTCATCTTATTGTTCCAGCCTACTCAATTATAACCCTTACCACAGAAACTATCAGCTTAACGAGTTCAAAATCTAGCATGATTAGTGATGTGGCATAAAATGCCATAATCTTTGCCTCACTTCTTGATTCATACAACCCATTCAGGATCCATGGTCAGACCACCTGATCAATTAAATCTCTGATTTAACAGAAGCAGCCAGAAGGTAACATCATCTAACTTTACAGAGTCATAGCGATATACAGCATGGAGACAAACCCTTCAGTCCAACTCATCCATGCCGACCAGATGTCCCAACCCAATCTATTCCCGCCTGCCAGCACCTAGCCCATATCCCTCCGAATCCTTCCTATTCATTTACCCATCCAGATGCCTTTTAAATGTTGCAACTGCACCAGCCTCCACCACTTCCTCTGGCAGCTCAGTCCATACACGTACCATCCTCTGCGTGAAAAAGTTGCCCCTTAGGTCTCTTTTATATCTTTCCCCTCTAGTTCTTGACTCCCCCACCCCAGGGAAAATACCTTGTCTATTTACCCTATCCATGTCCCTCATGATTTTGTAAACCTCTCCAGAACACCCCTCAACCTGCAATGCTCCAGGGAAAACAGACCTGGGCCTATTCAGCCTCTCCCTTTAGCTCAAATCCTCCAACCCTGGTAACATCCTTGGAAATCTTTTCTGAACCCTTTCAAATTTCACAACATCCTTCCAATAGGAAGGAGACCAGAATTGCACGCACTATTCCAACAGTGGCCTAATCAATGTCCTGTACAGCTGCAAGATGACCTCCCAACTCCTGTACTCAATACTCTGACCGATAAAGGAAAGCATACCAAATGCCTTCTTCACTATCCTATCTACCTGCGACTCCACTTTCCAGGAGCTATGAACCCGCACTCCAAGGTCTCTTAGTTCAGCAACACTCTCTAGGACCTTACCATTAAGTGTATAACTCTTACTAAGATTTGCTTTCCCAAAATGTAGCATATATCTAAATTAAACTCCATATGCCACTCCTCACCCCATTGTCCCATCTGATCAAAATCCCATTGTGACCTGAGGTAATCTTCTTCGCTGTCCACTACACCTCCAAATTTTGTGTCATCTGCAAACTTGCTAACTAAACCTCTTATGCTCACATCCAAATCATTTATGTAAATGATGAAAAGTAGAGGACCCAGCACCAATCCTTGTGGCACTCCACTGGTCACAGGCCTCCAGTCTGAAAAACAACCTTCCACCACCACCCTCTGTCTTCTACCTTTGAGCCAGTTCTGTATCCAAATGGCTAGTTCTCCCTGTATTTCATGAGATCTAACCTTGCTAATCAGTCTCCCATGGGGAACCTTGTCAAATGCCTTACAGAAGTCCATATAGATCATGTCTACCGCTCTGCCCTCAGCAATCCTATTTCTATATCTGATCATAGAGATTCTTGACACAGCTTCAGACAGTTTTTAATCAAGTTAAAGACTTGGGAAAGGATGGGAAAAATATGCTATAAATAATGTAAAATATGTTGTCTCAGTATCTCATTTGAAAATGTATAAATGTTAATCAATGTTTATGCTGGGGGATGAAAGGGATTTTTGGACCCTATCATAAATTCACTTTGATGTAACAGAGCTGCACATCACTCTGTGCAAATACCACAATGTGGGCAATTAGAACTCTAAGATACACCAAAGTGAGACTCTCTGAAACAGATCCAGAGAGGACACAGAACAGTCACAGAAGACAGTAATTACCTAATGTAACTACAATTCAGAAGTATAAGATTACCATCTATGATAGTATTTGGGATGCAGGTATAATAAATAGTGTTACTTTGAAGAATAAGCCTGAAGATCATCCTTGAATTGTCTTCTCCTCAAGTCAGCCTCAAACCCAAAACTCATCATGTGGCAGAAAATCATGAGACAAAATAACATTTTTGCAGTTCAGGCTGGGAGTAGGAACAGCACCAATACAAGCTTCACAGTAAAGGGAAAAGAAATATGAAAGGGATTTCTTAGTAAAACTGGAAGAAAGAATATTCCTCCATATCCTACAAAAAGGCAAGCAGAGCTTTGATCTATTTAGGATCCTGGAGTAAGTTTTCATTTGTAAGAAAGGAGCAGAGAAAATGGAGTGGAGTCACAGTTTCAATGTGAAAATAATTCAGCCAGGCAGAGTGTTAGGAGATGGGCATTATTTAAGCCTCTGTTCAAGAAAGAAGTGTTGAGCCTTCAGGTCTCGGGTTACCCTCGTGGGATGGAACACCACCCCAAACCAGGTACCAATGTGGTCCCAGGACTTCAAGTGCTGATATTTGCAGTAACTGAACCATGTGAACTTTCAGACGATGTTTTCACCTTTCAGATCACTTTGACTAAAATCTGATGATGTAGTGCATTGCAGATGTAACGTGCTCACTAAGCTCTGCTTTTCTCTTTGTGGGATCCCTCTTGACAATAGAAATCCCATTCCAAGGCTGAATGGAAAGTCAATAAGATCCAGCCTGGAAAACCGGCTCAATATTAGGGCCTGTCAGAAGTGATTTGATTTGATTTATTATTGTTAAATGTACCCCAGTTATGTTTGCAAGAAGGAAGGTCATTACAGACAAGTTCATACAGATCATAGGGTGTTTGGACAGAGCAAGGCATACAAGGTTATGTCTGCACAGGAGGTGCACAAAAGCAAGATCAACATAGATTAGAAATCAGAGAAGTCCATTCAGCAGTCTAATAACAGTGAGGAAGAAGCTGTTCTTAAACCATTTGGTCCATGTGTTTAAGCATCTGTATCTCCTGCCTGACAGAAGAGGTTGGAAGAGAATATAAACTGGGTGGGAGGGGTCATTGATAATGTTGGCTGTTATTCTGCGGCTACAAGAAGTGTAGATGGAGTCCATTGATGAGAGGTTGACTTCCATGCTGTGGACTGTGTTCACAACTTTCTGTAGTTTAGTATGGTCCTGGACATAGCATTGCTGTACCAAACTATGATGCACCCAGAGTGCTTTCTATCATGCTTCCGTAAAAGTTGGTGAGGTTCCTTATGGACATAACAAATATCCTTAGCCTCCTGAGAAGTCCTGTTACACCATTGGAACTTTACCTAAAGGAGGAAAATTCCACAATCCCAGAGCACCTCTTCCCAAAGCCCCATCCCTCTACCTTCCTTGCCATTCCAGATTGCATTCTTGATTAATATTTACATTCACAATTCAGTTCATGCAATTGATATTGGTATATTTCCCACTGAAATATTGATCAGACCATTTTATATATTTGGAGCTATAATTTAAACAATGGCATATACTTCATCCCGAGGAACAAATCCTTTATTAAGGGAGGGGCTGGTACAATGTTTACGTCAGTGTCAGAAAATTAGGCTAATGGTTTTCATACATGAGTCCAATTCCCATCACAGCAATTGGTGGAATTTAAATTCAGTTGATAATATCTGGAATTGAAAGCTAGTCTCAGTAATAGTGCCATGGAATTACCATTCATTATTGTAAATAGATAATTGCTTTGCAAATATCCTTCCTTCACATAAGGAAATCAGTCATCCTCACCCAGTCTGGCTTACATGGGAGTTTAGATGCAGAACAATGCACTTGAATCTTAATTACTCTCTGAAGTGGCTCAGCAAGTGAATCAGTTCAAGGCACTTCAGAATGGGCATCAAATGCTGGCCACGCCAGTGATGCCCACATCCCGTGACAGAATAAAGAAAAAAAAAGGACCTTCCTGACTGATGGTTTGAAGTACATTTCACCTAATATTCAAGAATTTTTTCACGCAGAGCGTGGTGGTGTATGAAACAAGCTGCCAGAGGAAGAGGTGGAGGTGGGTACAAGTACAACATTTAAGTGGCATCTGAATAGGAAGGGATTAGCAGGATATGGGCCAAATGCTAGCAAATAGGACTAGCTCAGGTCTAGGCATGGACGGGTTGGACTGAAAGGTCTGTTTCGTGCTGCATGACTCTGATTAAAATTGGGAATGGGAATAGTCCTGGTATAATAGCTGATCTAATCTACTCTCATGTGTATATTACCATACTCTTCAGAGGCAAACCTTAGGAACATGGTGGAAGAGGGTTCATTCTTGGTGCAATTTACAATCCTGTTGCCACTTTAACCAAAATTTCAAATGTTTTTATTTGCTCAATGCTTGCTTATACTTATTTGCATGTTGACAAATACAAAAAATGCCATGAACCAGCATGTGGGGAATATTTTAAATCAATGAGTTTTAAAATTTGCATGAAAATATATTCACTGATTACATTTAAAACTCATAGCTCAGAATTTTTTTTTCTAAATGCAGAAAATGGGTTAGACAAAAACAATAAGCACAGTCATCATTTGTAAGCAATTCTGTTTAAAATGAGAAAAAAAAGACTTAAAGCTGTAGATTCATTCCCTAGCTAATGTCCAATATTCAAAGTCTCAGAAAACTTCAACAGCTTTAGTTTTTTTAAGATGTGTATTTCAGTGTCTTTGCACTAAAGGAAAAAGCACAGTATTACAGATGGCCTGTAAACAAGGGAACATAATTGGATGAGAAATCTTTTTAATGAGAGTGGAGCAAATTTGGAATTTTCCAAACCAGACAATGTGGAAGTTCAATCTTTGAATATATTTAAACTACAGATTAATAAATTCTGATTCCCAATAAAGGGAAGATGGATAGTGTTAGTAAAAGGCATTGAAATATTTGATTATTCAGTGAATGGCATCACCAGTTCGACAGGATCAGTGATCAACTCCTATTCCTATATTTCCAAATGTGCACGAATATCAGAGAATTCATTCAATCTAAGAGCAGTTTTCTACATTAGTACATCATATTATAAGCTACTGCAAAAATTGCAGAGAAGAAATTTGTATTGAACATATATTTTGCTATTTTTTGCAATACTTTGAATTTTTTTTTGGCAAATCACCCTGGAACCGAAGGGAACCTCCTGGCATCGTGATACAAAGTGCTTGCAGATTTTGTCTATTTGTCACAGTACAAGATACTGACATATTGAAATGGCTCAGTATATCTAACAGAGTGAGGCAAGAATGATGTTTTATAACAAAACCATGAAAAGTCAAGATTCCGCTGCTCACAGTTGTGACAGTGAATTGAATATATTTGAGATTGTTCTTTGATTATGAAAGACCATAGGTATCCAATAAAGCAAAAAAAAACATAGCTTAAGAGGCACTTCAAGTTGATAATAGGAACCAAATTGCCACAAAAAATAGTTATCAAAGATAATTATTAAAAATAGTGCAGAGTTATCTATGCATATATTTAATTACAAAATGCTTCAAATTTTGAAAATTTTAGGTTATAATCTTGCACAAGTTTTTGAATTTACCAATTCTTGTCAAAATATTTAAGCTTTTGGCCTTAAATGTAAAATATGCTTTGTTTTAAGCATTAGTGTTAACTCACTGGTGGCATTGTTCTTTTGGAGTCAGAAAATGGTGCACTTAAGAAATTTAATATAAATTGTGGCTAATACTCACTACAAGACATATCCTTGGAGGCTGTTATGAGATGTTAATTTAATGCCCCACCCACCTTTGCAAAGTTAAAGATCACACAACACCTGGTTATCGACCAACTGGTTTATTTGGAAGCACTAGCTTTAGGGGCGCTGCACCTTCATTTGGTGGTTGATCTTGACAACTATCTGATGAAGGAGCAGCGCTCCGAAAGCTAGTGCTTCCAAATAAACCTGTTGTACTATAGCTGGTGCTGTGTGATTTTTAACTTTGTACACCCAAGTCCAACACTGGCACCTCCAAATCATGACATCCATCTTTTCAGATATAGTAGAAAATCTCAAAACACCATTGGAAGAAGAATGGGTAATTTTGACAGTGTCTGAGCTGGTACTTATTCCTCAACCAACACAACAGCAAAACAAATTAACGTGTCATTAAGCTCATTGCATTTTGTGCGACCTTGCTGTGCTCAAAATGTCTGTTCTTTTTGGCTATACTACAACAATAACTGCATTGACAGTAAAGTGCTTTGGCAGATTCTACTACTATGATAGGAATTATACAAATACAAGTTCTTTTCATTTTTCTTCACTACAGAAGGTATTTATTTTGTTCTAACCTTGATCACCATCTCATCAGCTGTCAGCCTTGCCTGCATTAGACATTTTAAGTACCATGAAATTGTTTTATCCACTTGTCACCCAATGTCTCGTTCTTCATCTCTACCTTTAGTTTGATCACCTTTTGGAGTGTATACTCTGGAACTCTCCCCTTCTACCTGGGGTGAAACATCTTCAACTGTTCCTCAAATTCAGAAAGGATAGGCAGGTACGTAGGTTGCAAATTCAGTTTTTTGTTGGTTGGGTAGTTATTGAATCAATGCTAAGCTGTCGTGCTAAATGAGACAGTGTAGGATTTATGATCTTTGCTCTTGGGAAAAGTAATGAAACAGGTACATCCAAACCACATAATTCTAGTTGACTTAATTTTTCACCCTAATCAAAAATTTAGATTAGATTAGATTACTTAGTGTGGAAACAGGCCCTTCAGCCCAACAAGTCCACACTGACCCACCGAAGCGCAACCCACCCAGACCCATTCCCCTACATTTATCCCTTCACCTAACACTACAGGCAATTTAGCATGGCCAATTCACCTAACTCGCACATTTTTGGACTGTGGGAGGAAACCGGAACACCTGGAGGAAACCCACGCAGACACGGGGAGAATGTGCAAACTCCACACAGTCAGTCACCTGAGGTGGGAATTGAACCCGGGTCACTAGCGCTGTGAGGCAGCAGTGCTAACCACTGTGCCACCATGCCGCCCAAACAATTCTTTGATATTTAACATTCTTTATTTGTCATGTTACTATAATCGCTGAAACAGTTCATCTCCATATGCAATAAGACGAGGCAATATCTTATATCTCTCCAACCTGCAAGCTTCCATTCCTGATGAAGGGCTTTTGCCCGAAACATCGATTTTCCTGTTTTTCGGATGCTGCCTGACCTGCTGTGCTTTTCCAGCTCCAGTCTAATCTAAACTCTGGTTTCCAGCATCTGCAGTCCTCACTTTTGCCTAGGCAATAATCAGGCTTGGGTCTATAATTGACAATAATATTTGCACTGGGAAGTGGCCATCTGCAATAATAAACAAAAATCAAGCCAACTGCCCTTGGTAGTCAACCACATTTGCATTGTCAATCTCCTTTGGTCTTGGACCTTTCTGGTAATTCATGGTCGAGATACACCATTACAGAATATGTACTGAAGAAGCACAGTTCTCAGATAGCAAAAAGGTTTTGAGCATAATAGCAACAAGTACACCTACATTTGGTCAGGCACAATTATTCCAAATTTAAGGAGCTGGTACAGAAGCAACTGCTCCCTCTGAAAGCTAGAAGAGTGCTCTAAAAGAGTAGAACATCTTCTCACCACCCACAGACTGTGTATAACATCAGTAGAATGATGGAGTAAATGTGACATTGACATTAACTCCTTCAGAGCCATTACCTTACGGAACATGCAATTAATCAAGCATTATACTGAGAAACAATATTTAGTGTTCAGATGGGAATACTTTGCAATGATTTCCTTAACTTTTTCATACTCAAGAATTTATGGTCGTTACATTGAAAACTGTGTGTGTAAAATATTAAGTCAGACACAATTTTGATGAAGGACAATCATAATGGGAATTACTGTGGAATTGTTTCCAGTACTGGGAATCATTGCATTTTGTTGTGATGCATGCAAAATGAAAAACTTCATCAACATATCTCATTTTTCAACAATAACTCCAGTATTACTAAAATGACACTTATATACAGAGTCAAATCTACACAATGGCACAATTCTATAAAATATTCTAATACCAGCAGAATGACAAAAAAAAATCTGTTTAGCCTGCAAACACTCAACAAATTTGTTTAGCAAATGGTTATGGTCAGGTTATTTTCAAAAGGGATAATATGATGAAGATGTTTTAACTTCTAATTTAGTTCAAGTGTTAGAACATAGAACATTACAGCGCAGTACAGACCCTTCAGCCCTCAATTTTGCGCCAACCTGTGAAACCAATCTGAAGCCCATCTAATCTACACTATTCCATTCTCATCCATTTGGAAGACTGTGAGGACTGCAGATTCTGGAGATCAGAGTTGAGAGTGTGTTGCTTGAAAAACACAGGAAAACTGATGAAGGGCTCTGGCCCAAAACGTTGATTTTCCTGCTCCTCGGATGATGCCTGACTTGCTCTGCTTTTCCAGCAACACACTCGCATTCTCGTCCATATGCCTATCCAATGACCATTTAAATGACCTTAAATTTGGCAAGCCTACTATTGTTGCAGGCAGTGCGTTCCACGCCCCCACTACTCTCTCAGTATAGTAACTACATCTGACATCTGTCCTATATCTATCACCTCTTAATTTAAATCTATGTCCCCTCATGCTAGCCATCATCATGTGACGATAAATGCTCTCACTCTCCAATCTATCTAATCCTCTGATTATCTTGCATGTCTCAATTAAGTCACATCTCAAACTTCTCTCTAACGAAAACAGCCTCAGTTCCCTCAGTCTTTCCTCATAAGACCTTCCCTCCATACCAGGCAGCATCCTAGTAAATCTCCTCTGAACCCTCTCCAAAGCTTCCACATCCTTCCCATAATGCAGTGACCAGAACTCTATGCAATACTCCAAATGCTGCCGCACCAGAGTTCTTTGGTTGTTTCTTTCTTTGATCTTTTATCAGATATAGTTTGAGTCACTAACAGATTAGTTTTTGGCACTCTTTTGCCTGTATCTGATCTCTCCAGAGTAACCTTCATATTCATTTTTAAGTCTCTTAAATTTTTTTTGTGTTCTGTCAAAAATCTCTGTTTAGTTTTCCTTCAATTTTTTTCTCCTTGCTATGCATTCAGAATGTCCTTCCTCAAACAAATTGTTCTTACACAACTTGTCATACTCTTAACTAGCAGTTCTTATTTCTCTCTAATACCTGATGTCAATTCAGTATTGCACATTCCTTGCTTTATTTCATAAGAACTTAGCACCCATCTTATGTCCCCTCACAAAACATGAAGCTAAACTTCCAGTGTGTGTATATCAGGAATTCGGTTGCATGGTAAAAACAATGACTGCAGATGCTGGAAACCAGATTCTGGATTAGTGGTGCTGGAAAAGCACAGCAGTTCAGGTAGCATCCGAGGAGCAGTAAAATCAACGTTTCGGGCAAAAACCCTTCATCAGTATTCCTAATGAAGGGCTTTTGCCCAAAACATCAATTTTACTGCGCCTCGGCTGCTGCCTGAACTGCTGTGCTTTTCCAGCACCACTAATCCAGATTCAGATGCAGTGTCCAACATTTCCCTATTTATAAGGAGCAAACTACCAACTTTCTAATATGTTCCTCATGAAAACTCCATGAGAAGGAATAAGGGGTCACAGAGAAAAATGCTCAAATTCATAATCTGCATCCTAAGTTACTTCAAGGGAGTTGGCAGATGGAGGAAGATAATGACGTGTGGCTCACACTTAATTTTGCTAAACAGGCCGCATCATGAAATACCCTAGAACAGATGGAGGCCTTTGTGCCCATGACAATCACTATCTCACAGAAAATAAGCAATGCTCTTTGTGACAGACTCTAAATATCTCACATTGCCCTGAATTCTGTTTTCTTCAAACTTTACCAAAATTTCTGATTTTTAAAAATGTAGTAGTTTGTCCAAGTGCCAAATGTTCATTCTGGATGAGGCAACTACAGGGTTACAAGGCAGAAGTTAATCACTTACATCAAGGTAAGTTTGGTGGCAAGGTCATATGTAATCAAGTCACAGTCATCTGCTTTCTCTCTTCTGCATCAAGGTAGTACTTAAGAACAAGTGTAGGTCATTCAATCCACCAAGCCTTCACCACCAATCAATATGCTAATAGCTAATTAAACACTTCAATGTTTTTTACTCACTTCATCCCTATAACCCTGTACACCACTAGTAATCAGAAATCAATCAATTTCTATCTTAGACATACTCAAATCCTGAGCTTCTACAGCCCTCAATGGTAGAGACTTCAGTATGGCTGAAAATATTTAACTGTGAATCCAAAAGAAAAAGAAACAACATTTAAAAACCTTTCAAAATCCTAAGAAATCCATTGAATCTTGCAGGACGAGTGCTCTTTCTTGGAAAGAAAACTCCCATAGAAACTTAGTGAGCAAACAAACACAAGACAGAGAAAATCATATTTTGGCCAAGATCATGTGTCTATCACCAGCTCTGAAACAAACCATTGTTGGTTCTGAGAAGGAGATGGGTGATGACCTCTGTGCTTCATAATGTAAACCAACTGTCAGAAGGTTAAGCACAATGGAATCATCGCATTATATGGCACAGAAAAAGTACCATTGGCCCACTGAATCTGCATCTGTCAAAATCAACCCAGCCAATGTTCCAGCAAATGATGCAACACAAAATGTCTTAATAGGCTTTTGACAGAAATAAAAGGGATTACTTTGAGCTGTCCCTAGGTAATGGATAATCAAATAAATCATTTGTATAAATTTCAGAAACACATAACCAGATTCTAGAGAGGGAAAACTCACTTTAGACAGAAAAGAACTTCTAAAGATAGATCAATATTAGATCCAGCCTAACACATCGGTTGGCTCATGATGACTTTGGGACTGTAGTAAGTTTGTCAATATGATCCATACTGGCATCAGTTTAGCACTTTGACTAGCTCAAGAAGATTGAAGAAAATAGAGGAAATTGGCACTAATAGCCATGCAACTCAGCATCATCATCCTTCTGCCATCTGTTTGTCCGCTTAAGCTCAGTAAACAATTTTCACTTGTATCAGGCTCTATATATGATTTCTACCTATTTTGATTGTAAAGTTATAGAGTTGCTGAGTTTTAATAGTGCAGAAAAAGACCATTTGGCCCACTATGCATCATATTAAAAGTGCTGCTTCTGAACAAGCTACCTGATGAATTCTCAACTATTTATTCATAATTTCCGAACATAAAAAATCTTACCTCAGAGCCAAAAGTTTATCCATGCCACAAACTGAGGCCTTCATGTTGAAAATCAGTAGCTACTTAAGGGATTCATCTCACCGCATCTACTAATCAAACACGTGGGAAGGCCTAAAAGCAACTCCTATTGTCACTTAAATTAATGTTACCTTTTAAGCATTGAGTTTGCCTTTTTGCTGCTTCCACAGCTCTTGCTATCTCTCCTTACTATGTTGATGTCTTCTTAAAATGTCTTCTTAATACTGCTCACTAGCTTGACTTTTTAACTATTTTCTTCTGGGCATTCAGGATTTCTTCTCCTTCTGGTGGGGGGAACGGATCCACTTGGCAGCTACAATGTGGTATTTTCCAAGATGACCATCTCTCCCAGTATGTGGTGCAGGGTAAAGGTTGTTTGAAGAAAGTTACTGCATCAATTTCATTTTGTCTTGGGTTTATTTGATGATTGGTGGTCAAGGATGCACCACGATGCGGTATCTACAGAAGAAGCACTGTTCCAGTGAACAAGAACGTTTATTACATGATAGCCGTTTGATCAGCGATAATTTCAAGACATTTAAGGAGCTAGTATAAATCCATCATCTCCCTGCAAAAACACCAGGTCATTACCCATAGACTGTGCATGATATCCGAAGAATGGGTGCAGCCATTGCAACATAAACATTCACTTTTTCAGAACCACTACCTTATATAAATGTCAGAAATTTAGATAAAGGTCAAAATGATTTGTCAAGTTATTAGGTGGCTGAGGCCTGATCTGGAAGGAGATGGAATCAACAGCAATGATCTAGAGATGAGGTGGGGCAGAGAAGAAAATTGATTCATTCTTTAATATGCTCAACTGGAAAAAATTGTCTAAAAACTGGCTTAGTCAAAATTTATCCCTTAGGGCTACAGCTTTTAAAAAGCTGAGAATGACTAAAGGTTGGCAATAGCAGGCTGGGGGGTGGTGTAAGAAAATATTTGGCACTGTGTGTTGACCATCCACTTGCTGTAATGAATGGCTTGTGTGATTTCTTTGCATTTTGAAGCATTTCAGAAACGTCCAAAGTAGGCAGGAATTTTTTGCAGCTGAGACTCAATGGCACTATCAGTTCCAAAGAGACATCTTTAAACTAACAACTGTATAAAACCGGCTCCCAAAAGGTAGTCACTTTTACTACTTGTTGGCCTCCACCTTTTACTTTCAGCAGGTGGGCTGCTTTTATGGAATGTCAGCATCACTCAATACCCCAGCTAACAGTTGGTGGGGAGCTTGTTTATGAGATTAAATAGCTGCCCCATAAAAATTTAATGCCATGAAAGGCAAAACATTTGCTCCCCCTTCATCCCCTGTCCCATTCTCTATTGGATGCCCCACATTATAGAATGACCTGCCAGTCAATAGAAGGCAGGCAGCTCAGGATTGATGGTCACTGCTGGAGCTACAGCCAGTTCTACCATAATAAAGAATCCTGGGGTCAAGGGCCACAGCATGAGGCAAGGTGGGCTTAGGTTTGGCCAGGATTAAAGGTGGTTGAACTGGGAGAGCCCGGAAAACCTGCAACAAAGGACACTCTGCCTTTTCCACCACCAACACACTCAAGTGGGTGCCGCCTCACTTATAATTGGCACTTATGGGCATCTCAATGCCCAAGGACAGGTTGGGTTGCTGACCCTCATAAAATTTCAGACAGCTCAGAGACAAGCAGGAAGGTCACCCACTGGGCTTTGCATTCCCAATCCTCGCCCCAAAACCTACCAGTAGAGAAGGGGCATAGTCTGATAACAGTGTGGAAGAAGCTATCCTTGAATGTGCTGGAACGTGTTTTCAAACATTGGTATCTACTGGCCAATGGAAGAGAGTGGATGAGAGTATTCTTTTCATCCATATCCTCAGGGTAGAATATCTGTATCTAGCTTTAAGTTTGGATAGAAATGAACCCCACCCCCAAATCCTCCGAACGTGAACTCTCCATCATTGACTTGAACAGATATGTCTACTCATATTGTTTTGTGAACTATAAGTCACCAGGTAAACATTATCTGAGTTGAAGTCTGGTAGTAAGTCTATAAAAACGCATCAAAGAATCACATTCATCAAGAACATTAATAGAGTGCTGATAAAGTCTCAACTTAAAAGAAGAACAGGTTTGAATTAGCTCAGGAATTGTAACAAAGTTGCTGCATGCAACTCCTCACTGATATTGAGTCATGATAACAGAGTCTTGAATGAGATTTGGGTCAGAGATGTTCAATTTTGGTGCCAGTCAACTGTCAACACACAATGTCTACCAGGCCAACGGTCACAGATGTAGAAATGCCATTGTTCTTCATGGTGTCCTATTCTGGAGTTGCAAATTACACAATCAGTGACTGGTAATCTATATCCCCATCCTACTCCCTTGTCAGTTGCGCTTGATTTTTCCACAACACAGGCAAAAGCAGACCTATGAATAACTGTCAGAAAATGTGTTCACCAAATGGATGCAGTTTGGATGATGTGCCCATCAGACAGATTCATCACGTAGCATAATGAATTATCTTTGGGCAATTGTTTCAGGTCAATGTCATCGGAACTACTTTAGTGGGCCAAGATTAAAAATCACACAACACCAGGTTATAATCCAATAAATTTATTTGGAGGCACTATCTTTCGAAGCACTGCTTCTTCATCAAGTGGTTACAGTGTTTTGAAAGCTAGTGCCTCCAAATAAACCTGTTGGACTATAACCTGGTGTTGCGTGATTTTTCACTTTGTCCAGCCCAGTCCAACACCAGCACCTCCAAATCATTAATGGGTCAAAGTTGATTCATTGTGAAATTGAATCTGTGGCTACAAATAGAAAGAGTTGGGTTATTCCAGATGGTAAAATACCCCAATGCCCAATAATTGTTCAAAATAACAGTTGCAGATAAATTTCAATATAGATTTGGTTATCACAACCACTCAATATTTATTGTTATTTTCAAATGTAATTGAAACTTGTGTATCACAAAGGTATTGCTGAATCCAATATAGCAGCTATTGTGGCAAACTGTTTATTTTGCTTATAGACTATGCCCTGAGTACAATTAAAGACAAACCACATCCCAATTTTAATCCAGGGCAGGTTTTGGGTGGGTGGCAAATTCCCCTCATGCTTCCAACATGATTTCCGAGCAGTTCTTAAGATTTATGAAGTGCCTTCCTGATTGTGTGCCATAAATGGCATCCCACCCAGTAAGTACAATTTCCAGCAAGTCACAAGGTCTAATTCAAGCGAGAAGCCTTCTCTTGTAGTGAAGATGTATTTTCTGTCTAAATTATTCCTTCGGTAACTCTTGAAGATATTTTTTTGAGGACACAGCTGAATTAAAGGCTGTCTCTTTCATCCTCCTCAACTCAGGAAGCCCTATTGGTTGAGGTCATGAGTGTACACTTCCTCACCTAAACCCAGCATGGAATTTCCAAGACCAAGATGTAACAGGCTTGGAAAAAGATGGCTGACACAATTAACTTCGTGCAGGATCAGGGTTTAATGACCCTACAAGATCAGCAAGAGCATTCAGAATTGTTCAGCTCACTCACCAACACTTCAAGACTTCCTCCTACTACTCATGCAACCATGATGCTTCTTATTTTAGGCATTCCTAGTTTGTTGATCCAGACCACTCAGCCAAATCCACCAATTATATAACATTATTTATAAATACATTTTGACCGTTTGACCCATGATCCAATCAATCCAAATCCAATATTTTGATACTAAAAAGTGAATATTTTGCTGAAAACCTTCACCTTTCCAATGAAGAACTTTGATATCAGCCTGCAATTATTCCATCACTTTACACAAAGAATAAGATGAAAAGAGTAACAATCCATATGATTATCAACATTCCTGTATTTAGCTGACTGTCCCTCACTGAAATACACTTGATGTTAATTTCCACCACCAATTCTCCTACATCTTTTATTGTACCAATCAATTCTTCACTATGCCTGCATTTTGCTTTCGACTTTAAAAATGATGTATTTCCTTCTCTCATCACCTATTCCCATGCACAGTAATCTTTTAATTTAAAAAAAAATTTCCTCAAAACCCTGCCCACCTTAACTTTTGTTCATGAACATGGACTTAAGATTTTCACAGCTTGAGAAATGGAATATCAGCTCTTAAGCATTATTACAAAATTAGAGGAATAACAATAGAGTAAGTGCATAATTTTGGACCATTGAATCTATTCCAGTCCTAGTTTTCAGCTGAAGCTATCCATTCTAATTCAATTGCCAGAATCTCATTTAAGTTTTTTATAATTCTTTTGGATCAACCATAATCTCATTGAATGGCAGAGCAAGCTTGAGCGGTCAAACAGTCTATTGCTGTTCCTACTTATAGAGTCATACAGTTATACAGCACAGAAACAGACCCTTTGGTCATCTGTCCATGCCGACAAGATATCCTAAATTAATCTAGTCCCATTTGCCAGCATTTGGCCCATTTCCCTTTAAACTCTTCCTAGTATCCAGATGCCATTTGAATGTTCTCATTGTAACAGCCTCTGCCACTTCATCTGGCAGCTCATTCCATACATGCACCAACCTCTACATGAGAAAGTTACCATTAAGTTGCTTTTAAATCTTTCCCCTCTCACCTTAAACCTAAGCCCTCTAGTTTTGAACTCCCTACCCTGGGGTAAAGACCTGTGCCTCATGATTTTATAGACCTCTATAAAGGTCACCCTTCAGCCAGCGACGCTCCAGGGAAAACAGCCCCAGCCTATTCAGCCTTTCCCTATAGCTCAAATCCTCCAACCCTGACAACATCATTGTAAATCTTTTCTGCACTCTTTCAAATGTAAAATCTTTCCTCTAGCAGAGAGACCAGAATTGAATACAATTATCCAAAAGTGGCCTAACCAAAGTCCTGTTCAGCCACAACATGACACCCCAACTCCTATACTCGGTGCATTGACCAATAAAGGCAAGCATATCAAACACCTCCTTCACTATCCTACCTACCTGCAACTCCACTTTCACGGAACTATAAAGCTGCATTCCAAGGTCTCTTTGTGTAGTGACACTCACCAGCACCTTACCATTAAGCGTATAAATCCTGCTCTTGTATTCTTCTGATTTTATGCTCCTTCTCATTTAATGTTCATTTTCAATAGGTATTCCCTTGCGTTAAGAAACCATTCCCATCTATCTTTATTGTCTTTAATAATCCCTGTCTATTAGACTCTTTGCATGTCTTCCAATGCTTAATCTTTGCAACTTGACCTATTATCTCAGTGGATTATCAGTCACATTAGCTCTAAACTCCCTTTAACACTGCTTTTAATATTAATATTTGTCTATAATGTTCCTTAGAATCTTCCAAAAAACTTAAGTATAGCTAAGAACTCAGCAAACATTCTTCAAACATCTCTAACTCGACTTCATATATTTATGTCTAAGCTTCTGAAACTATTTAATATGTTCCTGTGTATACATACTCTATATTAGCTTGTTATTGTATACATAATGTCCCAGAGGTTCATCTTAAAGAATGCAAACTTACATGTTTTCCTTATTAATCTTTGTAAATATTCTTGTCCACAAACCTACACTAAAACCGCCCACCACAAGACCAAAGGGAAAATGTCACTACATTCTGTCTCGTCTGTGTCTGTGGTCTGTTTTATTCTATTCGGGTTTTGTTCTTTGTAACTTGTGTACAGTTTTATTCCGTTTCAAGTACTTTAAGATTTGGTTTTAATTAGTTTTGCCTTCATTTGTTTACTATATGGAAATAGGTATGATTGGAAAACCATAAAGGCAGCCCAAAGTGATAGAAGATGCAGCGAGGATACAGAAGACCCCAAATGGTTATGGATTCCATTTGCTTCTTTTTTCCACTTAATTTCAATATTTTTGTGGGGGCATAACTCTCAACATTCAAGTTATGCTACAAACAACTCTGCAACACAAAAAGCATAAGAAAATTGAGAATGTATGCATAATTTACAATCAGCATTTCTTACTTTGACCTGACAGCGATATCTTGACTTTAAAGTTCTTGAGGTTACACAAGATGTTTGACTAGTCCAAGAAACACTAAACAGATTTAGAGAAACCAACAGGTCTATTCAAAGAGAAGCCAGAATGAGAGCAACTAATCCATAAACAATCCCTTTTTGTCCAAAAAGTCAAGCGGCAACAAGTAGAAGATTTCATTGGGCTTCCTAGACTCATAGCAGAACCCAAAAAAGAAAGCATCTATTGAGATTATTTTTGCTGGCTTAACAAATTGTTTCATCCTGTCAACAGGGAGGAAATCTCTAACGATACAGGATTGGTAGAAATGTTTTCCATTTGTATGAATGTTGAAGAACCTTTGGATTACAGTAATCAGTAAAGCTTGTCGCAGAAACAAACACTGGTAGCACAATCCACTAGAACTCATTGAGAAAGCTGTCAGACCAAACATGGATCTTCTAATAGTCTGTTCTCACAAGAAAAAATCATTGTGAGCTGTGGTCATAAGTGAGTAGGCAAATAGAAGTGGCAAATGTTGCTCAGTTTCATGACTGCAGATCTCTCATTTTTCCTCTCACACATCTGAACTACAATCAACGCCTACTTTAATACCATGATGTGGAGGTTCTGGTGTTGGATTGGGGTGGACAAATTCAGAAGCTACACGACACCAGGTTATAGTCCAATAGATTTATCTGAAAATCATAATCTTTCAGAGCACTGCTCCTTCGTTAGGTGAGGAAATTTCAGCGCTCTCAAATAATCTTGTTGGATTATAACATGGTGTTATGTAACTTTTGACTACACCAATACCAGAAGGCCAATTGATCTAGAGAGCCCTAGCAGAAGATTGTGTGGTCTTCACCTGAAACCTTATCTGAACCACAACCACCTCCCACCCATCAAGATTAGGCTAGATTATTTACAGTGTGGAAACAGGCCCTTTGGCCCAACAAGTTCACACCAACCCTCCAGAGCAACCCGCCCAGACCCATTCCCCTACATTTACTCCTTCACCTAACATTACGGGCAATTTAGCATGGCCAATTCACCTAACCGGCACATTTTTGGACTGTGGGAGGAAACCAGAGCACCCGGAGGAAACCTCACCCAGACACGGGGAGAATGTGCAAACTCCACACAGACAGTTGCCTGAGGTGGGAATTGAACCCGGGTCTCTGGCGCTGTGGGGCAGCAGTGCTAACCATTGTACCACTGTGCCACCATGCCACCCAGCTGAAACACTTTAATAACTTCAGATTAACATTGATATAATTGAAATAGTCAAATAGGTTAATATGTGCATTATAATTAGTAACAGTTTGTATAAGACATTGCAATGTAAGAGAGTTTGAAATTGTAAATAATAATTCCTATAGTGACTGCTGATCCTGCAATGTCAGGTACCAATGGTGCTTTGGTGCAGTCAGATGTACTTTATTTCAGTATGGAAGGAATTCAAGAGACATTTTATTCAGACTGTTATTTTTGGATGGAGAGAGGAAACACATCTAATTCAGCTGAATTATTATCAATCAGTCGCTAGAGAGTTCTGGCTGCAGGTGCTTTCTGTTGCCTTACAGTTGTTCCACCATCTTAGCTCTCGCCGTGGACTAAGTCCTTCAGAGTGCCGCAGATGGCTGTAGATGTGGAATATTATCTTGGACCTTCATTGCAGAAAGCTGTGGCATCAATAGAGACAGCAGACTGATCCAATGGTCTGGACCCCAAGAATGTCTGGGAGTACTTAAATCTGTAGCAGGAACAGTGGTAAGTGATGTGCACAATTTTCTGTATATTTCCTCAATATGCCCACTTGAAAACATAGTTGATCACCACAGTTGAGATTTTAAAAATTTAATAAGGAAATATTTTTAAAACAGCTTGTTCAAATGGTCCTGCCGATACACTCCCATTTAACTGGGAGATGACGGAGGAGTAGCAATGCAGCATGTGGGATCCTGTCCAGAAATTATTTGTTCCATCTGCTTTTACATTTTTTTCCTTCTTTCTCTGCTTTTTCTTTTCTTACTTTAACCTGACTTACCTTCTTTGGAAGCTCAGTTGACTTCAAGATGTCCTGCATGTCTGATGCAGGTTTCTCCCCAACAAATGGAGTCAGGTTTGTGCTCCTGGCAGTTTCAGCATTGGCTGCTCTGGCGATGTCGGCCCTGCATGGACTCACAGTAGCAGCATCGTCGATAGAGACAAGATGGCGGCGAACAGCATGGTGAAGGGATTCAAGGCAGACTGACAGCTTCCTATTAGTGATAGTCTCAGCACGAACAGGAAGAGCCCCTATTCAGGCACATAGCTAAGCACTAAAGAATTGTAATGTTGAACTGTTATCTTTAAATCTTTATTTTTCTACTTTATACCTAAGATTTTGTGTCTAGATACTTAAGGTGACACTGGAAAATGGTAACTTCGAAAATGTTTCACTGTAACCCTGTACTTGAGTACAAGTGACAATCAAAACTAATTCACTGATTCATTTCTATGACATTCTCACTAGCTCCAGTCATATTTATAAGAAAATCATGGAAAAACTGTATAAACATTCATGTACGTATGTCTCTCAGACTTCTGCCAAGCCTTCTTCCTCAAAGTTAGTGGGAGGTCTAATGATTTTCCATGGAAGCTGTATCTCAGAATTTATTGAAGAAATAGAAAGCTTGGGAAAAATAATCAAAATTAATTAACTAGCTTCCATTAAGAAAAATAATTTTTGTCATAGATATTAATTGTCTGTTCTTCCTTTTAGAATTAGTCTGAGCATCCATTCCCAGAATTCATACTATTTCTTTCATTTCAGTATGGTAATTTTGGATTTATATTATTTCCTTCCCACTCGTCTCTGTCACACATAACTCTGACCGTAAAAGACTAACCACGTTGGATATCATATAGTTAGAGGAGCAATGTTCCGACCATTAATCATAATTGTAGTCATATGTATCACATAAGCAATTATAAAGGACGCAACACCAATTACAGCAGTATGCCACTTAATAAGTTGCAAGGCATAATCAGAGATAGAGGTGTAATTAACTAGAACATTTTGTGACTAAAGAGAAGAGCTAACCATCCTTTTCCAGAGCAGCCAGTAAACAAATACAGTAAATACATTAACACTCAGTTTGCAATATTACCCACAGTTGTGAAATCTGTGGGCAGAGTCTTGTGCTGTTCCTGGAAGTGGGAAGCCAGGTAAGTGAGGAACATGACTGTGATGGGCCAAGAATATAACATCCAGACAACAGGCATTAGGCCCAACAAGTCCACACCGACCCTCCAAAGGGTCACCCAGACCCATTCTCATACCCAATATTTACCCCTGACCCATGCACCTAACCCATACTTCCCTGAACACTATGGGCAATTTAGCATGGCCAATTCACCTAACCTGCACATTTTTGGACTGTGGAAGGAAACCGGAGCACCTGGAGGAAACCCACACAGACATAGGGAGTATGTACAAACTTCACACAGACAGTCACCTGAGGTTGAAATCGAACCTGGATCCCTGGTGCTGTGAGGCAGCAGTGCTAACCACTGAACCACTGTGCCACCCTAACACCATTCTAGCCATCTTGGTACAGTTGGACCTGCTACTCCTGCAGTAGTTTAGTTCACAGTCACTGTGAGAGGGGGAGCTCAAGTTGTTGTACCAAGACCTCCATTGTTGATCATAATAGTCAGGGATGTCAGCTGCAGCAGTTGAATGTACTCTCTATGGAACAAAGGGTATACTTGGGGAAGGCAGGTCCATTGGAAGAAAGAGCAGCAATTCCTTGACCCAATGTAAACCACAAACATAATTCTGTGTAAATACTGCTAATATCTCTTTGGTTAGCCTTAATGTTTCTTCAGGTTTGTAATAACCTGGAATAAATAATCACTGCTTCAAGATCATTGGGCCTTTTCAAATGCATTCAAATCTCATGTTACAAAACAATTGAGTCTCATTTCAATGGGTGCATAACCACTTTTTGAGTATGTATACCTAATATAGCTGCTGTGCTATCCCCAGGAAGTGCTTAACACCCTCATGCCCTGTAACTAGCACAGCTTTCCGAAAATGAAGTGACATCCATACATTTCACCTGTTGCTGAGACCTACAACCCAGCTTCCAACCTGACATTCCTCTGCACTCATATTTACACTGTTTGACGTCCTTATATTTGTCATTTTGCAGTGATTACATGGTGTCACTTATTCATGCAGAGCACAACAGTTCTTATACTCTTTTACTTCACTGAACCTAGTTTCTGGAATGGGACTCCACTGGTACTAACTTATACTATGACCAATGTCTAACTGCCTTGGTCCGGTGGAAGGACATCCTGATTTTCCAAAATGTACTGGAGGATGCCCAGCAGAAATTCACCAAAGATCCTCAGACATCATCTTCCAAACCCAGAACTACTTCTATCAAGAAGGACAAGGCTAGCAGATATATGGGAACACCACCATCTGCAACTTCCTCTCCAAACCATTCACCATCCTGACTTGAAAATATATTGCCATTGCTTCACTGTTTCTAGGTCAAAATCTGGGAATTTCCTCCCAAAAGGCATTGTGGGTCAACCCACAACAGGTGGACTGCAGCAATTCAAGAAGAATGCTCACCACCACATTCTCAAGGGCAACTAGGGACGGGCAATAAATGCTGCCCAGTCAGTGACGCCCACATCCCACAAATGCAAATGCTGGCAAGTGGGACTAGATTAATTTAAGATATCTGGTCGGTATGGACAAGTTGGACCGAAATGTCTGTTTCTGTGCTGTACAGTGCATGCCTGCATGACTCTAAATGAAGAAAAGCAATCTGCAGTAAGGTATCACTGATCCGCATGGCCACACATTGTCTTCTCTGAAAGCCCCAAATAGAAAGCTAGTAAAGCAGGAGGCGGAGAAAGAGAAGGGAAGGGCCAGAGGAATTGGTTGCAATATGACACTCCTGGTTTGCAGGAACTAGATGCCTACACAGGCACCCTTTAATTGAGATGCTTGGACCTTTAACTCTGTGAGTTGGCAGCAGGGACATTGACTTCCCCCTGCCCTTAGCTCACTGTTTGCTGTGTTCCTTCGAGGTGAATTTCTCATTCACTGACCACTGAAATCGCAAGGTGGTGGCAAAGTCACAGCACAATGTGCATGCTCCTAAGATCAGCAGCCTGGAGCTCATCTGCTTTAACTCCTTTTTATCATTCATCTTTTCTTTCTCCTTTTTTCCTGTCTTCTGACATTGTGGGGAAGACGGAACATTGTCAGTTGGTTGCGGTGGTGGTAGTGTCTGGAGTGAAGATTCCTGACTGCAGTAGGTCCAGAGTGTAGACTCAGGGACTTAGCGGGTCATTGGCTGCAGCAGCGGCGGTGCCCAGACGAGGACTCCTGGCTATGGTGGGTCCACAGCATGGACTCAGGGACTTACCCAGAGGTATTCGGCTGTGATGGTGGCAATGCCTAAAACATGGACTCAGCTGTGGAAGAGGCAGTGCCCGGAGCAAGGACGTTCAGCTGCAGAGACCGTACAAAATCCCTGTCTTGGTGTTGTAAACCCCTTGTTCAGAAGAAGAACTCTAGTTTTGAGATTTCAGATTTCATTGTTACATGTACTCAAGGACAGAAGTACAGGAGTACAGTGAAAAGTGCATAATGTCACCACACATGGTGCCATATTAGGCACCAAGGTACAAAAAAAGGACTTAGATATAAAACAGGAAGAAAAACAAGAGTCAAAAAGTTAAACATTGCATCATAGAATAGTAGAAAAATAAAGAAATAGGTAATAGTTTACATTAAAGCCTTGATTTACGTCATTTCTTTATTCCTTTTGTTGCCTGGAGACTAGGTGCCAGTGTGAACTGGGTGGAAGAGCTGTAATTCTGAACTTTTTAATCCTTTGTTTTTATATTAGATTCCCTACAGTGTGGAAACAGGCTCTTTGGCCCAACAAGTCCACACCGACCCTCCGAACAGTAACCCACCCAGACTCATTTCCCTACATTTGCCTCAACTAACGCACCTAACCAGCTAACACTATGGGTAATTTAGCATGGCCAATTCACCTCACCTGCACATCTTTTAAAATGTGGGAGGAAACCAGAGTACCCAGAGGAAACCCACACAGACACGGGGAGAGTGTGCAAACTCCACACAGACAGTCACCCAAGGCCGGATTCAATCCGAGGGCCCTGGCGCTGTGAGGCAGCAGTGCTAACCACTGAGTCACCGTGCCGCCCATTTTCCAATGATTTTGTATTCTCTGTACTTAAGAATCTGTACCTAGATGCTTATGTACCTAAAATAACACCTTAAGTGGCATCTTGTAAACTTTTCACTGTATTCATGTGAGCACATTGATTCTAAATGCACGGGGAAAGCCATCCCCCTCATGAACAAAGGTGACACTTTTCTTCAGTCCCACTGCTGAAACTTTATTGCAGAGTGGAAGGTTCCATCCTAGGTTTGGGAAACTTCAAACATTTAAAAATAGCAGCATTCAATATTTTTAGAAAATCGGTGTTTTAATTACTTGTTGTCTTCTGGCCATGTACAGAAAGACATTCCTTTGCTTCCAGTCATAATTTTGTCCTTCCATTCCCTCGGAATTTGAACTCTTTTCCTTCACTGATAGACTTATACCTGAAAGTTCAAAGCTGCACAAGTTGAAATGGACATGGGGTTTCCTTCAGGATTTTAATATCCATGTATGATTATACCAAATCTGTTCCTGTATACTTTGGAGAAATAACAATTGAGAGTATTTAGTAGACCAAGGGATTTAAATTGAGCACTGCTGTTGCCAATTATTTAAGAGTCAGGCACATCTGTCAGCTACAAATCAAACCACAGGTTAATTGAGATGATCTTTAGCCAAGTCCTGCAAGACGACTTCAATATTGTTCTTGAAAAGTTAATTAGCTCTCCTCGGCCCCATTTCCCTTTCATCTTAGAAGTAAACAGCTTACAATACAACAGTTATGGTCCTGATTGCTACAATGCTCTTGGTATTTTGGGAGACTTGGGGTTTATTCATGGTAATCTTAGAGACTGTTGCTATTGTCTCCAAGCATGAAAATCTTGTAAGGTCTTCTGTGCAAAACAACTTAATCATTCCTCTGATCTCAAACAATGCAATTTCCCAGGCTAAAATATGCAGATGACAGAACAGTTCCCATAATCCTCTTTGTCTACAATAAATTTAAAGAGGTGGTACCAAACCATAATAACTTTATCATCTTATTTGTAATAGTTTATCACATTTCCTATCTCACAATTGAATAGTCAACTAAAAGTATTAAAAAGTCAGTAGTCACATGACGCCAGGTTATAGTCCAATAGGTTTGAAATCATGAGCTTTTAGAGCATAGCCCCTTTATCAGGTGAAGTGGAGGGGCTATTCTCTTAAGCTTGTGATTTCAAATAAACCTGTTGGACTATAACCTGGTGTCATGTGACTTCTGACTTCGTCCACTCCAGTCCAACTCTGGCACCCCCACATCAAAAGTAGTAAAAGCAAGCAATGCAGTTTGGTGGTGTGATCTCCCATCAAAACTTTGTCACTGTCTAATTTGCTGCCTTCTCCCACCCACCAACCACTAATATGTCTTGTCGTGGTCATTTCAGAAAGTCATGACATTGTTCTCCAGTACAGTTTTCAGAGATTTGCAGTAATTAATGAGAATCTTGCTGTTAAAGGCTGTATTTGTGATTCCAAGCTCAATCTTCTCAGGAACATGGGAGTACTGAATGTAGCTCTGGCTTGTTCCCACTGTTGAGAAATAGGATGAAGCAGCATCAGTTTTGTGTCAGCTACCACAGGAAGAGGGGATAAATACAGAGCTCCAACTGACAAGAGGCGTTGTCACTAGTACAGGCATTACTTTTGGATGATCAGTTTTCAGAATGGAACAGGTAAGCGTGGGATTTAGATTTTCTCAGCTGGTAGCTGCTGATATCTACAACTTCCCTGGAATAAGGCAGCCCGACAAATGAATGAGGTGGTCATGAATTGTGATTAACCGTACTGAATTTCTTTCTCCTGCTCCTTCCAGAGATCTGTTGATGATAACTGCAGCATGTCACCATCAGCCTGTCTCCCAGCTATTTGTCCAACTACCTTTCAAAATGACACGGTGAGCAGAAGGCCAGCCAGTTGTCTTCCTCTCTCTAGATCTCTGCACCCTCTTCTCCTCTGAAGGCAGTTTATATTTATGAGAAATAATATGTTTTAAAAAGAAGGAAGGATATTTGTGGAGGGTATAGAACATAGAAAAGTACAACACAGTACAGGCCCTTCAGCCCACGATGTTGTGCCGAGGATTAATCCTAATCTAAAATAAAACAACCTAACGTACGCTCCCCACAATTCACTGCTGTCCATGTGCTTGTCCAGCAGTTGCTTAAATGTCCCTAATGACTCTGCTTCCACCACTACCACTGGCAATGCATTCCATACGTTCACAACTCTCTGCGTAAAGAACCCAACTCTGACGTCTCCTCTACACCTTCCTCCTAGTATCATAAAACGATGACCCCTCACGGCAGTCAATCCTGCGCAGGGGAAAAGTCTCTGGCTATTGACTCTAACCATACCTCTCATTACCTTGTACAGTATACCTCAATCAGGTCACCTCTCTTCCTCCTTCTCTCCAGAGAGAAAAGTCCAAGCTCAGGCAACCTCTCCTCATAAGACAAGCCCTCCAGTCCAGGCAGCATCCTGGTAAACCTTCTTTGCAACTTCTCCAAAGCCTCTGCATCTTTCCCACAGTAGGGCGACCGGAACTGGAAACAATATTCCAAGTGTGATCTCATCAGGGTTTTGTAGAGCTGCAGCAAAAACTCACGGTGCTTAAACTCAATCCCCCTGTTAATGAAAGGCAACACACCATATGCTTTCTTAACAACCCTATCCACTTGGGTGGCAACTTTGAGGGATCTATGCATTTAAATACCAGGATCCCTCTGTTCCTCCACATCGCCAAAAATCCTGTATTTAATCCTATATTCAGCATTCAAGTTCAACCTTCCAAAATGCATCACTTCGCATTTATCCAGGTTGAACTCCATCTGCCATTTCTCAGCCCAGCTCTGCATCCTGTCTATGTTGCGCTGCAGCCTGCAATAGCCTTTAATACTATCAAAGGCACCTCCAACCTTTGTGTCATTGGCAAACTTACTAACCCAGCCCCCCCCCCCCCCCCGCCCCCCCAACCACCTCATCCAAGACATTTAGAAAAAATTACAAAGCACAGAGACTCAAGAATAGCGCCCTGCGGACACCACTCACCACTGACCTCCAGGCAGAATACTTTCCATCTACAACCACTCTCTGCCTTCTGTCAGCCAACCAATTCTGAATACAAATAGCCAAATCTGCCTGTATCCCATACCTCCTGACTTTATGAATAAGCCTACCATGGGGAACCTTATCAAATGCCTTGCTGAAGTCCATATACACCACATCCACTGCTCAAACTTCGTCAACCTGTCTCATCACCTCCTCGAAGAACTCAATAAGATTTGTGAGGCATGATCTGCCCCTCACAAAGCAATGCTAACTGCCTTTAATCACACAATGCTTTTCCAAATACTCATAAATCCTATCCCTCAGAATTCTTTCCAAAACTTTGCTGACCACAGACGTAAGACTGACTGGTCTGTAATTGGCAGGGATTTGCCTATTGCCCTTCTTGAAAAGAGGAAAAACATTTGCTTCCCTGCAATCCTCCGGTACGACTCCCGTAGAGAGTGAGGAAGCAAAGAACTTTGCTAGCGGCTTAGCAACCTCGTTTCTTCCTTCCTGGAGCAATCTAGGATAAATCTGGTCTGACCCTGGGGACTTACCAATCCTAATGTTTGCCAAAATCTCGAGCACATCAGCTTCCTCAATCTCGTTCTGTTCAAGCCTGTTTCCCAGCTCGTCAAAGTTCTCATTCACAACAAGGTGCCTTTCTTTAGGGTAGGGGCAGACGGAGGGAGGGGGCGGCTGAGTCAGACCGGGGGTGGGGGCGTGGACAGGGGGTGAGGTGGGGCGGCGTGGATCCCAGCAGGGTTGGATGGGGTTGGGGGAGCAGACGGGGCCCGGGGTCACAGACAGGGAGAGTGGACGGGACGGGGGTGCAAAGGGGTGGACGCGAGTGGGGTTGGATGGGGTTGGGGCCGGACAGGGGGAGTGGATGGTGGGTGGGAGGCAGACAGCAGTGGGGTTTGAAGAGGAGGCGGGGTTGGGGGGCGGACAGGGGCTGGTGCGCAGACGGGGAACAGATGGTGGGTGGGGGGCGGACAGGGAGCAGGGCAGGACAGGATGGATGGGGGGGTTGGTTGGGATTGGGGGCTGACGGGGGACAGATGGTGAGTTGGGGTGGACAGGGAGCGTGGTGGGACACGGGTGGTCGCGGGGTTTGGATGGGGTTGAGGGGCGGACGGGGAATGGATGGTGGGTGGGGGCAGACAGGGGGCAGGGCGGGGTGGGGCAAGGGGGAGGGCATATTGAAGTTACCCATAACAACAACCCTGCTATGTCTGCACTTTTCTACAATCTGCTGACCTATGAGTTTTTCGATCTCCCTACTGCAATTGGGGGGGTCTGTAGAAAACCCCCAATATGGTGACTGCTCCCTCTGACTCAGTAGACAAAGCTTCCTCAACAACCTTCATTTCTGTAGCTGTGACACACTCTCTAATTAGCAATGCTACACCCCTCCTCTTTTTTCACCCTCCCTGTTCTTTTTAAAGGTTCTAAACCCTGGAACATCTAGCAACCATTCCTGCCCCTGTGAAACCCACGTCTCTGTTATGGCCACAACGTCATAGTCCCAAGTACGCAACCATGTTCTAAGTTCATCACTCTTATTTTGGACACTCCTTGTATTAAAGCAATCACACTTTAACTGATCCCTTTGTTTCATAAAACTTCCTGATAGATTCACTACATCCTGTCATTGCCTCATCTACGACTACCCCCACCTCAGATGTGTAGATCTGGTTCCCAGCCCCTTGCCAAACTAGTTTAAACCCTCTTGAACCACACGAGCAAATCTCCCACCCAGGACATTTGTGTCCCTCCAGTTCAGGTGCAACCTGTCCTTCATGTACAGGTCCCACCTTCCCCAGAAGGCATCCGAATGGTCTAAGTATCTGAAGCCCTCCCTCCTGCACCAGCCTCGCAGCCACGTGTTAAGCTGCACTCACTGACTGTTCCTCACCTCACTGTCATGTGGCACCGGTAGCAAACCTGAGAACATTACTCTATTCGTCCTGCTCTTCAGCTTCCAACCTAGCTCTCTATAGTCACTTCTCAGATCCTCAATCCCTTTCCTGGTTATGTCATTGGTGCCAATATGTACCATCATTTTTTGGCTGCTCACCCTCCCCCTTCAGAATCCTGTAAATCCGATCAGCAACATCCCGGACCCTGGCACCTAGGAGGGAACATACCTTCCGGGAGTCCTGTTCCTGACCACAAAATCTCCTGTCAATCCGTCTAACCATTGAGTCCCCTACCACTAGCACTTTTCTATTCTCCCCCCTTCCCTTCTGAGCCACAGTGCCAAGCTCAGTGCCAGAGACCTGACAACAGCTTTCCCATGGTAGACCGTCCCCACCAGCAGTATCCAAAACAGTATACTTATTGCTGAGGGAAACAGCCGCAAGGGATCCCTGCTCTGTCTGTTGGTTCCCTTTCCTCCCCTGACAGTAACCCAGCTGTCCTTATCCTGTGTCTGGGGAGCAACCACCTCCCTGTACGTCCTCTCAAATTTCCCCCTCAGCCTCCCGGATGATCCACACTTCATCCAGCTTTAGCTCCAGTTCCCTAACTCTGTTTTCAAGGAGCTGGAGTTGGGTGCACTTCCTGCAGATATGGTCGGCAGAGACTTGTGTTGTGTCTCTCACCTGCCACGTTCTGCAGGAGGAACATGCAACTGCCTTATCTAATCTGAAAGCCCACACAGGACTAAACAAGGAAGACAAAAAAAAGAGAAAACCTGAAAAACCTACCGAGTTTATAGACTCTTAAGGTTTGAGGAGGTGGGTGGGAGGGAGACCCTTTGGTGTTGGGTCTCAGGTTTAGGTCACACCCACTTAGAAAACAATCACTTATCTTCCCAGCAGATTCCGCTTGTTCTACTCCCTGCTCCTGCCACCTGAACTCAAAAGGGCCGCTGGCACACAAAGTTAGGTCCCTTTATAGAAACCCTTCCCCACCCAGCAGGCTCCGTTTCTTCCGATCTCTGCTCCCACCGCCCAACCACAAAAAATCTTCAGGAATGATGCAAGATAGCAATAAGATGAAGGTGAGTGTTCAGGTGGGAATGAGAGGAATTGCCTCAAGAAAAGGAATGGGTGGAACTGCAGGTTGTATTCTTGTAAGAAATGCCATGGAGGAGAAAATCGGGTTTTCACGTGGCACGGCATTTAACTCTCCTGCCCTGATGTCAGCAGGATATGATGCAATGGTAGTGTCCCCACCTGTGAGGGACCAGAAGGTCGCGCACTGCTTTGGAGGTGTGTCATAATAGATTTGTTTTTGTTAAAAAGAACTTTATTCTTTATCCCAGAGAGCAGTGAAAGCTTGGTCTTTACTTATGTTTATAGTCAAAGAGATGTACAGCATGGAAACAGACCCTTCCGTCCAACCTGTCCATGCCAACCAGATATCCTAATTTAATCTAGTCCTATTTGCCAGCATTTGGCCCATATCCCTCTAAACCCTTCCTATTCATATACCCATCCAGATGCCTTTTAATTATTGTAATTATACCAGCTTCCACCACTTCCTCTGGCAGTTCATTCCATACACACACCACCCTCTGCGTGAAAACATTGTTCCTTAGGGAAGTGGAGATTGATGGATTGCTGATTACAATGCTGTAAAGTGCTATGGGGATAGTGTCGGTAAAAAGGCATTGAAGTGTTCAATCAACCACAATCATTAAATGGTCAAACAGGATCAATGCGCTGAATGGCCTGTCCTCTTGTTCGTCCATTCCCATACTTTATCCAGGAGCAAGAGACCATGTTCCTACTGGTCACTACATGACATCCTGCCATGCAGAAATCAGGGCCCACTTTTCCTCCCATTCACTGGGACAACATTTCTCTGCAGAAAGTTGGAGGTAGCTGTATTATCTGCATGATGTTTCTTCAAGCTGAGAGGCAGCCCTCCCATGTTGAGATACCAACAGTACAATGATGGAACCTCTTTTTTTTGTCAATTGCAGAATCGGTCCAGTGAGCAAAATCATAAAACCTTAATATTTTAAAAAAAGGGAAAGGAACATTTCTGGATTCCATCTGATGTGGTTGTTGAAGTCCACTCTTCTACATTTACTTCCTGTAAACAATGAGTTTGTAGACCCCAGCTCAATTCCCTATCAGTTAGAGATAGCAGTTGGGCTGCAAAGATTGGAATGCCAGAGAAAGAATTAGACTTTCAGTAATACTAATGGAACAAATGAGTCCATTCCCAAACACGACCTCCAAAACTGTCTCTGCATGACTGAGGAGATTCAACACTGAAAATCCTGTCTAGCTCTTTTTAAGTAAGTAGTAACAGTCAGGTCATAATCACGCATACTCCCTTGGATTAGTCAGGAAACCTGGAAGTGAAATGTTAATATCATGCCTCTGATAAAGTAAAACAACAATGCCTCTTCATTGTCCTGAGTTTCTGATCTACTGCCGACCCCACCCACTGTGTGCAGGTCCAAAGCTTAAAGTTGCTAAGGTCAGTAAAGCACTGTTTGTTTCAGTCTAGATTATTTCTGTTTATTTTCCAGGCTTTCACAGAAGACATCAGCATCACCAGTTGTACTGGTGAGTATCAAAATAGTTTGTTTGATAACGCATTCATCTCCTTCCCTGAAGAGACCTAAAAAGCACCAGGATAGGGCCCTAAAGTTACAGTGAATGAGAATATTGAATCAGTGATTGACCCCACATTATGTTTGGGTTACTTAACATAATTCAGCTGCCTTCATGAAAAATATCAGGGGAAACTCCCATTAAAGTATGCTGCTATGTAACCAGCAGTGCATTACTGAAATTTGTGACCAGTTTACTCAGAGTTGCGTGACAAATATAAACTGCATCAATCCTCCAGTCCCTCATCTTTTAATTTGCATGCCTCACTAAATGTTTTGCAAAAAATAACCATTCCATTCACACTTGGCATTGTGACTCGTCTGAGGAACATATGTTCAATTGCAGATCTCTGCTATCATCAGATCTTTGAACCAAACAATATCCTGACCTGGGAAGATATTGGAATCCTCAAAAAACAAATCACATGCCTGAACAGGTCAAATAACATCATGCAATACAGTTCAGAGTGTCTGTATGATTATATGGTTACTGTTTCCTGTAAAAGTTTGTGCTGTACCATTTTGAGTAGGGAGAGAACATCGATGACATAGAGGATGTCAAGGAAGTGGGAGTGGAACAATACTTGGCTGCAATCACGTCTTTAGCTGCAACTCTCTGGAGAGAGTGACAGCTGAACAATTTGTACTCTCTTGTACTAACAGCCATGTTCAACAACTGCTTCAGATTTCCCACCCTACAATCAGCAGCATTTGTTTAAACATCAAAACTGATGCTCATGTCAACAAATCATGAAAGATCACCAGCTATCACAGAAATGCTTTTTACACACAAAACTTCCAAAAACATATTCCCACCACACAGTGACCTGTCATGTCATGAGGAAAGGCAATAAACTTTGGTATTATCACCAAATGAGTAATCCAGAGCCCCAAGTTCTATCATGGCAGGTGCTGGACTTTAAATTCAATAAAAATCTTGAATTATAAGCCTAATGAAGACCATGAAATTCACTGTCGATTGTTGAAAAAACCAACTAGATCACCAACCTTTTTTTATGGGAAAGAAAGTTGTCATCTTTATGTGGTCTGGCTTACATGTGACTCCAGACCCACAGTAATGTGTTGGCTCTTAACTGCCCTCTGAAATGGCAGAGACAGCCATTCAATTGTATCAACTGCTCAAAAGCCTCAATATAGGAATGACGTTAGGTGGACCACCCGGCATTCAAAAAGGCATCAGAAATGACAATGGCAAACTCAGCCCTGTTGACCCTGCAAAGTCCTTCTCTTTAATATCTGGGACTAGTGCCAAAACTGGGAGAGACACCTCACAGACTATCAAGAAACAGCCCAGCATAGTCATCTCATGAATTCACATCTTACAGGCATTATTCAAGACACGACTATTGCCCTCAATGGCTATATCAAACAATAGGACATGCCCTGCAGTGCAGGTTTATTATGTCCTGCACCCTCCCTAGACTGATGAATCACTGTTCCTTCATACTGAAGAGCACGTGTGAGAAAATGGCAAGAGTGCACAATATTCTCTGGGTGGTGGTCAGTGCAAAATGTACTCTGAGTGGTGGGCTTCAAGGACCACAACCAGGAGTGGCTCGGCAACACCACAACTGACTGAGCTGGTCTTAAAGTACATAGCAAATAGACTAAGTCTGTTGCAGGTGGTGAGGGAACGAAAAGAGGGAGCAACATTCTCACCAATCAGCCTGCTGCAGAGGCATCTATCCATGACAGTTATTGGTAAGAGTGACCACTGCACAATCTTTGTGGAGCTAAGCAATCCCACAATCAATGGATCAGACTTAAGCTCTGCAATCCTGCCGCATTAATTGTGAATGATGGTGAAAATTAAACAGTTCACTGGAGGAGGAGGCTCCATAAACAACCTCCTCCTTAATGACAGAAGAGCCCAGAACATCAGTCCAAAAGATAAGGCTGAAGCATTCACAGGAAGCTTCAACCAGAAGTGCCAAGTGATGATCCATCATTGCCTCCTCCTAAGGTCCTCAGCATTAATGTAATGAGTCTTCGGCCAATTTGATTCACTCCACGAGGCAGCAAGAAACAGCTGGAGGTACTGGATACAGCAAAGGCTATGGGCCCGGACAACATTCTGGCAATAGTATTGAAGACTTGTGCTCCAGAACTTGCCACACCACTAGCCAAGCTGTTCCACTGCAGCTAAAACACTATTGTTTACATGGCAATGTGAAAATTACCCAGAAAGTAGGACAAATCTGACAAACAGCACCTTCTCAGCAACAACCTGCTCGGTGATGCCCAATTTGGGTTCCACCTGGGCCACTCAGCTCCTGACCTCATTACAGCCTTGGATCAAACATGGACAAAAGAGCTAAGTTCCAGAGGCTAGGTGAGGATGACAGCCCTTGACATCTATTTATGCGAATCTATGAATCTAGACCACATTTAACTAAGTTTTGTATCAAGGAACCCTAGCAAAACCAATGATAATGGTAAATTTGGGGAGATAATGACCAATTAATATTATTGTTAGACTATTAATACAAAATCTCAGCTTATGTCATAGAACATGTGTCCAATCCCCACTGCAGCAGATGGTGGAATTTGAATTCAATAAAGAATCTGGAATTCAGGGACTCACAATAACCACAAAACCATTTTCAGTTGTTGGAAAAGCCTATTTGGTTCACTAATGTCCTTTAGGGAAGGAAACTACCATCCTATGACTCTAGACCCACAGCAACCTGATTGATGCTAAACTGTCCTTTGGGCAATTAGAGGTGGGCAATGAATACTGGCCTAACCAGCAACGCCCACATCCTGTCAGCAATGTAAACAATCCAAACCACACGTAGGTGGGCTTTCCAGGGTGAGGACTTTCTTAGGTATTAATTTATGAGTTCTCTCACTCAAGTCAGGCCTCTTAGGCCCCTTTGCTGTCTCAAGTCCACCTACCAGCAGTATCTACAATGGCTTGCCAGCCTGGAACATTTTAGCGACTTGTTTGAGGCTCAGCTTTGTTTTGAGGCTTTGCTGTGGACTGACCTAGAGTCCCTCTGCTCAGGATATTCCCTGCGTGAGGCTCCACAATTGCCTACACTCAAGTGTCGATCTCCCAGCTCAGTCAACTTGGTGAGGGTGTCCCCTTCCATTGGGATATCCTGTAGTTTACATGCTCCACTTGCTGCATTTTTTAATGACAAAGCCAGTTGTCTTGCCTGTTTGAAGTCTACATGGAATTCCGCCAGTCGGCACTTTTACATGGCTATGTAATTCATCCCACAAGCCAAACAATCTCACAACATCTCATTCAGTTAGCCCGAAATCATCTGCCTCTGCCAGTTGTCTTAACCTTGTCAAAAATCCTGATACAATTCCTCTGGTTCTTGAACTGCCAAATAAAACCAATTGCTTGGGCTCGTGATGTCCCTGAGCTAAATCTGTCAACTCTTGAAAAGTTTTAGTGTCCGGGGTCTCAGGAAAAGTTAGGGTCCTAACAATCAAAAATGCTGCAAGTCAACAAGCAGTCATAAGAATCACTCACTGCTTTTCATCTGCCCCAATGTCATTTACCCAGAAAAAAAAATACATTCTTTCCACACACCGAGCACAGTCTTCAATGGCAGGATCAAACTAGTCAAGCTTTCTGAATAAAGGCATGATGTCAGAAATGCTTACCCTAACTCAAATATGACCTGTTGCAAACTAATATTCTTTCGGACCGTACTGTTTTCTCTCATCACCACTGAAACAACTCTGCATCACCAAGTTACCCTTTACTTATATGTGCATAGTACATTGGCCCTACCCAGTCAGCTTAGAGCTAGTCCCAAAAATGAAAAGGTTCTCTGAATCTCCTGTTGTTTTTTCACAAACTGGATTATCTGTACATCAATTTTAACATTTAGTCAAGCACATGTAATTAATGAGCTGCATTCCATGTTTCTGGTAATAAAGTTTTAAAAATACTGGGACTTTGTATTCGAGTTGGTTTAACTAAGAAATGTATTTTCAACCAATAAAGTGCAAAAGTTATTTTAATGAAATATTAAATAGAAAATGAGGCTGTTATTGTTGAGCAAATAATATTCATAGCACAGAAATATTCAAAGTTTTCAAAAGTAAAGGCTTATATACTTGCTTTAATGAGTGCAAAATGCAACTTTTGCCATTCACGGAATTCCACTGATCCCTAACATTTCAGAGACACGTTGCATGGAAGACATTTCATAAACCGCTTTATACAAAGTTAGCTGCAATTAAATATATTGCAGTTACAACCGTGGGCGGCACAGTGCCACAGTGGTTAGCACTGCTGCCTCACAGCGCCAGAGACCCAGGTTCAATTCCCACTTCAGGCAACTGTCTGTGTGGAGTTTGCACATTCTCCCCGTGTCTGCATGGGTTTCCTCCAGGTGCTCCGGTTTCCTCCCACAGTCCAAAAATGTGCAGGTTAGGTGAATTGGCCATGCTAAATCACCCATAGTGTTAGGTGAATGGGGTAAATGTAGGGAAATGGGTTTGGGTAGGTTGCTCTTTGGTGGGTCAGTGTGGACTTGTTGGGCTGAAGGGCCTGTTTCCACACTGTAAGTAATCTAGTCTAATATAAAAGGCTCAAGTTGTCACATACTCAGTTTGGCAGCTCCAAATGTGTAATGGGACTTCTCCTTCCTGATTTCCTCCTTCACCCGTTATCCAGTCAGAATCCATTCCTGGCAAACTATAAACTGTTATGATCTCATCAGCCAGAAGTGACAACTCAATACTGTCTGCAGCATCATAAATACAGCACCCATGCCTTTCTGGTGCTACTAGATGCCACTTTATAATCATTACTGCCAGGTACTGGACAGTTCGGTATGCACAGCGGGATGGAAGGTATCTCCTGTTTATATCTGTTAGCCAGGGCTCCCTGATTGGCCCAGGCTAACAACCCACACAAGGATCTTGTAGTCAATGAGATCTACTTTAAGTTGGTTCCAATCACTAATTGCTTAGCTTCCAAAATTGTTCTTTGCGTGTTAATGCTGCTGATGAGCTCTGTACACAGCAGGAAATCCCTGAAACTTAGTTGTGATACATGTGCAACAAAAAACTTGCTCATCTTAAATACCTGCTGGGCATTTTAAAGAGAAGCAGCACAAAATGAGTTGTGACAATGTAAATTCTTGCAAACTTAACAATAGGGCAGATTTCTTGTTTCCATTACCTCATGTGTGACTTAAGCATTATCCTTTTGAGTTCCTGCATTCAGACTCCCAAAAGGACACTTGCTGATGGTCGCACAATGTTCAATACCATTCTCAGATGTTAAATCAATCCATGTGCAACCTCCAAGGCATTCAGGCTTAGGCTGATAAATAGCAACTAAAATTCATACCATTTAAATATCTGACAATTATCATCTTGATATAGAGAGAATCAATTGTGTAGAATCTTAAAATTAGAATTAATTTTATTGTCACATGTACTTTAACGAGTAAAGTTTATAAGTCACCACTTACAGCTCTATCTTGGGTATAAAGGTACATAGGTACAGATATTTGTGAACAAATTCTTAAGGGGAAAAATTTAGAAAAATAAAGAAATAAAAAGTCTAGCATTACAGATAATAGAGATAAATTAGAAAAATAAAGAAGTCACAAGTTCAGAATAACAGTCATAAAGTCATAGAGATGCACAGCATGGAAACAAGCCCATCAGTCCAACTAATCCATGCCAACCAGCTATCTTAATCCTCCAATACCTTTTAAATGCTGCAATCGCACCAGCCTCCACCACTTCCTCTGGCAACTCATTCCATATAGGCGCCACCTTCTGCATGAAAAAGTTGCCCCTTAGGTCTCTTGTATATCTTTCTCCTCTCACCCTAAACCTATGCCCTCTAGTTCTGGACTCCCCCACTCCAGGGAAAAGACTTTGTCTATTTACCCTATCCATGCCCCTCATGTGATTTCATAAAACTCCATAAGGTCGCCCCTCAGCCTCCAACGCTCCAGGGAAAACAGCTCCAGCCTATTCAGCCTCTCCCTTTGGCTCAAATCCTCCAACTCTGGCAACGTCCTTGTAAATCTTTTCTGAACCCGTTCACAACATCCTTCCATAGGATGCCAACTCAGCCCATGCCAGCACCTAACCTCCAGTCAGCACTGGGCCATGACTCCAGACTGCGCCAGGCTTTACCTCAAGGCACTTGAGGCCGGGAGATGGCTCTGGTATAATCTCAAGGCAACATATCGAAGCTGAGGCCATACCAGGCCGAAAGAATGCAATGCTGAACCGCTAAGAGACCACGCACTGGGCTGGGAGATAATCCGCCAGACCAAAAGCCAGCACGCTGAGCCCAGAGATCACCACACCAGGTCAGCACTGAGGCCAGGAGTCTGAGTCTACGCTGAGGCCAGGAGTCCAGGTCCACACTGAGGCCGGGAGTCCAAGTCCACGCTGAGGCTGGGAGTCCGAGTCCGCGCTGAGGCCGGGAGTCTGAGTCCGCGCTAAGGTCAGAAGTTCAGCACGTTGCTGAGAAGAAGGAACTAAAAACACAAAAGAGACGGATGGAGCAGACAAGCTCCAGCTGAGGAGTCCTAAACTGCCCCAATCTTGGATCACCTTTATTCGATTTATTCCATGCTTTATTCTATACTTCATGTTGACCTCAGCGTAACATCATTAGATAAATAACTAGAATTTGCATAATATTAGTTCAGAAGTAGGGAAGTCTTACTGTAGTTATACAGAGACTTGATGAGACCACACCTGGAGAATTGAGTGCAGATTGGGTCTTCCTACCTAAGAAAGACTATACTTGCCATTGAGAGAGTGAGGTAAAGTTCACTCAGCTGTGTTACCAGGGAAGGCAGGACTGTTATATAAGAGAATCCTTCCAATAGCCCTGTACTTACTAGAGTTTAGAAGGATGTCAGGGGATCTGATTGACATGTGCAGAGACTAGATAGACAGAGGATGTTTTCCCTGTCTGGGAATCTTGAACCAGGAGGCACAACCTCAAGATATGGGTTGACCATTTAGGACTAAATTGGGGAAAAAATCTTCACTCGAAGGTTGGTGATCCTCTAGAGTTCTCCAATAGAGAAGGCTGTGGAACCCAAGTCGCTGAATATATTTAAGAAACAATAGACAATAGACAATAGGTGCAGGAGTAGGCCATTCTGCCCTTCGAGACTGCACCACCATTCAATATGATCATGGCTGATCATCCTTAATCAGTATTCTCTACCTGCCTGATCTCCATTTCCCTTGATTCCACAATCCTTGAGAGCTCTATCCAACTCTTTCTGAAATGAATCCAGAGACTGGGCCTTCACTGCCCTCTGGGGCAGAGCATTCCACGCAGCCACCACTTTCTGGGTGAAGAAGTTTCTCCTCATCTCTGTCCTAAATGGTCTACCCCGTATTTTTAAGCTGTGTCTCTGGTTCGGCACTCACCCATTAGTGGAAACATGTTTCCTGCCTCCAGAGTGTCCAATCCTTTAATAATCTTATACGTCTCAATCAGATCCCCTCTCAGTCTTCTAAACTCAAGGGTAGACATGCCCAGTCGCTCCAGTCTTTCAGTGTAAGGTAATCCCGCCATTCCAGGAATTGACCTCATGAACCTACGCTGCACTCCCTCAATAGCCAGAATGCGTTTTCTCAAATTTGGAGACCAGAACTGAACACAGTACTCCAAGTTGGTCTCACCAGGGCCCTGTACAGCTGCAGATGAACCTCTTTGCTTCTATTCTCAATCCCTCTTGTTATGAAGGCCAGCATGCTATTAGCCTTCTTCACTACCTGCATGCTTACCTTCATTGACTGGTGTACAAGAACACCCAGATCTCTCTGTACTGCCCCTTTGCCTAAATTGATTCCATTTAGGTAGTAATCTGCCTTCCTGTTCTTGCCACCAAAGTGGATAACCACAAATTTATCCACATTAAACTGCATCTGCCATGCATCTGACCACTCACCTAACTTGTCCAGGTCACCCTGTAATCTCCTAACATCCTCATCACATTTCATCCTGCCACCCAGCTTAGTATCATCAGCAAATTTGCTAATGTTATTGCTAATACCAACTTCTATATCATTAACATATTTTGTAAAAAGCTGTGGTCCTAGTACTGATCCCTGCGGTACCCCACTGGTCACTGCCTGCCATTCCGAAATGGAGCCGTTTATCACTACTCTTTGTTTCCTGTCAGCCAACCAACTTTCAATCCAAGTTAGTACTTTGCCCCCAATACCACGCGTCCTAATTTTGCTCACTAACCTCCTATGTGGGACTTTATCAAAAGCTTTCTGAAAGTCCAGGTACACTACATCTACTGGATCTCCCTCGTCCATCTTCAGAGTTACATCCTCAAAAAATTCCAGAAGATTAGTTAAGCATGATTTCACCTTCATAAATCCATGCTGACTCTGACCTATCCTGTTACTACTATCCAGATTTGTTGTAATTTCATCCTTTAAATAGACTCCAGCATCTTTCCCACCACTGAGGTCAGACTAACTGGTCTATAATTTCCTGCTTTCTCTCTCCCACCTTTCTTAAAAAGTGGTACAACATTAGCAACCCTCCAATCCGCAGGAATTGATCCCGAATCTATCGAACCCTGGAAAATAATCACCAACGCATCCACGATTTCTTGAGCCACCTCTTTCAGTACCCTGGGATGTAGACCATCAGGCCCCAGGGACTTATCAACCTTCAGACCTAACAGTCTCTCCAACACCAATTCCTGGCAAATATAAATTCCCTTCAGTTCAGGTCCTTCAGCCACTGTTACCTCAGGGAGATTACTTGTGTCTTCCCCAGTGAACACAGATCTGAAGTACCAATTCAATTCAATTCTTCTACCATTTCTTTGTTCCCCGTAATATATTCCCCTGTTTCTGTCTTCAAGGGCCCAATTTTAGTCTTCACCTTTTTTTTGCTTTTCACATACCTAAAAAAGCTTTTACTATCCTCCTTTATATTATTGGCCAGTTTACCTTCATACCTCATTTTTTCTCTGCGTATTTCCTTCTTAGTAATCCTCTGTTGTTCTTGAAAAGCTCCCCAGTCCTCCATTTTCCCACTTATCTTTGCTATGTTATACTTTTTCTCTTTTAACTTTATATGTTTCTTAACTTCCCTCGTCAGCCACGGCCACCCATGCCTCCTCCTAGGATCTTTCTTCCTTTTTGGAATGAACTGATCCTGCGTCATTTACATTATACACAGAAATATCCGCCATTGTTCCTCCACTGTCATCCCTGCTAAGGTATTGCACCATTGAACTTTGGCCAGCTCCCCCCTCATAGCTCCATTGTTCCCTTTATTCAACAAAAATATTGTCACTTCCGATTGTACCCTCTCCCTCTTAACTTGCAGATTGAAGCTTATTGTATTATGGTCACTACTTCCCAATGGCTCCTTCACTTCGAGGTCCCTGACCAATTCTGGTTCATTGCACAATACCAGATCCAGAACTGCCTTCTCCCTGGTTGGCTCCAGGACCAGCTCTTCTAAGAATCCATCTCTGAGGCACTCCACAAAGTCTCTTTCTTGAAGTCCAATACCATCCTGATTCTCCCAGTCTACCTGCATGTTGAAATCCCCCATAATAAAGAGATAAAAGCTGAGAGTTTAAAGACATTAAGAGGTTTGGGCAGAAAGCAGGAATATTGCATTAACACAGAGGATCAACCATGAATGGTGGAGCAGGCTCAAAGGGCTGAATGGCCTCCTTCTGCTCCATTTTTTAAGTTTCTATGAATCTCACAATCCCCTTTTGAGATTCAATGATATAGAGTATGGTGATTTCCCCACTATCAACATGCTGGGGATTACCATTATCGAAGCTGAACTGGACCAGTCAGATAAATACTGTAGCTACAAGAACAGGTTAGAGGTTAGGAATTCTGCAGTGAGTAACTCATCTCCTGTCTTCCCAAAGGCTGTCCACCATCTACAAGACTCAAGTCAGGAGAGTGATGGAATACTCTCCACTTGCCTGGATGAGTACAGTTTCAACAATAGTCAAGAAGCTCAACACCATCTCGGACAAAGCAGCCCACCTGATTAGCATCTAATTCACCATCATAATCATTCACTTCCTCCACCACCAACGCATTGTAGCAGCAGTGTGTGGCATACAAAACATGGGCCGCAGCAACTTGTCTTCTTCCTTCACGGCATCTTTTAAGCTCACAACCTTTCCCACCAAGCAAATCAAGGGTAACATACACAGGACTGAGAAAGTTTTAGGGCTTAATTTTGATATAAAATCTGTTTTTTATTACTCAACAATTAAACAAAACTTACCCTTTAAATTAAGAGAAGTTTTATTCCAGCCTGAAAACAGCAGCAAATAACAAGAGCAGCAGCAGCAATTATTAATGTCGTGGCTGATTAAAACTGGTGGGCAGAAGTTTGAATTCAATGGGTTTTTTTTCAGGGAGTACATCAGGAGGCCTGAGTTCTGGAGAAGGAGCACTGGATCCGAAACTTTAATTCGGATTTCTCTTCACAGATGCTGCCAGGCTTGCTGAGATTTTCCACCAGTTTATGTTTTGCTTCTATATAAAGAGGCCTTCCTGCTCTGGGTGCATGGAGTACAAAGCGACAATTTGGTGAATGAGTTTTTTTGTGTAAGTCTCCCTTTTCTAGCCTCCAGTAATTGGCTCTCACTTTGGTACACAGAAGAAGTTGATTGGCAAGTAACTGGTAAGTTGTTCTAACAGTAACAAATAATGTTGAATGTATTGGTGTCAGAAGTCACTTTGTCCAGCTGGAATATACACCTGATATTATGTGTGAAGTTATGAATACACTGTGTATCCAAGATGAGCATATTTGCAGCAAGTGTTGCTGGCTGGACAAGATTGAGCTCTGGGTGTGGAAATGCGAGCAGCAGCTGGAGACTCTGCTGTGTGTGAGAGAGACAGAGAGTGATGCCTATTTAAGGAAGTGTCATATTGCAGGTTAGGTGTGCACAAGCAGAGAAGGTAAAATTGACTATCTGGCAGTCCATAAGGGAGGCAGTGAGGCAGTACTGGACTCACCTGTGGCTATCTTGTCAAAGTTCTTTTCCATTTGGATACTGGTGAGGGTGATGGTTACTTAGGGGCATATAAGTAGAGATAAGTCTACGGCACCATGGGTGACTCAACTGTTCAGTGGGGCAGGAAGATAGTGCATTCATGGTAAAAGGGGATCAGATTGGGATGTCTATAGCAGTTAGTGTGACTTCAGGATGGTATGTTGACTCCCTGGTACTGGATTACAGGTGTCATGCAATAGCTGTAGGTATCCTTTTTGGCAAGCTGATCAGCCAAATGTCATGCTCTACGTTAGTACCAATGACATAGGTAGGAAGAGGGATGCTATCCTCAAAGTAGATTTTAGTAAGTTCAGAAAGAAATTTAAACAATAAGACCTTGAGCAGTAATCTTTGGATTATTCTGAGTACCCCATGTTGGTGCGTGACTAGAGAATTGGTGAAGGAGAGAAAGCCACTGATTTGGTTTAAAATAGGCCATTTCTGGAATATGGGGATCCATACAAACTGGACAGGTTACACCTTCGTTAGAATGAAGTTGGGTCCTTGTCAGGGGCAGGCAGAGATAAGTCGGGTGTGGCAGGGTTCAGTACTGGGAGCCCAGCTTTCACAATATACATTAACAATTTGGACTAAGAATTTGAATGCAATATCTTGGAATTTGCAGATGACACTAAGCCAGGTGGCAGCGTGTACTGTGAGGAGGATGTTAAGAGGCTGCAGGGTGACTTGGATAGACTGGCTGAGTGGGCAAATACTTGGCAAATGCTATATAATGTGGATAAATGTGAGGTTATCCACTTTGGTTGCAAAAATAGGAAGACAGTTTATTATCTGAATGGTGGCAGTTTAGGAAAAGGTGAGATGCAACAAGAACTGGGTGTCATGGTGGAACAGTTGCTGAAGATTGGCATGCAGGTGCAGCAGGTAGTGAGGAAAGCTCAGGGCATGCTGGCCTTCATAGTGATAGGATTTGGGTGTCAGAGTAAGGATGTCTTGCTGCAGTTATACAGGGCCTTGGTGAGGCCACACCTTGAGTATCATGTGTAGTTTTGGTCTCCTGGTCTGATGAAGGGCATGCTTGCTATCGAGAGAGTACAGTGAAGGTTCTTCAGACTGATCCTTGGGATGGCAGGACTGGCATATGAGGAAGGACTGGATCATATGGGCTTGTATTCACTGGAATTTAGAAAAACGAAAGGGGGATCTCTTAGAGACATAAATCCTGATGGGACTGGACAGGTTAGATGCAGGAAGAATGTTCCTGATGTTGGGGAAGTCCAGAGCTAGGGGTCACAGTCTAAGAATAAAGAGTAGGCTATTCACGACTGAGATGAGGAAGAGTTTTTTTTCACTCAGAGCATTGTGAACCTGTGGAATTTTCTCCCATATGAAGCTGTTGGGGCCAGTTCATTAGATATATTCAAGAGGGAGCTGGATGTGGCCTTTGTGGTTAAAGGGATCAAGGGATATGTGGAGAGGGCGGGAATGAGATACTGAGATTGCATGATCAATCATGATCATTTTGAATGATGGTGCAGACTCATAGGGCCAAATGTCTTACTCCTGCACCTATCTTCTGTTTCTATGCTTAACAGGAATGGCACTGATATCCTTGTAGGAAGATTTGTTAGAAAGTTTGGAGAGAGTTAAAGCTAGCCTGTTGGGAATGGGAATCTGAGGGGTAGCTCAAGTCGGCAGAAAGTAAAGTTTTTAACAGACAGTAGAATGTGGCAAGTGAAATTAGAAAGAAGGCTAATGAAGGCAAGCATCAACTCTACTGGAATGCAGACTAAAGTCCAAAAGCCAAAACTAAAGAACACTTGCAAGTACTTGCGTAACAAAGGTCAATGACTTAACAGCACAAATAGAGGTAAATGGGTATAATCTAATTGCAGTTACAGAAAAGAATGACCAAGACTAGAAACTGAACATTCAAGGTTATTTTGACATTTAAGAAGGACAGGAAAAAAGGAAAAGGAGGTGCTATTTCATTACCAATAAGGAATGGGATCAGTACATTTGCAAGAGAGAATCGCCAATTTGAAGAACACAATGTGAAATCTATTTGCGTGAGGCTAAGAAAAATTGAGGGGGAGTAAACATTATTTTATAAGCCACCAAAGAGTAATAGTAATGTGAGACACAATATTAATCAGATGAGCTCGAGAAGCATGTTGTATGAGTAATATAGTGAACCTAGGTGACAGAGGATGAATGTTTGTGTATTTGGGATGGCTTTCTACAGCAGTGTTGAGAAATTGATTAGATGACAGGCTGTTATAGATCCAGTATTTTGAAATGATAAAGGGCAAGTTAATAATCTTGCTGTAACAGATACTTTTATAGGTGAGTGACCAAAATGGAATAGAACTTTAAATTGTTTGGAAGTGAGGTAATTCCAACTGGATCCAGGATGCTAAACTTGAACAAAGGAAATTATGAAGTTATAAGGGGCAAATTGACTGAGGATGGATGCGGATAACACATTAAGATATGACAGTACATAAGCAATGAATAGTTTTTGAAGAATTGTTAAGAAGTTTACAGCAATTATGGTTTTTCAAATCACAAAACCCCAAATTTTCAATCAACTATGGTGAACGAAAGAAGTGAAGGCTTATGTAAAGGTTAAAAGGAAAGACTGATTAAGTTTGCAGAAAATATCATAAATTTGAGCATTGGAAGGCTTTTAGAGTACAGCAAACAAGGACCACAAAACTGATAAAGGGATGGCGAAGAGAATATGGATGCAATCAGGCAAAGAACATTAAAAATTTACTACAAAACTGGGTATGTAAAAACAAAACACTTGTCTAAAGTGAATGTGGTTCCATTTGCAGTCAGTCATGAGTATCTAAAAGACAATGTTTCCTTACACCCAAGAGGTTATGTAATAGCAGTGAAATCTCTGAAATGAATTGAATGAAAGAATGATTATACATAGCAAACTCTTAAATTAAAAAAGTGAAGAGAAAATGACTTCAACAAAGTAGAATATTTTACTTTTTAACTATTGAACATGTGCACTAAAATTTGGAGGTGATTACGCGCAGTCGGAACTTATGATCAGATGTTTGATGTCAACAGACACTTTAAATTTGCAACAGGGAATAGAGAATGGCAGAGAAGTTGAATGATCACTTGTGTCTGACTTCACTGAGAAGTATGTGAAATAGTGTCCTTTTCGAATTAGAGATCCAGAAGAGTAAGGAGAATGGGGGATTGAGAGAAATCAATTTCAGTAAGATTGTGTCAGACAAATGAATGGAACAGAAGGTTGATAAGTCCCTGAGATTGGTGCCACATTGCAGAGTGTATCAGGTAATGAATATATTGATCATCTTCCAGAATGTTATAGATTTTGTGATGATCTCTGCAGGTTAAAAGGTGGAACATATAGAATATCCATTATGAAAGTGATTGAGAGATAAAAATAATAGCTACTGAGCTGTCAGCCTTCTTGGATAACAGAGCAAATGCTAGAATCTGTTGTAAAGGATGTGATTAGTGGACACTCTAATGTAGTCAGTACTGATTTGTAAATGGAAAATAGTGTTTGATAAACCAGTTGGAGTTTTTGAAGATGTTATTCAGAGAAGAATTGATAAAGGGGAGTCAGTGGACATAGTATACTTTTGGTTTCAGAAAATCCCCACCACAAGGGGTTGGTTAGAAAAGAAAAGAAAGTAAATGAGTTAATAATATGCTGGTATTTTGGATTGGTTAATAAGCAGAAACATGGAAATATATAAAAAGGAGCAGGAGCAAGCCATTGAACCCCTCGAGCCTATCTGCTATACAGTATAATATGATTGACTATCCAACTCAGAAACCTCTTCCTGCTTTTTTCCCATACCCTTTGATACCAATAGACCTAAGAATTACAATGTTCAATGTTATGGCCTCAACAATTTTCTGTCACAGGCTCACCAGTCTTGGGTGAAAAAAGTTCTCCTCATCCCAGTCCTAAATGATTTGCTTTGTCCTCGTAAACTTTGATCCTCTGGTTCTGGACTCCCCAGTCATCAGGAACATCCTCCTGCATTTACCCACTCGAATCCTGTAAGAACATTGTAGGTTTCTATGAGATCACTCCCTCATTTTTCTAATCTTCAGTGAATACAGCCCGAACCAAACCCATTTCTCTTCATATGTCAGCGCTTCCATCCTAGGAATCAGAAAGCTAAACTTTCTTATACTCCCTTCAGAACAGCCAGAACATCCTTCCTTAGATAAGGAAACCAAAATTGCACACAGTCCTCCAGGAGTGGTCTCACCAAGAACCTATACATTTTCAGTAAGGCATCCTTGCCCTTGTACTCAAATTTTCTTGCCAAGATACAATTTGGCCTCTTCACTGCCTGCTAACTTTCAGTGACTGGTGGATAGTACACTTAGATTTTGTTGTATCTGCCCTCTCCCAATCTATCGCCATTCAGATAATCTGTCTTCCTGTTTTTGTTATGAAAGTGAATAATCTCATATTTATCCACATTATACATCATCTGCCATGCATTTGCCCACTCACACAGCTTGTTGAAATCACTCTGAAGTACCTCTGCATCCTGCTCACAGATTACCAGCATTTGGGTCACATGCAAACTTGGAGAAATTACATTTAGAGTCATAGAGATGTACAGCATGGAAACAGACCCTTCGGTCCAACCCGTCCATGCCGACCAGATATCCCAACCCAATCTAATCCCATCTGCCAGCACCTGGCCCATCTCCCTCCAAACCCTTCCTATTCATATACCCATCCAAATGCCTCTCAAATGTTGCAATTGTACCATCCTCCACCACATCCTCTGGCAGCTCATTCCATACACGTACCACACTCTGTGTGAAAAAGTTGCCCCTTAGGTCTCTTTTATATCTTTCCTCTCTCACCCTAAACCTTTCATTTTAAATCATTAACGTATATTGTGAGTGACTGGAGTCCAAACACTGATCTCCCTGGACCCCACTAGTGACCAAACAAAGTAGAACAGTAGGAATGAATGGGTCATTCCTGTATTGACTAGTTGAATACTGCAGGATCAATACCTGGGACTTCATTGTTCACAGTATTTATCTATAATAGATACATGTCAACGATTCAGTCTTGCAGACCAAACAAAACATTGCCGACTTCCGATGAGTCAAAGCTAGGGGGAAATATGAGGAAGATGCAAAGTGGCTTCAACAAGATTTAAACAGATTTGGTAAGTGAATTTTCACAGAGAATGTGGGATATGGTGTGGAATTACTATGCATAGGTCAACACGCCTTTTTGCATCTCTGAGGATGAAGGAAAACTCAGGCAAATACAATAATTTACCAAAATGACTGCAGAAAATCTTTCCCTTTGCCGAACTCTCAAACAATTCATCTACCTGCAACCACAGTGCCTGTTCTTTTAAATAATGCTACCAAAGGACCAATCTTGCTACTTCATGCTTGAGTGTGCAACACAAATATTGCCAGGACACACACACTGTCCAAATTTTGGATGCTACTTTTGGCCTAAGACAGCACCAAGTGTTCAGGCACACACAGAGGATGCACAGTGCCTGGTATGCTCAGAAAATCATGTACTTAATAGCTGGCAGCATAATCTTCCTCTGGAAAATCCATATATGCTCTACCTTCCAAATACTGGTATATTTCATGCCCCATGTTTTCCTTTATGCAATGAGCTATAAATAGAAATTGTTTTCTCTAAGAAATGATGCACTTGCTTAAAAGGCAAGAGGGTAAATTAACTGGAGGCCAATCACATTGCTCAATTTTAAACAGAGGAGCATAGACCTAAGAATGAATATCCTGCCTATCCTTTCACAGGGAACTGTATGATGTCAAGGCATCCTCAAACTTAGAATAAAAGTTGATCTAATGAATGGGGATGGTGGGGTGGTGGGGGGGGGGGAAGTTGGAGAGAAGTCATGATTTGTAATTTTGTTCATTGAAGTTCTAATTTATTAATTCTCACCTTGGACAATGTAAAATATCAGAGAGTAGTTATTCAGAGTCTATAAAATGACTCACACTTGGCATTGAAAGGCTATTGCTCATTTCCTAACAATATTACCTATGCATTGATGTTTACGAAACCGTTAATGTCTTCCTGAGTCCCACAGTAAAGTCATGCTCAGAATTATTTTTTGTATGTACTCAAGCAGACTAGAAAGAATGTATTTCCTGTTGACTTTGCAGGAATTTATAAAGGAATTGGCAAAGGTTTCATTATGCCAGGAATTACATCTGTTCCATCAGGATACAAAAGGACAGACACACATCTCACTGAGGAGTTGTGGTATTGTATCCATGAATCTTTGCCAGCAATCTGAAATTTCACAGAAAACTAAGGATGTGAAAGGCACATTAACTGGTAGTTTCTGACGTAAAAAGGATGTGCTCCTTTCTACTCTATATACAGATTCTTATCCAGAGAACACTATTTTTTTTTCTTCAATATTATTCTTAAACAGTTTGAAACCTCAAAGGCTATCTGTTTTGGAGAATGAGTTTTTTTCAGACTATCTGTATGTTAAGTCCAGATCAGTGCAAAGATGTTTATCAGTTTTTCTCAACAATAAATGGAAAATTCATAAACTATAGTTGGATGGGGACCTAATGATATCTAACAGGTGCTTTAATAAACTGCTAAATGGAAAGATTTTTATAAGTCTACAGGGCAATATTAAAGTATCACATGCTGTGATTATGTCATGACTGGAACTATTACTGCATTGCAAATGACTATCATAACTTTTCAATAATCAGGTTTTTCACGATAGCTGACAATCTTCTACAAATGAAATTATGTGATTTTGTTCACTGCCAACTTATGTCAGTGTGTTTTAGGTTTCTCATCTAATAGAAGCCAAGACTAGAATGTTACTGGGCAACTTAGAAGATGGTCAGAGTTGGCAAAGGGCTATAAAATGCAAATGGAACATGTTTGGCCAGATGTCCAACATCTTTACCTCTGGATTTTACTGATGCAGCAATTTCAGAATGTAGACTTTGCATATCAACATAGCAGGAGAGCAATTAAGATATTTTAAAGGCCAATTAATTGGAACGTTGTGCAATATTGCTGGTGAAACCTGGGGCTGCAGAGCTGTACCCAGAAAAAGGAAGGCAGCAAGTAAAGAGAAGCTCTGTGCTGATTGTCTCGTCAACCACAGAGAGCCAGATAGCAGGGCCAGGGAAGATAATTCACGGTGCAGTGCCACCTTTTGAAGAAGGGGGTGGGGGGGGGGGGGGGGGGGGGGTGGGCACTGTCAGGGTGACAAAAGGCACATGGTCTAAAGAAACAATTCAAGAGTATGGTGGAGGGAGGCCAGTCGGATAGAAGGCCCTGGTCCTGGAGATTATGTAACCTGCCATGCGCTTTACCTGAGAGCAAGCCAGCAGCCAACCTCTGGGTGTGCACACTAGACAATAGTGGCAAGCCTCCTGCATGTAGAAGAGGAAATGTCTCCAGGAGATCATCAATCCCGAGATGTCACAATGGCAGTGACAGCGAAGACAACAGATCTCCCGGGACCCAATCACCGCTGAGAACCGTTGGTTTGTTTGGCATCCATTCCTATTGGAATGAAGATCACCAGGGCTCTTACCTCCTCCACTTCTAGCTCTTTTGGAGAACCAGTGGGGACATTTCTGGGATCTGCCAGTTGTTGGTAAATCAGTGCATCATGCATGTAGCCTGTTCAAGAAGGTAAGAAGCTGTGCACCATAAAGCTAACCAGGACAGTTAAACAGAGTCGTCCATTAACTTTGGTACAATCACTGGATTCCCTGAGATGCAAGCTGTGGTTGATTTGTATGTGTCTAGCCATTAAGCCTCCCATAGAAAGGGATGCCATTCTATGAATGTACAGTTGGTCTGCAACCAAATGCAATTTGTACTAGTGTTCATGGTTTCTGGGAAACTAGCACGACACTTGCACACTCCCATAGTCCCAGCTGCCAGTTTTCTCAGGACCCTGTGTGCCTTCAGTTATGGATTTTGAGGAAAAATCTAGAGACACAACAGCTCACACCTATGAGGAGCCCTTACACTGATGCAAAGGAGCAGTCCAATGCAGAACACAGTATAGCCAATGTGATCATCGAGCAACTCATTAGACATCTGAAGATATAATTCAGGTGCTTGGATCAATCCAGCAGAATCCTTCAATCTGCCAGATGAGAGTCTGACATATTGTGGTGGTCTGCTGTATGCTGTACAACCTGGCTCTGCAGAGGTGGGAGACATTTTTGATTTTGAGGGACGTGGCCTTTGCCATATGGCTCAGTATTTATTACCTATCCTTCATTGCTGTTCAGGTGATAGTGGTGAGCTGCCTTTTTGAACCACTGCACCAGCAGATGTGGCTCCAGGATGGTATTGTTTGCCTGGGTCCTGACCAGCTACAGGGCATTCTGAAAGGGGAGAGTGGACAGTCAGAGATTATAGCTCGCATTGGTACCATAAGTAAAATGAAGGATGAGGACCAGCAACAAGAATTTAGGGAACTAGATAGCAGGACGTCACAGTTTGTAATCACTGGATTACTCAAGATGCTAAATGCAAGTGATTAGAAGAAAAAGCAGAGCAGATGAAGGTGTGACTGAGGAAGGGCATCAGATTCCTGGATGACTGAGTCCTTTTCTGGGAAAGATGGGACCTATGTAAGTGCAACCTATTAGACCCCAACCGCAACAGAACCAACATTCTTGTGGGGGGGAAGAGGGTGTTGTTCGAGCTGATGGTGAGGATTTAAACTAGCTTCGCAGGAGAATGGCATACAGAGTGGAAGTACAACAGTTTGTGATGCACCGACAAATTTGGAAGTAAAGCCAAGTCAAACTGGAAGGCAGAGCATATACATCCAAGGCACAAGGGAGCTCAGCAAGGTCAGATGGCATTTACTTTCGGACAAGCCGTTTTGCAAGTAAAGCAACTAAGTCGGATTCTGAAAAACACGTGGGGCATGACATCATACTGGAGTTTAGAGGAATGAGGGGTGACATGATTGAAGTGTACAAGGTCTGAAAGTCTTAACAAGGCAAATGTAAAAAGCATGTTTTCCAGAGTGGGTCCAGAACTAAGTGGACCCAGTTTTACAAGTAGGAATTGCCGTTTTTAGGTATGGAGATTTTTCTTTCAGTGGATCATATGACTTTGAAGCTCTCTGTATTAAAATGGAATGCGGTCATTGAATATTTTATTGGCTGACGTTGATTCCCTTGCTTAAGCAGAAGCTTTCTAGAATAGATCAAGATCAAGCCCTTGATGGTTCCCTACCATGGACCCAGTCTGGAGGTTATGACCTTTTTCAGAGGTTGGTCAGTACATTATGAACATCAGATACAGGAGACTGTTCAACCCCTTGAGTGTGCTCTAGCAATCAATCAGATTGTGGTTGATGTGTTTGTGTTTTGAATGTGAATTCCAAAATCCATCAGTCCTCTGAAAGAAAACAATTCTTCTCTTCTTCCCTTCTCAATAATGAAGGTAACTGAAGCAGCTAAAGATGGTTGGGCTGATGACACTGCCCTGAGAAACACCTTTGATGAGAACCTGGAACTGAGATAATTTAATTCCAACAATTACCATTTTTTTCTTTTGGCAAGGTCTGACTCTTACAAGGGATAGGTGCTCCCCCTTTTTATTGGTTATCTCCAGTTTGGCTCAGATCTCTTGGTCAGTCAAATGCTACCTCAATATATAGGAGAGTCCCTCACTACCCTCTCCTCATGTGTTCAACTCTCTTACTTATGTTTGCTCCAAGGCTATAATGAAGTCAAGAGCTGAGAAGCCTGGTAAAAGGCACACTAAATATCAGTTAATAGATTTTGTGATGGAATTGATGATCCCTTTAGATAATGTGAGATGTGTTCAATTATGTGAAGTTAAGATAAAGTATAAACTGGAGTGTTTTGTTCTCACACCAGTGTTTAACATCATCAGGCTCTGAATTCTTTCAATGGGCATTCATTTCTCATGAACTGACACCACTACCAACTGGGTTTCTGCCATGGGTCATCTACTCAGCAGCTGTACATCAGAATGAGCCACTTTCCAAGGTCTAAGGTTTCTAGTAATTCCCAAAATTCATAAGCTATGAAAGTCAACATTTCACTTCTGATCCTTTGTTATATTATGAAAGCTGACGGGTGACAATATTTTTATAATATTTCACTTTCAAGATGTGTTGCTATAGCAGAACAATTGTTTCATTGTCACCATGGAGTAAGTAATAAAAGAACATAAATTGTTGCAAGTACTCAGCAGATTGTATCTTGGACAGAGAAACAGTTAACAATTCAGGCCAAGTACTTAATTGGTGTGCACAATTAAATCAAGGCCTTCAGTTATGGCAGTAACCACCCTGTTCTCCACCCCACACACACACACGTGCGCACACACACACACACACACACGCGCGCGCACACACACATACACGCATGAACACACACATACGCGCACACAAACACGCACGCACACACACTCAATAAAATGCCTATCCAGCAAGCAAATGACCAGATCTTTCCCCTCAGCAACTTTACCCTTCGAAAGACGACATTTTTAATCATGAACAGTCTCATGGAGCAAGACTTGGGCTTTCAATCAGTTCCATTAAACAAGCTTCCAATCTTCAAATCTCCCACCCACAAATTGAGCAACATTCAATATGAAAGTCCCCACCCACCCCCACAAGTACACTGTGCAGAACTTTGATTGTGAGTAAGATTAAGAGTAACAAAACAGATTGATTCCGGCTTGAGCATATCTTGCAATATCACTGAGCATGTTTTGAACTCCTAGGAACTTCCTGAATTAATATGAATTGCAAAGACTTCTATTTGTCAATTATACTTGCCAAGTAATCAATCTATTTCAGAATTAGCTGACTATCATGTCACCTGAGGGATATGATTACATAGGGAGACGCTCTTTTACGAAGCTAAAAGAGTTACAATTGCTACATTCTGGAGAATATAGATCTACCAAAATCCTGGAAAGAAAATGTTCTTGCCCTATACAGAGATTTCCAAATTATGCATTTCAAACCTTAAATAAAGTGACATGGGAGATAGGCCTCATTTGATATTGAAGGGAGCCCTGACAATTGGTCAAGTTAGTCTTTGCTTGAGATAAATAAAAAGTAATATTATCAACAATCCATAAAGCCAATTGAATGCTTTCTCCTGAAAAAAATCCATCAATTGGGTTTCTCTAATAATCACCAAAAATTTGTTTTATTATAAAGGTTATTCAATAAGGGTGGAAAATTGGTTATCACACTTGAATAACCCATATATAGCCTAATTAATCACACTCAGAGACAGAGTAATATCTTTCAGCAGAGATTCTTCTTTGAGGGTGGGGGTAAGGCAAAAGAGAAAATAAGGTGTGGGTAGGTGTCACCAAACACAAACAAATGCCTCTTGAATCTTTACCAATATGGATTACTCAGAAAAACACAGCCTCAAGATTCTACCAGACTCTCTTCAACAAGGTAATCAGAGTTCAGACGAGACCAGGGCTTTATGCATCACTCTGGACTTCAGTTTCTCAGAAACAGGAGAGCTCAGCTGGGAAGATCATTCCTTCCAGTAGTTGGCCACCAACTGAAAAATCCAAATAATCTCCAAGGGAAAAGCTGCTGCCTGACCCAGCTGTAAATCCGGGCTGGGTGTCTGTAGTAAACAATCTGTTCTCATGAGGCATGCCACTTTCAAGAAATACCTTGTAAAAATGAAAAGTTCCACTGTCCTTTTCTTGACCTCTTCAAAGTAAAACAATTCAGGTACCCCATCCCTTCAACCTTAAATCCACAAATAATACTAACTATGAAGTTGCTATAACAGGAGTACTATTCCAAATGCATGGCGTTGTCACAAAGAACACTGCTTGATGTACACTCTGTTGGCTCTTGAGAGCCCAATTGTACCTTTACCTCTGCCTGCTGTTCAGCTGCTTGTGCAACTTTGTCACACTTTTCATTTGAGCAGTCAATGTAGGACACCTACAAATATTGAAGATCTGCTAGCATTCTTCAAGAATTGTCACTCATTTCACCATTTAATATTGTTTAACTCCTTCAGTTGAATGATAAAATTGGGAGTAGGAAACATGCTAACCTTTTGCAACCTGTACCTTTAAACACTACGGCAGACCAATTTCTTTTGTTGATTTCACTCTCTCATCTCTGAAAGTTTCAGGAAGTTTTACATTACAGATGCTTCCACTGCATCTGTATAGTACTCTTGTTCCTTTTGATGCTTTGCTGTGTCCAAGTGATACAACCATCCCAAATAGATGTTTCTGTAAAGAAATATTATTTTATCAAACATTGATTTCTGAACTGGGGATATTTATGTTTGAAATGTTACATGAAAGTAACTACAATGGAGCAACTTTGGATAAATCTGACCTGACACTCAAGTTTCAGAAACTTGCATCATAATCGAAAAATGTGTGATTAAATATTAAACTAGACTTCCTGATGAGTTTACAACATATACTACATCTGAAAAACGAACAAGGTGCCACACACCATCTATATCACATGCATTACAGGAACATTTCTTTGTTAATTCGCATCTCTCACAGTTGTTAAAATGTAGGACAAAAGATAGATTTGGTCACATGTAAATAAAGCGAAAATAAAAACGCTTAGTAGTAATGAGTTAAAAGGTTGGCGATGTGAGCAAACTCTTTCTCTTCTTGCCCCTTACCCTTATAAAGCCAGCATGTGCCTAGAATCAATTTCTACATTGAGACAAAAAGATGTAGCTCACACCTACATCTTATATTTTATTGGTCCATTTCTATTAGGCATTCCTCTTTAGAAGGACAAATCATTCAGGCATGTTATCTTGCTCAGCCAATGCTTTTCTGGTGATTCCTGTTGTCATAGACTTTTACTTACAGAAAAAGCTATTCTGGAACAGTGTGTACAATTTTATAAGGCTTACCTTTTTTATTCCTTTCTGAGAAGGGAAAAATTTTCCTTTTGCCTTGTTCTTTCTAACTGAACTGGAACAAGCTAATCACAATAAGACCAGTGGTAAATTTCATGGATTTATTACTTCCTCTTTGTGGTTTGCATGACAACATTTTATTGCTTTTCTTCACTGGGTGCCTGTTGTTGCCAAGCAAGGTCAAATTCCCAAAGACATTTTTTTAAACCAGACCTCCCAAAGTTGGGGGAAAGACTGTACATCTGACCTTATGTATTTGTATTGTTGATGAGTTAGTCTGGAAATTCATAGAAATTGTTCTCAATGAACAATATTCACATTTGATTAATTGACTTTCATAAGTGACAGATAGTCCCTGGAAGAGGCAGAAAGGCAAGCTTCCCTGAATCCAAGAGAAAGCATCAATTAAAGTCAGGATTGATTTGATTTACCTCAGTATGAAAAATAATTTTATAACACGGTAGGTATTGTTATGCATCAAATAATTTTGAGTGGTTATAATCAGCAGAAGTTAACATACATTTCATCCCAAGTTTATCTGCCATCAAAGTATCTTCAAGAAATGACCATTATTGTTACAAGAATTACTGAAAAACACTTCTAAACAGCTCCCAGAAAAATAGGTTTCTTTCCTTTCAATATTATGCATACTTTGATTTGCATGTCATCCAGTGTGATCCTACCATGCATGCTTCCTTCATGCAAAGGACAGGGACAAATGGCACATCTTCACCAATACAGACATAAAGCATATACACATGAAATGTTCTGTGTTGAGAAAATAACTTATTCAATGTGTTTCAAAAGTTTGACTGACAGGATTAGTAAATCTGATGTTTTGTTGTTCCTCACGAAGAATGACACAAAATTTGGAGCTGGATTTTCTTTCACCATTCCAACACAACTGAACACCAAATATGATGAAATAAAATAATGAGGCCTACTACTGCTTGGAACAAAAACAGAAAATGGTGGAAATGGACAACTGATCTGACAGCATTTGCAGTGATGGACACAGAGTTTGTGTTTCAAGCCTCTGAACTTTCATCAGAATAGGAGAAGTTGGAAATGTAGTTATTTTAATTTATTCAGAAAATGTGGGCTTCACTGGCTAAGCCAGCATCTATTTCCTATCCCTAATTACTTTTGAGAAGATAATGGTGAGCTGCTGTCTTGAACCACTGCCACTTTGCTATAGGTACTGCCACATCACTACTAAGGAGGGTGTTCCTGGATTTTGCCCATCACTGAAGAAACAGTGATGTATTTCCAAGTGAGATGGTGAGTTGCTTGAAAGGAACTAAAATGTAGTTTGCAGATTTTGAAGGTGCAACAGCCTTTGCAATATTCAGTACCTTCAACCAATTCTTGATATGATATGAAGTGAATTCAATTGACTAAAGATGGGCTTCTGTGATGGTGGGGACCTCCTGGAGAGGCTGAGGTGGATCGTCCACTCAGCACTTCTGGAAGAAGGTTATGGAAGATGATTCAGTCTCATCTTTTGCACTGATAAGTTTTAAGCAAGTGAAATGGTGGACAGTGGAGAACATAATGAAAGGGAAGCCTGTAATAGGGTGGGAGACAGATTAAACAACAAAAATGTTGTTGAGAAACATGAGTAGGCTATTCAACCTCCAACTTTTTCTATCATTCAACTATATTCTCTCCTCTGTATTTTTTCTATATCTGAAATAACTCCACTAATGTTGGTATTCCATCACCAAGTCACCTTTTACTGGCATGTGCACCTACATGGACTCTGACTAGCTAGATCGGAGCCAGTCCCTGGGGTGAGGAGAATTCCTGAGACTCCTGTTTATACCTGTCAGCCAAAGCTCCCTGATTTACCCAGATTAACAGCCCCGCAATCAGAAAACTCATAGCCATTGAGATCCACCTAGCTCAAGTCATTCCAGTTACTATAAAATAATTTGTTTTATATCTTTTATTAACCTTCTTTCATTGATCTTTTATGCTTCCAGATTATCACTGTGCTTTGGGCAGGATTTAACAATTCACCAGGATTCTGTACTGGTGGGACATTGCTAGGGAAACTGTGCTTAGAGGAATAGTATTCAGCTCAAGGCAAGACCACAGGCCCCTTTCTCATAGGAATTCCTGTCTCCGAAAGCTGCCAGCCAATCAAATGGTTGTTAACTCTCTGGTCCCAGCAGTGCCTCTTGGAATGGTGGCTACTACTGGAACTACAGCGGGCACCTCCAGAACCTTGATGAAGCTTGAGGGAGAGGTAAGTTGAAGACTCTCAAAAGTGCAGGTTAAGTTTCCTGGGTAAGATTGATAAGAAGTATTGGAGGCTGTTATGACGGGGCCAAGAACATAGGAAAAATTCCATTGGAAACAGATTTTAGGAGAACATTCAATGGACCTAGATAAATAATAAAGAAGGTAACTCGTCCCCAACTTCTAACTAATACACCAAGGCAGAGGACTTGGTGAAAGTGAGGACTGCAGATGCTGGAGTCGAGAATGTGATGCTGGAAAAGCACAGCTTTTGACTGAAACGTCAATTTTCCTGCTCCTCGAATCCTGCCTGACCTGTGGTGCTTTTCCAGCACCACACTCTCGACTGAAATTTCAAACATGGCTCGAGCCCCCACCTACTGCAGGAAGAATTACTGCAAGGTGGGAAGTGACCCTTAAGTAACCATTGGTTGGCCACTGAAAGGCCTGAATATACCTAAAGGTGAGGGGACAGCTCAATACCACCTCGGCTGCATATAACATGATGGTGGCGTCCAGGGTGGGTACCACTCGGAGAAGAGCACATGGCATTACTACCAGCTTTACAGCACCCATCCATATGCCAACCTATGGAATTCTGTCCTATGTGTGAAAAAAAAGGTTTGCTCCAGAATAGTCTATTTATAATTTGATCTATTTTTGTTTCCCCTTGAAAACAACTTTTCAGCTTTAGGTAAACAAGCTCTTAATTGTAGGAATCCACGGGTATCATGCTTTATGTCAAGAAGGAGTCCAAGCCTAAGGAAGCAAATTGGACTTATACAGCAACAATCACAAATAGAGACCACCATCAAACAACAAAACCAGCCTTTAGGTAACACATTGCTTCATGGGTATTTCTTAATGTACTGAGGAAGCTCCTGTGTTGTCATTAGTGGTTATATTAATATTGAGAATTATTATTTCCATCATGTAATATTTGGCACAATGCCTAGAAGTTAAGCAATCTGCATTATACAGTGCTACCAATCCTTTCATTATTGGGTGGTAAAACCCTTCACATATCTTTGCAAAACGAGGGTTGTACATGCTTCTCAGCCACTTTATGTCACAACTTCTTTGAAGTTTTGAAAACATACATGATAACCAAATGATAGGAGACAGAAAAAGTGCAGACGCTGGAATCCAAGGTTGCCAAGCAGCAGGCAGAAAGAACACAGCAAGCCAGGCAGTGTCAGAAGATGGAGAAGTCAACATTTCAGGTGGAACCCCAGGATACATCTGAAGCTGAACCGACTAAAAAAATCAAAACAAGATTTTGTGTGGACCATATTTGGAATACTATATGCAACTTATGACATCCTGTCTCTAAGCAGACATTGATATAGGCTCAAATGAAAGAATGCTTCCTGGACATAGATCTCTGAAAGTAGAACATCAAACTTCTACGCCTTCTTTAGTAAAAAGAAGATGGATTGGCACATTAAAATTCAGGAAGATATTTTAACATACCATTAACTACAAATTTTAAAAAAGAAGATAGGGATTTAAAATGAAGATTTCCAGGCAAGATAAGTGATTAGATATATTCATCTCACTCTGAAACAGATATGTAAAATTATTGGGAAGATAGAAAACACTGACTGCTTTGAAAAATAGCTGGAAAAATACATGGGGAAAGGATGTAGAGATATACTTAACAATATAGACTGAGGTGATTAATTGTCCAATGGGGTGTATGGCACATATTTATGCAAGTATCTGTTCAATTACCCACTGAAATTGATTCGAATTTTCTGTTCTTTCATTTTGATATAAAAAAGAGCTCCACATTTCTGACAGGAATTTCCAATCAGGGCTCCTTCAGAAATACAGAGGTGTGCTTTCATTCAGACAGGTTCCCTCACAATGTCGAAGAGCCAGGGTAAGGTGAATCACACCCCCTTTCTCAAAGCAGTCAGCTGCTGAATTCTGAAATGTTAAAGTCCTGAATCATGGGCAGCTCTTTGATAGCTGCTGTCAAAGAATTAAGCTAACTGCAAGGTTAGGATGATGTGATGGTAGGATTCTAGTGGATTGTCAGGTAGGTAAGGCACGAAATGGAGAGAGTGCCATGGTGCAAGGTGGCAATGGAATCAGGTCAGTGATGGAGTATTCAGTGTAGGTCTGGAAATGTGGGAGATATCAGGTTCAACAGGGGTGGGGGATGGGATGGAGAGGATGCCAGGTCTCCAGGGTGTGGAGTTACTAGTGGTGGCTTCAGTTCGTGGACTGGCTCAGGGACTAGCAAGTGGCAGTAGGAAAGGTTGTCCACTCTGGAGTGGGTGGGATGGGGGAGGGGGAATCAGGTCAAAGAGTGGAGAAAGTTGGGGCCAGGTCCAAAGTGGGGAAGAGGAGTCAGGGTCAGCACAGGGCATGGGAGAAGGCTGGGGGAGAGGGGGTGTGTTGGTTGGGGGCAGGGGTGGTTGGTACCTGAGCAGTGCAGGAAGGGGGCTGCTTTCACAACCTTTTGTGGGGGAAGGATGGGGGGAGGGGAGCAAGGCAATGTTGTGTCAGGCTCGGGGAGGTGTAACTGAGAACATATGAGAACAGGGGTTGGGTTAGTAGTTACAAATGTGTTAGACTGGGTGTTTAATAATCTAACTTTTCCTCAGTAACTATTACTGAACTTTAATGGAAACTTCCAAATTCTCACAATAAAATAGATAAAAACCATTTAAACCATCTGTATTATATCATCATCAAGCTACCAGTCTCAGCAACATAGAACATAGAACCGTACTGCACAGGAACAGGATCTTCAGCCTTTCATAGAGTCATAGAGTCAGAGAGATATACAGCATGGCAACAGACCCTTCAGTCCAACCTATCCATGCCAACCAGATATCCTAAATTAAACTTGTCCCATTTGCCAGCATTTAGCCCATATCCCTTTAAACCCTTCATATTCATATACCCATCCAGATGCATTTTAAATGCTGTAATTATACCAACACCAACACCACTTACTCTGGCAGCTCATTCCATGCATCTGCGTGAAAAATTTGCCCCTTAGATCCCTTTTAAATCTAGAAATGGAGAGGTCTAGGAAGGGGATGGAGGAGTCTGAGATGGTCCAAGTAAATTTGAGGTCGGGGTGGAAGGTGTTGGTAAAGTGGATGAACTGTTCAACCTCCTCGTGGGAGCATGAGGCAGTGCCGATACAGTCATCGATGTAGCGGAGGAAAAGGTGGGGGGTGGTGCCAGTGTAGCTGCGGAAGATGGACTGTTCCACATATCCTATGAAGACTACCTCGACACGGTCCTGTCCCCCTTAGTCCAAGAACTCCCCACCTACGTGCGGGATACCACCCACGCCCTCCACCTCCTCCACAGTTTTCGCTTTCCCGGTCCCCAACGCCTTATCTTCACCATGGACATCGAGTCCCTGTGCACCTCCATCCCCCATCACGAAGGACTCAAAGCCCTCCGCATTTTCCTTTCCCACTGTACCAACCAGTACCCTTCCACTGACACCCTCCTTTGACTGACTGAACTGGTCCTCACCCTGAACAACTTCTCTTTCCAATTCTCCCACTTCCTCCAAACCAAAGGAGTAGCCATGGGCACCCGCATGGGCCCCAGCTATGCCTGCCTCTTCGTGCTACAGTGGCACCAACCCCACCTTTACCTCCGCTGCATCGATGACTGTATCGGCGCTGCCTCGTGCTCCCACGAGGAGGTTGAACAGTTCACCCACTTTACCAATACCTTCCACCCCGACCTCAAATTTACTTGGACCATCTCAGACTCCTCCCTCCCCTTCCTAGACCTTTCCATTTCTATCTCGGGCGACCGAATCAACATGGACATTTACTATAAACCGACCAACTCCCACAGCTACCTAGACAACACCTCCTCCCACCCTGCCCCCTGTAAAAACACCATCCCATGTTCCCAATTCCTTCGTCTCCACGGCAGCTGCTCCCAGGAGGACCAGTTCCAGTACCGAACAGCCCAGATGGCCTCCTTCTTCAAAGACCGCAATTTCCCCCCAGACGTGATCGACGATGCCCTCCACCGCATCTCCTCCACTTTCCGCTCCTCCGCCCTTGAGCCCCGCCGCTCCAATCGCCACCAGGACAGAACCCCACTGGTCCTCACCTAACACCCCACCAACCTCCATATACAGCGTATCATCCACCGTCATTTCCGCCACCTCCAAACGGACCTCACTACCAGGGATATATTTCCCTCCCCTCCCCTATCAGCATTCCGAAAAGACCACTCCCTCCGTGACTCCCTCGTCAGGTCCACACCACCCCACCAACCCAACCTCCACTCCTGGCACCTTCCCCTGCAACCACAAGAAATGCAAAACTTGCGCCCACACCTCCCCCCTTACTTCCCTCCAAGACCCCAAGGGATCCTTCCATATCCACCACAAATTCACCTGCACCTCCACACATATCATTTACTGCATCCGCTGCACCTGATGTGGCCTCCTCTATATTGGAGAGACAGGCTGCCTACTTGCGGAACGTTTCAGAGAACACCTCTGGGACACCCGGACCAACCAACCCAACCACCCCGTGGCTCAACACTTCAACTCCCCCTCCCACTCCACCAAGGACATGCAGGTCCTTGGACTCCTCCATCGCCAGACCATAGCAACACGACGGTTGGAGGAAGAGCGCCTCATCTTCCGCCTTGGAACCCTCCAACCACAAGGATAAACTCATATTTCTCCAGTTTCCTCATTTCCCCTCCACCCACCCTCAGTCCCAACCCTCGAACTCAGCACCACCTTCCTGACCTGCAATCTTCTTCCTGACCTTTCCGTCCCCACCCCCACTCCGGCCTATCACCCTCACCTTATCGTCCTCATCTTAACCTCCTTCCACCTATCGCATTTCCAACGCCCCTCCCCAAGTCCCTCCTCCCTACCTTTTATGTTAGCCAGCTTGGCACACTTTCCTCATTCCTGAAGAAGGGCTCATGCCTGAAACGTCGATTCTCCTGCTCCTTGGAAGCTGCCTGACCTGCTGCGCTTTTCCAGCAAAATATTTTCAGCTCTGATCTCCAGCATCTGCAGTCCTCACTTTCTCCTAATTTCCTCTATGCCCTGTCTGTTCATGTGTCTATCTAAATGACTCTTAAACATCTGCTTCTACTCGTTCATCAGACACCTACCACCCTCTGTGTAAAAACACTTGACTCTCACATCTCCATTAAATTTTCCTCCCTCTTACATTAAACCTATGGCCTCTATTCTTTAATAGTTTCACCCTGGGAAAAAGAATCGAACTACCCCCCCCCCCATCCATGCCACTAATTATTTTCTATACTTTTTATCAGGTCGCTCCTCAGCCTCTGATGCTTTTGTGAAAACAATCCAAGATTAGCCAACTTCTCCTTATAGTTAATGCACTCCAATCCAGGCAACATCCTGGTAAACCTCTTTTACACCCTCACCACAGCCTTGCAATAGTGTAGCAATCAGAACTGCACACAAAACTCCAAATGTGGCCTAACTGAAGTGTCATACAGCTGCAACTTGACTTGCAACTTTTATATTAATCTCCTGACCAATGAAAGCAAGCATGCTGTGCGTCTTCTCTACCACCTTACCCACAAGGGTTGCCCCTTCCAGGAGAGCTATGGACTGGCACCCTAAGATCCCTCTGTATATCAGTGCTCCTAAGAATCCTTCCATTTACTGTGTACTTTCCTCTTGCATTTAACCTCCCAAAATATATCACCTTGCATTTGTCTCGAAGGAACTCCGTCTGTCATTACTCTGCCCAAATTTCCAACTGATTTACATCATGCTGTATTCTTCGAAAATCTTCTCACTATCCACAACTCCACCAATTTCCATGTCATCTTCTCCATAATTTCCCTGCCATTAAGGTAAGACTCACCAGTGTATAACTTCCTGGATTGTCTCTGTTACCCTTCTTCATCAATGGAACAAAGCTCACTGTTCTCCAGTCTTTTGGGACCTGGCTTATGACTAAGCAGGATACAAAGATGTTGATCAAGACCCCAGCAATATCCTCCCTTCCCTCTCTTAGTATCCTGGAATAGATCCCACTGGACCCTGAGGACCTATCTAATTCAATGTTTTTGAGGATACCAACACCTCCTTCTTCTTCTTAATGGCATGCCCTAGAATATCAATATACCCCTCCCTAAACTTACCATCATCCATGTCCTTCTCCTTGGTGAATAACAATGCAAAATATTCATTAAGGGTCTCACCCACTTCCTCTGCCTCCATGCATAAATTCCCTCCTTTGTCCTTGAGTTGTCCTATCCTTTCCCTACTTACTGTCTTGCTCCTAACTTACATATAAAATGCTTTAGAATTCTCCTTAATCCTTCTTGTCAAGGACATTTCATAGTGCCTCTTAGCCCTCTTATTTCCTTATTTAAGTTATTTCCTGCTTCCTTCACATTCTTCAAGTACTTTGTCTGATTTCAGTTTTCTGAATCCTACATATGCTTCTTTTTACGCTTTGTCCAAACTTTCAATATATTTTGTTGTCCAGAGTTCCCGAATCTTGGCATCGTTATCTTTTGTCATTTTAGGAGCATGTTGGTCTTGAACATTTAAAAGACTCCCACATGTCAGGTGTGGATTTACCCTCTTATAGACACCCCAATCTAATTTCTCTAGTGCCTCCCTAATACTGTTGTAATTTTACTTTCCCCAATTAAGCACTTTCACCTGAGGACCAGTCTTATCCTTATCCATAACAATTTAAAATTAACGAAACTGTGATCATGTTCCCAAAACGCTGCCCTGCTAAAACTTCGATCACCTGGCCAAGATCATTCCCCAGTACAAGATCTAGTATGGCTCTTTCCCTCATTGGACTATCTACATATTGTTTCAGGGACTCTCCTGGATGCACCAACAAATTCTGCCCCATCCACGCCACTGGCAGTAAGGGAGTCCCAGTCAATGTTAGGAAAGAGAGACTAGGTCAGTTAGGACTAGATTAGATTAGATTAGTTTCCCTACAGTGTGGAAACAGGACCTTCGACCCAACAACTCCACACCGACCCTCTGAAAAGTAACTCGCCCAGACCCATTTCCCTCTAACTAATGCACCTAAAATTATGGGCAATTTAACATGGCCAATTCACCTGAACTGCACATCTTTGGACTGTGGGAGGAAACCGGAGCACCCGGAGGAAACCCACGCAGACATGAGGAGAATGTGCAAACTCCACACAGGCAGTCACCCGAGGCTGGAATCAACCTGGGACTGTGGTGCTGTGAGGCAGCAGTGCCACCCATAGAATTATACTCACTGCAGTTTAGCAGAATCACTAAAATATCTCATACAAATCTGTATAATTTTAAAAGGACTAGACAAGGTAAATATAGGAAAGATGTTCCCATTGCATGGGAGTCCAGAACCAGGGGTCCCATTTGAAGGAGATGGGGCAGGCCATTAAAATTGAGATGAGAAAAAACTTTCTTCACCCAGAGAGTGGGAAACATATAGAATTCATTGCCATCGAAGGTAGATGAAGGTGAAACATTGAATATTTTCAAGAAGGAGTGAGAAATAATTATCAAGGCTAAAGGGGTCGAAGAGAGTAGAGAGAAAGCAGGAACCGAGTGTTGAGTTGGATGGTCAGGCATGATTACGCTGAATGTCAGACAGGCCTGAAGGGCCGACAAACCAACTTTTCTTCCTATATTGTACGTTTCAATATCTATGTTTCACTGAAGGAGAGTGTATTCGTGAAATGTAACAAATCACCCCAGAATCCAATACTGGGAAGCTATTACAGGGTTATAAATATGATGGGGTTTCTGAATGGGACAGGCCTCTTACAGAGTACATAAAAATGAAAAGTCATCTCATGTGAGAAGTTGATATTGTGAAGTCTTAACTTTTAACAGTTTCAAGGAGTTGTTTGAACTGACCTTCCTCATTTTATCCATGGTTTCAAAAGGAAGGGTTTACTTGTCATTATCAGGGCTTCCCAGGGTATGACTAGCTTTCCTGCTGGTGCTTAGTTACCCATGAGAGAATGGGTTTGAACCATCATCATGCCTGATCCCCGACCAACTCAGCCACCAGCTCAACACTTTCCTTTGGAGCTGATAGACACGTATACTTCTGCCAGGTTGTTTTAGGAACAGGGACCAGTACATGTCTCATGTATCTGCACAGGATGCTTACTGGTGAGAAAAGTCAGAGCCAGACCCTATGAAGCACAGAACAGTGAGTATAAAGGACAGATATAAAGGAAAATGAGGTCGGGGAGCAAAAAGGAAATTAGTGTGATTGTAAGGAGGGTTATTAGCTGGAGAAGTGTTTGAGGTGAGCTTAGTATCTCCATGGGGCAGAAAATGATAGTAGAAGTTCTATAGAGACCCCAACACTGTATTAGTAATATTTGATAAGGCATTGAAAAGAAATTAGAGATACAAAAGTAATGAAAATATGGCTGTAATTATGGACAACTTCAATCTGCATATAAAGTGGGCAAATCAAATTTGTAGCAATATAGTCAAAGACGAATTGTTGGAGTGCATACAGGACAGTTTTGCGAAGCAATTCATTGGCCATCCTTGACTGAGTATTATGTAACAAGAAAGGAATAATGAACAATCTAGTTGCAAGTGGGCCCTCAGAGAAGAGGAACCACAGTGGGATAGAATTTTTCATTAAAAAAGGATAGTGACATAGTCATTTCTGAAACTAGGGTCCTGAATTTAAATAAAATAAATTGTGATGAAATGAGGTGCAAGAAAGTTCTGGTTAACTGGGGATCGTTACTGAAAGAAATGATAGTAAATAGGCGATGCCAAACATTTAAAGAGTGCATGGATAAACTCCAAAAGTTATTAATCCTACTCTGGCATAAAAATAAAATGGGAAACATGGTCAGATCATGGATAACAAGGGAAATTAGGGATAATATAAAATCCAAGGAAGAGATGTACAAATTGGCCAAAAAAAAACAGAGCTGAGGATTGGGAGCAGTTTAGATTCCAGTAAAAAGAGACAAAGAGAATGATTAAGAGGGGAAAGTAGAGTATGAGAGTAAGCTTGCAAAGAACATGCAAACCTATAGTAAAAGCTTATAAAGGTATGTGAAAAGAAAAAGATCAATCAAGACAAATATATATATATTTCACAGTCAAAAACAGGGAAAACTATAATGGGAACAAATAGATGGCAAGCCACACGCCACAACAGAAGACACAATTAGCATCCTAAAAAATATTGGCAATACAGGTCCTAATGGGAAGGAGGAATTGAACAAAGATCATATTAGTGGGGAAATTACATTGGGGAAACTAATGGGATTTAAAGCAGATGAATCATTAGAGCCTGGTAAGCTTCACTCCAGAGTGCTTAAGGAAGTGGCCCTGGAAACAGCAGATGCACTAGTGGACATCCACAAATATTCTGGAGACTCTGGAATAGTTCCTATGGATTGGAGGGGAGCTAATGTAACCTCATGATCTAAGAAGGGATGCAGAGAGAAAACAGCAAATTATAGACCTGTTAGCCTGACAGCAGGCTAATAGAAAAAATGTTAGAGTCCATTTTAAAAGATGTAATAGCAGAAATTTGAGAGATAGTGACAAGATCAGACAGTCAGCATGGATTTACAAGAGGAAGTCACACTAGACAAATCTACTGGTAGAGTTTGAGCATGCTATTAGAGTGGATAAGGGGGAACAAGTGGATTTGCTTTACCTATACTTGGATTTTCAGAAGGCTTTTGATTAGGTCCCATTCAAGAGATTCGCATCAAAATTAAAGTGCATGGCATTGGTGGTTGTGTCAAATAATAACTGATTGGTAAACAGGGAAATAAAATGTAGGAAAAGATGTGTTTTTTTGTGAGTGACAAGCAGTGACTACCGGGTAACACTGGGATCAGTGCTTGGACTCCAGAAATTTATATGAATGGTTTAGATAAGGAAACTACTCATCATATCATCAAATTTGCAGATGACACAAAGCTGGGTAGGACGGTATGCTGTAAGGAGGATAGAGGGTGTGTTTTGGACAAGTTAAATAAGTGGGCAAATACATGGCAGATATTTTATAATGTGAATAAAAATGAGATTATCTATTTTGTTAACAAAAACAAGCAGGCAGATTATTATCCAATGGCATGGATCATGAAAAGGGTACGTGCAATGAAATCTGGAGATCCTTGTACACCGGTCATTGGAAGTTAGCATGCAGGTGCATCGAGTGGTGAAGAAGGGAAATGGTATGTTGGCCTTTAAAGTAAGAGCATTAAAGTACAGGAACCAGAATATTTTGTTGTAACCATACAGGGCATTGAAAAGACTATGCCCAGAGTACTGTGCGCCGTTTTGGTCACCTTATCTAAGGAACAATGTTCTAGCTATGGAAGAAATGCAAAGAAGCTTTATTGGATTGATTGCTAGGACAGTGGGAATGATGTGTGGGGCAAACTGGTTTGAATAGAACTATATGTACTAGAGTTTAGAGGGATTCACATAAAAATGTATAAAATTCTAACTAGATTAAACAGGGTAGATGCGGGAAGCATGTTCTTGATGACCAGGGGGTTACTTTCGAAATATAAGTTGTAGGCCTTTTAGGATAGAAATTAGACAAAATGCCTTCACCAAGAGAATGTCGAGCCTATGCAATTCTCTGCCACAGAGATCTGTAAAGGTCAAAGCACTGAAAAATTTCAAGAAAGATATAGGTAAAGTTCTTAGGACTAAAGAGATCAAAGGATGTTGGGAGTAAGTGGGAACTGTGTACTGAGTTGGATGATCAGCCATGGTCACATTGAATGGCACAGCAGCTTCAAAGGGCTGAATGGCCTAATGTTGCTCCTCCATTCATTACCTCTAAGTTTCTTTCACCTGACAATAACAAATGCACCTTATGGACCTTAGTTTGCTTTCAATAGCACTGACTCACATTAACCTTACTTAGAGGCTGCCAAGCTCAGGCAGCTTCACATTTCTTTCTTTCGTAGTGCTTACCGACTTTACCATTGATGTAGTGTTGTTGGAGATGTGGGAGGCAAATAATAAAAAGAGCTGTTGTTTGTCAGCTGGCATGCTTTTTGTTCAATCTTGTCAAAGAATGCAAGAACAATGTACAAAACCATCACTGGATATGGACTTGAACTTCATAAAGAGTGCAGATCCGCTGCAATCAAAAACGGGTATCACATGGAAAAGAAAGGCAAGCTTCTTCAAGGCAGTTTTAAGTAATGAAGAACTCAGGGTTCCACTTGAGGTCAGGCATGATCAACAAAGGAACGCAAGAGTGGAGTTATCAAATGTAAAAGATTGCAGCAGTTACTTGCACTTGCAAGAGAATGCTTCTTTTAAGGATTGAAAGAAACAACGTTATTATTGTCCAGCTAAAAGGAATGGAGATGACAAAAATGCAATAATTTAAACATTGCATCTTAAATGAATAAGGGGTTTTGTGTGCTGAAGCAGAATGGAATTATTGTCAATAATGTGGCTAGGTTTCAATAATGATTGGTGGCAATCACTGGGATGAAGGAAGACCACAGTGGAAGGGTCAGAAGAAAATGCCAGTGTTAAAGTGTGAACTATCAGATTTTTTTAAAAACTGGAGTTATATCGTTGGATTGTAATGCTGTCAATATATTGCATTCTGATCACATTAGCAACATTGAGTAGAGTAATCTTCAGTATCCCATTGGTTTCTCATATGGATATAAATGAAGGATGTTTATGTTCAGATAAAAAAGCATTTGTACCAGCAACAGATTTTACTTTCAGGTGTAAACATGGGGAAAGGAAATCTTCTTATCTTCTATTACAGGACACCATTCCATTTGGATAGCCCATTTGGTCCAAGTCTCATTTCCTTGACAATCCCTCATGGATTCAACCTATTTAACCTAATGAGAGAATATTTTGCATAAATACCTTCTTCGTGCTTTACTTCTCTCAACTTTGCAATTGCCTCTAAATTACCAGATGACTTGTTAAATATCTGGTGTTAGATGAACAAAAATTCCCTACAATTAAATATTGGGAAGACCAAATCTGTTGTCTTCAGTTCACTGAACAAACTCTTCTCTGTCTACCAACTTCATCCCTCTACCTGCTCAAAACTGAATCAGGCCAGGGTGCTATATTTGAACCCGAGATGAGTTTCTAACTACCAATCTGCATTATCATTACAACTGCTTATTTCCACCTCTGTACCAATACCCAGCTTCACCCTTATCTCAGCTCATGTGCTGTTGAATCTTTTATCCATGCCTTTGTAACCCATAGACTCGATTATTCCATTGCCTTTCTGGCGAGACTTCACACTCCACCCTAACTCAAAATTCTGTTCACATATCACGCCTCTGCTCACTGATCTCTAGTGTTCCTGATTAATCAACACCTCAATCTTAAGAACATCATTCTTGTTTCTTTCTGGATGTGGTCCCTTTCTCCTTCTGTTATCTAGTGAGCCTTATAACCCCATGAAATCTCCATCCTCAGCAAATAGTATTCCCAGTCAAAGCCCCAAAAAACCATTGAGTTGCTGCCTAATTACAAAGAGAGTGTGTGTGAGAGAGAGAGAGAAAAGTGGTGGTGAGTTTAACCTAAGGGTTATCACCTCTCAGGCAAGGAACATGGTTGAGAAGTCAGAACATTTGTGGTGATCTCAGCCGATGCTGGGATTGAACCTACACTGTTGGCATCACTGTGCACCACAAACCAACTGTCCTGCCAATGAGCTAACTGACTGGCAAATGCTGAATTCATATCAAAGAATCATAAAATGGGGCATTGTCCATATACTGGCTGTCTGCAAGAGGGACACACCTATCCCACTCTCTTTCTCATTCCTGTACTGCAAATTCTTCTCTTTAGATAATCATCCTTCTTTTCTGAAAGCCTTAATCGGATCTGCCTCCAACATGTTCTCAGTCAATGTATTCCAGATCTTAGCTCCTTGCTCCGTAAATGTTTTTTCCACATACTGACATTGCTTCTTTCCTCTTACGACTATTAATCAGTGCCTTCTAGTTCTGACTCTTCCACTAATCAGAATAGTTTCTCCCTATCTACTCTGTCCAGACCCATCATGATTTTGAAAACCTCTGTCAAATCTTTTCTTCTACAAAGCAAAGAGCTGAGGTATTTTTCTGTCCTTCAATGTAAATTCTCCATTCTCTACCATTCTCATATCATACCATCAGCCTGGAGTTTCCTTCCTATGCCTATTCCACCCAGCTACTCCCAAACTCCGACTACCAACTTCTTCATTTGAGGCATTATTTTAAAATCTGTCTCTTTGGCCATTTTTTGGTCATCTCACCAAAAATGTCTTTGTGGCTTGGTCTAAAATTCTGTTCTGCAACATTCTTGTAAGGCTCCTTGAGCATTTTAGGAGCAATATGTAAATGAAAATTGTAATGTTTAAACTTTTGATGGCGCTAAGCAGATCTAGATTCTCAGTTAACCACATAGACTGGTGAGTAATGTATTATGCAATGTTGCTTTTATCAACGGAGCTCAGGGTAAGATTTTTTTCTAAGCTCTTTCAGTGTACAAAGATAAAAATAACTGATAAAATTGATAAAAGGTTGCAGATTGAAGCATCTTTCACCTGGAGCATCAATCCACAGCCACAGATCAGAATGCCAAAAGCTAGATATATCATTGCGGGATTCCAGATGCATTTTGTGAAAGAGTAGTGTGCACAGATATGAACATGAAGGAGAGTTAAGAATAGTCAATTTGTTTTGGATTCAAGCCTCTGGAATTTTTGTGATCCAATTCATAGCCTGAAGACAAAACAAATGAATGGACAGCTCCTCTTCAGTCTGCCAGATAAATTAGATTCTCCCCATCTTAATTTATCCCATCAGGAAACTCAGGCACAGATTTAATGCAAGGAAAAAAATTACTTCAAGCGCAGTCTTCCCACTGTCTTCAAATGATTGTTTTACTTGGCAACAATGGACAAATATACTCTTTGTTACACCTTCCAATGCTAAAGCACCAAATTTGCTAAATTGGTGCATCTCACACATAGAGCAATTCAATTGAATGATTCAGATCACATGAAATGTGACTGGTTTTACAAATAGTCAATTTGGTTCATTTCATAATTTCTTTGAATAAAGATCATTCACGTGTCTAAGCAGCAACAAAGGCATGATGTTTTTGTACAATTGGTGAATTGCATTACATAGTTCTTTTAATGTCTACTATAGATAGGGGCTAACAGTGTTAGTTTAACACTAATGTGTTAAGGTTGGCCGGTGTGAGATTTACTTTCCTCTCCTGGGCAGGTGCTATGCTTAGACTGGTTTCAGCTACAAAAATATTTTAATTGGCAATACCTCTCACATTCCTGACCCAACCAACCGTAGCTCTCGCCTGGATTTAACAATAACATACCACACTAGTCCATCAGCCATGGAAGGGGCACAGCTTTGGATCAAAGCACATGATGCTGTAAAATGCCTCTGTAACTGATGTGTCAAGACATGCAGCTGTTTGAGCCAAAGGACGTGTACACATACCAAGAGCTCCTTCTCCACACATTATGAGAAGCAATGCACTTAACTTAAACCAACGTATAAGGAGAAGCCATTCCAAGTCAATTTAACACTTGCAGCTCAAGAACTAGAATTCTCCTTGTTTTAAGAAACACAAGGTAAGTCACACACAGTTGCTGGCATTTGCCAAGCACTTCCCTTTTCAGTTAAAAGAAATTCCAGCAAAAAGACATTCACTAATAGGAACAAAGGTATTGATTTAGTCAAGAAATCTTATATCCAAAAGAATTAAGATAAAGGTAGGATGCATATATAAGCAAAGAAACATTAGGTATTTTATATCTACATAGAATTCTACTGTATTAAATTTGAGTTCCTTTTTTCCTTCAGGAAAGCATAATTTGACTTGGAGCACTTTACTAGAGATTAAGTGCATTGCATCTATTGTACAAGTGACCAATTAGTTACAACTCAACTTTAATTCTATTGTTGAATCAGTCTTAATCAGTGTATCTACCAGCTACAGCATGCATTTTTAGTAGTCCAATTAAGAAGTGTTTAATTTTGAAAATAGGAAAACATTAACCACACAAAAGAAACCCATCAAATCACTGCAGATGAGATCAGTCCATATCAAAATGTTCTCAACAGGAAAGAAAGGTAACCGATGAAATAAAGACATAGGACACAGTGGTCATGGGATATAATTGTGCAAAAGTGAATGTGGAGTCAACCACGCACTGTACTTGAAAGAATGTGGAGAATAAGATATCTGACTGAAAGAAAAGTCCTAAGTTATGCAATACTGTTGACTTATGATTTTGTTTCATATATGGGTATGACGGTCCCATATTGGTACAACACAATTATCTTACTTTGTTTTATATGGTTATTCAGTGAGTTTGCGTGTGTCAGTACTGTTTGCCTTAGCAGGTTCACAAAAGAATATCGCAAAACTGAACTTATCGAGTAGCTTGCTAGTGGTGCAACTTGAAAGAAAGGTAATGAGGGAGAAAGATCTCTGATTTACTATTGTTATGCAAAGATAGAACTGATAGTACAAAAATAATCACTTTGCTTTCCAACATCAACTTGTCAGGTATTTGACATTTTCAGTATACTAGGCCTAGATGTAACTGTATCCTTCTGCTATCTTTCATTTATTCAGAGTTTTCACCTCATGTAATTAAACTTTATTTTGTCTTTGGACAAAAAGACGCCTTCAGCAGGCCCCATCATCAGGGAACTAATTATATTGTTCAGTGAACAAAACTCAGGGTCCACTACGAAGCAAAAGAAAATCATAACAGGTGGGAAATTATGCAGAGCGATTGAAAGTCTGTGGGTAATGACAAACAGGGCACGTTGCCTAGGCAGCTGTTTGGAACATACCAGCTCAGAAATATGACCATCTCCTGCAGACACAGAAGCAGCTGCATTGATTGCTCCCTTTACTTTGCAAATATTGAGGACACTGATTTCAGTCTCTTGCCTCTCCAAGGTATTACAAGATAGACTTCTTTTAAGAGAAAATTCAACACAGTACGCAGAACCAATGATCTGAAAAGTTTCACTCTGTAGCAGCAGGCAGCTGATTTTCAGACAAAATGGCCTATCAGCAGAAAGGATAGAGTTTTAAAAGCTGTTTATAAATAAAGTGTACGGGGTATTTTAAGTTAAAGATGAAGCAGTTAAGCACTGATGCAAAAATGTTAGGTTGTGCAGCTTAACCTTTAATGTAATTTAAGAAGTTAGATAAGCATTGTGATAGGGTTAGCAAAGAAAAAGTCAAAAAGCTAAAAAGGTTTCAACCAGATAGTATGTCACTCCATCACAATTTTCAAACATTCATTCTCTCTACCTGCACTGCAGGGATATTTAATAGTGGCTCACAAAGTTCTGAACTTCAAGGTACACTCATCCCCATAAGAATAGGTAAAGACAGTAACACAGAGAGGTTAATTTTGCAGTAGGTTTTTAACCTCCTTTCTTGTGTCTTCCTGGAAGCCTAGGTCACAACATTTTGCAAAAGGTGGCTTTCTTTTGAGATGGAGCAGATAGTCAATCTCTGCGCTATCTCATTTTGTTATACTTTTCTCTCTGTTTGAAACTTCCCTGACACTCAACAGGTTCAATGTTCCATGGATCCCACCAGCACTTTGCCAGACAACAACTGGATTTACTTTGGTAGTCATTTTTTGGCTGTAGCAGACTTCTTTTAAACTGCACATTTTGGAATTACATGTTAATTGTCGATGGTACTTTGGGGGTTCTAATCCATTATCATGATATAGTACCAGCTGCCACTTTGTGGTGAGAGTCAAGATTAGAGTGGTGCTGGAAAAGCGCAGCAGGTCAGACAGCATCCGAGGAATTTCCTGATGAAGGGCTTCTGCCTGAAACGTCGATTTTCCTGCTCCTCGGATGCTGCCTGACCTGCTGTGCTTTTCCAGCACCACTCTAATCTTGACTCTGATCTCCAGCATCTGCAGTCCTCACTTTCCCCACTTTGTGGTTAGAGACCTGAAGGAGAAATGCCAAGAACATGAATCTTAGCACCATCTTTGTTGACTTTATCAAAGCTTCTGACACAGACAACTGTGAGATCCTTTGGAAGATAATGGAGAAATGCATCAGAATGGTTCATTATTCCATGACAACGTGTTCACATGTGTCCCTGATGATGGTGCGTTTTCTGACTTCAGTTCCAACAAGTAATGAAGATAAAGAGGCTGCATGCTAATGCCAACCCTCTTCAGCATGTTTTTCTCTTTCATGCTCTCGAAAGTGCTGGTGATCATGGCATCAATATCAGATATTGTGCTTATAAGTGACTAAATCCAAGAAGACTCCAGACAATTTCCACGAATACAACACAATTTCTTGCCTGCTGATGACTGTATATTAGTTGCTGATTCAGGACTGCACATGTAATGTAGCATGAACTTATTCGTGTCCTGTCTTGAACAGTATGCTCTGCGTGAAGGAGATTGCCAGAAGTCCTAGGATGGGTCCGCGTCTTCAGCCCATGACCAAAATCTATTTTCGGTTCGTAAATCCACGTCCAATGACATCACACTCCCTTGAGCTGTCCATAATAGCAATAAGTCACATATAAATCACATTTCAAAAGCAACTATAGACTTCCAGCAGATTTTGAACTTCAATCTGGGAACGAAAAGTAGCAAGTTAGCTGAGCAAACTGGAAGTCAATGGAGCAATAATCCTGCCACTCTGAGCATTGCAAGTCAAGCAGTACAACCACTTTCACTTGAGCTGCCTTTGAAAGCTGAAGATCAGATGACAAGACAAAAGAACCAAACACTGAGACATTCACCTGAGCTGCTATGTCCACACCACAAGGAGATAGACGTAGTTGAGTCAGGCTGGGCTTGTAACCAGAATACCTGACACTTTGCTTACAAAGGGGTAAAAACAATGACTGCAGATGCTGGAAACCAGATTCTGGATTAGTGGTGCTGGAAGAGCACAGCAGTTCAGGCAGCATCCAAGTAGCTCTTCCAGCCCCACTAATCCAGAGATTTCGAAGCTACTTGGATGCTGCCTGACTGCTGTGCTCTTCCAGCACCACTAATCCAGACTTTGCTTACAAAGGTGAACGGCCCATGCAGGGCTTGGTGGTGAAAGGAAGTGCTTCTAAATCACTTTGAAAACCTAGGAGTTTTGATATTGGTGTTGAGTTCTTAGAAGAGATTCGCCTAAGATCACTGCAACCCAGCAAGGTAGAGGAGATGATAGGAATGGCAAATACCATGCTCAAGAAAATGTCAACACTGATAATTCATCCACCTGAAAATCTGTAAAGCAAATTTAAGCTATTTGCAACAAGCCGCACAATATTAGTTCCTGCACCGAGGATAGATGAGCTTGTGGCACAAATGGGAAAGGCAGAGTGGGGAGCAGATGAAAATGAGCCAGTTTCCTGGTAATGTCTTTAGCTAGGTAGAAATGGAACTCATTTTGCATGTCTTTTTTTGTGAACTATCACACAGATATGTAGATGTTTTACCAACTGCTAGCCCAGTAACTTAAAAATCTTCAGCTGCTTCATCCATGACCTTCCCTCCATCATAAGGGCAGAAATGGAGATGTTCACTGACAATTGCACATGTTCAGCACTATCCATGACTCCATGGATACAGAACAGTCTGCATTTAAATGCAGTAAAACCCAGATAATATCTAGACTTGGACTAATAACTGGTAAGAAACGTTTCCACTTTGTCAAGCACTGCCCCTTGGTATTCAATGGTATGACCATCTCTGAATAGTCCACTATCAACATCCTGAATGGTACCATTGACCAGAGACTGAATTGGCCTAGTCATATCAGTACTGTAGCTATAATAGCAGGTCAGAGACTAGAAATCCTTATATCAACTAACTCACTTTTTGACTTCCCAAAGCAAGCTCACGATCTAAAAGGCACAGGTTAGGAGTGTGGTGGAACACTCCCCGTTTCCCTGGATGAGTGCAACTTAAACAACACTCAAGCTCAACACTATCCAGGATAAATCAGCCTACTTGACTGTCACCATATGCATAAACATTCATTTCCTCCACAATCAATGTCACACAATATCAGCAGTGTGCACCACCTACACTGCTGATACACACTACGGAAATTCACCAAGGCACCTTAGGCAACATAGTCCATGCCTGCAAAACACTACCAGTGAAAATGACAAGGAAACATGGAATACCACCACTGACAAGGTTAGTTTCAAGCCACTCACCATCCAGCCTTAGAAAGTTATTGTTTTTCCTCTGATGTCACTGGGTCAAAATGTTGGAATGCTCTTCCTACAACACTGTGGTTATAATTGCAGCACACAGAATGCAGCACTTCAAAAATATAACTCACCACCACCTTCTCAACAGCAATTAGGAATGTACTGTAAATGCAGACCAGCCAATGATGCCCACGTCCTATGGATTAATAAAAAAAACTCTCTTGACACTATGGAGTGTCAGTATCCAAAATGCAGTTGTCTATGATGGTCGATGTTGAGATTGACCTGCTTTATTCCAAACTCTGGAATGTTTGGAAGTCTTTCTGCTTGCCTCAGTGACTGACAGTGTAATTCTTATTTCAACTGATATTGGGGTTAATTATTCTTGAATATATATTTTACTAACTTAATTTAATTCTTTGCTGTTCTAGCTTCTATCATCCCTTGGGAAGAGAGTTAAGTGAACTCAATGAACTTTATTGTGATCATTACCTCAAAGATAACTGCATGTTTTCTTAAATATGCCTAAACTTGTTTCGTTAAATCACTGATGTCTGTCTGCATTACGTTATACCTGATCACTGGAGTTACTTTGATAAGCTAATTCCTTTCTTGTAGACATGCACTTTTCACATCTAGATAAGATTGCTGATTTAAAAGTTGCATTTAATAGAACACTTAACTCATTGTTTGTAATGGTAAATAATCTTTCACTTTAATGAGATGTTAACATGACTTTAGACTGTGACATGGGATTTGTTGTCTTTTCGGATAGTAATGTGATATTTTGGCTCAAAGAAGGCTTTCCTGTGAAATGCAAGGATGACCTTTCCCTTCATAAAGTAGTTTTCCTTTTCCCAGTACATGCCAACACAAAAAACTCATAAAAACAAATTCTGCTTTAGCCACTATTCCACTTTTAAATTAAACTTAAGGGACCTCCAATGGTTTTGCTTATGGCCACCACCAGACAGATGTGAAGTTGGAGTACTTGAGTAAGCTTCTCACAAACAACAGTACTTTTTAATAATTTAATCAGGAATATCCAGATGGGATATTAATATTTTTCTAGGGAATTATTAACATATGTCTATCATGGAATAAATTGTGTCTGGAACAGATTTCTTGGGGCAAACTGAGACTTAAGAATGTACGATTTAGGAGCAGGAGTAGGCAATTCAGCCTTTTAAGCCTACTCTGCCATACAATACAATCATGGCTGATTTTATCTCAGTCTCAACACCACTTTCCTGCCTGGTCTCTATAACCTTCAACCCATTACATATTAAAAATCGGCCCATCTCTTCCTTAAATTCACTCAATGCCCCAGCATCCTGGGGTAGTGAATTTCACTAATTCATGACTTTTCAGAGAAGTAATTTCAACTCATCTCTGTTTTAAATCTGTTACCATTTATCCTCAAAATATGATTGCTTATTCTACATTGCTGCATAAGTGGAAACATCCTCTCTGCATCTACTTTGTGAATGTCCTTTAGCATCTTTTATATCTTAAATAGATTTCCTCTCATTCTTCTAAACTCTATAGAGTTTAGGCCTAATCTGCTCAAATCTTTCTTAATCTTCTTCCCTCACCTCTGGAATCAATCTAACGAGCCTCCTTGAAACAGCTCCTAATGCAACAATATTCCCCCTCAATGAAGGGACCAAATGTGTATGCAAACTCCAGGTGCAGTCTCACTAATGATTTTTAGATTTTAGATTACTTACAGCGTGGAAACAGCCCTTCGACCCAACAAGTCCACACCGAACCCTCCGCAGAGCAACCCACCCAGACCCATTCCCCAACATTTACCCCTTCACCAAATACTACGAGCATGGCCAATTCAGCTAACCTGCACATCTTTTGGACTGTGGGAGGAAACCGGAGCACCCGGAGGAAACCCACGCAGACACAGGGAGAATGTGCAAACTCCACACAGACGGTTGCCTGAGGTGGGAATTGAACCTGGGTCTCTGGTGTTGTGAGGCAGCACTGTGCCACCATGTCGCCCAAAGTGCTTTGTAAAATGTGGCATGATCTACTCTATTCCTTTAGCAACAAATACCAAAATTCAATTTGCCTTCCTTATTACCTGCTATAGCTGCATGCTAGCTTTCTGTGATTTATGCACAAGGGGATCCCTCTGAACCAAAGAACTCCTACATTTCTCTCCAGTTCAATAATAAATTGCTTTTTTATTCCTCCTAGCAACGTGGACCAAAGTTTTTGCCAATTCCCCCAACCTATCCATATCACGACAATGCTGCCACTTTAAAAAGGTTATTTTGACCTGGGTTTTTTGAGGAGATGTTGTGAAAGCAGTGGTGCAGAACAGAATACTGAAAATGGCTTAAGTAAACAACTTAAGAGGCCTTTTTTTTTTTTAAAAGCCTGAATGGGTGTGGGCAGCTCTCACAGATCAGGATTTCTGTATTTTGTTTCAGTAACATCAGAAGCTGATTGGGGTCTCAGAAGAGTTGGAAACTTTAGTGAATGATTCCTAGCTGCTACTTTCTCTGAAATCTCTCTTGATTTTTTCTTTCCTTCTGGATTGGAGAGCTGCATGTAGAACCTGTGTCTGAATTTGTCTTTTTGCCAAGGGAGTGAGTATATGGGAGTTACTATATTGGAACAGTTAATTAGTAATGGGTACTGTCCCTATTATTCAGTTAAGTTTTCCAATAGTTATGTTATTCTAAATTCATCTTTCTTTTGTTTGTATTTTAACTATAGTGGTTAAATAAATTGTGTTTTGCTTAACATTGAGTTCTTCGATCAGTCACAGCATATCTGGAAGGCACACTTCACACCTTTCTTTAAAATAAAAAAAACGTTATGGTCTGGGCTACCCTCTTAACACATTTTGAGGGGAATCTGGTCTGGTCCATAACAGTATACATTCGTAAATTTCTTATTTTGACTTGGCAACTAACTTTCCCACCTATTTTAGTGTCATATTCAAATTTGGCTATAGTACTTTCAATCCCCACATGAAAGTTATTGATATAGATTTTAAATAGCTAGGGGCCTGAGGACTAAACCCTGTGGCACCCCACTCATTACATCTTGCCAGTGAGAAAAAGGACTAACTTATCCCAATTTCTGGATTAGTGGTGCTGGAAGAGCACAGCAGTTCAGGCAGCATCCAAGTAGCTTCGAAATCGACGTTTCGGGCAAAATCTGCTTTCTGTTTGTTAATCAATCCTCTTTCCAAGCTACTAAATTACCCCAAAGTTTATGGCCTCACATCGTATATAAACCTTCAGTGCAACATCCTATCAAATGTCTTCTGGAAGTCTAGATACACTACATCTACAGGATCCCAATTACCCATGTTGCTTGTTACATATATGAAGACCTCTACCAAATTATTTAAGTATGATTTACACTCCATTAAACCATGCTGATTCTGATGGATTGCATTTTGACTTTCCAAATGACCTGTTATTACTTCCTTAATAATGGATTCCAACAATTTCCCAATAAAAATGTCCATTATTACAGAGGAGGAAGCACTGGATGTCTTGAAATGTATAAAAGTGGATAAGTCCCCAGGACCTGATCAGCTGTACTCTAGAACTCTGTGGGAAGTAACAGAAGTGATTGCTGGGCCACTTGCTGAGATATTTGTATCATCAAAGTCACGGGTGAGGTGCCAGAAGACTGAAGGTTGGCTAACGTGGTGCTACTATTTAAGAAAAGTGGTCAGGACAAGCCAGGGAACTATAGACCAGTGAGCCTGACCTCGGTGGTGGGCAAGTTGTTGGAGGGACTCCTGAGGGACAGGATGTACATGTATTTGGAAAGGCAAGGACTGATTAGGGATAGTCAACATGGCTTTGTGCATAGGAAATCATGTCTCACAAACTTGATTGAGTTTTTTGAAGAAGTAAAAAAGAGGATTGATGAGGGCAGAGCAGTAGACATGGTACTCATGGACTTCAGTAAGGCGTTCAACAAGGTTTCCCATGGGAGACTGATTAGCAAGGTTAGATCTCACGGAATACAGGGAGAACTAGCCACTTGGATACAGAACTGGCTCAAAGGTAGAAGACAGAGTGTGGTGGTGGAGGTTGTTTTTAGACTGAAGGCCTGTGACCAGTGGAGTGCCACAAGGATCGGTGCTGAGCCCTCTACTTATCATCATTTATATAAATGATTTGGATGTAAACAGAAGAGGTATCATGCAGATTACACCAAAACTGGACATGCAGTGGATACCTCAGATTACAACGGGATCTTGATCAGATGGACCAATGGGCTGAGGAGTGACAGATGGAGTTTAATTTAGATAAATGCGAGGTGCTGCATTTTGGAAAAGCAAATCTTAGAAGGACTTATACAATTAATGGTAAGGTCCTAGGGAGTGTTACTGAACAAAGAGACCTTGGAGTGCAGGTTCATAGCTCCTTGAAAGTGGAGTCGCAGATAGATAGGATAGTGAAGAAGGTGTTATGTATTCTTTCCTTTATTGGTCAGAGTATTGAGTACAGGAGTTGGGAGGTCATGTTGCGGGTGCACAGGACATTGGTTAGGCCACTGTTGGAATATTGCGTGCAATTCTGGTCTCCTTTCTATCAGAAGGATGTTGTCAAACTTGAAAGGATTCAGAAAAGATTTACAAACATGTTGCCAGGGTTGGAGTATATGAGCTATAGGGAGAGGTTGAATAGGCTGGAGGTGTTTTCCCTGGAGCGTTGAAGGCTGAGGAGTGTTTTATAGGGGTTTATAAAATCATGAAGGCCTTAGATTGGATAAATAGACAGAGTTTTTTTTCCCTTGGATGGGGGAGTCCAGTACTGGAGGGCATAGGTTTAGGGTGAGAGGGGAAAGATATAAAAGAAACCTAAGGGGCAACTTTTTCAAGCAAAGTGTGGTACGTGGATGGAATGAGCTGCCAGAGGAAGTGGTGGAGGCTGATACAATTGCAACATTTAAAAGGCATCTGGATGGGTATATGAATAGGAAAGGTTTGGAGGGTTTTGGGCTGGATGCTGGCAAGTGCGACTAGATTAGGTTGCGATATTTGGTGGGCATGGACGAGTTGTATTGAATGCTCTGTTTCCTTGCTGTACATCTCTATGACTCTATGACGTGTTAAATTAGCTGGTCTGAAGCTTCCTATTTCCTGCCTCCCTTCCCCTTTGAATAGAGGTGTTAAATTAACATTTTTCCAACATACTGGAACCTTCCCACACCTAGGGAATTCTGGAATATTATTACAAATGAATCCACTGTCTCTGGTATCCCGTCCTTTAAGACCTTAGGATGTAAGCCATCAGGACCCAGGGATTTTATGGCCTTCTGTTCCATTGTTTGCTCAGTACTTTTTCCCCAAGTGATGAGACTTGCGCTCAGACCCTAACTATGTCCAAAATTTCAGGCTCACAGTAATTTATAAAATTTAGGCAAAAAACTGAGCTATTTCTTGAACCCCCCTATGCAGGAACAAGAAATATCAATTCAGACCTTTGCTGGTCCCATATTTCTGAAGGATTTTGCCACGACAATTTGGGATGGGCAATAAATGCTGGTCTGCGTTATTCATATCTCATGTAAAAATAAAACAAATGCCCACACAGCCAAACTTATGTTTATATTTTCATATAATAATGGATTATATTTGTGATCATTTAAAGCATTACATCTCACTGCCATTTGCTGTAAGGGCACTATTTAGACACAATCAAACTAAATAAAGTGCAATACTTGCATTTACTTCTCACAGGCTCATTATTGAAGTGTAATCACTGGTATAATGTAAAAAATGTAACAGTCGCCCTCAAACACTAGAATCTAACAATAATCTGAATGGTCAAGATGATGATGGAATACCTTTGTTTTACCTGGATGAATACAGCTACAAAGAACACTCAGGAGGCTTGACATCATGCAGGTCAGACCAGGACCCCATCAAACACACTAAACACTCACTGCCTCCATCATCAGTGTACACTTGCAACAGTATATCGTGTGCATTAAGCATTGCAAAAACACTACCCAAAACAAATGGCTTCTTTTACCAAGAAGAACAAGGACAGCTGGTGTGGGAGCATCAATTCACCCCTCCAGATAAATCTAAATTGGAATTATACTGCCACTGCTTTATCACAATTCCATAAAAACAGCATTACCTTCTAAACAACTCCTTCATCACCACAGCAATTCAAGAAGGAAGCTCAACACCACTTTCTCAACCATCATTAGGCATTAGCAATAAATGTCATCCTCGCCCATAATGTATGTTTCCTGTGAATGAATTTTTTTAAGAAGTTCTATCCCTTTAGAATGTATGAAAAAATGTCTACTCCATTAAATTTCAACTCTAGACGACTGGTGAAGTTATTTTATTTTTAAATGTTCTATGGAAACCCCTTAGCTAACCTTAGATGTGTCAATTAGCATACAATGGTGCTTGTGTATAACATTTCTACAGCATTCTTTGTGCTACCTGCCAACATGAGTGAGTTTCTGCAGACATACAAAATAAAGTGGTATTTTATTCTTGATGTTGAGCCAGCACTAACGAATAGAAATGTGACAGAGTATTAAAGGAATTTAACACTGTTTAGGGTGGTGTGGCTAGACTAAAATTGTAATCAGAAATCTGGAGCATAAGGTATTTTTGCTGAGTAACATAAAACATATTTGCATTACTAACAGTACTCAAAGGAATATGACTAAAACAGCATTCTCTTAAATTCACAGAAAACTCAGACACCATAAGCCTGATGACTTCTACTAGAAATAAAATATTGACAGTAAATGGAAATACTGGGAGTGGTTCTGATATATTTCATTAAGAAGTTACCTGATTTATTGCACATATTTGCGAGCATAGAAAAAAACAAAATTGCATTGTACCTATTTTCTAAGTGCCCATGAGTGCAATATGCCAGGCAATTCCTTTTAGTCTGTAAGATCACCTCCCGTCTGCAGTGACCACACACAATAGACACCTTTTGTTTAGAAACAGGAGAATTTTGAAAGCTTCAGTTGGGAATAACAGACCTTTCCCACTCTGTTCTTCATTCAATTGCCTTGTTTGAGCCATGCAGAGGACCTGCTCCCAAACAGATTTCAGGATGACCTCCAGGTGAAATTCCAACTTCTTTTCCAACCTTTTACTATTGTTTTGCTTGAATCATCATCATATGCATTAGAAAGGCCACAGAATATTTACTCCAAAATCATTTATAGAGGTTCTTTGAAGCAGCCCAAACACACAGAGTGAAAAAGTGAACAATTGTTATCTCAATCAAACTGCAGGAGCTAAACCCGCGGTAAGATTATGATCAGTGGTAATATTGAAGTTAGAATCTAACATGAGCAACTAAATTAAGTAACCGAGTTTTAATAAATTTTAGTGTTTTGCTTTAACTGTTAAGCTACTTAAATCTTAAATTTATGTCTGATATATCTAGTTAGTAGAAAGGAGAAGATGGCCTGATGCAAATTCTATGTCTTGTGGGTACTCCAGGATGATTCTTGTTTCTTGGACAACTGTATATGCAGAAAGGCACTCAGCTCAAGTTTCAAGGCGATGAGCTCTTAAACCTGAAGAGTGTGAAGCCCATAGAACATGAAGTGGATCACATCAGAATGCAGACAAAGGTGTCTGAATCAGAGATGACTGTGAACAGACTTTCCCTGAAAGGGGATTGGACCTCACAATGGTGGTCCATTAAGCATGGAAATACGGCTGCAGGAGTTAGTTTTGGGCATAGTATGAAGTAAAAGCAGCTGTGATATGGAAATCTGGAGGAGTTCCTACAGGCAATGTAAACTCACACAATAAAAATAAAGAATTCCACAGTTGTGATGAGCTCTACTTTGGCTTGAAGTTTGACAGCATTATCTCCAACCATGAGAAAATGGCCAAAATCATGGAATGAAAATGCAACAAAGGGCATTATGCTCACTCATTAGTCTGTAGCAAACCACTCGTGTATGAGCACTGACATCTGTGAAATACATGAGAAGCTATAGGATGCAGACTTCACAGGATGTTGGCACTGATGGCACAACAGGCAAAGGAATGGATGGCCCCACCCAAAATACCCAATGGCCAATCTTGGACTGTGGGGATTAGTGGGGACCATGAAAGACCTGAGTGCAGATCAGCACACTTATCTTCTTCGAACTGCCCAACCTCTCTGGTAGAGCATTTGTTGCATTTCATGTCCTTGTAAAAAAGGATACTTCTGAATAAATGAAGAGGCCAAAGTCTGAGGTAGATTCCCAATGTATCCCTGTGCAATAAGCCTGGTCACCACATTCCTCAATACCGGAAAACATTAAAGTTGAGTAATCTGTTTTGAGGCAACATGGGCTGGGGAGACACTACAGAGGAACACTCACAAATAGAGTGCCATGTCACCTCGGTCACTGATGGGTTCAATGTGTTTTCATGTCAAATTATTTTATGTATGTCACAGTTAAGCACATTATAAATACAAATCACTATAGCCAAAAGTGTTTTGATCCTCATTTGTATATTAATATTCTCAGTGTGAATAATTACAGTGTGAAGGTGATTATTACCCATAGCTTTGAAAACTGCATGGAGACATCCATCTCATATTGACACCAACAACAACAAGGGTGTTCAGTTTCTCATGTGTCGTTTGAGCTGCACCGTTCATGCAATTAAACAATATTCCATCTCAATCCTGACTTGAGTCTTGTAGGTGGTGGACAAACAAGTGATGTGTTAGCCACTGCAAGAAGTCTAGCCTTTCACTTGCTGTTGTAGCCACTGTGATAATTGTAATGAGGTCAGAGTGGATAGAAAGTTAAGCTGGAAAAAATACAGTAAGTTGAACAGCATCAGGGGAGAAAGGGAGTCAATGTTTCAGGTCAGAACCTTTTATCAGCCAGCTAGTCCTCACTGAATATGAGCCCCCTGATTGAGGCTGAACCAATCGAGAGCCCTGGCTTACATAAAAAGGTTGCTTGTCAAGGATACTTACGCTCTGGTGCCGTACTCTGTATAAGGCAGTCCTATAGTCAAAGACTATTCACTTGCACATAAAGGGTGACTTAGTGATGAGAAACAGCCTCTGTAGGGTTATTTTAGCCACAGTATTTATATGGCTGCTCCAACTCAATGATAACCCCCAGAATATTGATAGGAGGGGAACTCAGCAATGGTAAAGCCAATGAACACCATTTAGATATTGGTTAGATTCTCTCTGGTTGGAGATGGTTATTTCCTGGCAATTATGGGACAGGAATATTAGTTGCCACTGGATATCATCTATGTATTGCTATAATTGGGCATGGCATACAGAGAGTTTCAGTATCTGAGGAGCTGGGAATGGTGCTGATCTTATTGTGAACATCAATGAACATCCCTACTTCTGACCTTGTGATGAAGTGGAGGTGATTAAGGAAGAAGCTGAAGATGGTTGGATATAAGACATTATCCTGAGGAACTCCTGTAGCAATGTCCTGAGGTTGAGATGACTGACATCCAACAGCAACAACCATCGTCTATTGTACTAAGTATGACTTCAAAGATTGGAGTGTTATCCCCTGATTCCTATTGACATAGGATTCCTTGATCCCATTCTTGGTCAAATGCTGCTTTGATATTTAGGGCAGTCAGCTTCAACTCACCTCTGGAGTTTTGTTGATGATCCCTTCCATCCTATTTCTGATCTTTGAGAGAAGCCCCATAGGGTGATAATTTGTACAATTAGGTTTTGTAAGGAGTAAATAAAGACTGTGTTCAAATCCAACTCTTCACCACTGAGGAGGTGCTCACTAAATTTTGTCATCTTCTGCTGCCAAAGTTACAATCACTGCTGGACATTCACAATATCGCACATTTCATTTTATGAAGGTTCAGATTGGCTGGTGCCAATTTATAATGTAACCATGAAAAGTATATATCCCAACTCTACGAGATCTATTAATATCTAAGAGAATAAGCTATCATTTCATTTGCCTTGTGATCGTTGCTGCCCCTACATGTTTTGTTTTAGTGATCATACCACCTGAACTCCTGAGTTCATTAACATTTAGTCAGGTCTCAACTGTCAACAAATTATTTGCTTTTCCATTCTTCCTATAGAATTGGAGAATTTCTCATTTCCCTACAGTTAAATCCATTTGTCACTCTCTTGTCTACTCACTGAGTTTGTTTGAATTCTTTTTCACCCTCTTTCTGTCCCCCTTACAATGTATGGTCCCACTTACTTTTGTCATTTAGAACACTACATTTTGGTCCATTCATTGACTCATTGCAAATAGCTAACTCCCAAACACTGCTCCTTGTGACTTCCCACTAGTTATCACCTGTCAACCTGAAAATGACTGGTTTATTGCAGGATTTCCACTAGTCAAAGACAAGTTGTCAAATCATCATAATCTATTACAATTAGTGACTTATTCTATCACTATTATTAGTATTATTGGTGAATTATTCTATTACTTTTGCTAATATATTAATCAAAGTTTTACCAATGATACTATCATCAGCTCAGTTTCTGAGGTTTTATAATTCAATGTTGAAATAAAGGTTTATCTCATCTTCAAAAACAGAAATTGCAAGAAAATCTCAGCAACTGTGGTAATATCTGTGGAGAGAAAGCAGAGTTAACATTTCAGGTCCAGTGACCCTTCTTCAGAACAGATGATTTTTTTATGCCACCTTTCTATTTCTGCCAAATTCCACCACCACCCCTCCCCCCACCCCCCCAGGATTGGGTCTGTCATCTTCCAACATTCAATTTTACTTTTAAGAGTCATGCAGCACAGCAACCAAACCTTCGGTCCAACTTGTCCATGCCAATCCAGTTTCCCAACTAAACTAGTCCCATTTACCATATCTCTCTAAGTAGAAAGTGAGGACTGTAGATGCTGGAGAACCACGGTCGAAAAGGGTAGCATTGCAAAAGTATAGCAGGTCAGGCAGCATCCGAGGAGCAGGAGAGTCAACGTTTCAGGCATAAGCCCTTCATCAGGAATGTGGAGGGGAAGGAGGCTGAGAGATAAATGGGGGTGTGGGGGTAGGGCTGGGAGGAAGGTAGGTGGGAAAGCGATCTGTGGTTGCAGGTAGGGGGTAATTATTATAGCCATCTCCCTCTAAACCCTTCCTATTCATGCATCTGGGCAAATGTCTTCTAAATGTTGTAACTGTACCTGCATCCACCACTTCCTTTGGCAGTTCATTCAAAGTACTGTTCCACCTGCCACAAAGAACTGCAAGTCAACTCTCAGCAGTAATAATAAATTATCTTTTTCTATTTCAATTAATATTATAATAACAGATACACTACAAACTAACAATTAATGCTGTAAATCTAATTAACTATCTTCAACTTTAACTTAACTTTGAATGATCAAATGGCACTACACGACAACTTGGCCTTGATCCACATGGCGATGATCATCTGGTCTCCTTCTTCTTCTGGTGGTCCAAGGGCCATCTCTTTACGGTTGTTGGTCTCAGCTTACTGCTTCCGAGGGTGATGTTATGGCAATTCTTATACCTGGAAGCTTTTGTGCCCTTTTGGTAGGGTCTTTGATTCCTACCAATGGATCAATCAGGGCTTGATCACTCTGATCGATCAGGCCCAATCGGGACCTCCATTTCTGAAGGTGTTAAAGGCAAATAAGTCAGGTAGCCTTTCCCACATAAGGATTGTGAGGCACCCCTTTGCTCTGGAAAACAATTAAATGATTCCTATTGTCCTGGGGATGGGCTGGGTAACTTGTTTACTGTATTGTGCTGTCTGCAGCTACAGTCTGTCTGGGTCTGTAGCTTGTTTATTTCAGTGCTTTTAGCACAGGTACTTTTGACCAGTGCTTGGCTTGATTTCCCATCATGCTTTATTATCCAGTTTCGTAAGTCTGTAATTTTGAGCAGCCCATCTGGCCACAATATGAACCACCCCCTGTGTGAAAAAGTTGCCCCTCAGATTCCTTTTGAATCTTTCTCCTTAAAAGTATTCCCTCAAATTTTGAATTCTCCTACCCAAGAGGAAAGACCTTTGCTATTCAGCTTATATTTGCCCCTCATGATGTTATAAACTTCTATAAGGTCACCCCTCAACATCCTATGCTCCAGTGAGAAAAGTCCCAGCCTGTTCAGCCTCTCTTTATAACTCAAACCCCCTGTCCCAGCAACATCCTGGTAAATCTTTTCTGCACTCCCTCAAATTTAACAATATCCTTCCAATAGTAAGAGTTAGATTTGAACACAGTCCGGTTGTGGATATTAATAGCATTAACTCTGTTTTCTCTCCACAGATCCTGCCAGACTTGCTTGGTTTTTCCAGCTATTTACGTTGGCAAAGTTGATGTCAGCCTTTATTTCAACATTAAATGCTATTATTGGTAAAATTTTGATTACTACTTTAAGAAAGGTTATCTAGTGGAGAGACTCCTGGTTCTTCCCATACAATGGCTGCTGGAACAAAGCTATGAACACAGATACTCAACTAAAGAGGACACAACCGATAAAAGAATTTGAGTAAAAATTGCAGATGGTCTAAGAACCACAACTATTGCCTCCAACCTGAGGTGACTACATTTCCACTTTCATGTAACAAGAGTTTAATGGGGGAAGGCAAAATCCTGGTCAGGGCAAGAAAGCAATACATGGGTAAACCAGATGACATTGCTTCTAAGACCACCACTATTTATTCAATTTTATCTAGGCTAAGTAAGAAAATCTAGCAGTTTTGCATGATAGAAACACAATTTGTAAGCCCTGGAGATTTATGGCTTGGGAGCAGAGTAATATTTAATAGAGGCAATGGAAAAGGAAATGTTTTAAAAATTCATTTATAAAATGTGGTCCACCATTGGTTCAGCTAACATTCATTGCCTATCCCTTATTGCCCACTCATCTCCTCTGAGTTATCACCCAAACAGAAATATACTTGAATAAGCATTTCTTGAATAAGCTTTATTGAAAACCATTGTTGACTTTTTACTGCCTCTTCTTCAAACTGCAGTCGGAGAGTTATATTACTCTACTTCTGTCCCTCCTGTGCAGTTGTTTCTTAATCAGAGACCCAGCTCCTTCTTCTTGGGCATCTGCTTCTGGTCTTTCTGAATTGTAAAGTTACATTCATGCGGTATACAACAATAATTCCTTTGTAAGTGCTTTGTATGGTGTAACCACTTCACTGCAACTCTTTACTCTTGAGAGACAAGTGCCACATGTTTTAGATATTAACCTTTCACTAGGTTCCACCTGTTGGTAAAATTCATTGTGTGCTGACTGATTCTGGAATTCAAAATGACATTAGCTAAACAAATAATGTTTTTTCTCCACGGCTCCCAACACCACAGCCACCCACCCCTCCCCTTTGCCCCTCCTTTGCACTTGACTTCCTACTTGTTTTCTGATTATTCAAATATTCTTGCTGTCTGGTAAGAAAGTAGGCAAGAGGATCATTTTTATGACTTTTCAATTTGGCATGGAGTTTCACCCACCAGATTCAGGCAAATGGTGTGGATAGCTTTTCAACCATCAATCTTCAGTACTTTGTGACTTTTACTCCAGCATGAATTTGAAAAATTCTCTATGTTAATGAACTTCGAAACCTACTGGGGTTAGTTTGACCTTGAGTGACAGTATAAACAATGGATATTGATTCAGTTGCTCATTGTTCATCTCTCCCAGCTTTAAGAGAGGGATGTTGAAATAATATTTAATAGGATGCATAAAAATAGGCTGCACAATAGCATATGATTAGGTCTAAATCCAACAGGTAAATGAGCAAAGTCATTCCTTATAACAAATTACTTATAAAATGTACGGTGATCAGCCCGGAAAGAGTTAAGCCAACAGACAGGTACGTGACTGAGCAAATTCCTGGTTATTATAAACCTCTGCACAAGCATACCCTTTGTCTCCTGAGTTCACAATTCCTCAGCTCACTGAGCCAGCATACAAGTAACAAGTCTTCAATGTAACAGAGAAGTCGTTGCTCGCAGTAGTAATCAATCAAAAACCTGTTACAACCTCACCATTAAAGGGCAGGACAACAAATCAATCAGACAGATGGTGTAGTGTGTAGATTCAGCAATTCATTTTTTTGCCATACCACAACTTGAGGGCATTTTGTAACACATATTACAAATCATTTAATGGTAAAATGGGAGCACTGTGTGCTCCCATTTCCCTATGGAGCTATTTATATCCTGTAATTGCCTGTCTCGAATATGCAAAGTTTACTGCTGTCTTTTAACCATATGAGAACCATTTGAAATATGTAATAAAGGTGAAATTTCTTTATTTTATTGCATTCACTGATTTTCTCTGAAAATGTCATGAAGAAGAGATGTTGGGTGTGAATGTGGCTGTTACTGGCTGTGTTCTGGGGACTACAATAGCCTTCAAAGCTCCCTCATTGTACTTATGGTTATAAGTACAATCTAATGAAGCAAACTGCAGTACTAAATATACAGGGTGCAGGTAGATAGTGATATTAGTAAGTTTAGAGAACTGATTTGATGCCATGTCATTGTGGACTCGAAGCTCAGCCCTCTCTTGATCTTACACAGCTGAATTTGTATTCAGCAACAGGAAAAAGCTATTTCAAGTATTCTTCAACGACATGAAGGCTATTTGCTGGTTGATATCTTCTGGCTCTTGCTATGATTCAACAATTGCTTAGTCTTTTCTATTGCTGGTTCAAGTTGTAAAGATTGACAGAGTGTAGCAGATGCTGAAAGTTTCTGGCTTGACATCAAGGCTTCCACACAAACCAATTAGTCCCAGATATAGATACATTAGTATTTCATGATACATACCATGATTTGGACAGAGACTACACAGAGCAACATAAGACAGTGGATAATGGAGGAGAAAGAGGGGGAGAAGGGCTCTCTGCTGGAGGCCACATTAATTCATTAATTGAGATTAAGTAAATACAAGCAAAGGACGTTGATTGGATAGTTAGTTGAGGAACTATCAAGAGATACCTACACATGATTGGAGTTAGGAGTGAAACCGGCAATGTTTAACTTTGTGAATAAATCTATTTCAAGTAAATAAAAGCAAAATATCACAGATGCTGAAAATCTAAAACACAGAAAATGCTGGAAAAACTCTACAGGTCTGGTAGCATCCGCAGAGAGAGGAACGGAGTTAACATTTTGACTCCAATATGACTGTTTAAGAGTCCAGCTATTTACTTCTGAAATAGAATCATATCAGAATCCATCCATTAACTCTGGTTTTCTCTCTACAGATGCTGCTATTGCAGGTAAAAACTGCCTTAGTTTTCTTCCTTCACCAACCGGCTATCAGAAATCTAACGTCATATCCACCCAGAGGCAAGCATTCTTCTATTGATATCTTGGTGAGGAATTATGTTTAAGACATCTATGTTTCAATAATGTCCTTACTGAACTCAGCCATCTGCTGCAGCCTCACTGCACCCTAGAGCAGAGTAAGTACCGTATTGCCAGTTACTCAAATGTTACTGTGCAGATTATCTTTTATATGTGTAGTTCTTTAAGGCTGGTATTTGGGATATTTGCAACATTTTGCAACACCCACAGCATTGTGGAAGATCTCAAATCTAACAGAGTTAAGAACATTTATTCCTTTTAACCAGAGACAGTTAGGAGTGAACATACAATTTCACTAAGTTTGCAGGTTTCCTCATGATGCAGAGTTCCAGTGACTGCACAAACATCACTTTAATGGTTTCATGTGTTATCTGTGCCCCATACTGAAAACAAAAGAGATTCCACTCTCTTAATGCCCAGCTGGTGTATGACCATAGGCAGTGAATCATGAAGTTCAATGCTCAGAATCCTGACAATAGTCATGATGCCTTCACTCTGTAGCAGATCTTTGCCAGCTGCATTTAAGTCATCACACCAAATCAAAGAATGTCTGTTTTGTAACCATGGCTCTCTTCTGACAACAGGAATTATGATCCTAGTGTGCAACTCATACATACAATGGCATGTGATATGTATTTGCAATTACCATATTATTATTTTATTAGAAATGCAATTCACAGTATGTTTAGAAATGAACAATGAACCAATTAACAGCCTAACATGATTTAATGTCAAGCTTGATATCATCAAATTCAATGTAGTATTTGAAAGACATAAATTCAAACAGCTACCGGGGTCTAAATTTAAGTAAAGTTCAGTTCAATGTGATGAGACACATACTATTCCATTGTAAAATGTTGAGCTTGTTTATAATGAACGTCATGCTGTTGCACAGGTCATAACAAAGCAGACAACTGGTTTCCCAAAACAATGTTTCCAATGTGTGTACTGTATCGAGGGAGCCCTGCAGCACCTGGTAAAATGGAAGACAAGATTCCTGTTGATCTGTGCGTACTCTAGCATATCACCAACGTAAAGGCTCATCTTACAATCAACAGCTGAGACACAGAATGTGAACAGAAAGAGGAACAAATGAAGCAAGAGGCAAACTAGACAACTGCTTTCATCTCAAGCTGCACATTAAGACCTCATTCACACAGCTCCATAAATGATCTTCCATTTCTCACTGGCCATCACATAATTTGTTCAAAATAATGCCAAAATAAAACCAACAACATCTAAACCAACAAAAAAAACATATCAATGAAATCATATTAGATAAAAGCAGACGAGCAAGGACAGTAAGGGATGCAAAGATAGGTTTAGAATGTTGGTATGTAAATACACAAACTGCAGTGCATAAAACTGGTGAGGTAAAGTTGTAAATATCTGCGTGAAGTTACAACAATATAGTTGCAGAAATGGAAACATGGGTTCAAAATAGCGAAGAATGGGTGCTTAATAAAAGTGTTCAGTAAAGGGATCGAAGGAGAAAAGGGAAGTCTCATACTTCAATTTCTCCCTTTTTATGTCTTCTTTTGATCATTTCTAAATTTTGCCTAATCTTCTGAGCCGCCACTTAAATTTGCAGTAATGTACATCTTTCTTTCTTATTTTTCATATTAACTCAGAATGTGGGTGTTGCTAGCTAGGCCACCATTTACTGGCCATCTCTAGTTGCACTCAAGGAGGTGATAGTGAGCTGCCTTCTGGGTCCACTGCAGTCCATTTAGCAAAGGTATATCTATAATGTTGTTAAGGAGAGAGTTCTAGGACTTTGGCCAAGTGACACTGCAGGAATGATGATTTATTTCCAAGTCAATATAGTGAGTGGCTTTGAGAGGAACTTACAAGTGTAGTGTTGCCGTGTATCTGCTATTCTTGTAGTTGGCAGTGATCATGGGTGCTGTCTAAGGGGTTTTGGTGAATTTCTGCAGATTAACTCGTACATAGTGTTGTTACTGAGCATCAATATTTTCCAACCATCCTTAATTTCCTAGTTAGCTACAGATCGTGTATCCTTCTGACAGAATCTTTCTTTCTCAATGGACTATATCTTTGATAAAATATCATCTTAACTGTCTATCTCTGCTTTTCTAAAATTTTACATTTTAGCCAATTACCTTTTAACCTACTTGAGTTATCTCTGTCTCACTGGACAAGTGATTACCTTTGTTTAAGTTTAATATGTTAGTTTGAGACAGATTTTCTCACTCCAGATTATGTGTGAAATTCTAGAAATTCTACCATATTACAATAACCCTGATCTTGTCAAATTCCATCTGGAAACTCAGGTACAGTACCTATAGAGTACCCATGAAAACCCACACCCTCCCTGTCGAAAAAAGGCCAACAACGGGATTGGGAAATCCATCTGTTGGCAACAGTTCCCAACATTAGCAGGGTTCAAAAATCCCATCTATCATGTTTGTTCTTTTTTATGCAGATTTTAACAAATTTTCATTATTGTAAATTAACTACTAGCTACATGAAAATATCAGAAAGTAAATATTTTATGAAGTGTCCAGCAATGAGCTGCTGACACTGATTGAAGAATAATAAATTCCAAGCTATTGCTGTTAAAACATAAGTGATTTCATCACATCAAGTCAAACAGAGGTTCCCACTGAGCCTAAGAATTAAGTCGGCTTCAATGTGAGGACAGGCTCAAAAACAGTGCCAAAGCAACACAGACTTTACAGGTTCTTCACATCAGCGAGTACAACTTCAGTGGGAGATCAGCTAAATCCCCTGCTATATGTGTAAACAAATTCAATTTCTCGTGTGCTGATTGGGAGACTTCCTCTTCTGAGGGTTTTCCTGCAGGTGATTTATAGATTTTGAACAGTAATCCAAACAGCAAGGTGTATGGGATGAAAATTGTCCCCTTTTCTATGTTCATTATGCAATCAATAGATAGAGCGGAATGATCAATACAGTCACAGAATGCAACCCTGACAGGCCAGAGGACGCCAACGGTATGTCCTGTGCATGACATTTGGTTGACTCATTTATTACATGGTCCCAATTTAGTAAATCCCTCTGTTATCCCCCTGTGCATACAGGATGAATCAAGACAAATCCTCAACAATTAATGAGTTAATTTAAGAAAAGAACAAATTACATGTTGAATAAAGTATACAGAAATACTCCAGAATCTTTCAAATTCAATGTTTGCAGGATTGATACTTATGAGTCATTAGAGGAAACCTTTCCTACATTTTTTTATAACTGCTGGCAGTTGTTCATGGCATTGCTAACAATGAGTTCTATGGTTATGAATTTGGGCATTTGCCCATTTATTATGATCAGGGTCAATGACTTTTCCACACACAGAGGCAGCCTAAGCAGAATCGGCGCTGAAAAGAATTGACAAAGCTAAAATGGGTTATTGTGGCACAGCAACAGTTTGAATGAGATTTCAGGATTCTTGACAATTTGCAGAGAACATCTCTGGGAAAATTGTGGTATGTCCTGGAACCTGACATCAATGTGGACTAGATCCTTACCTCTGGCAGCAGGGTAAAGGAGGTCCCAGGATCTAGGGTGATCAGCATAGATCATCAGTAAGAATTCAGAATACAGCCAGGAGTCTTTGGGAACAGAGAAGCAGTGGGTCAGTATTTGAGAGTGGGTAGAACTCTTGTCAAGAGAGACCTGGGCATTTGAAGATGCCTTGTTTCTCATCCTCAAGTACCTCCATCATAATGACATTCCTCCATTACCAGCTGTGTTTGTTGCTCATTGCTTTGTTTATACGTGCAGCAGGGGATTTAGCTGCACGTATAAACAAAGCAATGAGCAACAAACACAGCTGGTAATGGAGAAATGTCATTATAATGGAGGTACACTGAAGTTGTTCTGGTTGATGTGAAGAACCTGTAAAGTCTGTGCTGCCTTTGGCACTGTTTGTGAGCTTGTCCTCACATTGAAACTAACTTAATTCTTAGGCTCAGTGGGAATCTGTGCTTGAAATCTAAATAGAGTGTTGTGGAGCATGGAAGATTGGAGTTTGACCCATAGTTGCTAGAATCTATCAGTATCAGAGAAGCAGGTTTTAACAAGAAAGAGGCTGAGGAAGTTGGGACACAAACCTATATTGACACAATTCAAACCATCAATTCCTAACTTTGTACCTCACTCTTCAATTTTGTTTCTGAACTGCCTTTTTTCTCATCCTCAAGTACCTCCATCATAATGACGTTCCTTCGTCATTACATGCATTTTTTGTGAAATGTTCCGATGGAGAAAATCCACCCCTTGAGTCCTGGTAGAGATTGCAGAATCTTGCATAATTTTAGCAGAAACAAGTTTATTTCATACTTACAATTTACAAATGCACCATTGTGACATGACTAAATCTTATGACGCCCAGGTAATGTCACTCAGTTGTGTGATAAGACTGTAAGACAAAATGATATATGAGTAGAAATAGACCATTCAGCATGTTGAGGCCGTTCCATCATTCAATTACATCATGGTTGATCTGATAATCCTCAATGCCACTTTCCTACCATTTCCCTTTAAGCCTTGATTCTCTTATTGATTTAAAACCTCTCTCTCTCAGCCTTGAATATACTTGATGACCCAACCCTGTTGGCTCTCTGTAGTAGAGTTCCACAGAATCACTGGACTCACAGAAGAAATTCCTCCTCATCTCTGTCTTAAACGTGTGAGCCCTCATCATGAGATGATGCCATTTGGCGCTAGGCTGTCCTAAAAGGGGAAACTCTGTCAAGTCCCCAAAATACCTTGAAAGTTTCAAAACCTTCTCATTCTTCTAACTTCCAATTTGTACACCCAATCTACTCAACCTTGTTTCTTTTCATTTTTTTTCTTTCATTTCTCTTATTTTAGTTATTTTCTCTTTTATTTTACTTATCTCTTATTGAAGAGCTTGGTCATAGTGACTACATCGGTGATGGCGAGTGAGCCCAGCGTGGACTCAAGTGGGCCCAGTACAGACACATAACGGTGGTGAGGGGCCCAGTACAAATCATGGTAGTGGTGAGTGGGTCCAGTGCAGACACGTGGTGGTGGTGAGTGGGCCCATGTAGACACGTGGTGGTGGTGAGTACGTTCGGTGCAGATGCATGATGGTGACGACCCAGCCCCATACAAGCATATGGTGGTAGTGAGTGGTCCCAGTGCAGTCATGTGGTGGTGGTGAGTGAGCCCAAAGCAGACATGGTGGTGGTGAATGGGCCCAGTAGAGACATGTGGCGATGGTGAGTGGGCCCAGACAAGACATGTAGTGGTGAGTGGGCCCAGTGCAGACACATTTTGGTGGTGAGTGGCCCCAGTCCAGACACGTGGTGGTGGTGAGTGGGCCCAGTCCAGACACGTGGTGGTGGTGAGTGGGCCCAGTCCAGACACGTGGTGGTGGTGAGTGGGCCCAGTCCAGACACGTGGTGGTGGTGAGTGGGCCCAGTCCAGACTCGTGGTGGTGGTGAGTGGGCCCAGTGCAGACACATGGTGGTGTTAAGTGGGTATGGTACAGGCACACGTTGTTCATGAGTAAGCCCAGTGCAGACTAATGGTGGTTTTGAGTGAGCCCAATGCAGACACATAGTGGTGGTGCGTGGGCCCAGTACAAACCTGTGGAGGTGGTGAGTGGGTTTGGTGCAGACACCTGGTCTTGGTGAGTGAGCACTGTACAGACACATGGTGGTTGTGAGTGGGCCCAGTGCAGACAGATGGTGGTGTTGAGTGAACCCAATGCAAACATGTGGTGGTGGTGGGTGCGCCCAGTGCTGACACATGGTTCTGGCGAGTGCACCCAGTGCTGACACATGGTGGTGATTAGTGTGCCCAATACAGACACATGGTAGTGGTGAGTAAGCCCAGTGCGGACACTTGATGGTGCTGTGTGAACCCAATGTAGAGACACATGGTGGTGGTGAGTGGGCCGAGTGCAGCCACGTTGTGGTGGCTAAAGGGCCCGTACGAGACACATGTTGGTAGTGAGTTGGCCCAGTGCAGACACAGTGGTAGTGGTGAGTGGGCCCAGGACAAACACGTGGTGGTGGTGAGTGGGTTTGGTGCAGACATGTGGTCTTGGTGAGTGAGCCCAGTACAGACACATGGTGGTGGTGAGTTGGCCCAGTGCTGACATATGGTGGTGGTGAGGGGACCCGGTGCAGGCACGTGGTGGTAGTGAGTCAGCCCAGTGCAGACACATGATGGTGAGTGGGCCCGGTTCAGACACATGGTGGGGGTAATTCGGCCTGACGCAGACACATGATGGTGGTGACTGGGCCCAGTGTAGACACATGGTGGTGTTACATGGGCCCGGTGCAGGCACGTGGTGGTCGTGAGTGATCCCAGTACAGACACGTGTACTGGTGAGTGGGCCCGGTGCAGACACATGGTGGTGGTGAGTGAGCCCAGTACAGACACATGGTGGTGAGTGGGCCCAGTTCAGACACATGGTGGGGGTGATTGGACCCAGTGCAGACATGTGCTTTTGGTGAGTGAGCCCAGTGCAGACACATGGTGGTGGTGAGTGAGCCCAGTACAGACACATGGTGGGGGTGATTGGACCCAGTGCAGACATGTGCTTTTGGTGAGTGAGCCCAGTGCAGACACATGGTGGTGGTGCATGGGCCCAGTGCAGACACATTTTGGTGATGATTGATGCAAGTGCAGATACGTGGTGGTGGTGTGTGGTCCCATTGCAAACACATGGTTGTGGTGAGTGAGCCCAGTAGAGACACATGGTGGTGGGTGGGCCTGGTTCAGACACATGGTGGGGGTGATTGGGCTCAGTGCAGACACGTGGTTGTGGTGAGTGGGCCCAGAGCAGGCACATGGTGGTGATGAGTGGGCCGAGTGCCGGCACGCGGTGGTGGCGCGTGGGCCCAGACAAGACATGTAGTGGTGAGTGGTACCAGTGCAGACACATGGTGGGGTAGAATGGGCCCGGTACAGACACACAGTGGTGGTGAGTGGGTCCGGTGCAGGCACGTGGTGGTGGTGAGTGAGCCCAGTGCAGACACATGGTGGTGTTACATGGGCCCAGTGAGGGCTAGTGGTGGTGGTGAGTTGGCCCAGTGCAGACACATGGTGGTTTTGAGTGATCCCAATGCAGACACGTGGTGGTGGTGAGTGAGCCCAGTGCAGACACATGGTGGTGTTACATGGGCCCAGTGGGGGCTAGTGGTGGTGGTGAGTTGGCCCAGTGCAGACACATGGTGGTTTTGAGTGATCCCAATGCAGACACGTGGTGGTGGTGCGTGGGCCCAGTGCAGACATGTGGTGGTGGTGGATGGGCCGAGTGCAGACACAAGATGTTGGTGAGTGGGCCCAGTGCTGACACATAGTGGTGGTGCGTGGGCCTAGTACAAACCTGTGGAGGTGGTGGAGACACCTGGTCTTGGTGAGTGAGCCCAGTACAGACACATGGTGGTTGTGAGTGGGCCCAGTGCAGACAGATGGTGGTGTTGAGTGAACCCAATGCAGACATGTGGTGGTGGGGGGTGTGCCCAGTGTTGACACATGGTGTTGGTGAGTGGGCCCAGTGATGACACATGGTGTTGGTGAGTGGGCCCAGTGATGACACATAGTGTTGGTGAGTGTGCTCGGTGCAGACACATGGTGGTGGTGAGTGAGCCAAGCACAGCCACGTTGTGGTGGTTAAAGGGCCCATTGCAGACACATGGTGGTTGTGAGTGAGCACAGGGCAAACACGTGGTGGTGGTGAGTGGGTTTGATGCAGACACGTGGTCTTGGTGAGTGAGCTCAGTACAGAGACATGATGTGGTAGCCACGTTGTGGTGGTTAAAGGGCCCGTTGCAGACACATGGTTGTGGTGAGTGGGCCCAGTGCAGTCACGTGATGGTGGTGAGTTAGCTCAGTGCAGACATATGGTGGTTGTGAGTGAGCCCTGTACAAACACATGGTGGTTGTGAGTGACCCTGTGCAGACATGTGGTTGTGGTGAGTGGGCCCAGAGCAGGCACATGGTGGTGGTGAGTGAGACCGGTTCAGACACGTGGTGGGTGAGATTGGGCCTGGTACAGACACATGGTGGTGGTGAGTGGGCCGGTGCAGGCACGTGGTGGTAGTGAGTTAGCCCAGTGCAGACACTTGGTGATGGTGAGTGGGCCCAGTGCAGACACACCACACCGCCCTGTGGCCCAACATTTCAACTCCCCCTCCCACTCTGCCGAGGACATGGAGGTCCTGGGCCTCCTTCACCGCCACTCCCTCACCACCAGACGCCTGGAGGAAGAACACCTCATTTTCCACCTCGGAACACTTCAACCCCAGGACATCAATGTGGACTTCAACAGTTTCCTCATTTCCCCTTCCCCCACCTCACCCTAGTTCCAAACTTCCAGATCAGCACTGTCCCCATGACTTGTCTGGACTTGTCCTACCTGCCTATCTCCTTTTCCACCTATCCACTCCACCCTCCTCCCTGACCTATCACCTTCATCCCCTCCCCCACTCACCCATTGTACTCTATGCTACTTTCTACCCACCCCACCCTCCTCTAGCTTATCTCTCCATGCTTCAGGCTCACTGCCTTTATTCCTGATGAAGGGCTTTTGCCCGAAACGTCGATTTCGCTGCTCCTCGGATGCTGCCTGAACTGCTGTGCTCTTCCAGCACCACTAATCTAGAATCTGGTTTCCAGCATCTGCAGTCATTGTTTTTACCCCAGACACAGGTGGTGGTGAGTGGGCCCAGTGCAGACGCATGGGGGTGTTACGTAGGCCCGGTGGAGGCACGTGGTGGTGGTGAGTGGCCCAATGCAGACACGACGTGGTAGTGAGTGGGCCCAGTGCAGACCAATGGTGGTTTTGATTGAGCCCAGTACAGACACATGGTGGTTATGAGTGAGCCCAGTACAGACACATGGTGGTTATGAGTGAGCCCAGTACAGACACATGGTGGTAGTGAGTGGGCTGAGTGCAGACGCATGGGAGTTTTACATGGGCCCAGCTGTGGCACGTGGTGGTGGTGAGTGGGCCCAGGGCAGACACGTGGTGGTGGTGAGTGGGCCCAGTGCAGACACGTGGTGGTGGTGAGTGGGCCCAGTACAGACACATGGTGGAGGTGAGTGGGCCAAGTGCAGGCACATGGGGGTGATACACGGGCCCGGTGGAGGCATGTGGTGGTGGTGAGTGGGCCCAGGGCAGACACGTGATTGTGGTGGGCGGGCCCGGTGCAGAGACATGGTGGTTTTGAGTGAGCCCAGTGCAGACACATGGTGGTAGTGAGTGAGTCCCAATGCACACACGTGGTGGTTGTGAGTGTGCCCAGTGCAGACAGATGGTGGTAATTAGTGTGCCCGGTACAGACACATGGTGGTGGTGAGTAGGTCCAATGCAGACACGTGGTGGTGGTGGATGGGTCTAGTGCAGACACGTGGTGATGGTGAGTTGGCCCAGTGCGGACACATGATGGTGCTGTGTGAGCCCAATGTAGACATATGGTAGTGGTGAGTACACTGAGCGCAGACACGTTGTGGTGGTTAAAGGGCCCCTTGCAGACACATTGTGGTGGTGTGTGGGCCCGGGTCAGGCACATGGTGGTGGTGGGTGGGCCCGGGGCAGGCACATGGTGCGGGAGATTGGGCCCAGTGCAGACACATGGTGATGGTGGGTGGGCGAGCGCAGACACATGGTGGTGGTGAGTTGGCCCAGTGCAGGCACGCGGTGATGGTAGATGGGCCCAGTGTAGACACGGGGTGATTGTGAGTGGGTTTGGTTCAGATACATGGTGGTGGTGAGTTGGCCCAGTGCAGACACATGGTGGTGTTAAGTGGACCCGGTGCAGGCTCGTGGTGGTGGTGAGTGGGCCCAGTGCAGACTCATGGTTGTGCTACATGGGCCCGGTGCAGGCACGTGGTGGTGGTGAGTGAGCCAGATACAGACACATGGTGGTGATGAGGGGACCCGGTGCAGGCACGTGGTGGTGATGGTAGTGAGTGAGCCCAGTGCAGACACATGGTGTAGGTGAGTGGGCCCAGAGCAGGCACATGGTGGTGGTGAGTGGGCCTAGTGCTGACACATGGTGCTGGTGAGTGGGCCCAGTGCAGACACATGGTGGTGTTAAGTGGACCTGGTGCAGGATCGTGGTGGTGGTGAGTGGGCCGGGTACAGACACATGGCGGGGGTGGTGAGTGGTCCCGGTGCAGGCACGTGATGGTAGTGAGTGGGCCCAGTTCAGGCACATGGCGGTGGTCAGTGGGCCCAGTGCATGCACATGGTGGTGTTACGTGGGTCCGGTGCAGGCACATGGTGGTGGTGAGTAGGCCCAATTCAGGCACATGGTGCTGAGTGGGCCCAGTGCAGGACATGGTGGTGTTAAGTGGGCCCAGTACAGACTCGTGGTAGTAGTGAGTCAGCCCAGTGCACACACATAGTGATGAGTGGTCCCGGTTCAGATACATGGTGGTGAATGGGCCTGGTTCAGACACATGGTCGAGGTGATTGGGCCTGGTGCAGACATATGATGGTGGTGAGTCAGTCCAGTGTAGACACATGGTGGTGTTACATGGGCCCGGTGCAGGCACGTGGTGGTCGAGAGTGATCCCAGTGCAGACACGTGTACTGGTGAGTGGGCCCGGTGCAGACATGTGTTGGTGGTGAGTGGGTTTGTGCAGACACGTGGTCTTGGTGAGTGGGCCCAGAGCAGACACATGGTGGTTGTCAATGGTCCCATTGCAGACGTATGGTGGTGGTGAGTGGGCACAGTGCAGACATGTGGTGGTGGTGAGTGGGCACAGTGCAGACATGTGGTGGTGGTGAGTGAGCCCAGAGCAGGCACATGGTGGTGGTGAGTGGGCCCGGTACAGACACATGGTGATGGTGAGGGAACCCGTTGCAGGCACGATATGGTAGTGAGTGAGTCCAGTGCAGACACATGTTGGTGTTAGGTGGGGCCAGTGGATGCACATGGTGGTGGCGAGTGGGCCCAGTGCAGACATGTGGTGGTGATGGGTGGGCGAGCACAGACACATGGTGGTGGTGAGTGGGCCCAGTGCAGACACATGTTGGTGTTAGGTGGGGCCGGTGGAGGCACGTGGTGGTGGTGAGTGAGCTACGAACCTGTGGAGGTGGTGAGTGGGTTTGGTGGAGACACCTGGTCTTGGTGAGTGAGCCCAGTACAGATACATGGTGGTTGTGAGTGGGCCCAGTGCAGACAGATGGTGGTGTTGAATGAAACCAATGCAGACATGTGGTGGTGGGTGCGCCCAATGCTGACACATGGTGTTGGTGAGTGGGCCCAGTGCTGACACATGGTGGTGATTAGTGTGCCCGGTACAGACACGTGATGGTGCTGTGTGAGCCCAATGTAGAGACATGGTGGTGCTGAGTGGGCCGAGCGCAGCCACGTTGTGGTGGTTAAAGGGCCTGTTGCAGACACATGTTGGTGGTGAGTGGGTTTGGTGCAGACATGTGGTCTTGGTGAGTGAGCCCAGTACAGAGACATGATGTCGATGAGTTGCCCCAGTGCAGTCACTTGATGGTGGTGGATGGGCCCAGTGCAGATACGTGGTGATGGTGGGTGGGCGAGCACAAACACATGGTGGTGGTGAGTTGGCCCAGTGCAGACACGTCGTGGTTTTGAGTGAGGCCAATGCAGACATGTGGTGGTGGTGGATGGGCCAAGTGCAGACACGTGGTGATGGTGAGTGGGTTTGGTGCAGACACCTGCTCTTGGTGAGTGAGCACAGTACAGATACATGGTTGTGGTGAGCGGTCCCAGTGCAGACATGTGGTGGTGGTGAGTTGGTCTGGAGTAGACAGATGGTGGTGGTGAGTGAGCCCAGTGCAGGCACATGGCGGTGGTAGGTGGGCCCGGTGCAGACATGTGGTGGTGGTGAGTGGGCCCAGTGCAGGCACGTGATGGTGGTGAGTTTGCCCAGTACAGTCACACGGTGGTGGTGACTGGGCCCAGTGCAGACATGTGGTGGTGCTGAGTGGGCCCAGTGCAGGCATATGGTGGTAGTGACTGGGCCCAGTGCAGACACATGATGGTGGTGAGTGGGTTTGAAGCAGACATGTGGTGGTGGTGAGTGAGCCGAGTGCAGACACATGGTGGTGGTGAGTGGGCCCAGTGCAGACACATGGTGGTTTTAAGTGAGACAATGCAGACACGTGGTGGTGGTGGATGGGCCCAGTGCAGACACGTGGTGATGGTGAGTGGGTTTGGTGCAGACACATGGTGGTGGTGAGTTGGCCCAGTGCAGACACAGTGGTGGTGGTGAGTGGGCCCAGGACAAACACGTAGTGGTGGTGAGTGTGTTTGGTGCAGACACATGGTATTGGTGAGTGAGCCCAGTACAGAGACGTGGTGTCGATGAGTTGCCCCAGTGCAGTCACTTGATGGTGGTGGATGGGCCCAGTGCAGATACGTGGTGATGGTGGGTGGGCGAGCACAAACACATGGTGGTGGTGAGTTGGCCCAGTGCAGACACGTCGTGGTTTTGAGTGAGGCCAATGCAGACATGTGGTGGTGGTGGATGGGCCAAGTGCAGACACGTGGTGATGGTGAGTGGGTTTGGTGCAGACACCTGCTCTTGGTGAGTGAGCACAGTACAGATACATGGTTGTGGTGAGCGGTCCCAGTGCAGACATGTGGTGGTGGTGAGTTGGTCTGGAGTAGACAGATGGTGGTGGTGAGTGAGCCCAGTGCAGGCACATGGCGGTGGTAGGTGGGCCCGGTGCAGACATGTGGTGGTGGTGAGTGGGCCCAGTGCAGGCACGTGATGGTGGTGAGTTTGCCCAGTACAGTCACACGGTGGTGGTGACTGGGCCCAGTGCAGACATGTGGTGGTGCTGAGTGGGCCCAGTGCAGGCATATGGTGGTAGTGACTGGGCCCAGTGCAGACACATGATGGTGGTGAGTGGGTTTGAAGCAGACATGTGGTGGTGGTGAGTGAGCCGAGTGCAGACACATGGTGGTGGTGAGTGGGCCCAGTGCAGACACATGGTGGTTTTAAGTGAGACAATGCAGACACGTGGTGGTGGTGGATGGGCCCAGTGCAGACACGTGGTGATGGTGAGTGGGTTTGGTGCAGACACATGGTGGTGGTGAGTTGGCCCAGTGCAGACACAGTGGTGGTGGTGAGTGGGCCCAGGACAAACACGTAGTGGTGGTGAGTGTGTTTGGTGCAGACACATGGTATTGGTGAGTGAGCCCAGTACAGAGACGTGGTGTCGGTGAGTGGGCCCAGTGCAGTCACGTGATGGTGGTGAGTGAGCTCAGTGTAGACACATGCTGGCGGTGAGCGAGCCCTGTACAAACACATGGTGGTTGTAAGTGACCCAGTGCAGACATGTGGTGGTGGTGAGTGGGTTTGAAGCAGACATGTGGTCTTGGTGAGTGAGCCCAGTACAGACACATGGTGGTCGTGAGTGGTCCCAGTACAGACACATGGTGGTGGTGATTGGGGCCGGTGCAGGCACGTGGCGGTGGTGTGTGGGGCCAGTGCAGAAACGTGGTGGTTGTGAGTAGGTTTGGTGCAGACACATGGTGGTGGTGAGTGAGCCCAGTTTAGGCACACGGTGGTGGTGAGTGGGTGAGCGCAGACACATGGTGGTGGTGAGTTGGCCAAGTGCTGACACGTGGTGGTGGTGGGTGGGCCCAGTGCAGACACGTGGTGCTTTTGAGTGAGCCCAATGCAGACACGTGGTGGTGGTGAGTTGGCCAAGTGTGGACACATGTTGGTGGTGAGTTTGCCCAGTACAGTCACATGGTGGTGGTGAGTGGGCCCGGTGCAGACACGTGGAGGTGCTGAGTGGGCCCAGTGCAGGCACATGATGGTGGTGAATGGATCTGGTGTGGACAGGTCGTCTTGGTGAGTGGGCCCGGTGCAGACATGTGGTGGTGGTGGATGGGCCCAGTGCAGGCACGCGGTGATATTGAGTGGGTTTGGTGCAGACACATGATGGTGGTGAGTTGGCCCAGTGCAGACACAGTGGTGGTGGTGAATGGGCCCAGGACAAACACATGGTGGTGGTGAGTGGGTTTGGTGCAGACACATGGTCTTGGTGAGTGAGCCCAGTACAGAGACGTGGTGTCTGTGAGTGGGCCCAGTGCAGACATGTGGTGGTGGTGAGTGAGTTCAGTGTAGACACATGCTGGCGGTGAGTGACCCAGTGCAGCCACAATGGTGGTGGTGAGTGGGCCCAGTGCAAACACATGATGGTGGTGAGTGGGCTTGGAGCAGACATGTGGTCTTGGTGAGTGAGCCCAGTACTGACGCATGGTGGTGGTGAGTGGGCTTGGAGCAGACATGTGGTCTTGGTGAGTGAGCCCAGTACTGACGCATGGTGGTGGTGAGTGGGCTTGGAGCAGACATGTGGTCTTGGTGAGTGAGCCCAGTACTGACGCATGGTGGTGGTGAGTGGGCTTGGAGCAGACACGTGGTCTTGGTGAGTGAGCCCAGTACTGACGCATGGTGGTGCTGAGTGGGCCCAGTGCAGAAATGTGGAGGTTGTGAGTAGGTTCGGTGCAGACACATGGCGGTGGTGAGTGGGCCCAGTGCAGGCATATGGTGGTGACTGGGGCCAGTGCAGACACATGGTGCTGGTGAGTGGGCCCAGTACAGACACATGGTGGTGACTGGGGCCAGTGCAGACACATGGTGCTGGTGAGTGCGCATGGTGCAGACAGGTGCTGGTTGTGAGTGGGCCCAGTGCAGACACATGGTGCTGGTGAGTGGGCCCAGTACAGCCACATTGAGGTGGTGAGTGACCTGAATGCAGATACATGGTGGTGAGTGGGCCCAGTGCAGCCACATTGAGGTGGCGAATGGGACCAGTGTAGACATGTGGTGGTGGTGAATGAGCCCAGTGCAGACATGTGGTTGTGGTGAGTGGGCCCAGTACAGTTACATGGTGGTAGTGATTGGACCAAGTGCAGACAGAATGGTGGTGGTGAGTGGGCACGGTGCCAACATGTGATGGTGGTGAGAGGACCCAGTTCAGACATGTGGTGAAAGTGGCGCAGGTATGTTTGGGTTCCTGGTGGTGTCTGTGTCCAGCACAGATTCATGAAGGCACAAGTGAAGGAGAGTCTGGGTCCAGTGTGTGACCCGGCATCATCAGTGGCCTCTGCATTGGTGAGATCTAGCAAGGACTCGTAGTATCAAGGGCGTGTCGGTGTAGCCAAGATAGCAGTGAAGTGTTGCGACTGCTGTTCCAGCAGCAGCGCAAAGGGGATTCGTGTCTGGCCACTTGGCCCATGGTGGAGCACTTAACAAGAAGGACTGTAAAGTTGAATTTCTTGTTTATTTTTCCACCTCGATATTCCATGTTTTGGTTTATTTTTCTGTATTTTAAGATGGCATCAGAGAGTAGAGACACTATAAAACACTGTTATTTTGTAACAAAATACATGTGACAATAAATAAATCAAATCATATCATAAGACAGTGCCTCCATAACTGGCATCCACCTGAGGTCCTTTCTCTGGACAGCCTTAGATAAAGGACCCAAAACTGTTCAGTATTCTAGCTGTGGTCTGACTCAAGCCTTGGACAGTTTTAGCAAAAACCTCCCAACTCCAAAACTCAAGAAATCCCTCCCTACACGGAGAGAGCAAGCCCATGCATAGAGAAGATTAAGTCATTAAGGGGACTGCAAGGTCAGCATGGCTAAGCACTAAAGAGGGCCTTAATGTTGAACTTTTAACTCCATTTCTTTTTTCTCTACTTTGTGCCTAAGGTTTTGTATCTAAAATGAAGTCGGGAATGGTGACTTTGTAAACTTTTCTCTGTACTCTTGTATTCCTATATTTGAGTGCAAATGACAATAAAATCTAACTCTAATTCAAATTCTATACTCCTCTGATCTCTGACACTATCACAGTAGGTAGTGTCAGTCACATCCTTCCAGATATTAATCTTGTCAGAGTCCTTTCAGACCCTCATATTAAAGTTTGGTGTCCTTGTTTCAAGCACATAAATGTAGAATTCTCCTCCCTAAACGTCATGGTTGTAACATCAGATGATACACTGATTCTGAAAGGCACTGGAATGCACCAGGAGCACTGAAGTGTAACAGTTAGCATGCTCTTAGTAAACTGTAAATGTATATAATCTCTAATAAGTAATAATATAATCTCTAATAATTATACAAAAAGAAATCCCTGATCAATCACTCAAAAGCTCATTACATATGCTGCTTCAGGTTCTAATGTACAAAAATTCCTCAAGTCTCAAAAATATCTCAGAAGTAAGAAATTTTGGACTGAAATTTCAGCATGAATCAAATCTTTATACATAAATCATGTTTCTTCTGATTGTCCATTTAAAACAAAATTGGCTGACTGATATTTCAATTCACACATGTTTTCCACAGGTGCATTTTGTTTGAGTACAATTCATAATGAAAAAATTGTTAGAAAGCACCCAATTATTCAAAACAAAAGCAAGTGGATTCTTACAAAATGAAGAAATATCAACGCTTGCTAGTAAACAGATTGAAGTCTTTGAAACACACAGACCTCAAATTCTTGATATACACGGCTGTGATTGAAAAACACAACTTTTATTTGTTATGAGATATTGAAGCCAAAACATGAGGAAGGAATCCTGAAGTAAGATGTATAATGGAAGTATTAGTTGATAATTCATTAGCATATTTAGTCATGTATTGTAAAATATGTAACATTTTAATTTTTAATTTTGCCTAATATATTTTTGAAAGTTCTGAAGTATGTTAATGAAGGAAAAGATGGAAGACATTTTAAAAAGAGATATTTAAGGGATTGGATTGATTTGTTAATTAATCATGATCATGACATAAGAAGGTGGGAGGGATTATGAATATAAACGTTTGGATTTGTTGTCACAAAAATATAGCCAAAAAAGTAAGTGATAACAGGAAATAAGGTTCCTGGACAAGAAATGCTCACAGAGATTGTTTCATCATTAGGTCAATAGTAATTTCTAAGAACCAATTGCTAAATGAGTATATATCCTGGGATGTCACATTTACCACAGTACTGCAGTCATATGCTAAATAACAAGTCTGAGTGTATTGGTACATCTGACACATGGAAAAGTGCAAGAAATAGACTTGATGATGCACTAACATTTTGAACTTAAAAGGAGATCAATTCCAATACGTGAGAACTAGAAGACAGATTATTGTGGCAGTTGTTGGATGTGTGGAAAAACACCAAGTACTTAATTAAACACTGAATTAGGTTTAAAAATTCAACCTGAGGGTGGCTTGGTGGTTAGCACTGCTACCTCACAGCGCTAGGGGCCTGGGTTCAATTCCAGCCTTGGGTGACTGTCTGAGTAGAGTTTGCACATTCTCCCTGTGTCTGCGTGGGTTTGATCTGGTCTCTTCCTACAGTTCAAAGATGAAATCAGCAGTACATGATGCCAGGTTATAGTCCAACAGGTTTATTTTGATTTAATCCCTGCCCTCCCCTTCACTGTTTGATCACACAGCATTGCCCTTTGATATGAAGGGCACTGCTTGTCACTGGCCACTCGGGTGTTTCCTTTCTTCCTGGTGGTGGAAACCGAATAAAGGTTTGTGCACCTTGTGTCTTTCACTGTGTCTCACACCTGCACACACACAATATGGGTGATGGGGAAAGAATAAGCACTACTGCCTGGGGGTTAAATTTAAAAAAAGGAGGAAAAAAAAAATTCAACCTGAATTAACAGCGGAGAGTAAGAAAAATTGAGTGATTATGTAAAAATGAAAGGACTTAAGTAGCAATGAAAACACAACTCCAGCCCATGATGAATTGAGAGGCTTACAGTGTCATAGAGGTATTTGAGAGGTTTAAACAAAAATGTCAGCTGAAATTCAGTAACATTCTTAAAAGGCACAATTGAGGAAGAAAGGATCAGTTATATCTACATCCTTTTGCGGGCAAGAGAGAAAAGGTTAAAATTGTTTAATAGCTCAAACCTAAATGAAAATAACAGCAAAAACACAGACAACGTTCTTTAGAAATTCAGCATATCACTCCAGACATAGTGAAATCGTCAGATCCATTGGTACGAATTTCAATGTCTGAGTCAGGAATCATTGAGCAATGTTGACAATTTCATACCAACCTTAAAGACAGCAGACAAAAAATGCAAATGTATGGATACAAATGAAAAACTGCAACATCAGCTCATTTGGGGGTCTGCACATTCTGAAATATGAAAACATTTAACTGGAAAAGACAAACTGTAAACACTGCCAGAGCACGTGAAGCCACAAGAAAACAGATGAGATGCTGACTATGAGTCTTCAGTTAAGTCAAGGGAAAGGCGACAAGGGTGATGCTGCAAAATAGCAACAAAGAAATGCATAACAGATCGGGAGAAAGATTAGATTAGATTAGATTAGATTAGATTACTAATAGTGTGGAAACAGGCCCTTCGGTCCAACAAGTCCACACCGCCCCGCCGAAGCACAACCCACCCATACCCCTACATTTACCCCTTACCTAACACTACGGGCAATTTAGCATGGCCAATTCACCTGACCTGCACATCTTTGGACTGTGGGAGGAAACCGGAGCACCCGGAGGAAACCCACGCAGACACGGGGAGAACGTGCAAACTCCACACAGTTAGTCACCTGAGGATGTACAGGAGCTATAGATGATCACACAAATGCACAGGCAGAGGAAATGGCCCACATGTGGATATAACCGCAAAGCTTGCAAAAAAACTAGATCACTGGAAGATGTGCAGACAGGAAAAAAAGATGGTAAATAATTTCTCAGAGACAAGGCAAAGGAGATGTAAAACATCCATATCCTGGAAGATAATGGTGAGTTTGAGAACATGACAGACATAGGAACAAGATAATTGTATGAAATGTCTGGATTCAATGACTCCCAGAGAAAATAAATTCACAGATCAGGAAAAGGGTGAAGCAGAAACTACAAGCATGACTCTAAACCTGATGTTTGACCCGGAATCACAGAGGTTATCTTTAATTCATTCACAGGTTGACTAGACCAGCTCTAATTGCCCAGAGGGCAGTTGAATGTCAATCATTGCTGTGACTCTGGAGTCTTATGTAGGTCAGATCAAATAGGACAGCAGTTTCTTCCCCAAAGGACATTCGTGAAAGAGATGGGTTTTTCCAAAAATAGACAATGGTTTCATGGTCATCATTGGACTCTTAATTCCAGATTTTAATTGAATTCATATTATACCAAATGCCAAGGCTAGATTTGAATCAGAGTCCCCAGAATATTACCGTGTCTTCTGGATTAGTTGTCTCGTGTTAATACCACTAGCCATTGCCATCGCATTACACTATACCAGAAGATACTTCTCAAAAACTTGGAAGAAAATGGCTAACCAAGGACAGTTGCTATGAAACCAAGAAATATCTTCATAATCAAAGATAGGAAATATAGATTCAACAAATAGGAATTACTTAAATAAGAGGGTCACACAATTGAAAAGGTGTTAACTGTACATTTTGCATAACTGAAACAGATGGTCCTGCTATCCTGGGACTGATTAATTATGAAAAGCTTCACTTATGCACGAAGAGTAGGAAGTGATGAAGACTGAAGGTGGTACACTCATTTAAAGGTTCCCTCTGAACAAAAGCAAGAAAGATCTGGTTCAAAGGTATCCTGAGTCTTTTGTTGAGATGGTTGGATGATTTGAAGATTTTTCATATGCTATCACCATTGACCCAACAAGGAACCATGCTCTAAAATACCACTGGAGTTAGAAGGAAAGTTTGAAAGAGAGTTTCAAAAAATGGAAGAAAAGGCAATCACTAAAGTCAGAAACCTAATGTTTAGGTAAATGTCATCATGGTGAGACAGAAATCAAAGGATGGCTAAGAGTTTGCCTCAGCGTACAGGTCCACAGTTCCCTGAAAGTATCAACAAAGCCAGTTAAAGTGTTGAAGAAAGCACATAGTATTCATGTCTTCATTTGTCAGGGCATACAGTATAAAAATTGGCAAGTCAGGTTTGCAGCTTTAATTCGGTCACAGTTGGAATATTGTGTATAGTTCGGGTCACCACCACACCAGAAGGATGTGGAGGCCTTGGAGAGAATACAGAACCATCTTACCACAATGTTGCCTGGTTTGGAGGGTACTAGCTGTGAGGAGAGATTGGATAAACTTGGTTTGTTCTCACGAGAGCATCTGTGGATGAGGGGCAATCTGATGGACATTTACAAGCTTATGAGAGACATGGTTCGAATGAATAGTCGGAGTCTTTTGCCCAGGGTAGAAACGTCAATTACTCGGGAACATAGGTTTAAGGTAAAAAGAAATAAATTTAAAGGAGATCTAAGTAGGATAAATCCCCAGGACATGATCAGGTGTACCCGAGAACTTTGTGGGAAGCTAGAGAAGTGATTGCTGGGCCTCTTGCTTATATTATCGATAGTCACAGGTGAGGTGCCGGATGAATGGAGGTTGGCTAACGTGGTGCCACAGTTTAAGAAGGGTAGTAAGGACAAGCTAGGGAACTATAGACTAGTGAGCCTGACGTCAGGATTGTTGGAGGGAATCCTGAGGGACAGGATGTACATGTATTTGGAAAGGCAAGGACTGATTCGGGATAGTCAACATGGCTTTGTGCATAGGAAATCATGTCTCACAAACTTGATTGAGTTTTGTTGAAGAAGTAACAAAGAAGCTTGATGAGGGCAGAGCAGTAGATGTGATCGATATGGACTTCAGTAAGGCATTCGACAAGGTTCCCCATGGGAGACTGATTAGCAAGGTTAGATCTCACAGAATACAGGGAGAACTAGCCATTTGGATACAGAACTGGCTCAAAGGTAGAAAACAAAGAGTGGTGGTGGAGGGTTGTTCTTCAGACTGGAGGCCTGTGACCAGTGGAGTGCCACAACGGTCAGTGCTGCGTCCTCTACTTTTTGTCATTTACATAAATGAGTTGGATGTGAGCATAAGAGGTACAGTTAGTAAGTTTGCAGATGACAAGAAAATTGGAGGTGTAGTGGACAGTGAAGAGGGTTACCCCAGATTACAACAGGATCTTGATCAGATGGGCCAATGTGCTGAGAAGTGGTCAATGGAGTTTAATTCACATAAATGCGAGGTGCTGCATTTTGAGACAGCAAATCTTAGCAGGACTTATACACTTAATGGTAAGGTCCTAGGGAGTGTTGCTGAACAAAGAGACCTTGGAGTGCAGGTTCATAGCTCCTTGAAAGTAGAGTCGCAGGTAGATAGGATAGTGAAGAAGGTGTTTGGTATCCTTTTTTTCATTGGTCAGGGTATTGAGTACAGGAGTTGGGAGGTCATGTTGCGGCTGTACAGGACTTTGGTTAGGCCACTGTTGGAATATTGTGTGCAATTCTGGTCTCCTTCCTATCAGAAAGATGTTGTGAAACTTGAAAGGGTTCAGAAAAGATTTACAAGGATGTTGCCAGGGGTGGATTTGAGCTATAGGGAGAGGCTGAACAGGCTGGGGCTATTTTCCCTGGAGTGTCAGAGGCTGAGGGTGACCTTATATAGGTTTACAAAATTATGAGGGGCATGGATAGGATAAATAGACAAAGTCTTTTCCCTGGGGTCAGGGAGTCCAGAACTAGAGGTGAGAGGGGAAAGATATAAAAGAGACCTAAGGGGCAACTTTTACATACAGAGGGTGGTAAGTGTATGGAATGAGCTGCCAGAGGAAGTGGTGGAGGCTGGTACAATTGCAACATTTAAGAGGTATTTGGATGGGTATATGAATAGGAAGGGTTTGGAGGTATATGGGCTGGGTGCTGGCAGGTGGGACTAGATTGGGTTGGGATATCTGGTCGGCATGGAAGGGTTGGACCGAAGGGTCTGTTTCCACACTGTACATCTCTATGACTCTAAGTGACATCTTTTTTACATAGAGAGTGATAAGTGCCTGGAATGCACTGCCAAAGGAGGTGGTGCAGGCAGATACAATAACAATGTTTAAGAGGCAGCTTGACAGGTACATAAATAGAATTGGAATTACGTTATTGTCGCAAGTACTCAAATGAGTGCAGTGAAAAATTTACTAAGTTGCCAATTATGGTGCCATCTTTGACACAAATATACCTAGGTACAGGATCTTAGAAACAAATTAGAAAATAAAGAAATAAAAAGTTCAGCATTACAGTCCTCCATATCATCTTAGGCACAGTACTATTTGCAAACACTTAGGAATAAATTAGAAAGCTAAAGAAAAATAATTCAGTATTATATTCCTGCAAGCAGACTGCAACAGACCTCACCTCCAGTCCATGCTGAACTCAGCTTATATTACACAAAGGCTGCAGCCCTTCTCAAGGGTCCAAGCTTTGCCGAGTTTCTGGGTCCAGGCTCCAGGCCTACCGAAGCTAGGAGTCCTCAGCCTGGCCACTGCAACCATTGCTGCCGATGACCCTTCAACACCACTCCAATTTCCCCATGGCATCAAAAGATGAAAGAAAAGAGAAAGAAAAAGGTGGAAAAGAAGAGAGAGAGAGAGAGAGAGAAGAATGTAGCTGGCCTGGAAGATATGAGCTCAGGGGCCCTAACCATCTTTACCCTGCCAATGGCCAGTGAATACAATCTGAGTAGAGGCAAAAGCTTTCACCTAGAATCAGTGGTCTGAAAGGCCTGCTTCTGTGCTGTACTGCTCTTTGTTCTGTTTGCCCAATGATTGTAATCAGGAATTAAAGAGGAATCATTAAATTATTTCAACAGAGGAAAAGTTCAGCATGAGCAAGACAAAGATTTTTAGAAACATCATGTCAGAAATGGTTAGTAGAGCATTAAGGTCAGGCAGCAAAAGCCCTTCATCAGGAATCGTTGATTTTCCTGCTCCTCGGATGCTGCCTGACCTGCTGTGCTTTTCCAGCACCACTCTAATCCAGACTCGGGTTTCCAGCATCTGCAGTCCTCATTTTTACCTAGTAGAGCATTAAACTTGACAAGGAACCTTCAGTGTTGCCAACATCCAACACACTGCTTCAACCCATACTAATTCCTGTGTCTACTTTCAGCCTTAATGAAATCCAGGGTATGTTCCAGCAGAAAGTAAATGAGAAACTTTAAGGATTTCAAGAAGCAATTAGCATAGCTGCTGACAGCCAGATCTGTGTTATAGATAAAAAAAAACATGACCTCCATTGACAAGAAGCCATGTAGAAAACATGGAAAGCTATGATCAAATAAAGTATAAACAAATGTATTGGGATGGTGACAAAGTTCCAGTTCTTTGGACGCTGGAGCCAAGTTGAGTCTTAAAAAAGTCTCTAAAGTAGAATCCCCAAGAGACAAGAAAGAATTGAAACATTTCTTTGGTGAATTATTTCATACCTCACCTGTTGGAACACGCAGAAATCTACAAGGGGTGATGAAATCTGCTAAGCTGAAGTGGTTGGAGTCACATGAGAAGTTTTAACAAACTCAAAAGGAATATACAAGGAGACAAGTGTGTCATATGACAAAGAAAGATAAATAGATGCCTCTCCAAAACAACCGATAGCAGAACAGATGCAAGCACTAATGCAAGAGAGAAAAGACAATAGCATTCATATCAATGAAAGGAAACACTTGTGACTTTATCAGTTGAGTATGAAATGAAAACTTGAAGATGGCAGGGATAATTGATGGAGGATCTCTCAATGATTTTGTTGGGAGTAAAAGAGTTGAATATTTCCTATTGCTGTCTGTGTTAAGGTCATTCAAAATTTCTTATAGCTTTGTTCTTTTCTGTTGTGTAGTAAACTTATGTTCTTTTGTTAAAAGGACATTGAGAGCCTCATGTCAATATGTTCAGCACAGACCAGCGTGGTTACAAATTGCAAAACTAAATCTAATGAGCTATCAACCCAGATTTCCCTCCTGGATCTGGTTTGTGTAGAATTGGCATCAACTGGGATCATAGCAAAGATATATTTAAGCCAGCTGGCACTGGGGAAGGTAGGCAACCATGGTGTATGAAAAGAACAGTATCAATATGCAATGTGTGCCAGTAATATAGACATGAAAAGCACAACCAAGAGGTGATAGGTACTGAAGTTTCACCTAAATATTAGGATACTCTGGGAGTTGTTTTACTCACATCCTAAAAAGGTGTCTCATAATTCCATCTGACTCCTCAAAGTTGTCTTTTTCAAAAGGTGAAAAGTTTGAGAGCTACATCAATCACCTCAGCAGTATAGGTTCTGTTTTCTGAATAAGGGATCCCTGAGAGAATAATATGTGGCAGTGGAACCCAATTCACACCCAGAGAATTTAAGGAATTTACAGTACAATATGCATTCAGCATTGTTAGCTCACCATATTAGCCGAGGTAACCCATGTTTTGTTGTGTCTTTCATTTCAGGGTTTTGACTAAGGAGGCATTGTGATGCCCTGAAGCAGAGGGATATGAAGAAGGGGAATTATAGTGATGTTTTCTAGAGAATCAAAATCTCATCAGTGGCTTCTGAACAGCCTGTAGGTGCCTCCTTTCTCCCTCTACTTTCTCCTCTTCTCTTCCTCCTTTTTCCTTTCCATCCTTTCAGGGTGCTTACTGAAGACTTACTGGCAAGGCACAAGAATTAATAAATAGGTTAACCTCTCTACAAAGGTTACAAAGAATGGGATTTACAACAAAATCATTATTTCATGCTGTAATTTCAAAGACTCATTTTTAATCCTATTAGCTCTATATGAAAAATTGAAAAATTGATGGGCATCATAATTTAATAATTGATGTTTTCTTGAAGCAAAGAATTTGCTTGACCTGAAGTTTCATTGCAAAAAGGGAAGAGAAGACATGTGACCATCACTGGTTAGACACCAAAAAAACGGCAGATGCTGGAATCCAAGGTAAATAAGCAAGAGACTGGAAGAACACAGCAAGCCAGGCAGCACCAGGAGTTGGAGAAGTCAATGTTTCGGGTATAACCCTTCTTCAGGATTGGGGGTGGGTGTAAGGGCATGCACTCCCAGTCCTGAAGAAGGGTTATAGCTGAAATGTTGACTTCTCTACCTCCTGATGCTGCCTGGCTTGCTGTGTTCTTCCACATGACCATCACTGAGCACAGACTGATGAACTGACTGACTTATGGCTGACTTTTTTGTGCTTTGAATGCTGTTTCACCTTTAGTCTTTTACCTTCCCTTTCTACCTCTTTAACCTTGAAAGACTTTACCCTGTCTTTTATATCCTCACTTTCTTTCTCCCAATTTCTCTGTCTCTCCCTCTCTAATCAACAATTAGGTTACATTAAAAATGAATGGAAGTTCCATATATTAGTAATGGGACTATTGTATTGTTATTATAATTTAAAAATGGAAACAATACAGAAGAATCCTTTTTCTCGTGGTGCCAAACAAAGCAGTTATGAGGATTCTTGCACAATGGTTATTTGTCAAACTGTTTCTGGCTTTTTTATGCTGGGAACAGCTTATTTGAGCATTGTACCTGTTTTAAAAACTCAACTAAGGCAAAGTTAGAAGAGACAAAACAGGTCATTGCCCTTCCGTACTGGAATGAGTATCTCTCAGCAACAAAACTAAGGAAATTGATGAGAAAATATTATAGTCAGCAAGACAGTTGGCAGTGGTATAGTCCAAGAAAATAAATAATGAAATTCAGACAGGCCAGGAAACCTACTTAGTTGGATCCCTAACAATACAATATTGAATTTCTCAGCTGGCCTCTAGGCTGACATGAAACATCTTGTACATGTGACTGAATGTTTAGATTGTGGCAAAAGTTTATCTCAGAACATGAAGACTATTACAAATAATGACTGCAATAATGACTGCAATTTTCAGTGATCAGTTAATTTCCGAAGATTATTTCCAATTCTGGTGCAACTTTCACTTTATGCATGGTATTAGCCTCAGGCGGTGACTACAAAATTGTAATCGTAATAGAGATTAAGACTGAAAAGAAAACAAAGTGTCTGCTTCAGGGAACACAAGTTCTCCTTGTATTTAAAAAGACAACCTTCAATATTCTGAAGTTTTCTGCATGACTGAAAACTAGCATGCATTTAGTGCCAACTAAACACAACATCAAGTAAAGCCCAATGTAGGGTAATGATATGAAGTCTGAGGACAGTTGAGTGAAACAACACTGCACTTACTGCTTCAGAGCTGGAGAAGTGGAGTTATGTTCTAAGTCTTTTGGGCAAAAATGTGAGCAGAGGTTAGCTGCCCATTGTCAGATTTGCTTGACTCATTCATTCTCTATGCCAAATAGCCATGAATCTAGGGTTGCACTGGGGCCCAAAAGTAACCCCAGAGGAAGTGAGGACTGCAAATGCTGGAGGTCAAAGTCAAAAGGTGTGGTGCTGGAAAAACACAGCAGGTCAGGCAGCATCTGAGAAGCAGGAGAGTCGACGTTTCAGGCATAAGCCCTTCATCAAGAATGTCACGTTTGACTGTGAATCTTATCTCTTCACCCAAATTTTGTTTTTAGTCGCCAGATATTTTTGCAACATTCAGAAGCACTGTTTGCTTTTTTGCATTCCTGAGTATCTTCACCATAGAAGCACAATCCAATATATCTTAAAAAGGGTCCAGTGTAAAAAGGTAAGAGACAAGCTCATCTTTGTAGCGAATGCAGTGCTGTACACTTTGTCCCACATAATGCAATTATGCATGCAGAAAACCATTAGTTTATAGTGAATCACATGTACAGTTGCTCAGACAAGATAAAAGATCATTTAAAGAAGTATCAAAGTAGACCATTCAGTCTATTGAACCTGTCCAACCCATTAATAAAATCATGGTTTTTCTGATTATGACTTCACATTGTTCCACATTATATACCATCTCATAAGTCCCGTAACTTATCATTGACAGACTTTGTTTCCTCTCATAGCTGGTTTTCCAACCAATCTTTGTATCAACAGAGTTCTGAGGAAGGATCACCAGACCCAAAAAATTAATTTTGATTTCTCTTCATTGATGCTGCCAGACCTGCTGAGCCTTTCAAGCAACTTCTGTTTTTGTTTGTATCAGCAGATTTGGGTACAAAATAATCAATTCCTTTTGTTCAAGTTGTTAATATTCTCAAATAGTTGAGGCCCCTGGTCTCTGTAGCAATCCAATCATAAAAGTTTGTAAACCTGAACATAACCATTTATTCCAACTCTTTGATTTCAGCTAGTCAATTTCTGTTCACATTAAGATATCATCCAAAATGCCATGAGTTCCAGAGTTCATATCTTGTGCACCTTATTACATACCTTTTGGAAATCCTAATACTCCATGTTTACTGCTTCCTCTTTATCCATCTGTTCCCATAATCTTGTCAAGCATGGTTTTACTTTCACAAAATCATGCTGGCTCTGCCTGATTATACGAAAGGTAAAATCTTAAATGGGTGTGAGCCATATGTCTGAACAATGTTTACTCGACTTGGCTGACAAGTACAGGGAGAAAATGAGGACTGAAGATCTGGAGAGTCAGACTCAAAATGTGTGGTGCTAGAAAAGCACAGCAGGTCAGGGAGCAACCAGAACCAACTTAATGGCAGGAGCAACTCATGCTATCTTTTATGCTTTACACAATAGATGTGGCAAGATTCTTGCTAGGTGGGGCCTAGTTGCGAATTGATGGTGATTATTGTTTGTTAATTACCTTATTAACAGTCTAACTCTACCATTAATGTTCAGACTCCTGTTTCCAAACTGGACAAGTAAGCTAGACATTGGCAAATCTTAACAAGTAAACCAGAATGGAATAAATACCAAAGCTCTGATGAAGACTCATGTAGACTCTAAAGAGCTCGCTGCCTCTCCATGAATGCTGTCTCCAGCATTTGTTATTTCTGGTTACAGAGTCCAGCATCAACAGTAATTTGCTCCTATGGAACATAAACCAGAACAGGTAGATGGCAGATTCAGCTCACCACTTGCTCCAAATAATCTTCGGAAACTGAGCACAAATATCTCAGGTTCCAATCCACAGGTACCAGCCGAATGCACCACATCCTACTTGTGCCAGCCTCAAAAAACCTTTGTGGCACATCTCCAATCCACTTACAGAACATAGTTGCACTTCAATGCTCCACTGGCAACCATCATTATAATGCTGCAGTGAGGACACTTCATGCACAGGGTCATGCACCCAGTTCATGTACTGGACATGGCTGCCTCTCCAGGCTTACAGCATTCCTGTCTTGCATTGTCTTGCCCTGTTTTTGTTGCACTCTAGCTCCCCGGTCAGAGATACCAGGCTCACATTACTGCTGTCTTCATGCCATTCAGCTCAGACACAAAGCAAGGAAGCTTGCCATTATTGTCAGCAGGTCTCGGTCAGGTAAAAGGCTAATAGCTTTGCTCAGGAGTTTCATGCACAGTAAGTCAAGCACAGCCTCCGTTACAAGTCCAAAATCCTATTGTTTTAAGTTCTACCCTCCTTTTGAGTCCCTGTTTTCTGTTACTCTTGAGATGTTTTTGTGTGTTTCCAGCCATGAAAACACACAAAATATTTGATCAGAAGCTCTGCGGTTTCTTTGTTTCACTGGTCTCACTCCTTGAGAAATCAACACTCATTTTCGCTACTTTTTCTCATCCTAAATAGAAAATTTTGCCACTTCCATTTCTTATTTATTTCCTTCATAGTTTAATTTCTCTCTTTATTTTAGTTGTTCTTTGTTGGTCTCTAAAATGTTCTCAATGCTCTGGCCCACCATTAATCCTCACACTGTTGTACACCTTAATTTTAAATTTGATACCACTCTTAACCATGTATGGTACCTGCTTCGTGTATAGTCTTTCTTCAACAAAGGAAAGATGGAATTTTTAGCTTCCTATGAAATATCTTCTTAAACGTCAGTTACTGTTTCTCTATGACCTTACTTTCAAACCTGTTCACCCAGTCCACTTCAGCCATCTCCAGTCTTCATAACATTATGATTGTCTTTCTCGATGTTTTAGACATTAGTAATGGATCCAAATTTCATGCTACCACTACAGTTGCCTAGAGAATCCTTTACAGTGAGGTCTTTAGTAAATCCAGCCTCAGCTCACACTGCAAGGTCCAAATATACCATGATCACCAGTGGGATTCTGAATGCGTGTTGTAATTAAATGGTCCTGAGTACAGTCTTTGAACTCATTTTTCTAGCTTTGCCAACTTGATTTGTCCAACCAATATGAAAGTTAAAATTTTCTATGATTATTGCAATGCCTTCAGGGTCATAGAACCGTACAGCAATGGAAACAGACCCTTCAGTCCAACTCATCTATGCCAACCAGATATTGTAAATTAATCTTGTTCCATTTGCCAGCATTTAGCCCACATCCCTCTAAACCCTTCCTATTCATATACTCATCCAGATGCCTTTTAAATGTTGCAATTGTACCAGCCCCCACCACTTCCTCAGACAGTTCATTTCTTACATGCATCACCCTCTGCAGGAAAACATTGCCCCTTAGGTCCCTTTTAAATCTTTCCCCTCCCACTTTAAACCTAAGCTCCCTCGTTTTAGACTCCCCTAACCTGGAGAAAAGACCTTGGCTATTCACCCTAACAATGCCTCTCATGATTTTATAAACGTAAGTAAGATCACCCCTCAGCCTCTGATGTTCCAGGGAAAATAGTCCCAGAGTATTCAGCCTCTCCCTATAGCTCAAATCTTCCAACTCTGGCAACATCCTTGTAAATATTTTCTGAACCATTTCAAGTTTCACAACATTCTTCCACAATGTGGGGGAACCAGAATTGAAGTCTAGATTAGAGTCGTCCTGGAAAAGCACAGCAGGTCAGGCAGCATCCGAGGAGCAGGAAAATCGACGTTTTGGGCAAAAGCTCTTCATCGATTTTCCTGCTCCTTGGATGCTACTTGACTTGTTGTGCTTTTCCAGCACCACTCTAATCTAGACTCTGATCTGCAGCATCTGCAGTCCTCATTTTCACCTAGACCAGAATTGAATGCAATATTCCAAAAGTGGCCTAATCAATGTCCTGTACAGCTGCAACATGACATCCCAACTCCTAAACTCAGTGCACTGATCAATAAAGACAAGCATGACAAATGCCTTCTTCACCATCCTGTCTACCTGTGACTACACTTTCAAGAAAGTATAAATCTGCACTCCAAGGTCTCTTTGTTCAGCAACAGTCCTCAGGACTTTAGCATCAAGTGTATAAGTCCTGTCCTGATTTGCCTTTCCAAAATGCAGCACCTCACATATAGCTAAATTAAACACCATCTGCCACTCCACGGCCCATTGGCGCATCTGGTCATGGTCCCGTTGTAATCTGAGGTAACCTTCTTCGCCATCAACTATACCACCAATTTTGGTGTCACCTGCAAACTTACTAACAGATCTCCTATCAACAAATTCTTGGTATCCTCATTGTTAATTAATGTTAGGGTACTGTATCAATACTTCCTCCAGTAAATGTTACTTCACATCTCCATCTAAACCTTCCATTCCCCTTCCTCCTGTCATTCTGAAATGTCAGATGATCTGGATTGTTCAGTTGTCTGGTTTGGGATCCACGCAACCATGTCGTTGCAATTAGTTATCCTATAATAATTTATTTCTGTCACACTATTAATTCACTCATCTTGTTATGAATATATTCAGAAAGAAAGTGTAAATTCTGTCCTTTTACCAATGTTTTGTATTCTGACCTTATTTGCGGCAGAAGAGACTGTACATTAATGTACATTAACTGCCAAATCACTTACTGTAATGGAAAATTAACAAATTTTACATTCACTGTGAAATTTGAAAGAGAATGCTTTTCTAAAATTTAATGCCGTACTGAGCTTTGTAAACAATACTTTGATGAGGTTTGCAGTCACCTTGCCTTTGTTTGAACTTTGTAAACATTCAAGTTGACTTTGCGACAGTCAAATTCAGCAAAAGCTGAAGAACTGTTATGTCCAAGACCAGGGGATGAGAGAATAACAACTTGAGTTTTCCCAGTCTTTGCCCTTGAGAGCATGATAAGAAACAGTATAAGACGAGTAGCTGAATTATGCTCAAGTACCCCTTACATTGAGGCATCTGGCTGAATGTATTGTGTCAATTCTGCAGAATTTAAATAAAGCTCCTTTCGTTGCTCTTGCTAACAGTTGAATCGAGTTGATTTAATTTCCACAACACTTACCTTCTATAAATATGATCTCCACCCCAACCAAAATGAACCAGTTCTCTTCTTTTGGTATTTGAAGTTCTCTTCTTTGACATACATGACACAACCTGGCAATATATTCCCAGCGTCCACTGTTCTCTGGGAAGACTTAGTATACCTACCACTTCACCTATTCCTTCTTCAATCAGATTACCGTGACATATATGCAGCTTTCGGGTTGTCTGAATAATCAAGATTCTTTTGGTTTGGAATAATCCTTCATGCTTCCCTTTTGAACCTTTTGCAAGGTCATCATATCACTCAGCTTGCAAATAGACCAAAACTAGACACTGAACTCCAGATGTAGTTTAGCCCAAGATCTGTATAGGGCCAGAATTATATCCTTTGATTTATGCTGAATGGTATTACTAATATAACCCGATACCATGTTTGCTTTGGTGACTTTTTTCCACATTGGGCATGAACCTTGAGTGAGCCTTGCACAATAATCTTTAGATTATTTTCAAACTTAGGTTCAGAGCTGATAAAACAGTTCTATTTTACCTTCAGTAAAATAATGAAACTAAGTTTCTGCTGCTTCCTGTCAAAAAAAAGGTCCCTAAGGTTTTATCTTGATTCATTACTGACTTGTGAGCATCACTAGTAAGACTGACAGAAAGCAACATATCCCTAGTTAACCTGAGAAGATGGAGATGGTATGTTCCATTGTGAACTGTTATAACAGTTCAATAGAAATGTGTAACACTGTGGACCAGAGGACAGTGAAGTGTTAAAAACATTGGTTTGGGGCAGGAGCTACATTTAAGCAATACCTGGTAAGGATGGCAGATTTTAGACCATGAGGCATAGGAGTAAAAATTAGGCCATTCAGTCCATCAAGTCTGCTCCACTATGCAATCATGGCTGATAAGTTTCTCAACCCCATTCTCTTGCTTTCTCCCTGTAGCCCTTGATCCCCTTGATAATCAAGAACTCTTCTATCTCATTCTTAAATATATTCAATGCCCTGGTCTCCACAGCCTTCTGTGGAAGTGAATTCCATAGTTTCATCACTCTCTGGTTGAAGACATTTCTCCTTGTCTCCATTCTAAAAGGTCTTCCCTTTACTTTAAGGCTGCGCTCTCAGGTCCTAGTTTCTCCAACCAATGGAAACACCTTCCCAATATCCACGCTGTCCAGGCCATTCAGTATTCTGTATGTTTCAATTAGATCCCCCACATCCTTCTAAACCTTATTGAGTATAGATCCAAGGTCCTTAAACATTCCTCATATGTTAAGCTTTTCATTCCTTGGACCATTCTCGTGAACCTCCTTTGAACCTGCCCCAGGGCCAGTACATCCTTCCTGAGGTATGGGGCCCAAAACTGCATGCAATATTCCAAATGTGGTCTTCTTCCTTTAAGGACACTAGCTGAAACAGGTTTTGTCTTATGAAAATCCAACAGCACTCAAAAACCATGGCTGTAGTGGGAGAATTCACCGTTGAAAACTAACAGAACATCCTGAAAAATTCACTAATAGAGGGGTGGGAGATGAAGGCAGCTATAAGAGGGAAGGGCTATCTGAAGGCAAGCTTGGAGCAGAGGTTGAAATGAAGCCTGGGTAGAGAATGACGCAGCAAGAAGATGATGGTAAAGGAGGAAATTGCAAGCAGGCTGGGTGGAGGAGAAGAGAATGCCATAAGAGTGGTAAGGGAGGAGGGTACTGCAAGAGGGGATTTAGGAGAAAGTGGCTACATGAGGCAGGTGGAAGAGAGTGTGTCTGGAAAAGGGAGCTAGGGGAAGGAGGACACAATAGAAAGTGGGTTGGGGGCTGAAGGGGACTTAGAGGGAGTGATTTTTTATTTATTGGGCATTACTGACTGGCTTGCATTTATTGCCTGTACCTAGTTGGCCTGGAGAAGGTGGTGGTGAGCTGCCTTCCAGAACAGTTGCAGTCCATATGATATAGGTAGACTGATAATGCCATTAGATTAGATTCCCTACAGTGTGGAAACAGGCCCTTCGGCTCAACAAGTCCACACCGACCCTCCGAAGAGTAACCCACCCAGACCCATTTCCCTCTGACTAATGCATCTAACACTATGGGCAATTTAGCATGGCCAATTCACCTGACCTGCATATCTTTTGACTGTAGGAGGAAACCATAGCACCCAGAGGAAACCCATGCAGACATGGAGAGAATGTGCAAACTCCACACAGACAGTCAACCGAGGCTGGAATCGAACCTGGGACCCTGGTGCTGTGAGGCAGGGAAGGGAATTCCAGGATTCAGGATGACACTGAAGGAACAGGGATATATTTCCAAATCAGGAAGTTGAGTTACTTGAAGGGGAAATTATAGATAATGGTGTGCCCATTTATCTGCTGCCCTTGTCCTTCTAGATGGCTTTGGATTTGGAAGTTGCTATCTAAAGGTCTTTGTTGAATTTCTGCAATGTATGTTGTAGATGGTACACACTGCTGCTACTGAGTATTGGTGATGGAGAGAATGGATATTTGTGGAAAGGACAATAGCCTGAACCAGATGGATATTTTTATGAGAATGGACAGTGGTTACATACTATTAGCTAAGCTTTTATCCCAGATTTTTAGTACCACAGTGGGATTCAAGCTCATGTTTCCAGAACATTACCCAGAGCTTCAGGACTACCAGTCCAGTGGCATTACTATTATGCCACCGTCACTGAACTATGATGAAAGCTTCAAATGAGGTGGGGAAAGAGGGAAGCAGCAAAAGGGATGAAAAGACATAGATGCTGCAAGGAGATTGTTGGGAGTGGGAGGGAATTTTCAAGAGTGGACATAGGAACAGAATAATTTCAAATCCGGCAACAAAGGTATCTGGCTCAGAGCCAGGAAAACTTTAAATTACTGACGCAATGAATTCCATGTGAATGAATATGGAATTGATAGCTTGAAGCAACAAGATTTTGGGATTTCCTACAGAGAGAAATCAGTGAACACTCTTATTGTCTGTGACTTAGAGTTATAGAGTCATAGAGATGTACAGCATGGAAACAGACCCTTCAGTCCAACTCATCCATGCTGATCAGATATCCCAACCTAATTTAGTCCCATTTGCTAGCATTTGGCCCAATTTCCTCAAAATCATTCCTATTCATATACCCATTCAGATGCCTTTTAAATACTGTAATTTTACCAGCCTCCTCTACTTCCTCTGGCAGCTCATTCCATACACACACCACCCTCTGCCCCTTAAGTCCCTTTTAAATTTTGCCTTCTCACCTTAAACCTATGCCCTCTAGTTCTGGACTCCCCCACCCCTGGAAAGACCTTGTCTATTTACCCTATCCATGCCCCTCATGATTTTACAAACCTTCATAAGGTCACCCCTAAGTCTCCAATACTCCAGGAAAAACAGCTCCAGCCTTTTCACCCTCTCCCTACAGCTCAAATCCTCCAATCCTAACAAAGCCCTCATAAATCTTTTCTGAACCCTTTCAAGTTTCACAACATCCTTCCAATAGGAGACCAAAATTGCACACAGTACTCCAAAAGTGTCCTAACGAATTTCCTGTATGGCTGCAGCATGACCTCCCAACTCCTATACGCAATGCACTGACCAATAAAGGAAGCATACCAAATGCCTTCTTCGCTATCCCATTTACCTGTTACTCCACTTTCAAGGAACTATGAACCTGCACTCCAAGGTCTCTTTGTTCAGCAACACTCCCCAGGACTTTAACATTAAGTGGCTAAGTCCTGCTCTGATTTGTGTTCCCAAAATGCAGCACCTCACATTTATCTAAATTAAACTCCATCTGCCACTCCTCAGCCCATTGGCCCATCTGATCAAGATCCCATTGTACTCTGAGGCAACCTTCATCACTCTCCACCACACCTACAATTTTGGTATCATCTGCAAACTTACTAACTATGCCTCCTACGTTTACAGCCAAATTATTTATATTCAGAAGTCTGTGAAGGTGTCGTAAATATGATGACATTTAGTGTGTAGAGGTGTGGGTCAATTATTTTGAGGAAAAACCTGGCTATTGTCTTATGCAAATTTAAATACTGTGGAGGAAATCAGTCCACCTCATGTGTTGGGCTATCTATTTAATGTAGAGTTGATCATTAATGAGGATATTCATTATTTCTTCTAATTCCAATTCTGTATAAATCCAAATTGTTCATATATCAACAAAAACATAGAAGATATTGCTACTTCATGACTGCATCACTTAACAAAAGAGATTTTGGAAATAGAAATTATCTCTGGAAACTAAAGAGAAACTACTAAAAAATCAAAAAGTAACCTTTGAGAAACAGTCAAAAAGAACCCTAGAAAAGAGAAAATTAATTTTGTGCCTCCCAATCTCACAGTTTCATGATTGTTTCTGTCGGTACAGCTTTATCTGCAATTTTTTTTAACCAGAATCTTAATTCCCAAACTGCTGTAGTGAGATTTGAACACATGGGGCCCAATTTTAACTCTATACTGAATGGATTTTGAATGAATTAATAGTATAATTATACATTTTTTTTTAAAAAATCATTATTGATGTAAATTCCTGTACAGGATTTTCCATAACAATCTCAGGAATCCATTTTGAACCACCATAATTGGAACAAGTCCAAATGCAAAAATATCTCTTCAGTTGAGCCTATTCACTTTTGCACACAGCAGCCATTTACAGATGTGAAACATTTACTTAGCTATTGCTATAAAGGCATATTTGATAACCAAACCAAAATTTCTGGCATTCAAGCATGATGATACAGTGTTATTGAATGAGGAGGTGTTCACATTGGGTGGCCCAGTACCTCGTCTGCATTGCAAAAAGCCACAAATTAAATTAGCAAAAAGCTCCTTTACTGTGTTTTTTTTTGCTATCAAAAGAATATTTTAATAGAATAAGAGGTAAGTTCACATATTGCCATTTGATGCGAAATAAAGCCAAAATCAAACTGAAAATTCAAATTCAATTTATTCAAGCTGATTTGCAATCATCTGAATTTGTATTAGTTTTGATGAGGGAAGAAAAATCAAACAGTACATAAAGCCAGTAGCTTGTCCAATCTTTACCATCTTACACCCTTGTAGATATTGGTAACTTCTCCCCTTCTTACAAACGTTGGGCTGTGTTGGGGGAGTGGATGACCATCTCATTACCAAATGTAGCTCCAATGATTAAAAATAAAATACACCCAATTTTTGCAACAAGTTTGAAACAGCAAAAACATTATTTCTTTTTCAAAAATTCAAAAAAAATCTCTTACCTTGAGAATAGTAGTCTGTCCTTAACACCGATGGCAGCTATAGTGCACCTCAGGACTTAAATGCATCAGATTTTTTTTTTGAAATGGAGATACACAGTGCTTTAGGGACACTTTGAGTTCAAAACTCGTTGCTTGTGAAAGATTTACATTACTGCAGGCTTTTCAACCAACCAGCACAAACACCAGCAAAAAAAAACTATAGAGAATGTTTCAATACAGTGTTATTCAGGAGAAACTGAGATGCCATGGGATTCTTTGGCCTATTCAAGGGAAGAAAGTCACAATTGATTAATTCAGTAAGCAATGATTGTTCAAATTTCATCCTTGTGAGCTTAGAGTTACATCCTACGGAACTGAAATTTAAACATCAGATCATATTAACCAGATTGCCGGAATCTAACGATGACCATTAAACCAATTGTCAATTATCAGAAATCCTATCCATTTCATTAATGTCCTTGAGGGAAGGAAGCCGTCACCTTTACCAGTTCTGGCTTACAGATGCCCCCAGACTCATAACAATGTGATCAACTCTGAACTACCCTTTAGACAGGTGGAGATGGGAAAAAAATGGGTAGGCTAGCCAGAGACACCCAGATTCTGCAAATGAATTTTAAAAATCTCTGAGTTTGCTGACACTTGGAAATTTTGGTGTTCTGTTTCAAGCAACAATACTAAATACAATGTTTTCCAAATATACGCACACCACTTCTACCAGTAGGAGGCAGGAGATAATGTAAAATTGGTGGAAGAAGTCTGGGGATTAAAATAGTGTGGATTTCTGTCCAGCAGTGTTACACACAGACTACAGGCAAGGTTCCCCAATCTATTAAATTCCTGAGTAAGGAGGGATGAACCGGCACTCCTTCTCTGTTCACTCACACTGCCAGAAAGTTCCCATGTAGCTAGTCTTTCTCCCAGACACAACTGAACATTTGTTTTAAAAGGAGCCAATGTTGTCGGCTTTCTTGAGTTAACTAAGAGTGTGTTTATTAACTATTAAATGTGAGAAGAATTAGCAATGCAAAGACACATACAAACAGATTAGATAGTAGAAGTGAGTCCAAAAAGACAAAAGTTTAAAAGAAAAGTTAAACGGATCGTCTCTAAATTGTTCACAAAGAACAGATAATTGGAAGCTGCAGGCATTGTACGGGAGATCACTTCAGCATTGACATCAGCAGGTCTACAGTCAATTTCAAGATTCTTAGTTTTGCAGATTTGTTGAGATTCTGTCATTCTGATTTGTTTTGACCATGACTGAATTCTAGCATTCAGCATGATAGAGTGCCCTTTTGTTGTCCTATTTCCTACTGTCTGACTTGCTGGCTGGCTGGCTGACAACAAACAGAGTAAGAGAATCCTTTTATCTGCAATACAGAGGTGGCTAGAGGATAGTTCTTCAAATGATCTTGATAGCATGCTAATATTCAAATCCAGTCAAGTATACATTGGTACATTAGCCTACTGGCACACATGAGAACTTCAGCAGAATTGAATTGGCTAATTAACCCCGATCTTGAGTATTCTTCAAAGGAGAAATACCAAATGTGCTTTCAGATTGGGATATAATCTGCAGATGGGTGGTTTGCTGTTGAACAGTGGCTCATTAGCTCCTCATTATATTGGTAGTCACAAGAGATTGCAGTCCTGTTTTGATTTGCTTCTTTCTCCTTTAAGTGCTGTTTGAACTTCACCATACATCTTTATGTGACACATAATACATGTCTCTCTTAATACATTTAACATGGTCTACAGCCATTTTTGGCTGCATCAACCCTCTTTTTAAAAATACACTTTGGAATTACAAGATAAAAATGTCCACATTTTGCTTTGGGGTCCTGAGCTATAACCATAACAACAGACATGTGAGTTTGTCACTTAGCCCACTCCCAACACCACACTTAAATTCACATAAAAATTAAGGGTTATAAACACAAATGGATTAGATTTCATGCAATCTTTGATGTCCAGCTGAGAAGGCAGACTATATCTTGATTTAATGACTCATCCAAAAGGTGGCATTTCAACAGTGCAGCACGCCCTCAAAGCTGCATTGCAGCTCACGTCTTTTAACATATCAAGAACTTCCTCCAGAAAAATTCCTTCTGGTGTTAGTATGCTGTTCAGCTGCCTCATCTTCTCTACTTCTTTCCTGGTCTGAGTTATCAAATTTCTTCAAGCCCGACCACCCTGAACAACGGTCCTTGCAGCAATTTAACTGGAACAAGAGTTATATAAATTCCATTAAACTTGTTTCCTGTTAAAGAAAAGCAGTAATTTTAATGTGTTTTTTTTTAATCTTCAAATTTGAAAGTTTCTTTCTGTCTCAGTGGCTATAATGTATTAAATGTCCATATTTCTGGCAGCCTACAGTTTATGGAGAGCTATTTTGAGCTACACTTCCTGTTAAACCCGTGCTGAAGCCTGTTCCTCTTTGGTAATGAAAGAGACCTAGGGTAAAATTTAGAAATGCCAGCATGACAGAGCAATATTTACTGATCCCATTTCTCATGAAAGAGCAGCCATTTTTTTAAAATCAGTCTCAACCTTAATAAAATGTGAACCTTTAATTTAATCAACAGTTTAAATTGTTGAGTTGTTTCATCGCAGATGAAAAAGAATTTTAAATATGTTGAATGAGTTGAACATTTTAAAAATGGATCCTCATAATCTGTTCACAAAACTGTATTCCCCATTGCTAGTGTTACCATTCCAATCTGCTGAATGGTCCAGTTGATTTCTATCGGCATTGTTATAGAAAGGTAAATTATACCATTTTGTATCCTTCCTTCAAGGAATTTTTTTTTAAATGTATGAGTTGAGTAAGATGATTGGCAGCTCCTCATATTCACTAGCATATGCAGGTTAGAATTTTCCCTCTTTGAATTGGTAAGGGGGCTGATGGATAACCTGATCCCAAAGATGTATTGGCATGTGGCACGAAATGAATTGAATTGAATTGAATTAGCTTTATTGTCGCTTGATATATGAGTTGGTATGCTCCCTGCAACTGAGTATGGTTCTAACATTCTTTATTATCTTCTGATCATGAACAAAAAAAATGAACAAAAAAGTAAAATCAGAGTTGGGAACATAAAAACAGCTTGTAAAAGCTTTTCCAAGTATAGAAGGAAGAGAGCAGTTAAAGTACATTTTCATCCCTTTGAAGCAGAGACATGGGAAATGAAGAGATGACAGGGAGATATTGAACAAATATTTTGTGTTGATCTTCAGCATAGAAGACACAAGCTACATTTAAAAAATGGAGAATAACAAGAAATTAATGTCAGCAGAGAAAACGGAATGCAGAAATTTAAGAGACTAAATCCAACAAATCCCTAGACTTAATGGCTTATATCAAAGAGTTCTAAAAGAGATAGCTGTAGAAATAGTGGATGCACTAACCATGACTTTCTAAACATTCCTAAATTTTGGAATGGCCCTAGCAGAATGGAAGCAAGCAAATGTCACATCATTATTGAAGAAAGGAAAGAGGGGTAGAATAGGAGACAGTAGGTCAGTTAGCAGGACATCAATTGCTGGGGAAGTGCTGCAATCTAATGTAAAGGAAATGTTAAGAATGCACTTAGAAAAGCTTAGAATGATTAGAACAAATCGATTTGACTTTACAAGAGAGATATCCTGTTTGGCAATTCATTAAAGTTCTTTGAGCATTTAACTAATTGTAGAGATCAAAGGGAACCAGAAAATTTTCAGCAATACACAAAATAATGATGTATGGACTTGGGGGTGATATATTTACCTCGATATATATTTACTTGGATATTTACCTGACTTATGGACTTTAGGGTGATATATTTACCTGGATATATAATAAGCCCTTCTCCTGCTCCTTAGATGCTGCCTGACCTGCTGCACTTTTCCAGCAACACATTTTTCAGCTCTGATCTCCAGCATCTGCAGTCCTCACTTTCTCCTGGATATATGTTTACCTGATATATATTTACCTGGATATATATTTACCTGACTTATGGACTTGAGGGTGATATATTTACCCTGGATATATAATTACCTGGATATATATTTACCTGACTTATGGACTTGGGGGTGATATATTTACCTGGATAGAAGATTGTTTAATGGACAAGACGCAGAAAATGGATAAATAGGGCATTTCAAGTAGAATCAGGTGCAAAAGTGACATTGGAGCTTTGAATAACCACATTAATATTGAAGGTGGAGAAGGTTTGAAAGACTGTATGGCTTTGTCCTGATTCTACTTCTTACATTGATGAAGGTGCTTATAGTCGAAATGAACCTTGTCCTACCCCATAACCAAATAAAAGTATTTATTTTTATCCATGTACCTGATGTTTGTTAAAGAAACATAGGGTGAACTTCCAATTCTAAGGGGCACATGTCAACATAAATGATCTCTTAAGGATGTGAATGTTAAGAAATTGGGAGGTGAGCTCACTTGACAGACCTGGCCAGGCTACATGCTCGACAAGCTTGGCTTCCAGAAGGCTGCAGATAATCTAAGACCCACCTTCCACAAGGACTTCAGCTTTCTCTTGTTAGAAGAACTTGAGCAAGTTTATGCTTGGCTTGTAGAGTCTATGATGGAGGTATTGTCTCCTTCAATCTGAAGCACTGTGTCCAACCTATCTGTTCCTCTGGAGCTGTTTGATGCTTGGGAGAAGGCAACTGAAGCTGTTAGAGCTCCTGTTCCATTTGCTTTCACTGCTGAGCTGAACCAAGCTGTTGCATTTCCTCAGAACTCCAATTGCAGCACTGGGGTAGCTTCCATGACACAGAGAAGTCTCACAGGCAAGTAATTGACTTGTATGGAAGCTAAGTTAATTGAAAACAAATGCAAATTTGCTGATATAACAAAAATCTGTCAAGTCAGACTGAAAGAACCATTCCTGTCAGAATTAACTGCCTCAAAGTTTTTTTCTCAACAAGGGGCTTTCTTTTGGTCTTGGTGCTCGAGTGGCTGGAAGTGAGAAGAGGGTGGGATAATGTCAGGATCCCAATCCGACCACACACACACACACACACACACACACACACATACCATGTGATGGTGACAATGAGCGAGATCGAACAGCGAGCTCAAAGCTGTTGGTGAGAGACTCATGCATTTTTGATGGTTAGTCTCGATGTTACAATATTGTCAAATATCAATTGTTCAACCCGGGCACATAGGCATTTTGTCAATCTAGAATTGGGTGGCGGAGAAGGTGCATTCCCCCCCTTCCTTCCTTTTAGCTGAGATGAAACATCAGACTTTAATGAGGGTGGAAAGGGAGAAGCGCTCGGAAAATGACGCTGAAGAATTAGGTGTCAGTTACAAAGAGTTTTGTGGGACAAGTAAGAATACACTTTGCTTCTTGATAGCCAATAACTGCATTGATAAATAATAGAGCATTTCAGTATTCCAAATAGGCCTACTCCTACAACAACACGAAAAAAAATCTGCAGATGCTGGAAATCTGAAACAAAAACAGAAATTGCTGGAGAAACTCAGTAGCTTTGGCAGCAGCTACAGATATGTTTTACAAGAAGGTGGTGTGTGTTTGGAATGAGTTGCCAGAGGAGGTGGTGGAGGCTGGTACAACTACAACATTTAACAGGCATCTGGATGACTAAATGTATGGGGAGGGGGAATTAGAGGGATATGGGCCAAATGGTGGCAGATGTAACGAGATTAATTTTGTATATTTAGTCAGCATGGACCGAAGAGCCATGCTGTACATGTCTATCGGGATAGTCAACATGGCTTTGTGCATGGGAAATCATGTCTCACAAACTTGATTGAGTTTTTTGATGAAGTAACAAAGAAGATTGATGAGGGCAGAGCAGTAGATGTGATCTATATGGACTTCAGTAAGGTGTTCTACAAGGTTCCCCATGGGAGACTGATTAGCAAGGTTAGATCTCATGAAATACAGGGAGAACTAGCCATTTGGATATAGAACTGCTCAAAGGTAGAAGAGAGAGGTTGGTGGTGGAGAGTTGTTTTTCAGACTGGAGGCCTGTGACCAGTGGAGTGCCACAAGGGTCGGTGCTGGGCCCTCTACTTTTTGTCATTTACAGAAATTATTTGGATGTGAGCATAAGAGGTACAGTTAGTAAGTTTGCAGATGACACCAAAATTGGAGGTGTAGTGGACAGCGAAGAGGGTTACCTCAGATTACAACAGGATCTTGATCAGATGGGCCAATGGGCTGAGAAGTGGCAGACAGAGTTTAATTCAGCTAAATGCAAGAAGCTGCATTTTGGGAAAGCAAATCTTAGCAGGTAAGGTCCTAGGGAGTATTGCTGAACAAAGAGACCTTGGAGTGCAGGTTCATAGCTCCTTGAAAGTGGAGTCGCAGGTAGATAGGATAGTGAAGAAGGCATTTGGTATGCTTTCCTTTATTGGTCAGAGTATTGGGTATAGGAATTGGGAGTTCATGTTGCGGCTGTACAGGACATTGGTTAGGTCACTGTTGGAATATTGCAGGCAATTCTGCTCTCCTTCCTATCGAAAAGATGTTGTGAAACTTGAAAGGGTTCAGAAAAGATTTACAAGGATGTTGCCAGGATTGGAGGATCTGAGCTACATGGAGAGGCTGAACAGGCTGGGGCTGTTTTCCCTGGAGCGTCAGAGGCTGAGGTGTGACCTTATAGAGTTTTACAAAATTATGAGGGGCATGGAAAGGATAAATAGGCAAAGTCTTTTCCCTGGGGTCGGGGAGTCCAGAACTAGAGTGCATAGGTTTAGGGTGAGAGGGGAAAGATATAAAAGAGACCTAAGGGGCAACATTTTCACGCACAGGGTGGTACATGTATGGAATGAGCTGCCAGTGGTGGAGGCTGGTACAATTTCAACATTTAAGAGGCATTTGGATGGGTATATGAATAGGAAGGGTTTGGAGGGATATGGGCCGGGCGCTGGCAGATGGGACTAGATTGGGTTGGGATATCTGGTCGGCATGGATGGGTTGGACTGAAGGGTCTGTTTCTATGCTGTACATCTCTATGACTCTATGACTCTGTTAGTAAGTACATAGGGGCTAGTCTAACATAAACAAAAATTCCAGATTTTAGTTCCAGCCTGTGCTGTTAGCTGATCTTACATGTGGTAATGCCTGAGACACATGATTTTCTTAACCACTGGTTCACCTGGATTCCTGCATCTGATTTAGTTCAGGAATTGCCAAGAAATGTGTGCATATAACTATTGGGTGAAAATGGGATCAAGTTCTATTTGGATGTTCCCAGAGATAAAACACCAGTGTCAACACTGGCTGTCTAAACCTATCCTCAAAGAACCAGGAAATTGATATTTAGTGTCATGGAATTTATGAGCGGTAGAAAGAAGATAAGATGTTTCCTATTTAAAAAATTAAACATTTGAAATCATTTTTTTCCAAAATGTTTTTGCAAGATGGAAAAACTTGCAGAAGTCCCCAAAAGAGTTAAATGCTTGCATTTTCAATGGACAAGTGAATGCAATTATACATCTGTTTATTGGACAATTAGCGAATGTGCACGTTCTATTCTGGACTCTAAAGTGTTAATCTGAGCCATTTCATTTCAGTGATGCATGCTTTATCTTACTGATAATGAATAGTATTAACAAAAGAAGATTCAGGGACTTCTCCAAACTAAACTGTATACCAATAGAATGAGGACTGGGTTCAAACAAATAAGGGACCTATTTTCTGCATGCAGAGTGAACAACTCATGACATTTAGGTTATGAGTTTAATTATAGGTTAGCTGGGATTAAATAAAAACTAGCCTAATATTGACCATGTAGCTGCCATTGATTCTTTATTTTAAAAAAACATCAGGTTCACTCCTGTCCTTGAGGGAAGAAACCTGCCAACCTTACCTGGTCTGGCTGAAATGTAACTCCAAATCCACAGCAATGTGGCTGACTCTCAACTGCACTCTGGATAATTAGGGATGGGCAATAAATGCCAGCCCAGGCAGCAACACTTTCATTCCATGAATAAACAAAAACCCTCCCATACACTTTTCCCAAAGCCCCTTGATGACTGGGAATATTTATAAATTGCCAGGTGTGCACCCACTCTGAGAATTAGACCCAGGAGGCAGCTTGCCAATTAACAGCTGGAAAATCAGTTAATGCAGCCATGTCTTAAAGGCCTGTAATAGCACCTTAAAGGAGAGATGCTTTTTCTTATCGGATCCAGAGTTGGTGGGGTACTGGTAATGGTAATACCACTCCTTAGTCGTCCGCAAAGTTCTGGTGCTGTAGGTTCACATCACACCATGGAAGATGGAAAAATTTTAATTCCCTAGCCTAGAGAGCTGGTCAAATGATTGATGTAGAAACCTATTTGGCTCACTATAGAAAGAAATGTGCACCCCTAATCTGATTTGAACAACATGTGAATCTCGTGATGTGGTACAGTCACGTGGTTGACTCTTAACTGGGGATTGGCAATAAATGATGGTTCAGACAATGATACTACCTCCAGTGAACAAATTAAAAAAAAACAATTATGTGGCAGCAGAAGACTTTTAACAAGGTTCTGATATTTTATTTCCCACATGGGTCAATGGGTGTCAAGGCAATTTAGCACAGGAATATGCAGAAATGTGGTAGTATTGTCAAAGTTATGGCTTGCAAGAAAATTTACTGATGAGACCAGAAGTACCAAGATAGGGCTCCCCTTCACATCTCTCAGAAATTCTCAACAACTCTAAAATACCCTACCCTTGTCTCAGCATTATTAATCTTTCTTCTTACCACTCACTGCTCTCCCGAAGTTAAAAGAGTCTTTACACTTACATTACGCTGCACTATGTAAAGTATTCATTATAAAAACGCATGATTCCTTCAGATGCATACTTAACAAGAAAACTTTATGTAATAACGAATTCTTGGCTTAAAACAAATTTGAGGTACTTTGAAATCTGCACAGTCAGGACCCTGTTCAAATCTGTACTTGTGCTATGGTAATGTGCTGATTATGATCCAAGAGTGCACCCTGCTGGTCATTTACAGACTTTCCATTTGGATATATAAAAATAAATTGAATATAAGCTACTGAATTTAATATTAAATATAAATAATAAGTATTCAAGATAAAACTTTTAAAACCTCTGTAATACTGAGATGTAACAATAAAAGAGTCAATTTATAATTATTTTTAGAAAATTAAGCTCTTTTTGCAACATACCCATTTGATTAAAATACATATTTTAGGACATGGATATAATTGCCAATAAAATGAGATCAACACTGAAAATCAGTACTGCAATTAATTAGTATTACGATATTTTACCAAGCATAATTTTGTGATGATTCTATCCTTTCCCCTGTCTATTTGAATGTCCAAAGTCAGTTTGTAACCAGAGCAAATGTGAAATCCATGTTGTATTTGGACACAGCACATGATTTTTCCTTTGGCCAGCCAGGAATTATTTGTGCATGTTTAGAGTTTACTGTCCCAAATGCATCAATTAGAGTCTACAACCAGCCATTTTGTCCACTACATACCATTTTTCTATCTAATTTCCTGTGCAAATCATAGATCTTAATAGGGCTGCTTTTACCAAGTTCTCAAAGACACAGTGTTGCTATACTGGAGAGTTTACAAGCAAGCCAAACTGCATATTGCTCACTGGGGAAAGTTTGCCTTATGGCGAGCACGATATCTGTTGCAACACAAACTTTCAAATTCAGACATCCAATTTTTATTTAGGTCTCTGTTAAATGGGTAGTCACTAGACATGTTTGACATTCCAACATCATCAAACTACATCACTGTGTACTGCTCAGCCTTGTCTTTTGTTTAAGTAAGTGGGTTTCAAGATGACTGGAGTTGCTTGTCCGTAGCTGACTCAGAGGGAGTAATGTTAACATGGTTGAATAGATGGGATTGCTTGAATGGGTACCAAGTTCACAGCATCGGAAGCAGATTCCAAAATGCTAACTGTCAGATTTTACAAAGGTGGTAAAAGGGTTGGCAACAAGACTACTCCCAAAAGACTTTTTGAATGCAGTTAGCCTCAATTTTAACATGCTTTAGAGATTTAACTATCGGTGGTTAGGTTTATTAGGTCTTGTGAAATGTTTCCATTTTAGCTAGCTGAAAATAGCCCCACAGAACAGCCAATTGCCACTAGAGCAGTGCCTGAAATCAGGCTCCCTGGAGTTCAGGATCAAGCCCATCCCATTACTACAACTGGGCTCCCTCATGGATCAGCAATCTGCAACCCGCCCTCCTACCCCACCCTCCCCCATACCTGACACAGGGCTGGAAGCCCCTGGATTAAGTCCTGGTGAAAGCATCTGGGTTCAGAAATCATCCCTGCATTCATGTCAGAAATCACTCCCTCCAGGTACAGAACCCAGCTCCTCCACAAACATCACTCCCCTACCCGCCATCCATCACCCCTACCCCATCCTTCTATACCCCTTACGACCCAACCACTCACCATCCCACTGCCCCACCCCCTCCCCCTTCCTGATCACTCGCCAGTCCCTACAAATCCAACTTTATGCCAAGGAAAGTATAAATCCCTTGTACTGAAACCATCAGTGTGCACCGTGATGATATAAAATGGTAGAGATTTGTTTAAGGGCTCATAAGGATTTACATCAATAGGCAAGAGAAAGGGAACCAGTGCCGGATGAGTTAAAAAGATAGGCTGCACATTATAAAGTTCTAAAAGATTAATGAGCTTAATGTATGTTTTTATTCTCTGAATTTTAAATAAACTAATGTTCTTCTATTTACTATTTGTCGAATTTATGGTTTAACTCTGGCTCTTAACTCTACAACTTTTCCCCTTGTCTTGGCAGTAGCAAGACAAGAGCAGCTTACATTGCTAGAAATGCAACCATGTTGACATTTGGCCTGAATAAATGGTGAACAGCGGAATAACCTGATGAATGTTTGCCACTTCTTGTGGCTTCTGTTCTCCAAAGTATAATGACCCAACACAAAATTCAGATTTCCCTTGCTGGTGCAGAATTAAGTACTGAAATGATGAAGAAAAGAACTAAGTGTTCCTAAGTTGCTGGGGAACTAATTCCCAAACCTAGAAATGTAGCTCAACCATATGGACTTACAGATGAGGGAAACCAATAATCTCCTATTTTCTCATCAACAGATTTGCTGCACAGTTATTTCTGAAGTTATTCACAGTTTCAATCTCCATCTCTCTGTCTCTAGGTCCATAATAACTGTTGACCACTCTGTGAAGAATAAAGCCCCAAGGCTGTCCTTGCCAGTTTGAGTTTAACTTGAAATGTTTAAAGTAATGATCTTGTTTGACCTTTTACAACTTGGAAACAATTTATAGGGTTGGGGAATAAAGCAAGGAACTAGGATTAATTGTATAGCTCCAGCAAAACTTTGGCACAGTTATGATATTTTAAATCATTTCCTCCTGTTTTGTGTTAGTCTATGATTCCACATGTTTATAAAGCTCTGTAGGATTATCTTTCATATGATTTACATCGAGGCTGAAAAGGTTAAGCCTTTCCATATCTTTCTGCATCACTCAAAACCCCGTTTTTAGGCTTCCAGCACCATCAGTGCCTCTCTTGTTCCTTAGTGACTAAAATTGGACATAGTACTCAGTGTGTGTGTTGGGTTTGTGGCTTCAATTAAGAGGAAGTTTAGGCAATATGTAAGTGACAAACCTGAAAGTTAGCATTTTGAAGGCAGCTTGATGATGTTCCATTTTTCACCATGTTGCCAATCCTGCTCATTCAACCATGTTAACATAACTCCCTCTAAGTCAGCCACAGACAAGCAACTCCTGTCAGCTTGGAACCCATTTATTAAAAGAGAAGTCAAAGCAGAGCAGAGCATAGGGAGGTAGGAATGATGAACATGTTTAGTAACTGGGAGTGCTGCTCCTGGATTGCAACCAGACAATGTTTGAATTGAAATTGCTTTATTAGCACATTTACTCAAATGAGAACAGTGAAAATTTTACAAGTCATCACATTATGGTGTCATCTTAGTTACAAAGATATCGAGGAAAAGATTCTTATGAACAAATTCTTAGGAAAATATAATTGGAAAATTGAAGAAATGAAAAGTTCAGCATTACAGATTATAGGGATAAATTAGAAAAAAAACAAATCATTCATAGAATCACTACAGTGTGGAAACAGGCCATTCAGCCCAAGAAGTCCACACCGATCCTCCAAAGAATAACCTACTCAGACCCATTCCCCTATCCCATTACTCTACATTTAACCCTGACTAATGCATCTAACCTACACATGCCTGAATACTATGGGCAATTTAGCATGGCCAATTCACATAATTGGCACATCTTTGGACCTTTTGGAGGAAACTGAAGCAGCCAGAAGGAACCCACACGGACATGGGGAGAATGTAGAAATTCCACACAGACAGTCACCTGATGCTGGAATCAAACCTAGGTACTTGCTAACCAATGAGCCACCGTGCCACCTGAATAACTGAATAGCTGAATAACAGTCTTCCTAACCAGACCATGCCGGCTCCTAGCCTTCAGTAACCGAAAGAGAACCTCCTCGCCACCGTCTGCGCCAGACCCACTAATGTAGGAGTTGCCCCACTTTAGGTGTCATCTCTTCGCCACTGGGCCTACCATGCTGATAATGCTGAACACACAGTTACCCCACAACCAGTAGGCCCTAGCTCTACTGCTGCTGCCACCTCACTGCTCCAAGCCTATCCCGACCACAACCAGGAGGTCCCAACTCCACCGCTACCTTCACCTCACTGCTCTGGGCCTATCCTGATCACAGCCAGGAGGTCCCCAGCCCTGCCGCTGCCTCTACCTCACCGCTCCAGGCTTATCCTGACCACACCCAAGAGGCCCCAGCTCCGCTGCCTTCACCTCACTGCTCCGGGCCTATCCTGACCCCAACCAGGAGGTCCCAGTTCAGCCACTGCCTTCACCTCACCGCTGCGGGCCTATCCTGACCACAACCAGGATGTCCCAGCTCCACGGTCTCCACCCCATCACTCCGGGCCTATCCTGACCCCAACCAGGAGGCCCCAGTTCAGCCACTGCCTTCACCTCACCGCTGCGGGCCTATCTTGATCACATCCAGGAGGCCCCAGCTCCACTGCCTCCATCTCACTGCCCCAGGCCTATCCTGACCACAACCAGGATGTCCCAGCTCCACGGTCTCCACCTCATCACTCCGGGCCTATCCTGACCACAACCCGGAGGCCTCAGCTCCATCGCTGCCTTGATGACACCAGGAGTCATGATACATAGGAACATAGGAATCAGGGCCATAGCTCTGCCTTGGATCTTGACTCCAGTCAATCAAAACTCTATCTAACTCTTGAATAAATTCAATGACCCAGCTCCACTGATTTCCGGGGAAGAGAATTCAATATATTAACAACTCTCTGACATAAGTAATTTTCTCCTCATCTCAGTCCTTCTTAAAACATAGCATTAGTGTGGAGTGTTGGAAAAGTGCAGCAGGCCAGGCAGCATCAGAGGAGGAGGAAAATCGACACTTTGGGCAAAAGGCCTTCATCAGGAATGTCGATTTTCCTGCTCCTTGGATGCTGCCTGACAAGCTGTGCTTTTCCAACACTCCACACTAATCTAGTCTCTGATATCCAGCATCTGCAGTACCCACTTCTGCCTACCATTCTTAAAACCTGTCTACTTGTCCTCCACAACAACAAACATCCCTTCGGTATCCACTCCGCCAAATCCCCTTGAGCTCTTATATGTTTCAATAAGACTGACTCACATTCTCTTTTTTCTGTCCAGAAGTGCTTTTACACACAGCAAATTCTTTTTCCCCATCATCAAATCATCAGTGTTCTTTTTCATTTGTAACCATCATCAGTAAATGCTTTCCAGTTGATTGATTTACATGTAAAACATGTTAACAGCAATGTAGATCATCAAAGATGAGCGTCTCATTCTTCTAAAACTCCAATGCAGATGGGCCTAACCAGTTCAACCTTCTTCAGAAGTTGAGTCTCATTCCAGGACAAAGTTGAGTGAAACTTCTCTAAACTACTTCAAAAATAAGTATACTGTTCATCAAATGAGAAATCTGAAATTGTACACAACCCTCTGACTGTGGTCTCACCAATGTCCTTAACAGCTACAGTAAAATTTCTTTATTTTTATATTTCATTCCCCTTGCCATAAATGTCAACATTCCATTTGCCTTCCTAATTTCTTACTTTTCCTCATAAAATATCCTAATGTAATTCATGAACAGAACCCCAAGTTCCCTCTGTACCACTAATTGCTGCAATCCTTTTCCATTTAAATAGTATACTAATTTTCTGTTCTTTCTGTTAAAGAGCAAAAGTTCAAATATTTTGACATTATGCTCAATCTGGCAATTTTTTGCTCTCTCATTGAACTTATCCATGTTCCTTTCCAGACTTTCTCCCTCCTTTTTGACAAAGTTACATTGCTAACGATGATGAGTCATCAGCAAATCTAGCTACCATACATTTGATCCCTTTATCCATGTCACTCATATAAAATGTAAATAGTTGAGACCCCTGCACTGATGCCTAACATTCTGTACTCATTGCAGCTTGCTACTGCACAAAAGACCCATTATTTCCTACTTTTTGTTTCCTGTTAGTCAACCACTTCTTTATCCATACTTATATGTTGCCCAGAGTACAATACACTCTTATCATATACAGTAAGTTTTGATGTGGTGTCTTATCAAGAGGATAAGACACTCTTCGCAGCAAAAGTCCGAAAGAAGCTGGACAATGTCATTGAGTTGTACAGCACAGAAACAGATCATTTGGTCCAACTTGTCCATGCTGACCAGATGTCCTAAATAAATGTAGTCCCATTTGCCAGGATTTGGCCCATAGCCCTCTAAACCCTTCCTACTGATGTACCCAGCCGAATACCTTTTAAATGTTGTAATTGTACCAGTCTCCATCACTTCCTCTGGCAGCTCATTCCATACACGTACCATTTTCAGTGTGAAAAAGTTGCCTTTTAGGTCTCTTTTAAATCTTTCCCCTCTCAGCTTAAACCTATGCCCTCTAGGTTTGAATTCACCTGCTTTTGGAAAAAGACCTCGGCTATTCACCCTGTCCATGCCTGTCATGATTGTATAAACCTCTATGAGGTCACCCCTCTGCCTTCGACGCTCCAGTGAAAATATCCCCAGCCTATTCAGCCTTTCCCTGTAGTTCAAATACTCCAACCTCAGCAACATCCTTGTAAATCTTTTCTGAACCCTTTCAAGTTTAACAATATCCTTCCTATAACATGTGTCAGACAAATGAAAGGAAAAGAGTTGGGCATCCTGAAGTAACAGAAGTGGTGTCACTTCATAAGAATGCAATGAGATAAGAATTAGTCTGTGCCAGATTTGTTCCCAAAGCTCACATTAACTAAGCAGAAAAGCTTTGGACCACCCTGAGATTGGCAACTAGTCCTCACTGATATATTCACAATGTACTGCCAGTGTTAGCTGCATTCCCACGTGCTCTCCCCATAATTTTGGGTCAATGACAGATGCACTTCCTGGCTGTACAGAATTTGTTTTAAAATGTACGTTAATGGCTGCAAAGTTCTCTGATAAATCAATAACCAATGTCACTAAATGAATGATGGTGAGACCTACAGTTCCAATTGTTGATTTGGACACACGAATGACACGGCCGTGTATTGTATTGCCACTGCTGGTTGGTGTTATCTAACTTGCAAATTGATATCTGCATCTGATCCTTCTTCGAGAGATTATTGCTCAAATAAGTCAACAGTGAACTGAAGATCTGCAGCACACTTCCATCAGGAAGAAAGTATTGTTTGTACTTGTCAGCCTAACTGCTGGCTGAAATGCTTTGCATCCAGATTCTTCTTGGCATTAGCATGTGACCTTTGCCACATTAGCAGCTGTGTATCACTATATCAAGAAGGACAGTGATCTGAACAGGCTCTGTTCAGAGGAGCTGCAGAATTTTTATCGTCCCCAATTGAAGCAAACAAAGAGAACTATAGTTCACACATTGGCAGTGTTTCCACACATAGAAGCAGCAATTGAAGGAATCCATGCAATATTCAAAGCCCCAGATGAGTTTTATGAATAGGAACAACTTTCATTCCATGGATATCCACTTGGTGTGAAATGCCAATCAGCTGATCCTGCATTCAATGCCAGTATGCAGGAGGCAACCCTGGTGACGCGAAGCCATATATCCAGATGATTGATTGCAGCCGACTGCCAGCCTGTGCAATCATGGTGTTTGATGTTTGTAAGACATTCATAAACAGAAGGGCTGTGTAGCTGCAAGAGTTGCAGTCCCCTTTTAGATGCATGGCCAAGTTTGAAGGAACTCTGTTCTATTGCCCAGCGAGAGGCTGCAGAATCATTGCAGCTTTTGTCTATTACGTTGAAGCAAAGCTAGTTTCTAAAAGCAAAACACAGCAAGCATAAAGCCATTAAAAACCCTCTCACTCCATGCAGGGAGTAGCAGTAAGCAGTCAGAGCAAGTACACTGCAACTGAAAAGTGCAGATGTTTGTTTTTACAAGGTTTAATCTTTTTAAACTTCTCTTCATGGGTGCCTGTTTTACCTGGGCACACTTGCATATCACTCACAGCCAAAAACATCTGCCAAATGTCTTCATAAGAGAGTAGTTTATAATCCCTGCTCCCATTATGCCACTGCCTATCCTGAAAGATGACTTCCTAGATTAGACTATATGATCCATAATTAGTGAGTTTAAAGATGAAATGGCACAGAAAATCCTGCAGGTAGCCCTTCCTCTCACCACAGACCTGTCTGAAATATTGTGGGGATGATGAAGCTTTGGGTCATCCACTCACAGTTGCGCTTACCGTGACCTGGAAGTGGCCAGTTACTGGTTACCTAAGGGTTTCATTCTGTCCTGTGAGTATCTTATAGGGAGGTACATCATGTGGTTAGACTAGCAGCACGGGCAGGTGTTGAGCAAAGAGGTAAATCCTGCTTCAAGGCCTTCTGTACCCAGTAGAGGACTAGCCTCTCCCAGGTCATCTCTCTCTTCAAATCTATCCCCTGGCCACTCCTGGTGCAACTGCTGTGACGACGGAATTTCTGGCTATTCCATTGACCAGCAGTTCCCTGTTCCAAACTTTCTGCTAAGGTAGTGGTGGAGCTCTTGCCTTAACACTGCTCATAGAATTACATTGCTGTGGGAGACATGTTAGAATCACATACAGGTTTTAGCTGAAGGATGCAGAGACCATCCTGTAATATCCTGCCAATCAACTTAAGGAAACAGGCTCCAGAAGGATCAAAATCAACTCGGTAAAAACAATGACTGCAGATGATGAAGGGCTTTTGCCCGAAACGTCAATTTCGAAGCTACTTGGATGCTGCCTGAACTGCTGTGCTCTTCCAGCACCACTAATCCAGAATCCAGAAGGATCAGTTTCCAGAAGCTTTATTCCTGTAGCGCCAAAGGTTCCAGACTCACATTTAAAGCTTCCTCACAACAGTCATTGGGGGGAGCCTTAGGGCAGCAATAGCATTATATCCCTTTCTAGAATGACAGGGACATATACTCCCACATTTTGCTGCCTGTCAATGTTGGGCACAAAGAATAAAAACCATACTGGACTACACAGGTTAATGCTTGTTCCTCTTCCCACAGATTCTACTGGAGTTTCTCCAGCAATCTCTGAGTTTGTGTTAATGTCATTAGGAGTAGTTTATGGCATTCTAATACCACCCTGAAACTTCCCAGTTCTTTTCCATGTTATGGGAATGCTCATGGAATGTCTTGCAGAAAACGTTTAGGAGATCCTTCAATGTGGGCATTGTCTGAAGCGTACCTGTATCATTTTCCTCGGCTGCTCATGAAATCGAATCTCCTGAATCATAGCTCTTTTGAAGATTTGGCCTCCAAGATTAGGTTCCACAACCCCTATTCACCCAGATTTTCATTCTGACTATTTCTCAATGTTTCACCTAATGGTAGCCCCAGACTTACCAGCTCCTTCCTCCTAAGTTGATATCTCTTAGCTGGTGTTTTCCCAGTCATTGAAGAAGAAAAAAGCATTTGAGATTGTGACATGGAGTGCACTGAGTCAAGGAAAACCACAGACATGCATTAGCAAGGAAGGTATCGTAGCATCCACATTAGCTTGAGATAATTAGCTTGAGAAACAGACAGATGAGTTAACTCCAGGAAAGGTAAGAGAGGTAGGCAGGTAGTGCAGGAGTCTTCTGTGGCTATCCCCATTTCAAACAAGTATGCTGTTTTGGTGTTTTGCTGATTAAATTGCTAGATTAGTATTTCAGATGCTTGGAGTAAGAATCCAGAGAACCTAAGTTAAAATTTGACCAAAAATCACTCAAAAATTTTAAAAATAAAGAAAAAAATCAGTAGAAATGATCTTGAAACTGTTGGATTAATAAAGTTTGTTCAATAAAGTCCTTTCGGCAAGGAAACTGGCCATCCTTACCAGGTTTGGCTATTCCTAACCACATACCAATGTGATTGACACTTAGCTGCCCTCTAGAAATAAATAATAAATGGTAACCTTGTCAACAATGTCCACAACTGGGAACAAATCACAAAAAACATGCCTCAGCAATATTATTGTAATGGTACGCAAGACTCCTTCATCCAAACAGGAACTGTTTTTGGACCAAGCTTCAGCCAAAGGAGTGGAGGCAAAACATTAAATTAATCAAAATCCAAACAAGTAACGAGAATGATATTTTTGCACACTGAATGAGCTAAGAAGAGATAAGGCAGGTCTCCTTCATCTGTGTTTATCTTGTAATTTGGCTGAACTGCAATTGTGCATTCTTATGAATACATTTGAAAAAGGTCTAGCGTCAATCATTCTACTCTAGCACTTAAAAATGACAGACTTTTAACTCACTTTTGTTACATAGAGAGAAATTCTGGACCTCTACTTGTTTTTGGTTACCATTGATTTGTTTTCCGTTTTGTTTCAATAGAATCTTAAAGCTGTGCAGAGCTAAATATTCATTAGACTTGGGAGCCCTGAGTGAAAGCATCGAACACAAAGAGGGGAAATGTGCAATTTCCCACCATTGATATAGCTCACCTTTCATTTGAACAGAACCCCATTAAATAAGAACTCAAACTACTAAATACTAATAATTAGAGGAAACCCTTGAGAATATTTGAATGCATCATTTTCTTATTTAATAATATTTTATTTTGTTATATGAATAATTACACAAAATTCCTCACTCCAATATCTGTTTAAACATGAAAGGGAAACCCAGAACCTTGTGTGGTACAATACTGGGCAAATACTTAATGTATTCATATAAATGAGGACTTTACAAGAGCAAGGGGGTGTAATGGATGGCAGTTATAGGAAGGGAGAAGCAGACAGATGAGTTAACTCCAGGAAAGGTAAGAGAGGTAGGCAGGTAGTGCAGGAATCTTCTGTGGCTATCCCCATTTCAAACAAGTATGCTGTTTTGGAAAATGTAAGGGGTGATAGATTCTCGGGGGAATGTAGCACAAACAACCAAGTTTCTGGTATCAAGACTGGCCCTAATGTAATGAGAGGTACATCGGGCTTCAAACGATTGATTGCATTAGGACACTCTAGTCAGAGGCACAGCAAGCATCAAAAAATCCAAATGGTTTGGTGCTTTCCTGGTGCCAGGTTGAAGAATGTCTCAGAGATGGTGCAGAATGTTCTCAAGGAGGAGAGAGACCAGCAGGAGGTCATTGTACACATTGGAACCAATGACATAGGAAGGGAAAAGGTTGAGATTCTGAAGGGAGATTACAAAGAGTTAGGCAGAAATTTAAAAAGGATGTCCTCAAGGGTTGTAATATCTGGATTATTCCCGGTGCTATGAGCTAGTGAGGGCAGGAATAGGAGGATAGAGCAGATGAATGCATGGCTGAGGAGCTGGTGTATGGGAGAAGGATTTACGTTTTTGGATCATTGGAATCTCTTCTGGGGTAGAAGTGACCTGTACAAGAAGGATGGATTGCCCCTGAATTAGAAGGGGACTGATATACTGGCAGGGAGATTTGCTAGAGCTGCTCAGGAGGATTTAAACTAGTAAGGTAGGTGGGTGGGACCCAGGGAAATAGTGAAGAAAGAGATCAATCTAAGACTGGTACAGTTGGGAAAAGAAGCGAGTCAAACAGTCAGGGCAGGCAGGGGCAAAGCAGAGAACGAGGTAGGACTGATAAATTAAACTGTATTTACTTCAATACAAGAGGCTGAGCAGGGAAGGCAGAGTATGGTTAGGAACATGGAACTGGGATACCATAGCAAGTACAGAGACTGGCTCAGGGATGGATAGGACTGGCAGTTTAATGTTCCGGGATACAAATGGTACAGGAAGGATAGAAAAGGAGGCAAGAGAGGAGGGCGAGTGACGTTTTTGATAAGAGATAGCGTTACAGCTGTACTGAGGGAGGATATTCCTGGTAATATATCCAGGGAAGTTATTTGGGTGGAACTGAGAAATAAGAAAGGGATGATCACCTTACTGGGATTGTATTACAAACCCCCTAATAATCAGGGAGAAATGGAGAAACAATTTTGTTAGGAAATCTCAGCTATCTCTAATAATAGGATGCTTATGGTAGGGGATTTTAACTTTCCAAACATATACTGGGACTGCCACAGTGTTAAGGGTTTAGATGGAGAGGAATTTGTTAAGTGTGTACAAGAAGATTTTCTGATTCAGTATGTGGATGTATCTTGACCTACTCTTGGGAAATAAGGCAGGGCAGGTGACTGAGGTGTCAGTGGGGGAGCACTTTGGGGCCAGCGACCATAATTCTATTAGTTTTAAAATAGTGATGGAAAAGGACAGACCAGATCTAAAAGTTGAAGTTCTAAATTGGAGGAAGGTTAATTTTGACGGTATTGGGCAAGAACTTTGAAAAGCGGATTTGGGGCAGATGTTCGCAGGTCAAGGAACAGCTGGAAAATGGGAAGCCTTCGGAAATGAGAAAACGAGAATCCAACGACAGTATATTCCTGTTAAGGTGAAAGGAAAGACTGGTAGGTGTCAGGAATTCTGGATGATGAGAGAAATTTGAGAGTTTGGTTAAGAAAAAGAAGGAAGCATATGTCAGGAATACATCAACTAAATCCTTAGAAGAGTATAAAGGCAGTATGAGTAGATTTACGAGGGAAATCAGGATGGTAAAAGGGGGACATGAGATAGCTTTGGCAAATAGGGTTAAGGAGAATCCAAAGGGATTTTATAAATACATTAAGGACAAAAGAATAACTAGGGAGAGAATAGGCCCCCTCAAAGATCAGCAAGGCAGCCTTTGTGTGGAGCCACAGGAGATAAGGGGCATAGCAAACGGGTATTTTGCATCAGTGTTTACTGGGGAAAAGGACATGGAAGATATAGACTGTAGGGAAATAAATGGTGACATCTTAAAAAATGTCCATATTACAAAGGAGGAAGTGCTGGGTGTCTTGAAATGTATAAAGGTGAATAAATCCCCAGGACCCGATCAGGTGTACCCTAGAACTCTTTGGGAAGTGATGGAAGTGATTACTGGGCCTCTTACTGAGATATTTGTATCATCGATAGTCACAGGTCAGGTACCGGAAAACTGACAGCTGTCTAACATGGTATCACTATTTGAGAAACGTGGTAAGGACAAGCCAAGGAACTATAGACCAGAAAGCCTGACGTCAGTGGTGGGCAAGTTGTTGGAGGAAATCCTGAGGGACAGGATTTACACTTATTTGGAAAGGCAAGAACTGATTAGGGATAGTCAACATGGCTTTGTGCGTGGGAAATCATGTCTCTTGAAATTGATTGAGTTTTTTGAAGAAAAAACAAAGAGGATTGATGGGGGCAGAGCTGTGGATGTGATCTATATGGACTATTATAAGGTGTTTGACAAGGTTCCCCTTGGGAGACTGGTTAGCAAGGTTAGATCTCATGGAATTCGGAAGAACTAGCCATTTGGACACAGAACTGGCTTGAAAGTAGAAGACAGAGGGTGGTGGTGGAGGGTTGTTTTTCAAACTGGAGACCAGTGGAGTGTCACAAGGATCGGTGCTGGGTCCACTACTTTTCGCCATTTATATAAATGATTTGAATGTGAACATAGGAGGTACAGTTAGTAAGTTTGCAGATGACACCAAAATTGGAAGTGTAGTAGGTAGCAAAGAAGGTTACCTCAGATTACAATGGGATCTTCATCAGATGGGTCAATGGGCTGAGGAGTTGCAGATGGAGTTTAATTTAGACAAATGCAAAGTGCTGCATTTTGGAGAGGCAAATCGGGGCAGGACTTATACACTTAATGGTAAGGTCCTGGGGACTGTTGCTGAACAAGAGACCTTGGAGTGCAGGTTCATAGCTCCTTGAAAGTAGAGTGGCAGATGGAAGGTTAGTGAAGAAAGCGTTTGGTATGCTTTCCTTTATTGATCAGAGTATTAAGTATAGGAGTTGGGAGGTCATGTTGCAGCTGTATAGGACATTGGTTAGGCTACTTTTGGAATATTGCCTGCAAGTATGGTCTCCTTCCTATTGGAAGGATGTTGTGAAACTTGAAAGGGTGCAGAAAAGATTTCCAAAGATGTTGCCAGGGTTGGAGGATTTGAGCTATAGGGAGAGGCTGAATAGGCTGGGGCTGTTTTCCCTGGAGCATCGGAGGCTGAGGGGTGACCTTATAGAGGTTTACAAAATCATGAGGGGCATGGGGAGGGGAAATAGACAACATCTTTTCCCTGGAGTGGGTGAGTCCAGAACTAGAGGCATAGATTTAGGGTGAGAGGGGAAAGATTTAAAAGGGTCCTAAGGGGCAACGTTTTCAGGCAGAGGGTAATGCGTGTGTGGATTGAGCAGCCAGACGAAGTGGTGGAGGCTGGTACAATTGCAACATTTAAAAGGTATTTGGATGGGTATATGAATAGAAAGGGTTCGAGGGATATGGGAAAAGTGTGGGCAAATGGGACTAGATTAGGTTAGGATATCTGGTCGGCATGGACGAGTTGGATCAAAGAGTGTGCTTCTGTGCTGTACTTTCCTATGATTCTATAACAGCTTTTGGTCCACAACTTTAATTAAAGCATTAATGGTATAACTGGAATAGTGTCAAAAACATATTGCTGATTGATTAGAGTAGCAAAAAAAAAGATGCATGCAAATTATTCATCTATTAATAATGCCAGCCCCAATTTCTAGACTGTTTCTAAAATATACAGTTGACTGCAGACAAACTAAATACAATAGGTTTCTGATCTATGCCCGTATCAGCAGTGAGAAAGCACACGTTGGATGTACTTGTGGAATTTAAGCATGAAGGCATGAACCACAGTGACACAGGGCACACATGATGGAAAACATAAATAAGCTAAGATAGCACAGCACGTTAACATACAATGGAATTCCATGGCTGAATACAAAGCAAAATTATGTTTGCCAATACAATTGGAAAGTTTGGCATGTTCACATTATGATAACTTCCCAGTTGTCCAAAAATTAATATTCTGATTTATCATTTCTGCTGGAATGAAGGAGTGGAGCGTTTTAGTAGCTCTTATGAGCTGAATTTTAATTATTTTTAGCTAAGCCCAAGTGTGTCATATGTTTTGATGGGTTTGGAGCCGCATCTTGCTGCACCTTTCCAAACTCTCTCCAGCCCTATGGTGTTTTTCATGTCCAATTTCTGCCCCAATTTAGCAACTGCTGCTTCTGGGACAACTTGTCACTTTATGGATATCCGAGAATCCACTGGTATCCCTTGCACCCACACCATATTTAAAACCAATTGTGCACCCAGATAAGCACTGTCAGTCAAGAGTTGCCTGCGTGGCTCCTGACAATTTGTCCCAGACATGGCAGACAGGGAGAAATTAGCAGCCTCATAAAAATGTTAATCAAAGTAGGTACTCCCCTTTGCAATTTCATAAGTGTTCCTCTGTTGAACTGAGTTCATTATTCATTGTTGGATCTCAAACAAGCATTCATAATGAGACCATCTGGAAAAACATATGTCTGGCCATCAGTTCAACCTGCTGCTGCTGCTGATTTCATTGCCAGATGCCTTAGAGTGAGATTTGAAAAACATGTTTGCTTATTTTGTCAGTCTAAAGAGCATTCCAAAGACTTTTCAGTGTTATTATATAGTTTATTGGCTCTGCATTGGCACATTGATTAATACTGGATTCTTGAAAAGTGGATGTGGAAGAGAGTGGGGTAGTAGAAAAATCATGACGTGGTAATGGAAAGGCTGTGGAAGGGACTTGGAGGTTAAGGAGATGTCGTGGTTGGAAGGTGATCTGTGGGACATGGAGGTAACATAAGTGATATTAGGGGGCATGAAGTGTGCATGGGGAAAGTAAGGGCAGATTGGGACTATAAAGGGGCATTAGTAAGCTATTTTAAATGTATCTGTCAAAAGGTTCCTAACTCCATAACAGGCTTCTTCCAGAATCCATGAACTGACTTAGCTGATAGTGTTCTCACAACCTTCAGGAACCCTTAGGATAATTCTATGTGAAGGGTAAAGGTACCAAGGGATGATTGAAATTCCAGCTGGAATTTAACTTGTGAAGCTGACGTCACTTGAAGTTGACCCACCATTTTTGCCACCTGGGCAAAAATGGCAGGCAGTGGGAATGACCTGTAAACTTCTTGCCCCCATCCCCATTTTGGCCTTTAGCTGCAGTTTTACACAGTGACAAGAGAGAAAAATCTGATGTAATCTGACCCATCATAATTTACCATTTGTGTATGAAGAAAGCACTGGTCCAACTACGTACTGTAGGAATCCCACCAAAATGCAACAGATGCTATTTGTAAAAATGCTACTATTTTTCAATTATAATACTTGGATTATTTTTCGTGTTGATAATGCTTTCCTTGTTGGAAAGTCATGTTAATTTGCCCTTTTATCATGTGAGAAAATAGATGATCTGTTCCCAGCTTTCTGCTGATGCAAATCCCAATCTAGACAACAAAGTTTGGTTGGATGGAATGACTCACCCTAACTACGTGACTCCATGGAGAGCTGACTGTATGTTGTATTGTAAGCAAAAATTCACATCCTAAAACCCTTCACACATGCAGGATGCAAAATACATTGTTTTTCACACTGGGTGATTTAATTATTTTCCAAACTGCTTTGTACTTAAGAAAATATAATTTATGATTACAATTTTTTTCTCACAGTTATGATGCATGCTAATTCTACTCTAAGGAAGTCATGATTTGGAGATGCCAGTGTTGGACTGAGGTGTACAAAGTTAAAAATCACACAACACCAGGTTATAGTCCAACAGGTTTATTTGGAAGTATAGCTTTCGGAGCGCTGCTCCTTCATCAGGTGATTGTGGAGTATAAGATTGTAAGACACAGAATTTATAGCAAAAGTGTACAGTGAGATGTGACTGAAATTATATATTGATAAAGACCTGGACTGTTTGTTAAGTCTCGCATCTTTTAGAATGACCATGTTGGTTTCAGTTCTTTCATATTTAAATCGCAGAACCTTTTTAAAGTTACATTCTCAAGTGAACTTTAACAATTGGTGTCATGTCGGCCCAGATAATGCATTTAAGGTGTAAGATGCCCTGTGTGAGACTGTCGGTGCCGGAATGGTCAGACTGATGCTAATCTAAAAAATGGATTTACAGGATCTTACATGGATTCACGCAGTTTTTGAGCAAAATATAATGTAATTCTGCAAGTACAAATTCACCCCACAAACCTATATAAGTATGTGTGCATGTGGGGGTGAGTATCTGTGAGAGAATGTGTGTATGTGTGTGAGTGTAAAGGGGTATAAGTATGAGAGAGGGTGTGTTTTAGAGTGTGGGAGTGTATGTGTGAACATATGACAGAGGTCTGCATGAGTGTATAGGTCTGTAGGAGTGTGTGTGTGTAGGAGTGTCTGTGTCGGTCTGTGTGTGTGTAGTGCAATGGGATCTCCTGTAGTGTGACATGAACCCAAGGTCCAGGTTGAGACCATCCCCATGGGTACCGAACTTGGCTATCAGTCTCCTATCGGCTACTTTACATTGTTGCCTGTCCCGAAGTCCACCTTGGAGGACGGTCACCTGAAGGTCCAAGGCCGAATGTCCCAGACTGCTGAAGTGTTCTCCGAATGGGAGGGAACACTCCTGTCTGTTGATTGTTGTACGGTGTCCATTTATCCATTGCCTCTGCTTGGTCTCGCCAGTGCATCCTTGCATCAGGGCCAGTGCATCAGGGCATCCTTGCCTGCAGCGTATGAAATAGACAACGTTGGCTGAGTTACATGAGTACCTGTCACATATATGCTGGGAGATGTATCAAAGCGTAATGGTGGTATCCGTGTTGACATTCTGACACGTCTTGCAGCGTCTACCATGACAAGGTTGTATGATGTTGTCCTGAAAGTCGGGCAGTTTGCTATGAGCAATGATCTGTTTGAGGTTTGGTGGTTGTTTAAAGGTGAGAAGTGGAGATGCAGGAAGGTCTTGGCGAGGTGCTCATCCTTATTGATGATCCCTGGAATGGTAGGTCTAACATAAGAGGAATGGCTGAGGATCCTGGGATTGTATTCATTGGAGTTTAGAAGATTAAGGGGAGACCTAATAGAAACTTACAAGATAATACATGGCTTGGAAAGGGTGGACGCTAGGAAATTGATTCCGTTAGGCGAGGAGACTAAGATCCATGGACACAGCCTTAGAATCAGAGGGGGTAAATTCAGAACAGAAATGCGGAGACATTTCTTCAGCCAAAGAGTGGTGGGCCTGTGGAATTCATTGCCACAGAGTGCAGTGGAGGCCAGGACACTAAATGTCTTCAAGGCAGAGATTGATAAATTCTTGATATCACAAGGAATTAAGGGCTACGGGGAGAATGCGGGTAAGTGGAGTTGAAATGCCCATCAGCCATGATTGAATGGAGAAGTGGACTCGATGGGCCGAATGGCCTTACTTCCACTCCTATGTCTTATGGTCTTATGGATATTGTGCACAACAAAGGGTACCCTGTCGGTTGCAGCTCGTGTCTGTCTCTGTCTCCTGAGGTTTCTCGCTGTGGCATGTCGGAACTGGTGGTTAATCAGCTGAGCATCATACCCCATTCTTATGAGGGTGTCCTTGAGTACTTCCAGGTGCCTGTCATGTTCCTTCTCATCTGAACAGATCCTGTGTACGCGTAGGGCTTGTCCTTGGGGATGGCTGTTTTCATATGTGGCTACAGGGATGGTGCAGGAGGGAGGGATTTCGGTACTTGGATAACTGGGGTTCTTTCTGGGGAAGGTGGGACCTCTATAAACAGGATGGTCTGCACCTGAACTTGAGGGGCACCAGTATCCTTGGGGGGAGGTTTGCTAGTGCTCTTGGGGGGGGTTTAAACTAACTCTGCAGGGGCATGGGAACCTAGACTGTAGCTTTAGGGTGCAGGACCTGGAGTGTAGGGAGGTTAGGAATATGGCATCAATCTTAAAGGAGGGTGCCTGTAAATAGAAGAGTGGTTTGAAGTGTGTATACTTTAATGCCAGAAGTATACGAAATAAGGTAGGTGAACTTGCAGCGTGGGTTGGTACCTGGGACTTCGATGTTGTGGCTATTACGGAGACATGGCTAGATCAGGGACAGGATTGGCTGTTGCAGGTTCCAGGGTTTAAATGTTTTAGTAGGGTCAGAGGTGGGGGTAAAAGAGGGGGGTTGTGGCTTTGCTTGTCAAAGATAGTATTACAGCGGTGTAAAGGAAGATGGACAAAGATTTGCCATCTGAGGTAGTTTGGGTTGAGGTTAGGAATAGGAGAGGTGAGGTCACCCTGTTAGGAGTCTTTTACAGGCCTCCTAATAGTCCTAGAATCGTTGAAGAAAGGATTGTGAAGATGATTCAGGAGAAGAGTGACAGTAATAGGGTGATTGTTATGGGAGACTTTAACTTTCCTGATATTGATTGGGAAAGCTATAGCTCCAGTTCGTTAGATGGGTCAGTGTTTGTGCAATGTGTGCAGGAGAGTTTCCTGACACAATATGTAGATAAGCCAACAAGAGGTGAGGCCATTCTGGATTTGGTTCTGGGTAACGAACCAGGCCAGGTATTAGAACTAGAGGTAGGTGAGCACTTTGGGGACAGTGACCACAATTCGGTGATTTTTACACTCGTGATGGAGAGGGATAAGTGTGTACTACAGGGCAAGAGTTATAGCTGGGGGCAGGGAAAGTATGATGCGTTGAGGCATGACTTAGGATGTGTGGATTGGAAAAGTAGATTCCAAGGCAAGAGCGTAATTGATATGTGGAACTTGTTCAAGGAGCAACTATTGAGTGTCCTTGATAAGTACGTACCTATCAGGCAGGGAGGAAAGGGTCGTGTGAGGGAGCCGTGGTTTAATAAGGAATTGGAATCCCTTGTTAAATGGAAGAGGGCGGCCTTTGTAAAGATGAGGCGTGAAGGTTCAATAGGGGTGATTGAGAGTTATAAGGTAGCCCGGAAGGACCTGAAGAGAGAGCTAAGAGCAGCAAGGAGGGGACATGAGAGGTCCTTAGTTGGTAGGATTAGGGAAAACCCTAAGGCTTTCTATAGGTATGTTAGGAATAAAAGAATGACTAGGGTAGGAATAGGTCCAATCAAGGATAGTAATGGGAAGCTGCGTGTGGAGGCTGAAGAGATTGGGGAGGCACTGAATGAATACTTTTCGTCAGTATTCACTCAGGAACAGGACATTGTTGTCGATATGAATACTGAGGCACGAATAAGTAGAATGGATGGCTTTGAGATATGTAGAGAAGAGGTGTTGGAAATTCTGGCAAGGGTGAAAATAGATAAGTCCCCTGGGCCTGATGGCATTTATCCTAGGATTCTCTGGGAAGCAAGGGAGGAGATTGCAGAGCCATTGGCCTTGATTTTTGTGTCCTCTTTATCTACTGGAGTAGTGCCAGAGGACTGGAGGCTAGCAAACGTGGTTCCCTTGTTCAAGAAGGGGAGTAGGGATAATCCTAGTAACTATAGGCCAGTGAGTCTCACTTCTGTTGTGGGCAAAGTCTTAGAGAGAATTGTAAGGGATAGGATTTATGCACATCTGGATAAGAATAATGTGATCAAGGATAGTCAGCATGGTTTTGTGAAGGGCAGGTCATGCCTCACAAACCTTATTGAATTCTTTGAGAAGGTGACTAAGGAGGTAGATGAGGGGAAAGCGGTAGATGTGGTATATATGGATTTTAGTAAGGCGTTTGATAAGGTCCCCCATGGTAGGCTACTGCAGAAAATACAGAGATATGGCATTGAGGGTGAGTTGGAGGTTTGGATTAGGAATTGGCTGGCTGGAAGAAGACAGAGGGTAGTAGTTGATGGCAAAGGTTCATCTTGGAGTGCCGTCACTAGCGGTGTTCCACAAGGATCTGTTTTGGGACCATTGCTGTTTGTCATTTTTATAAATGACCTGGAGGAAGGGTTAGAAGGTTGGGTGAGCAAGTTTGCAGATGATACGAAAGTCGGAGGAGTTGTAGACAGTGAGGAAGGATGTGGCAGGTTACAGCGGGATATAGAGAAGCTGCAGAGCTGGGCAGAAAGGTGGCAAATGGAGTTCAATGTAGCTAAGTGTGAGGTGATTCACTTTGGTAAGAGTAATAAAAAGATGGGGCACTGGGCTAATGGTCGGATACTTGGTAGTGTGGAAGAGCAGAGGGATCTTGGTGTCCATGTACACAGATCTCTGAAAGTTGCCACCCAGGTAAATAGTGCAGTGAAGAAGGCATATGGCGTACTGGCTTTTATTGGTAGAGGAATTGAGTTCCGGAGTCCTGAGGTCATGCTGCAGTTGTATAAGACTCTGGTGCGGCCGCATCTGGAATATTGTGTGCAGTTTTGGTCGCCATACTATAGGAAGGATGTGGAGGCACTGGAACGGGTGCAGAGGAAGTTTACCAGGATGTTGCCTGGTATGGTAGGAAGATCCTATGAGGAAAGGCTGAGGCACTTGGGGTTGTTTTCATTGGAGAAAAGAAGGTTTAGGGGTGACTTGATAGAGGTGTACAAGATGATTAGGGGGTTAGATAGGGTTGACAGTGAGAACCTTTTTCCACGTATGGAGTCAGCTATTACAAGGGGGCATAGCTTTAAATTAAGGGGGGGTAGATATAGGACTGATGTTAGGGGTAGGTTCTTCACTCAGCGAGTCGTAAGTTCATGGAATGCCCTGCCAGTAGCAGTAGTGGACTCTCCCTCTTTATGGGTATTTAAGCGGGCATTGGATAGGTATATGGAGGATAGTGGCTTAGTGTAGGTTAGGTGGGTTTGGATCGGCGCAACATCGAGGGCCGAAGGGCCTGTACTGCGCTGTAATGTTCTATGTTCTATGTTCTATGTTCTATATGTTCCGTGTGGAAGCTGGAGAAGTGTAGCATCGTGAGGTTATCCGTGGGTTTGCAGTAGACTGTGCTGCTGAGGTGCCCATCCTTGATGGAGATGCAAGTGTCCAAGAATGAGACAGATAGTAGAGAGTAGTCCAGGGTGAGTTTGATGGTGGGATGAAAGTCAGGTGACAGACATGAGCTGCAACCGACAGGGTATGCTTCATTGTCCAGTACTCCACAGGAGCTGAAAAACTATGCCGTGTTCTTCGCACCATTACACGTGGGGACACCTCCCAACATGTACTCATGTGACTCAGCCAATGTTGTCTATCTTATACGCTGCATGCAAGGAGGCCCTGAGGCTTGGTACGTTGGCGAGACTAAGCAGAGGCTTCGGCAATGGATAAATGGACACCACACAACAATCAACAGATAGGAGTGTTCCCTCTCAGTTGGAGAACAATTCAGCGGTCAGGACATTTGATCTTGGACCTTCAGGTGACTGTCCTCCAATGCGGACTTCAGGACAGGCAACAACGTAAAGTGGCTAATAACTGATAAACTAACTGAATAACTAATAAACTGATAAAGCTGATAACAACATTTGGTACCCATGGGAATGGCCTTAACCAGGACCTTAGGTTCATGTCACACTACAGATGACCCCATTGCACTACACACACACACAGACACACACAGACAGATGCACACACACAGATAGACATAGACACACAGATACTCCTACACACTCACACTCTCCTCCAGACCCATACACTCATGCAGACCCTCTCTCATACGCTCACACATACACTTCCACATGCACCCTCTCACAGACGTGTACCCCTTTACAGTCATACTCACACACATGCACATATACATGGACACTCACAACCCCCCACCACACACACGCACACACACACACATACGAGTTTACAGGGTGAATTTGTACTTGCAGAATTACATTATATTTTGCTCAAAAACTTCATGAATCCATGTAAGTTTCTGCAAATCTGTATTTTTGATTAGAATCAGTCTGACCATTGTGGCACAGACAGTCTCACACAGGGCAGCTCACACCTTCAATGCATTATCTGGGCTGGCATGGAACCTATTGTTAAGGTTCACTTGAGAATGTAACTTTTAAAAATGCTCTGTGATTTATATATGAAAGAACTGAAACCAACATGGTCATTCTAAAAGATGAGAGACTTAACAAACAATCCAGGTCTTTTTCAATATACAATTTCAGTTACATCACGCTGTAAATGTTTGCTATAAATTATGTGTCTTATGATCTTATACTCCACAACCACCTGATGAAGGAGCAGCCCTCCAAAAGCTAGTGCTTCCTGTTGGACTATAACCTGGTGTTGAGTGATTTTTAACTTTCTACTCTAAGGACACAACTTTCCCTGTAGGCTATTTAGGTAAATATAGACTGGAGACTAAATTTTCCACTGCTTGGTGTGGCATGAGCAATGGAAAGAAAGGTGTAAAATTCAAAGAGAAGGAAAAAAATATCAGAATATCAACATTGAGAAAACATTTTGTGATTTTCTCCTCAAGACTTAAATGGAGACTTCAGAATCTCACTGTTGAACAGCAACTACCTTACTTTATCTGCAACTTATATTCTCTTCTCCATTCTCCTGCAAATTAAAGTGGGTACCTGCTGGCTACAGCTCACCAAATGCTTGTCCCAGCTATTCCAGAAATCATTTTTCACAATATTTTCTCAACCTGCTCGATGGCCATGATCCTCCGTGACCCTTTGCCTCCACAATTCAGGATCACAAATCACCAGCCTCCCCACATCACTATGCCTGCACTTAGAACAACTCACAGAGCACTTTAACCATTAACTCTTTAAACTGGTCCTGTCCTGGTCTCCTGCCAGTCAGTCCGCCGAATGCACCACAGTCAGTCCCAAGGGCTTGCTCAATAATCATCAAGAGGCTTATCGGGGAGCAGTCCACAAGAAACTAGCTAACTCAAGTTGGGGATAGGCTTCATTGTCCTGGGTCACTAAGGGAATGTTAACAGTGATAGGGGGAAATTGGTGATAGAAAGGTGGGACCTCCTCGGAAATAGGAGAGGACTAGAAGCTGTGAAAGGGATGTTCATACAGCTCACAGTAACTATGGCCTCTACATGGGGATGATTTAAGGGCATTAGGGCATGGGAATTTCTAAAGTTATGGATTCAGGGGTAAAGAGAGAACATTAATGTGTACAGCAGTCTCTGGGAAGCTGAAAGGCCATGGGGCCCAGGATAGTAATACCAAAGGCAACATGAAGGATGGGGGAATATCCTTCAGATTAAATCAACATTGGAACCTTGCCATGTGAGATTGTATTACCACTGTACAAAGTAGCTGACACTGCTTACAGAGGGACTAGAGTAAGTTATTGGTTGCTTCTTCAGAGGTGGCATAAAACTTATGTAATCTACAAACAGCAATTGCAATAATCATACCTCAAGTGATTCAGTAATCTCACCCATCTGGTCTCAAGTCATATTTCATCATCTATTCACCAATTTCTCATCTCTGGGTACTATTCACTTTCTTAAAGGAGTCTTAGAACAAATAGTTCACAAATTCTAAAATCTCTTCATTATTTTTTAAAAGAAACAGTTTAAGCAGTGGGTGAGGAAAAGTAAACTGACTTTCTTTAGACATTAGTTAATGGTTTGACAGCAGAGAGACAGAAACAATTTTTCCATTTTGAATGTCTGAAATTTTCTAGACCAAATTGTTCACACCCACAAGCTGTTCATCTGCCAAGGAGTGTGTCATGTCTTTGTTGGCAGACAGAAGCCTTTGTCATTGCACCACTCTACAGAACAACAGATACTTTTTTGATGGGCAAATCTCACTTAGTGCACATCCCTGGTGCCAGCCCATGAACAGTTATCTTCCTCCTTTGCGTGAACAAGCAACAACCCTTAAAATGAGTGACATTAACATGCTCTTAGGAAGTTTGACTTGATTTTATTTGATGTGATTTATTATTGTCACATGCACTGAGATACAGTGATAAGTGTTGTTTTGTGCACTGTCCAGACAAGTAACACCTTACATAAGTACATCACAATAATAGAACTGAATGCAGAATATAGTATTAGAGATACAGAGAAGGTGCAGGGAAAGAGATATATATATAGAAGCTGTTCTTGAATCTGTTGGTACTGGTTTTCAAACTTGTGTAACTGCTACCCAATGGAACAGGGTGCAATAGAGTATAACTGGAATGAGAGGAGTCTTTGACAATGTTGGCTGCTTTTCTGAGGTAGGGGTAAGTCAGTGGAAGGAAGGCTGGTTTGTGTGATGGATTGTGCTGCGTTCACAACTCTCTGTAATTTCTTGCAGTCTTAAGCAGATCAGTTGCCAAGCTGTGATACATCTATATAGGAAGCTTTCTTTCATGCATCTATAAAACTGGGAAGAGTCATTGTGGACATGCTGAACTTCCTTTGCCTTCTGATGAAGTCAAGGCATTAGTGTGTTTTCTTGACTGTCACGTCGATGTGAATGCACCAGGACAGATTGTTGGTGACATTTACAGCATGGTAGCTCAGTGGTTAGTATTGCTGCCTCACAGTGCTAGGGACTTGGGTTCAATTCCAGTCTTGGGTGACTGTCTGTTTGGAGTTTGCATATTCTCCCTGTGTCTGCGAGGGTTTCCTCCAGGTGCTCCGGTTACCTCCCACAATCCAAAGATGTGCTGGTTAGGTGAATTGACCATGCTAAATTGCCCATAGTTTTCAGAGATGTATAGGTTAGGTGCATTAGTCAGGGGCAAATATAGGGAAGGGGAATGGGTCTGGGTAGGTTACTCTTCGGAGGGTCGGTGTGGACTTGTTGGGCCGAAGTGTCTGTTTCTACATTGTAGGAATTCTAACTTACTGCCAGGAACTTAAAGTGCAGCAAAGCCTTTCACAATACCCTGGATTTTAAAGCAATCATTTTTTTCCATTTCAATTCACAAACAATAGCACAGAAAAATTTTAAAAAGTAGTGTCTACACACCTCCATTTTTATAAAATAAAATCCTATTTCAAAATAGTGTTTCACAAAATTGTGATACACAAACACAAGACACAAGATTTATATCCATTCATCCTTCCTCTCCAATACCAGTAACCCCCTCCCATCCCATGTTACACAACCTTACAGAATGTTAGCATTTCTTAACATTTTAACTTATTCCATCAATTTACCTCAGGACAATGCATCTGCAATGACATTATCTTTTCCTGCGATGTGAATAATGTTTAAATTAAATGCAACAAAATACTCTACCCAAATAGTTTTGTATTTTAGGTTTCAAAATTTAAAGAATGCTAATAGATTATGATCAGTACAAATTAATATTTCCTTACTACACTAACTTCAAATTTCAAAAGAGTGAATAAACATCCCAAAGTCTCCTTTCCTACAGTAGAATATTTCTTCTGATCCTGATTTGGAGATGCCGGTGTTGGACTGGGGTGTACAAAGTTAAAAATCACACAACACCAGGTTATAGTCCAACAGGTTTAATTGGAAGCACACGAGCTTTCGGAACGACGCTCCTTCATCAGGTGATCCTGGTTTCGTTTCCTGGAGAAGTATCCCACTGGCTTCTCTATCCTCAACTCCTCGTCCTACAACAAGACAGCGCCCATTCCCAGGTCAATAGCATCAATCACTATTCCAAGGGGGATGGAACAATTAAAGGTGGACAATGCTGGTTTAATTATCAGGATTGTCTTCAGCTTCTCCAAGTCTGCGTGGCATTCTACCGACTATAACGCATTTGCTTATTCCTTTAACAAACTTGTTAAAGATACAGCTATTGTGCTGAAGTCATACACAAACCTCCAATGAAACTCAGACATTCCTAAAAAAATTCATAATTGCTCATTTAGTTTTCGAAAGAAGGAATTCAACTGGAGCTTTCACTTTTGTTGCCCTTGGCAACACGTGTCCTTATCATATAATATGTCGGGCATATTATTATTGCTTTAATAAATTCACTTTTGGTTAAGTTTGTAATTGCTTAAACAGAATTTTTATTTGTCTCACAAGCTCTTCCCAATATCATTTTTTACCACAACATTGTCTAAGTAAACTACACAGTTATAAACATCAGCTATGGCTTGATCCATAAACTTCTGGATTGCAGCTGAGATCCTTCAACACAAATGGCACCATTTAAAATTGGTGCAACTGCCTTTCTGTAACAATAGTAGATATTTTTTCACCCTGGTGATGTTATTGGCACTTACAAATACCCATTCAATAGTCCAATTATAGAAAGAAATGTATTGCTGAAAACCCAATCAACATAGTCTTCTAACTGTGCACAAATCTGTATTAGTGTCCGTATTGGCTTTATAAACTCTATGCAGAGTTTAGTTGATCCATTCACTTTAGGAACTAACAGTACCAGTGAAATCCAGTTGCTTTGACTATGTTCACTCAGATGATTTTCCAGCATATGTTGAATCTCTGTTTCCAATCAGGCTTTTTTTTTCTGGACTCAACAAATATAGATGGAGTTTTATTTCTCTGGACTCCTACATCCACAGTATGGCTAGCTAATGCCATTCATCAAGGCATATCTCCACAGATTACCTTCTACTTACTCAGGCCTTTCAAGATTCTGCCATTGCCCTTTCTCAAAAATGAGAACAAATGTCTAATTGTCTCATTATCTCTATCAAATTATGGCAGGTTCATTTTGAGAACTATCCATCACTCCTTCTACGCTACTCTCATTATCATGATACACTCTTCTTACCATCTGATAGATATGTTCTTCTTTGTCCTCTGCCCTGTGCTGATACCTTTTCAGCACGTTTATGTGACATAACTGATTTTTCTTTCTACAGGATTCTTTATCAGATAAGTCACTTTACTAACTCTTTTAACTAATTAATATGGATCATAACTGAAAAGAAAAGTCAGTATGGTTGACAAAGATGCTGCTCTGATTGTATGTTGACACTTTCCTCCCACCTGACACCTTAAAGGAACTGCATTACATTGTTATGAAATCTTGGCCATGTATAATACCTATTTATGAATGTCTACATTTTGCATATTCAAATATGTTCCACTATAGGAATTTCATATGCCACTCAAAATATCTGAACAACCATCCTCAGGTTTGTGTGGGTATCTCCACTTCTTCCTTAAAATTCTGTTTCTAATACTATAGCAGTGCAGAACTGCTTCAGTCTCAGCTTCAGTGTGAACTCTCTATGCTAACCTATTCAATTCTTGATCTGCTTCTTGATCTTCAATGAATGGTGACACTTCTGTTGAATCATTCTGAAATAGAGTTGTGATTCAGCTTTCATATGCTTGCAATGACATCTGGGGATGGACTTTGTTTAGTCATTGCAATGGTTGCTACACACAATGAAAAAATATTGGGAAACTGTTCTGTCTCTTTAGCCTCAACTGGACATTCAATGACTATAGATGAAGCTATAACTGTTACATCATTAACTAGAACAAAATCAACTCCATTTACAGGCAATTTATTAATAAAGATCTCTAGTCCAAACAAGTCACAGTCCAAGCATATAAAAGCACAATACTGAGGATGCTGGAAATCTGAAATAAAGACAAAATGCTGGAGAAACACAAGAGATCTGGCTGCATCTGTGGAGAGAGAAGCAGTATTAATGTTTTGAGTATGAAATTCTGAAGAAGAGTCACATTGAAATCAAAATGTTAATTCTGTTGCTCTCGCCACTGATGCTGACACACCAATTTTACCTTGTACAGTACAACTGGGATATGGTCTTCATCTATATCTGAATGAAGGGACTGAGGGCATTTAGTTTCCAGATGACATAATGATAGGTCAAGGGGCAGAGAGTGTTGAGGAAGCGGGAAGGGTATGGAAGGACTTGGATAGGTTAAGAGAGTGGACAGAGATGTGGCAGGTGGGAACTGAGATGTTTAGGAAATGAGGGATTATTAAATTTTTTGGTGTACAGAGGAACCTCAATTATTCAAGTTTTGGATTATCCAAACAAGATCGCAAGGTCCGATGCTTTTTAAACTGTGTTATCCAGCATTCAATTATCCAAACGAAATACTCCCCACCGGTGTCATTCAGATAATCAAGATTCCCCTGCAGACTATTTTCTAAATGGGGAAAAACTTTGGAAATCTGAAGATCAAAAGGGACTTCAGGCATGCTAATTCAGAATTCTCTGAAGGTTAACATGCAGAATTAGTAGGTGATTAGGAAAGGCATTGCAATGTTAGGCTTCATTTCAAGTGGGTTAGAGTATAAGAGCAGTGATGTACTGCTGAGGTTGTATAAGGCTCTGGTCAGACTGCATTTAGAAGATTGTGAGCAGTTGTCAGCACTGTATCAAGGGAAGGATGTGCTGAAGTTGGAGGGGGTCAAGAGGAGTTTTATAAGAATGATTCCCGATGATTAGGGCTTCTCACATGAAGAGCATTTGAGAACTCTGGGAGTATAATTGGTGGTATTTAGAAGGATGAAGGGGATTGCATTAAAACTTACAGAACACTGAGCAGCCTGGATAGAGTGGATATGAAAAAGATGTTTCCACCAGTAGGAGAGACTAGGACCTGAGGGCACAGCCCTTCCTGGAGGCATAATGTGGTCAGCCATGTGGAACTCGTAGAATATGAGTTCCCCAATTGGGGCTATTAATCTGGTCCAATTATGGAACCCTGGCTGATAGATATAAACAGGAATGTCAGAGCTTCTGTTCACTCTGACAACTGGCTCTGAGGAAGCTGGGTCAATGTCAAGGACTTGCCACATGAAAGGAAAGGGTGAGATGGTGACAAGATACCGGCCTCTGTGGAGTTATTTTAGACGGGACGACCTTTTAGGTCTGAGATGAGGAGGAATTTCTTCAGGATGATGAAGCTGGGGAACTCATTGCTGCAGAGGACTATGGAAGCTAAGCCAGTGAATGTATTTAAGACTGGGATAGTAGGTTCTTGATTAGTAATGGGATCAAAGGTTAGGGGAGATAATAGGAGAATGGCGTTGGCAACATATCAGCCATGATCGAATTGTGGAGCAGTCTCATTGGACTGAATGGCCTAATTCTGCTCCCATATCCTATGTCAGAAGTCGATACTGCAGAATGCTGGTGATTAGAGTCAAGACTAGAGTGGTGCTCGAAAAGCACAGCAGATCAGGCAGCATCCGAGGACCAGGAAAATCGACACTTTGGGAAAAAGCCCTTAATCAGAAATGAGGCTGGGAGCCTCGGGAGGGTCCTAGCCTCATTCCCGATGAAAGGCTTTTGCCCGAAATGTCGATTTTCATACTCCTCGGATGCTGCCTGATCTGCTGTGTTTTTCCAGCACCACTCTAGTCTTGACTCCTATATCCTATGGTCTTACCACCACTTTGTTTTTTGTTGAACTATTTCAAGGGAAAACTAAATGAGGATTCAGTAAAGGACCCTTTTTTAAATTCAATCATGGGATTCAGGAAGTTCAGTGCCGTGTCTTAAATGCAGTACAGGACATGTCATTTTTTTTCACAGTTGTTATTTACTAATAATAGATCCAAATTTGCATTGACTCTTTCAAAATCAATCTCAGATAAATCTCTAAGCTTTGTCACATCTCATTGGGCTAGTATGCTGAAAATCAAGCTCTGGAGTTATCACAAAAGGTAAAGATTTTATCAAAGCTCATAAAATTCCCCAAGTTATCGGCTCTTTTGACTTCGTTAAAAATCACACAACACCAGGTTATAGTCCAACAGGTTTATTTTGAAGCACAAGCTTTCAGAGGCACTGCTCCTTCGTCAGGTGAACCTGTTGGACTGTAACCTGGCGTTGTGTGATTTTTAACTTTGTTGACCCCAGTCTAACACCGGCATTTGCACATTTTCAGACTTAGGTTAATTCTCCAATTTAACATGTTAACTCCTGTATAAACTCCCTTAAACACACACAGAGAGACAATAATACTGTGAGGTTATGGGTAGAGTGTACAACTGAGAAGGCAGCTCAATGGCCCCTATCTTCAGGGTTCACTGGGATGATTTTTGGTCATAGATATCACATAGATACTGGCAACCAGGAGGCCTTTGTTATCAACTAATGATCCCCACATATCAGACCAATCAGCTAATCATTATGGGTTGAGTTTCATTTTGTATACCCTTAGTACCATCCCATCTGCATGAGTCTTCTCCATCTGCTTAAACAAGTAGAAACAACAAAAATAACGAGTGTCAGTATCTTGCTTTTAAGAAATGCCTTCCTCAATCCTTGGTTTTTAAAACCTCCTTTTCCCCTTTCAGTCCACAATCAGAAATACAGAAAAATATAAAGACACGGTCATCAAACTTCAAATAATTAACAAATGTTAATTTAATGCCATATATTTGCTCAGTTTAGTGTTGACATTCTCCCTCAGTTTCAAAAGATGAATATACTCAATGTGCGAAGTACTACACTCTTAAAAATTGATTCACAGTTGTTATATTTTCTCTCTGTTGTACTGTATCCTTAAAGAAAATTGTTGGAGGCCTGAATAAGTCACTTAAACCCATTGCTGAAATGAACAAATTCCAGGGATACACATCTGAAGTGTATTAGCAGTTCATTCCAGAGCTTCCTGAAGGAACAGATGTTTAATTTGGGTACTTAATCCCCATTTTTCAACCATTAGGACTTTGGGCTCTGTGGAATTGGTAAAACGTGTAGGTTTCTCAGCATAACAGATAGATACCAGGAGCTGAAAAGCAGACCCTCAGGCATCCACTAATACTTTTTGAACAATTACACTGTGACAGGTTAAATCAAGGGAGCGTATAAATGGGAATAATATATTGAAGGAATTTTAAAGTATCTGATGCCTTTAGTTTATCTGTGAGAGAATAACTTCCTAGTCTTTTGTTTGCAAAATGCTAGGACATCTGTTTAATTCCAGCAACTGCATTTGTTTGGAATTTTGGCAGGAGTTTATCCTTTCAACCAAAACAAGAAATAAATTGCTTAGTGTTTCGCACTGCAAAGTGAGAGGGAATGCTCAATTCTCTCGAACGCAAATGGAATTGAATCAACAATCCAGATTCACAACATTATCATAAAACTTGAGATAATCACAGGTCATTCATTTAATTGTGGCAATCAAAATTATGACAGTTAACATTTATTAATGGTTGCTACGCTTAAGTTGTGAATGCTGTACAGAGGTAAGATGAACAAGAAAGAAAATCATCTTGCTTTGTATCATTAACATTCCTCGCCAGTAAATAACAGAGTGAGAAAATGCAACGGCTCACCTATATACTTATATTTTAAATGTTCTGTTTAGCAAATTATTTCAGGGAGAAATTCCACAGAATTCTCCCAAACTCCCCCAAGTATTTCCAAGCATTATTGATGGAAGCAGAAAATGAATAAATGCTTTTCACTATTTATGTTGTTTAAAAGTTCTGCAGTCACATCAATGTTACAGTAGTAAATCAGGAGTTGCCTGCAAAAATTCCTGCCTCACATTTTACTTGCATGAGCTCCGAGCTGCTAAATGGGGTCATTCTTAAATATGCAAAACCTGTAACAAGACTGGTTTAGTTGCATCAAACTTACTTAATGAGCATAATTTGTTTTTTGTGACTGATTCAGAAGCCCATTGCAACATTATTAATCCATACCATGTGGGTAACTTATTCACAAAAGATTTCCTTTCTGAGACACACTGCTCTTTTGGGTTTCATAATACACCCGCAGTTATCTGAATCCAACAAATTTCTCCACAGTGCCTTAGCATCCCATCCCCCTGCTCTCTCCACTCCAAAAGTGCACATAAACTGCAGCAATGTAAAATGTTACTCCTTCCACACTAGTACTTTATTACATCCTTAAACGAGATTAAATTAACAGTAGAATTCTGGGCAATTTGCCATGCACCCAGTCCTGCACCCAGCTAAAACAATTCTCAGACTCCAAAATATTTCTTTCGTTTTGAGAATTCATAGCCAACAGAGTGTTCCTACTAAATCTCAATTTATAACATCTCTTCCACTTTTATCATATTTCAAATAAACCTGATCATCCAGTGACAAGATTAAAACAAAAACAGTTGTTATTCATTTGATATAAATAATGGAGAAATGTAACTTGCATGGCTCCTTGGAACTCAATGGGGGATGACTTTCACCTAACTCTTATTTTCTTCAATAGAACCTTTTATTTTGGTAAGGGCAAAGATCTTGGGTATATATTTACACTGGCAGGACTTTAAATACAAGAACAGTATTCGTAAACCTCACAGGAACTTTGCCAGAATTCTTAAACAGAGAACTGTAATTTAGCTTATGTCAAGTTCCATATAGCCAGTCACAGAATGAATTCTAAAAATAAAGGAATAATTTGTTTGAGCTCAATGTGTCAACAGCAAACCTTTTTTTTTAATCTTCCCTGTGGCAGTGTAATAGAAAAGATTCAGATGAAGGGCTTGTTGTCAGCAAGTTAACAAAACAATTTGCAGACGTCCTTTGTTCAACGTGTTCTTCAGGACTTTACTGAGGTTTATAATAATAAGGATATCCAATATATCAGTGGTGGGATCCAAGTTCATAAATAGAGTGGAAAGTTGAAGGAGTGCAAAGTTTAGCTTTTATTTGAAGAATCTGCTATTACAGTTTGGTAAATTCATTGCTATTTGGATTGTCATATTTCATCCACATTTCTATAAACTTCAATATCACATGCTTCTTGTATGGGTTGAGAAGATGAAGTACTCCACAACAGAAGCTCAAGTAGTAATTTAATTAGTTTTTAAATTTTCTTTCTACAAGTACCCTACTCACCTCACCTGATGAGTCAACTCTGGCAGGATCGTGTCTCTGAGGTTTGAACTCCCAGAGGATTTGTGGAGTGATTTCTTTTCCTATTCATATTTGCATTTTATTGATACAGGAGCAAAGTGGCATATGCTCTATTGAAAACGCTCTAGATTCTTGAGAAGCTTATCAACCAGAATGGTTGATTTTTCAATTCCATTGGGACAGTGATAAAACTAGGAGATCTCTGGCACAGTAATCGTTTCCCTGCCTTTCAAGACAGAAATTCTTGGTTCAACTTTTTGTCCAAGATTTGATAACCAATCAAATCATAACATGGTCCAGCAGGTGAATTATCAGCTTGTAAATCCAGCCAACATAGGCCAACAGCAAGCAATAAGAGTGAGAGAGATTCCTGCTTATCCACGCATTGGAGCAAAATTGGAGCCCCTATCTTCAAAATTCATAGCTTCAGGCTCCAACATACATGTAAATGTGTATGTTGCCCCAGCAAAATTGGCAGCAGTTGGCATGGAGGGAGGAGTGCTGATTGACTGTGCGCAGGCAATCAGATTGGTGCCAACAGTATTGGTTTCAATCTCTATTGGGTCAGGACCTGGCTATTTGCCTTAGCCATTAAAAAGATCATAGTGCAGTGAGCTAGACCTGCCTTTAGGCAGAGAACTCAAGAATAAAAATTCAATAAATGTATAAGTCCAACAAATAAGATGGAAGTCAGTTGTTTTCTATAGAAATAAACAATAGGTAGCCTCTCTGGTAATACTATTGCACAGAACTTAAAACTTAAGAAAATACTTTCACTGCAATAAGATCAGCACCAGACCTAAACATTGTTTATAAATCAGCCTGCGGCACATTGTATATCTTAATTCTAACTCCTCAGTGATGCTGATGCAACAATGTGAAGATTCCTGTCACATACTCAAGTAGGAGCAACTATAAGTGTGTATATTGGATACCAAAGGCAGTGAATATACTTCTGACATGTCCTTGGCCTAAGTATTATCCTTTCATTATTTGTGATTTTTTATTATTAACCTGCTTTTTCTACCCAAACTGTTCAGAGATGTCATTACACACATCGTGAGCAGGTGGGACTTGAACCTAGGTCTCATGGTTGAGGAGTGGGGACACTACCACTGCACCACAAGAGAGATCCCAAGAAGTGAAGGATAGGAAAGAAAAGGAGTGCCATGTAATTGGCATCCTCAATCAAATTACTCACTGCAAGGAAAGCAATTGTCCCTCCAACTTGATTAGGCAGAACCTATACTGCAGCGATTATTAGGATAATTAAGTAGTGTGTCTTTAAAACTTCAAAGCCCAGCAAAAGGGCAGAAACCTAAACAGAATTAAAAGAATGCCAGGCATTTACATTGAAGCATGCAAGAAAGATCTTGCTAAAGGAATACATTTCAACAGCAACTGAAATCAAACTGATTTAGGAAGCATGCCATCAGAGACCATGCACTGAAGATTTCTGACTGATAGCGAATTATTATTAGGACGTGGGCAATCGTGATAGTTGTTTTATTTGTATTTCCACTTGCAGTTGTGATATAAAATAGGCATTGATATTTTTACTTGAATCACTGTAACTGTATCTTAGAACGTAGACATTGCAGTTGCTATGTGTCATATGTGCCATACAATACCTGACCTGGAACAAGACTGTAGATCCTTCATGGTCATTCAGAGCTTCCTTCCTAACAACACTATGGGGGCACCTACACTACATGAACAATAGTAGTTAAACAAAATAGCTCGCCACCATATTGTCAAGGCCAATTGCAGATGAGTAATACATGCTAATCTAGCTGGTGATGCCCAAATTCCATGAAAAAAAAACATTTTAAAAACTTGTATAAAAGTTGATCTTATTTAAAAGCTGACTTCAGGATCTTTGTCATGCTAAAAATGTAACTTTTCATTTACCAGCTGTTAAAGCAAACCCTTGCTTTATAGGGATCAAATCATGCTGTTGTTATTAATTACTTTCTAGTAATTACTGAAGTTCATTCATTTAAAGGCAAAGTCAGCAGCCTTCAGATGTTCTCACCACCAATTCCAGCAGTAACTTTCCAGCAAACCGACAAGAAAAATGCATACCACATAATCTATCAGGATGCCTTGCAGAAAGAACAACAAGTATGCAGCTGAACTTGAGCCATTTGACTCTCTGCCCTCAGAAAAGTGATGAAATACGGTATTTTCAAGGCTTATGCCAGATGGTGCCCAAGATCATGTAAAGCCTTGATTTAGCGCTCCATCAGAAAATGAAAATTTCACAGCTTGTGACATTTGAACTTGACAATACAATCATCAGACTCTGACGCCAGGTTAAAAACACATTATTGATTGTTCTGCATTGGAAATGGAGTTGAAATGTCAATGATTTTCAGAATGCCAACAAACAAAACTATTATTAAGGTTGGTAAAAAACAAAAGTACTTGGAAAGACATCTCATAATCACAAAATCAGCAAATTATTACAATGCAGAAGAAAGCCAATTAACCCATTGTGCCCACACCAGCTCTTCAAATTGGCATCATTATCCACTGCTAATCTCTTGCATTTCCCCCATGCCCTTGCATATTATTTTTAATCAAAAAAATCATCCCCTTACCCTCTTGAATGCCTGAATTGAACCTGCCTACAGCTACCAATTATTTTTATTCCTCCTATCGACCAACCAGGTCATACCCATCACTTGTATTCACCTATCACCATTTCCCCACGCTACCTCTCTCACCACCCATGGCCATCCACCCCCACCTCCCCCCCACCCCTCCTTTATCTGAAACTCCCCCTACTCCTACCTCCAGTCCTGAAGAAGGGTTAAACCAGAAATGTTGGACTTCTCTACCTCCTGCTGCTGCCTTGCTTCCTGCGCTCTCCCAGCCTCCTGTTTGTCTACTTTGGATTCCAGCATCTGCAGTTTCTTTGTCTCCAACACATTTTCAGGCAATGTATTCCATATCCTAACTACTGCTGAGTGAAAAAGATTTTCATCCTTTCACCCTTGCTTCTTTTGCAGATCACTGTAAATCTAAGCCTTTTAATTTTTGATCCCTTTACAAAGAGGAACGGGTTCTCCTGATTGATTCTGTCCAGCTTGTTCATGATTTTGAAAACATTTATTAGTTCTCCTCTTTGCTTTCTTCTCTCCAAAAAGGAACAGTCCCAACTTCTTCTATTGATCCTTATAACTGAAGTTCCTCATTCCTGGAATGATTCTCTAATGCATTCTCTTTAATGTGTTCACATCTTTTCTATAATGTAATGTCTACAACTCTACACAGTACTCCAGCTGTGATGCAACAGGTACCTCATTAATGTTCAACATCTTACGTCCTTGCTCTGGTACTCTTAAGTCTCCATTAATAGAGCCAGGGACATCTATGTTCTATTACCTACTTTCTATACCTGTCCTGCCACTTTCAATGAATTTGTACATACACATCCAAGTTCCACTGCTCCAGCATTCCCCATTCCCCCACCCGCCCCAACCCAAACTAACCAGAGGTCATCTCAAATGACAAATGGCACAAAATTGAAGCCAATGATGTTATTCAATCACAAAGCTCTCTTAAAAAAGAAATTTCAGAAAGACATTGCCATGCATGTTCCAGAGAGTGGCTGAGTGGATGTCGACAGCTGCAAGAAGTGGATCGAGGAATTGTAAAATGTCAGTCCAGGAGAATGGCAAAGAAAATTGTGTCACTCATTTGAAACATGTTCAATCCCACTTTGATGATCATGTAATCCATGATATGAAATCAAGAAACATTGATATGGCAGTTATTCCCAACATTTTTATCAATGCTCATTCTTTGAAGGTGCATATAAATAAAGCTGTCAAGGACAGTATCTGATATGTATTAATAAAACCCTCAAGGACAATATCTAAACAATGTGAAACAACTGATATAGGAAGGGAAAATCATGTGCAACATTGTGTTAGATGGGTTATTGAGGTATAGATTGAACGTTATTTCAATATTTACCATAAGACCTTTCAAAAATGCAAATTATTGAATGCACACAATGGTTTTGAAGATAATTACTTTTGGACTGATGGTGTTGAAATTATAGGTACTACCAGTAGCAATAATAATGCTGCAGGTAAGGAATATCCATGGGATAAGGTTACACAAACAGGCTGAGGAATAAATTGTTCAATGATTCAAATGGTGATCAGAGTGGGTTTTGAAAGCTTTCAATGTGACGTATTGTAGTTCATTTGTTATTGAATATAGTTATGCCATGTTGGATGAAATGCGTATAATTTATTATGTTATCAAAGGGATAAATGTTAGAGAATTAATACAAATCGGTTAGTATTGTTTGCTTTTGTTTTATTCCAGTTTGAGAGCCTTTTGGAGGCCAAATTCAGCAGGCATGCTGATCCCTCAAAAATATCGTTGATGTAAAATCAACCCCATGATTTCTGGCCTGAGAAAATGGTCCTGAAAATTTGACATGTTGCACATATGCATACATTAGATACAGGTTCCTGTTGAAAATTCTGCAAACTGTTTATTGACAGGTTAGGTGGAGCCAACTGAATAAATTTCAAGACCAGGACTTCAGTAACTATGATCCCTGTGGTGAAGCTAAGTGAAGGCTGGACTTTAAGGGAAAGTGCAACTCTGTCACTGTCCTGTTCAGAATGGACAGATTACAAAGATAATTCTTTCCTCCAGCACATCAAAATCAATTGTGCTTTAGCTTTCTAAGTAAAGTGGGCAAAGGTAGTCAACCTCTAACGCAATAAGACCCGACCTCACAGCCCTTCCTTCCCAGAGGGAACATCCAATTTTAAAAATTACTTGGAAATGAATGCACAGAATGTATTGGAGGATCACCTCAAAGTACATAAGATGACTTGGACAAGTATGCCTCATTCACAAGTTTTACTGGTTTTTCCTTCTGTGTTGTTCTATCTGACAAAAAAAATCTCTACAGAAAGGCAACAATGCTATTACCATAGCAATGCATGTACCACTTTCAGAAAAGCTATGAAAAACAACCAGAAAACTATCACTTTAAAAAACAGTAATAGCAGATCTAAGGATAAATCCCATTCTTTCAGATTCTACATTTAGAAACAGCAGGTGCTCTTTTAACTGTTGGTAACCCAGATCATATTTTTCCTCAAGCCTTATTATATAACTGAGCTCAAATCACACTGCACACTGGAGAAGATCCTGGGAAATAGTGATCATGAAGACCTAATTATAATTATTTCCAATATCCAAATAAAGTATTGATGTCCTTGTTGATTAGAGCCCTTAAAACCCATCCAAACGACAGTGTATACATGGCCCACAATGGGCAGTGGTTCACGACAATTAATGTTTGCCTAATTTGCCAGCCCCCAACACTTCATTTCACTTCAGGAACACTGATAATGATGAATGGAAAATGTGCCCTTAATGTGTCCAAATTATATTCTAAGAACTTCCTTTAAACTGGCAAATGTGCTTTTGCCCCTTTGTCTAGGATGATGAAGTCATTGGTGCGTTGTGTTTGTAACACCCCTGTATGCAATTATCTACCGAAGAAATGACCCACAGCTGTTGCTTGTTTGATACCATGGAAACAACAAATAGAAACTACAAGTGGCAATCTCATACTTTTCATCTTATCCCAGCATGATTCATTCAGAAAATGATGAATATTTTAGTTCGCAGCAGGACTGAATGTGGTACTTTCTCAGCGCTGATAATTTACTTATTCTTGAAACAATTGCCAAGGTCAAATCTGCAGCTATATGTTGTTGAACAAAGAAACATTTTGGCATTAATAGCTTCAAAGCTGAAGGATCCTAGAAATGTTGACACTTTTCCTATCTTGCTAAGAAGCAATGAAAACCTAGCATTCTCTACTGCTACTATTTGGAAAGAATTTCATATGCATGGTCAGTGCAACAAAATTATAAAGGTTTGCATTTGCATAAATTAAACAGCATTTTTACCTTTCCATTTTTGGAACGTGAGCAGGAGCAGATCTGTTGCTCATTTTACACATTACCCCATTTTTATTGCTTGAAGTAAATTCCTTGGCAGAATTTTCTTTCATCAATAAATATGAAAACTTGCTCCTGATTAAAATGAATATTATGTTGAATGGCTGGAAAAGTGGGTTTCACTGTCCCTCCCCAAAATCTTTGTTTTGAACTGAAGGAAGAAGCCAAGTGATAAACATCAATAAAGAAAAAAAGGGAAGATCAGTAAAATGCTAAAAATGTATTAAGATCATTAAGTAATGGGATGGTTACAGCACAGAAGTTGGCCATTTGGCCTGACTTATCAGTGCCAGCCCTCCAAATAATCAAAGTGCCTAGTGCCATTCCCAACAGTTGCATATTTTTCCTTTTCAGTCAATAATCTGACTCTGTGTTGACTGCCTCAATTGAACCTGATCCAAACTCTCAGGCAGTACATTCCAGATCTCCATCACTCATTGCAAGGAAAAGATTTCCTTTGTTTCACCAATGCTTCGTATGCTAATTACTTTAAAGCTCTGGTGTCTGGTTCTTGCTGCTTCACCAAACAAAGCACAGTTTCTCTGAGAATGATTTCCTCTCCCTGGTGACATGAGAGATGGTTAGAAGTGGAAGTAATTAGACGAGTTGAGAGAAACATGAGCAGGAGCAGATTGAGAAACATGAGCTGATTGGTGGACAACTGGACAAGTTCCCTCAGCAGTTGATAGGGCGGGGCGCATATGAGTTAACAACCCATATGTTTACCTCACACTTCAAAAACTTCCACCTTCTTTATTAACTCTAAGGCATTTAATAAGCAAAAAAATCCCCCTTAACAGCAACTCACCACTGCCTGGGATATACTTACTTCACGGCTCAGCTGAAGCATTAAAGGTGCAACACGTTGCTCCTGAATAGACTTGTCCTAGTTTCTATGTTCACATGTTCATTTTTAGGGCACATTATTGGAGCAGAAAGTGACAATAAGATCCAGACTAACGAATGAACAACTTTAAGGAATTTGCATAAGCACCATGAGCAGGCAGAGAATTCCAGTCAGTGTTAACCTTTTTCTTTGAGTAAGTGAGCCACATTTTCAGTATAGGGGTTCAATTGCATATTGACTGGGGTAGAGCAAGAGAAACTCACTACATCAAACAATAAAACACAGAAAATTAATGTTACTGAACCTCCAAACTCCACTCCATTCTTCTGTGAACCGGAAAGTAATCACAGGAGTGGAACATTTCAAGTCTGCATTTTGGGAGAAAAAATTGGGACAGACCGCTTTCAAGTTTTTAAGATCTAAGTGCGAGCTGTCATTTGTAGCCCCAATCTATTTTTGAGTGTGATTTGGCATTAGCCTAAGCTCTGATGAAGAGTCATCTGGACTTGAAACGTTAGCTTACTTTCTCCCTATGGATGCTATCTGACCCTTTGTGATCTCTAGCATTTGTAGTTTTCGGTACGGTTTCCAGCATCTGCAGTAATTTTCTCCTACATTGTGAACATGTTTGCCTATTGAATATACAATGTATCTTTCTTGTTAAAACGTTATGAGACAATGTGCCATTTGTTTTTAACAGTTACAGCACACAGGGAGTGAACATTTTTCTTTAATGGACTTGTCAGTTGAGAGGTAATAAACAGCAAGGTATTCCTTTCATCTCTCCTTTATCCGTAGCAGTTAAATTCAATATGCCACTTGTTTGAACAATCCACTACTCTGTATGATCTGCATGTAATTTCTGCATGATCTTTCTGAATTCACATTGATTCCAAGTTTGTATTATTCACAAGTTTTGAGATTGTGCCCCATTTCCAAGGTGCAAGTCATTAATATATAGCAGAAAAAGTAGTAATCGCAACACTGAGACTTGGGGAATGCAGTTGCATGAGTGACCAAGTTCCAATCATTATTTGTTCATCAGGAATGGGTTAACTCCATGCCAGTTGGTATCTTTGTATGTAGCTTACTGATCCAATGCAAACTAACAGTTAGGCAGATTCACAACATTGTATACACATCATAGAGAATTGCAAAAATAAGAACACCTATGAGTCTTTATAATATTCAGGTAACTTGCTGGTACATCTGGATCTGATGATGGTGACTTTGTTTGGAGGTGCCATTGATTTACCACTGTCATCATCTATTTTAGCTGTCAATCTTGTTTGGATTGCCAGTTTTTTCATTCCATAGAGCGAATTGGCTTATCCTGTTGCATTGCAAACAGGTCTCATTCCAGATTCATTAATAACTAATCTCATTTCTCAATTTTTCATTTTATTCATGTCTTCTTCTCATCTACTGTTTTGTCCCTTAGAACTTTATAGTTTTACATTCTGGATTGTTCTAATTGTCTCAAAGCTTTAGCCTCTATTGGGTCAGTGTACTTTCTTCATCGTGACTCTCTCTAATAACTGTCCAGAATTTTCAACTTTTATTTTATTTTCTTTGTTCTCCTGGGAGTCTTGACCCCTTCCACTTGTTCCTTCAGTACTCGTTTTGTTTCTTCTATGTCCTATTAGAGTATTATTCCTGTTACTTATTGCTGAAAGGACAGTCTCTTGAGTAATTTGCAGCTCCTTGTTGTGTACACCTTGCGTCCCCAGCTGTTTTTGCAAGTCATTTCCTCCAGTGTTACTTTGTACTCGAGCCACAGGTTCTATAGCTGTGATTGATGATCCTGGTCCATTTTGTTGTAAAGTGGTCCACATCTCCTTGTAAACCTTTAATGGTTTCATTGGATTGATCATACAGAGCTTGTAGTTCATCCTGGTTCTTTTCTTTATCTTTCAACTCTTCACTTATCTTTGTGAGCCAGACAAAAAGACCTGAAGATCACTCTATTGAGTGTGGACAGGAATGTGGAATTTGAAAGATTATTCATAGATTAGTCATGATCGTATTAAACTACAAAAGAGGTGAGAGGAGCAAAATGTCCACCTTCTGCTGCTAATTTGAATGTTTCTATGTATTTCAGTGATGTATTCTTAAGCAAAGATATCCTAACCAAAGCAATCCTAAGGTGTTCAGACTTTTCCTCTTGCACTTTCATTGCTCTTTCCAAGCAGGGAGCTGTGGTGCGTGTATGGAAGGAGCTGCCAGAGGAAGTGGTAGAGGCTGGTATAATTACAGCATTTAAAAGGCTGGATGGGTAAATCAAAAGGAAAGCTTTAGAGGGAGATGGGCCAAATGATGACATTTGGGGCTAAATTAATTTAGGCTATCTGGTCAGCATGGATGAGTTGGACCGAAGGGTCAGTTTCTGTGCTGTACATCTTTATGACTCTAATGTTTTGTCCTTCTTTCATAATCAGTTCTGTAAGTGGCTCTTGAATAGTGTGCTGCAGTTTCTGTTTTAATTCTGATGTTTACCTAATTATAACTAATGTAAGATCACAGCATACTGGTACACCTGCAATTGCTGGTCCAGTATTGTCTAGAATGTGTGACAGCCAGGTGGATTGATTACACTTGTAATGCAGCACTATTGACCCCACACAGGGAACTGGAGAGCTTGACCCTTTACTCATGTTAGTTAATAATAAATAGTCACCTATTTTCTGAGGACAAACTATTTGAACTTTTGATAGTGCGATGTGATTGATATTTCCCATGAGACTGACACTGTGAAATGTGTATTCACACTCCGTGTCTCATTGGGTGCATTGCCAGATTCTTATTTGTCAATCACTTCACTTTTGGTTGGATCAATATTTTCTTTTCTAGCTTGAAGATAGCCTTTTCTGCCACATGTACTGCAAAAGTGTTTGAAAGTTGGGTATTTACTTGGTGCATACATAAGGTAACATATTCCACATATCTGTCAGAAAATTCAAAGTCATTGTAACTCAGTGGTAAAAATGATCTACCCCACATCCCCCACCCCTGCATCAATTCTCCAAGTCCTGAAATCTGTTCCATCAACAAATGGGAACAATTTTTCCTTATGTATCTTATCCATATCTGTAATAATCTCACATACAGAACCTCTATCAAATTTCTCCTCAATCTCTTTTAATCCACTAAACATGATAGTTTTTGCATGTCTCTGTAATTATCCAGCAAAATTGTTTTTCTGATCTCCCCCATTGTCTGGTGCACACCCAGTGACCCAAGTCACCAGACCTGAAATGTTAACTCCAATTTCTCTTAACAGATGGTGCCCGACCTGCTGAGTTTTTCCAGCAATTTCTGGTTTTTTTGTGGTAGTGAAATATGAATCTTGATTGATTCTTAATTTTAATGAAATAAATTGACCCCCTTGAGGACATCTCCAGATCCCTGTGAGGTGAAGAAAAAGATGGCAAGAGGAAAATCACAATGCTGACCTAATATTGTAAACCAGAGAGCTGTCCAGGACAGAAGTAGGATAGAAATGTAGCAGTTAGAGAGGACATACTATTTAAGAAGAGAGATGACACCTTTTGCAATAACATGTAGAGTCCTAAAGAGTGTGGTGCCTACATGCTGCCAAGATAAGAGAAACTTTACATGAAAAAAATTTGGAAAGCGAGATTGGTTATTTTTCTGTCATTGTCCATGTTTGGAATGATGAAAAAAGGAGACTATATCTACTGGGAGGGTTTCTTACTTGCTCATAAAATATGAGTGTCATTTGCTAGGCCAGAATTTAATCGCAGGAGAAGATGTTGGCATGGTGCCAGTTGCGTTGGCCTATGTAATGATCTGGGGGTCCAGATTTGAATGTCACCTTGGAAGCACTGAGGATGGCAAGAGTAGATCATAAACTTTGTGTGGGAATTTCAACATCTAGTACTAAGACTGACTCAATAGCTCCATAACTGATCAACTGATAAAGGACATAGGGTCTACAGCAGGTGCTGAGGGAACCAACTGGAAAGACATGTTTGATCTCATCCTCAATAATCTGTCCACCACAGATGCTTCAATCCAATGGAGCATTGGTAAGTGTCAACCACATAGTTCTTGTGGAGACAAAGTCACATTGTGTGGCACTGCCACAGAATTAAATGGAATAGATTTCAATAAGAATTAGCAAGACTGGACAGCCTCAAGGCACTGTGGGCCATCAGCATCAGTGAAATTGTGGTAAAATGGAGTTGGGATTGTTTGGAAGGGAACCAATAAGGTGAGGTGGGTAATAAATGAGGTGAGCTGAAAGTGTGTTGCTGGAAAAGCGCAATAGGTCAGGCAGCATTCAAGGAGCAGGAGAATTGACGTTTCGGGCATGAGCCCTTCTTCGGGACTAAAGAAGGGCTCATGCCTGAAACGTAGATTCTCCTGCTCCTTGGATGCTGCCTGACCTGCTGCGCTTTTCCAGCAACACACTTTCAGCTCTGATCTCCGGCATCTGCAGTCCTCACTTTCTCCTAATAAATGAGGTGAGTTTGGTAACAAACAACAAGAAAATTCATTAGGCTTTGTGGCAAAATAAAACTCCAAAAGAGGTGAAAAAATGCAGTTTTTAGATTACAAAAATTAATCTTGGTCATAAAAAAGTAAGAATCAACCCCTTGCATCATTCAAGCTGGCTAATCTGGGTGAATCTTTCTTCCCACAATTTAAAACGTCCAGAAAGATGTATTATTGAACACAAAGTAGAGATCTGAGTGATAAGTTTCAGTCATTTTGATAACATGATAATTTTAGTTCAGATTGAATCTTGTTTGTTGAAGTTTCATGGTTTCATGAAGTTGGTTTGATTTGGTCAGGTGATCGCTGTTGAGAGTGTGGTGCTGGAAAGCACAGCAAGTCAGGCAGCATCCGAACAGCGAGCGAATTAACATTTCAGGCTACAGCCCTTCATCAGGAATGGGTTTGATGAAGGGCTTTTGCCCAAAGCGTCGATTCTCCCGCTCCTCAGATGCTGCCTGACCTGCTGAGCTTTTCCAGCACCACACTCTTGACTCTGATTTCCAGCATCTGCAGTCCTCACATTCTTTTAGGTGATCATTGTGGCATTTTAAAATCAGTGTTTTCTTTTTCTCAAACTATTTTTATCCATGAAAGATCCCTGGTATTAAAATCAGATGATGGGAGATGGAACGCATCATAACAAACAAATCAAAGCAGATTCCTTCCTTTTCAAAAGATTATTGGTGTCTGTAAGGCTTTAACAGCATCATTGGGACACTACCAAGAAAGGATATAGGTAAGAGAAAAGAAAAAGGGGAACACAGATCAGAATTGTGGATTGAGGGATTGTTTGAAATTGTAATGAGAATTGTCTACAGGTGACCCTTTAGCAGCAAGAAAGTGGCAAAATGTAGTAATTCAGAGATTACAGTGGATTCTGGCAACAGCAATGTAGTTTCAATGGGCAGTTTTAATGCTCATATAGTTTGAGAAGATCAGATCCGACACAGAATTGCAACCCATTCTAGTGATTAAAGTGTTAACAGCAATCTAAGTTTGTTCAATACATTGCGTCAGTTCTATGACACTTTGATCTTTTACTATAAATTCTGTGTCCTATGATCCTGCCCCACTAGCTCCCTGACAAAGGAGCAGTGCTCCGAAAGTTTGTACTTCCGAATAAACCTGTTGGACAATAACCTGGTGTTGTGTGATTTTTAACATTATAGGAAGGATGTGGAAGCTTTAGAGAGGGTGCAGAGGAGATTTGCCAGGATGCTGCCTGGACTGGGGGGGCATACCTTATGAAGAAAGTTTGAGGGAGCTAGGGCTTTTCTCATTGGAACAAAGCAGGAGGAGAGACTACTTGATAGAGGTGTACAAGATGATGAGAGGTAAAAATAATGACTGCAGATGCTGGAAACCAGATTCTGGATTAGTGATGCTGGAAAAGCACAGCAGTTCAGGCAGCATCCAAGGAGCAGCAAAATTGACATTTCAGGCAAAAGCCCCTGATGAAGGGCTTTTGCCCGAAACGTCGATTTTGCTGCTCCTTGGATGCTGCCTGAACTGCTGTGCTCTTCCAGCATCACTAATCCCGAAGATGATGAGGCATAGATAGAGTGGATAGTCAGAGACCTTTTCCCAGGGTGGAAATGGCTTTCATGAAGGGGCATAATTTTAAGGTGATTGGAAGAAAATTTAGGAGAGATGTCAGAGGTAGATGTTTTACACAGAGAGTGGTGGGTACATGGAATACACTGCTGGCAGTGGTAGTAGCGTCAGATACAATAAGGACTTTTAAATGACTTTTGGATTGTCACATGGATGATAGTAAAATGAAGGGTAGGTAGGTTAGTTTGATCTTAGAATGGGATAAAAGGTCAGCATAATATCGAGGACCAAAGGACCTGTACTATACTGTACTGTTCAATGTTCTATTCGCCCTCGCAGCCAGATCGTTATTCACTCATTTGTCTGTCCAACTGTTCTTCTCTCTCTTTGGACTCTACCCCCACCTACTCTTTACTCCTACTTCATCTCCCCACCTTATTTTCTGCATTTAAAATGACATTTTCCTAGCTAATATCAATCCTAGGAAGGGTCACTCGACCCAAAATGTGAACTCTGATTTCTCTCCACAGATGATGCCAGATCTGTGAGCTTTTCTGGCAATTTCTGTTTTTGTTTCTGTTTTACAACATCCACAGTTCTTTCAGTTTTTATTTATTTTAAAGTGCCAACTCCCAGATAGCTGTTTGTTGGCATGGCAGATACATTGTCTGTATTCTTTTTACCAAACTAATTGGAAGTAACTAGGAAAGAAAGTATAACAGCTAATGACAAGAAACGAAAGGCGTAAATATGTCTTGACAACAATAACTTATTTTGTTACAGGAAGTTCTTGCAGTATAGTTTCAAAAACAAGCAATTCAAATTAAAGAACATGCTTTTACTCTGAGCCTGGACAAATATTTGCATGGTGAGTAAAGCCTGGGAATGCACTGACACTCATCCCTATTCAGCTTTATATAAAAGGAGCTGAAGAATGGTCATGCAGGCAGCTCTTATCAACCTTCACTTTACTCATCAGTCGTGAAGGTTGTCACGTAAGCAGCCACTCAATTGACTGAATGCTACTTAATGTGTTGGTACCACAAAAGAAAATGTATATTCTCTCTCAAGTCCAGTCAATGTGTAAAGAGAAGGGCTAGAAATCATAATTTTCATTGTTCAAAAACATAAATACTGTCTATTCAACTTCACAATCTATAACCCACTAAGGTAGACACACTGTGTTTACTAATAATGTGACTATTTTTTTAAAATGTGAAATAATGATTCTTTAACATTTCTCAAGTCGCAGATTAATGAGTACAAATATTGCAACATTGGAGTCATGGGTTATGGTGGCAGTCCATCTTTGATGCAAATATGAGAGAGGCAGGCCGCAAGAGCAACAGGGAGAGAGAAAGCAGAGCGCACAGGCAGCAGGAGGAGGGCACTCAACAGAAGGGTCTGACCAGCAAAAGCTTCAGAGAACACTCATCCCTCCCCCTCAGCCACAAGCAGTGTCTGAGATGTTTTTGATTGACCAAGGAAAAAGTCAGTGCAACCTCCACTGAAAGAACTTACAGCCACATTGCAAGTGCTGCAAGTGGCCCTAAATGTTTCTATCATCTTCAAGTGCCGGGCAGGAGCACGAAACATAGTCAAAATTTCCCAGCTCACTGTTCATCACTTTATCTGGGAGGTGATGTCAGATATCATCTTTTCTGACAGCAGGTATAAGCAGCAGGAATGGGCATGTGACTTTGCCAGGTCATGGGATTCCTAATGACAACAAGGTACCATTGACCGCATCAAGTGGCTCTGCATGAATGTCATCACTCCATTGACATGCAATCGTTGTGTGAACATACTCAGAGTACCATTTTGGTAAATGCCTATACCTTGTCAGTAGTCGTGATACTGTTGCCCTGAAGTAGTCGACTGTACCCACCATCTATGGGCTACTATAAGGCTTTCTGGATTCACACAAACAAAAATAGAAGTTGCTGGCAAAAGCTCAGCAGTTCTGGCAGCACCTATGAAGGGAAGTCAAGGTTAACGTTTCGGGACCAGTGACCCTTCCTCAGAATCAGCAGCCTTCTGGGTGACAGGGAAAATTTCTGTACAAGTGCTTCATCCCTCTCCCTTTGTGTACATTGCCATCCTCTAGGCATCATGAGGATGACATGTCAGTAATAATAGCCATGCAGCCATAAGGAATATTGTGGACCAAATCTTTGACCTGGTATAACAGCTTTCTGCTACGTGGACAGCTTACAAGGAAGCTTCCGCTCTCACCATGAAGGTAGTCACCATCCTACACACACCTACATTACTGAACATAGCCTGTGTCCCAATTTTAGCTGATGTGCTCCATTATCTACAAGTCACTTTCATGAAAGTGTGGCTTTTGCCACCAGGCATTTGGAAGCAACTTTGTGAGGAGAAAGTAAAGGAGAAGGAGGAATAGGACACTGGAAAGAAACATTGCTGAATATCACTTTGTTGAAGGTGGACTTTCGGTGAAGAACTATTGCAATTCCATTCTACATAAGGCCTCATCCTAACAGGACCCCTGCTCCACAGGGTCCTGATGAAGGATTATGCCCAAAACATTGACTCCCTTGTTCCTCATGTGCTCCCAACCTGCTATGCTTTTTCCAGTGCCACACTTTATCGACCCTGCACCACAATATCCCACCATCTGCTTCATCCCATTACAATACCTCTTTTTCAAATCTTGAAATAAAACTGGCCAAAAGAAAATCTTTCCATAATAACTGAATCAAGCAAAAAATCCAATATTACATGCAAATCTGAACTGAACATTTGCTTAATATCTTGCCTATCCTAATGGTACTAAGCAGTGCTACTCCAGTTTCTGCAGTATGGTGGGTGGAAGCTGGTAAAACATGGCTGGGAGAGGTTGCTCTTAAACACATGAGAGTTATTGTCTATCCCAATCTTTCAGTGCATTCCACACCATCCCCCTCCTCTGAGTGAAAGGCATTACTCAACTCTGTTCTAATGCGTGCACCAATTACTTTGAATCTCTGCAATCTGGTTCTTAACCTGCTTCAAAAAGAAATAGAAATTCCATTCTATCTTCCTATCCATTTTACTGGGGCCCCTCATACCTTTATATGCCTCAATTAAATTACTCTCAGCCTCCTGTATTCGAGAGAACACATTCCCAGCCTGACGTATTTTTCCTAAAAACTAAAATTCTCCATACCTGACAACATCCTCTTAAATTTCCTCTGTGGCTATTGAATTTAATCATATCCTTCCTGCAATGCAGTGATCAGAATTGCCCAAAGTACTTTTGCTGTGATCTAACTTGTGTTTTATAAAGGGTGGAATGTTCTCTCTTTGTTGCGCATGAGCAATAATGTGTAAGGTGGAAAATACTGTGGGAATGAAATAAATCAAATTCTAAATGTTGAGAAATCGTTTTGTGATTGTCCTCAGAATCTTTAAGTGGAGACATCAGGATCTAGCCATTGAGCGGAGACTACCATGTTACTGTGCAATTGGATCTTATTAAAGGCCCAATTCACCTTATTTATAGGCTAGTTCCAATTCTCTCCTTCCCCAAGACACTAACGAATAAAAATTCCCAATGTGCAAGTCATAATGGGTGTTCGCTGGCTGAAGCTCACCAAATGCTTGTCCTGACCACCTTGCAACAGACTGTTGACAACAATGTCCCAGAATGCATAATGGTCACCATCTTCCTCAAGCCTTCATCCACACAGGTCAGTGCTGACAAACCACCAGCCTCACCGTATCATCATACCAGCTCTCAGACCAAATTCAGCCCTTCAGCACTTTACCATTGAGCTCATGGACATTTATAGAGTCATAGAGTCATAGAGATGTACAGCATGAAAACAGACCCTTCGGTCAACCCATCCATGCCGACCAGATATCCCAACCCAATCTAGTCCCACCTGCCAGCAGCCAGCCCATATCCCTCCAAACCCTTCCTATTCATACACCCATCCAAATTCCTCTTAAATGTTGCAATTATACCAGCCTCCACCACATCCTCTGGCAGCTCATTCCATACACGTACTACCCTCTGCGTGAAAAAGTTGCCCCTTAGGTCTCTTTTATATCTTTCCCCTCTCACCCTAAACCTATGCCCTCTAGTTCTGGACTCCCCGACCCCAGGGAAAAGTCTTTGCCTATTTATCCTATCCATGCCTCTCATAATTTTGTAAACCTCTATAAGGTCACCCCTCAGCCTCCGATGCTCCAGGGAAAACAGCCCCAACCTGTTTAGCCTCTCCCTGTAGCTCAGATCCTCCAACCCTGGCAACATCCTTATAAATCTTTTCTGAACCCTTTCAAGGTTCACAACATCTTTTCCAATAGGAAGGAGACCAGAATTACATGCAATATTCCAACAGTGGCCGAACCAATGTCCTGTACAGCCGCAACATGACCTCCCAACTCCTGTACTCAATACTCTGACCAATAAAGGAAAGCATACCAAACGCTGCCTTCACTATCCTATTCTACCTGCGACTCCACTTCCAAGGAGCTATGAACCTGCACTCCAAGGTCTCTTTGTTCAGCAACACTCCCTAGGACCTTACCATTAAGTGTATAAGTCCTGCTAAGATTTGCTTTCCCAAAATGCAGCACCTTGCATTTATCTGAATTAAACATCTGCCACTTCTCAGCCCATTGGCCCATCTGGTCCAGATCCTGTTGTAATCTTCGCTGTCCACTACACCTCCAATTTTGGTATCATCTGCAAACTTACTAACTGTACCTCTTATGCTTGTATCCAAATCATTTATGTAAATGACAAAAAGTAGAGGGCCCAGCACCGATCCTTGTGGCATTCCACTGGTCACAGGCCTCCAGTCTTGATGTCTCCTGTCAGATCACTTTACACGCATCTCATGTATCTGCATTTTCTGACCACTTTTTCTGTTTTTCCATTGACTTTAATTTACACAACAAATTATACATATTTTTGATGGTGTCCACAACCATGGTCAAATCTGCCTCTAACCTGGAATTCTGTAACAGCACCAAGACTGTTGGGGGGGTTGGGGTGTGGGCCCATTTGCAAGTGTTTCTGTCAGCTTCACCTTGAGGCCTTGATCTGGCAGTCTCAGGATGAGTCTAGCAATATCGACAAACAGCAACAATTTCTAGAACAAGGTGAATGTAGTCACGTAGGTACTAGATGCTTTCATTTGTCAAGTACCAGTAGAAGTTCCAGTAAACAACTGCTCTTTTACACAATCACAAGATTTCAAAGAGTGCATGGCCTTCATCCAGTGCAAGTCAAGGATATATTTGGCTGCTTGTCCTGGATGTTTTCATGCTTTCTGGCCACAATTAATTGATTTGGTTTGAAAGAGTTATTGCCTTTTGCATTTTACAGGTAATAAGAACAGTAAAAAAAGGTGAAAAGCTTCAACTGCTCCCAAAATCTACAATATTTTGACTAGTTTAAGAGAAAAAGATATAACTAAAAGAGAATCAATCTTTGTTCTGCTGCCTCTACCATGAGTCCTCCATCCTGAGCCAGCTCACCAGTGACACCTGCACCACCACACCTCTTCCATTGCCTCACCACTGACCCACCAACATAGGAGTCGCCACTCTTTAAACACCACCTCTTTGCCACTGAGCCCAACTCACCGATGCTGAGTCTAATGCTGAACTCACACTTGCCCCTCAACCAGGAGTCCCTGCTCCTGGTCTACCTTGACTGCAACCAGAAATCTGTGGCTGTCTTGTCCTTGAAGAAGAGCTCCTAGATAGCAAAACAATTCCTCTTGGACACCAAAATCACGAACTCTAACAATGGGATTGAAACAGGAAAAGACCAAGCACATACCCTTGGAGCCTCTGCCTCTTTTCTGACCATTTTTAAACTGGGCAACATTCACATTCACATATGAGGTGAACGTGACAACCATTACACTACAGAAACACTACTTTCTTAGCACTCACACACTTTGCACTTACTTGGAGGCAGGCCCTTCACATTCCTTTCTTTACACACACAGACTGATTTTGGCACTGACTTATGGACTGCCAGTATCTATGCAGTTCACATTGCTGTTGTCATGCATTGTGACTAGATTTCTTAGTTCTTGACTGCTCCAGCCTCTGTGGCCTGTTGTTTTCTAAACATAAGGGAAGCAGATGGCAACTTGTCATAGTGGGGAATGCTGAACAGTCAACAAGGTGGTCATGTCCTCCAAATGCCAAGGATTTGTGCCCATCTAATCCAGGGACTAGGTCACCATCAATCATGTAGGTCAGGTATGACGAGCAGATAGATCATTTGAGGTGCTATAGAGGCATCAGTCTGGGGCTTGGGCCATGGTCATCCTGCCAAGTCAGTCCCGGGCATAGACTATGGTCGGTGCTGAGGACTTGATCAATAATGATTGAGGGCTCATTGGGGGATTCTATGCATTCTTGGTTATGGGGATGATCTCCACTGTGCTAGTTTGTTGGGGAAGTGGTGGCAGTGAGAGGAGGCAACATGGGCAGCAACACAAAAGGGAACTATGATGAAGGGAGGATCAAGGGAGTATTATTCAGCAAAAACTGCAATTAATTCATGGGGATACAACGTTGAAACCTTGCCACATCAGGTCAAATGTCAACTTCTGTGTAAGTACAGAAAATGACCAACACTGCATACTAAGTAAGCGGAGTAGATTACTTTTATGTCTTCAAGGAAATTCTTGGAATTGAAGATATTGAATTACAATAATCATGCCTGCATTGATTCAGTAATGCCACCTACCTGGCTTCAAGTTACATTCCACCACCAGGTCATTCATTGTCCAAGAATGCACATGAAAAATTATAGCCTCAAGCAATTAAGACCATTAAACTGTCCACACTAATTGTCTTCTTGACATGTCAGCTGATCAACTGTAATGAGCACAGGGAAACCTGAAACACATTCCACAGCAAAGACTGGAAAAAAATGCTTCACAGCTTCCAGATACACATACTGAATTGTAGGTATGCAAGGTAATAGTGTCTGGACTGGAAAGAGCTTCTTTTTAGAACTAATATTGCAGTGACCCGGACCTCGGCGAGTGTTGAGTTGGGGAGCAATGTTGTCATGGTGCTCACTGGAGGAGTTCAACTCTAATATTCTAATGCAGGATTGAAACTTTAGTTATGCAACATTCAATTGGATAAGATAACAGAAATAAGAACTCCTTATAGAGGCACAGCAATGACCTCTTTGGAAAGCTCAACGCCACATTGTGTGAGGGCAAGACACGAGGGTTCATTGTTCTGGAATTCCTTGAAAAAAATTGAGTCACCTTTCCAACATTCCTCACAGATTATCTGCTTGTGGCATTCACATCAAGATCACCATTAGTGGAGTCCTCGTGAGCTTGGTGCAACTCTGAAGCCAGCATGGAAGGAGGCAGTAACTCTGACTTCAACAACCTCCAGCAGCTTTCAGATAGTCTTCAGAGGGAGAAGCAGCAAGTGAAGATCTATCAAGATCCTGCATGTCCAGAACTCACAAACAGTGTAGGCACCATTAAGGACTTTCTGACCCATTAACAATAAACTGGGCCATTGCTGGGAGCACACCTTGGGCTCACAGGGACCTGGTAGTAATCCCATCCCAACAACTGTCAAGGCCACACCTGCCCAGATTTCTAGGCGAATCACTTGTTTCAAGGAGCAATTGGGAATCTGTTTGGCATTTCCCAATCCATGATTTTAATCAGCATTTGTGATATAATTGATGCCATATTCTCCATAGCAGGTTAAAACCTTCCACCAAATAAAGGGCATAGCTCGTGCACCTAGGTGTAGTTCAATGGTAGAGCATTATACTGTAGATCAAGAGCAGCCCAGTTCAAATCTGGGTGCCCCTTTTATATAGGCAGTTTTCTTCCAACTGAGCAGTTTTTTGGATGGCACAGTGGCTCAGTGGTTAGCATTACTGCCTCATGGCGCCAGGGGCCCAGGTTTGATTCCAGCCTCCGGCGACTGTCTATGTGGAGTTTGCACAATCATCTCGTGTCTCTGTGGGTTTCCTCCCGCAATCCAAAGATGTGCAGGTCAGGTGAATTGTCCAGGCTAAATGTCCGTAGTGTTCAGGGATGTGTAGGTTAGGTGAATTGGCCATGCTAAATGTCCGTAGTGTTCAGGGATGTGTAGGTTAAGTGAGTTGGCCATGCTATATGTCCGTAGTGTTCAGGGATGCGTAGGTTAGGTGAGTTGGCCATGCTAAATGTCCGTAGTGTTCAGGGATGTGTAGGTTAGGTGAATTGGCCATGCTAAATGTCCGTAGTGTTCAGGGATGTGTAGGTTAGGTGAATTGGCCATGCTAAATGTCCGTAGTGTTCAGGGATGTGTAGGTTAGGTGAATTGGCCATGCTAAATGTCTGTAGTGTTCAGGAATGTGTAGGTTAGGTGAATTGGCCATGCTAAATGTCTGTAGTGTTCAGGGATATGTAGGTTAGGTGAATTGGCCATGCTAAATGTCCGTAGTGTTCAGGGATATGTAGGTTAGGTGCCTTAGTCAGGGGTAAAATGTCAAGTAATAGGATAGGGAATGCATCTGGGTGGGTTACTCTTTGGAGGGTTGGTGTGGACTTGTTGGACTAAATGGTCTGTTTCCACACTGTATGATTCTATGATTCTATGAAACAACTCAGACAGAAGGATTCTCCCCCATCGCTGTTATCCCCCAAGTATAGAGCACTGTCAAGTGCGCTCACCCACATGTAGTGCTCACAACAGATTTACTTTCCACTCCATCAACGTTCACATTATATGTGACCATCGATGACGCAGGAGGTCTGTGCTAAATATCTTGGGAACTGTCATGACTTCTACGTTCTAGAGAACTCTAAATTCCTGGCTCCTTTCAAGTCCTCAGACAACACAGCTGTTGGAAAATAAGGGTTTCAGCTCTAAATGTGACTCATGATACTTCATATTCCTGATGAAGGGCTTTTGCCTGAAACGTCAATTTTCCTGCTCCTCGAATGCTGCCTGACCTGCTGTGCTTTTCCAGCACCACTCTAATCTAGACTCTGGTTTCCAGCATCTGCAGTCATTGTTTTTAAGACCATAAGCCGTAGGTGCAGAAATAGGTCATTCAGTCCATCAAGTCTGCTCTACCATGCAATGAAATCACGTAACCCTACATTCTGGGTTTATGCTCTCTGATTCTAAACGCACTCCTCACGTCTATCCTATTATGTCTGCCAATAATCTTAAGTGTCTCAATAAGGTCAGCTCTCAGTCTTCTAAACTCCGATGAGTACAAACCTAACCTCCTCAAACTCTCCTCATAGGACATACCCTCAATACCTGATATTAATTCTAGCCTTGGGCGACTGCCTGTATTGAGTTTGCACATTCTCCCCATGTCTGTGTGGGTTTCCTCTGGGTGCTCTGGTTTCCTCCCACAATACTGAGTGAAATATTTCCAATGCCAGCATATCTTTCCTTAGATAAGGGGCCCAAACTGTTCATAGTATTCCAGTTGTGGTCTGACCTGTGCCTTGTATTGTCAAGGTGTCAACTTGTTTAGCTAAAACACAAGACTACTTTCACACCAAACAGTGTAAGCAGCAGGTAATAGACAGGGTCAAGAGGTTTCATCATCAACAGATCAGATCTAAGCACTGTAGTCCTGCCACATCCAGTTATGAGTCATAATGGATAGTTACATAACTCACTGTAGGAGGGAGCTTCATATATATCCCCATCCTGAATAAGGGAGGAGGTCAGCACATCATTGCAAAATATTACAGCTCCAACTATACTCAGGAAGCTTAACACAATGTAGGACAGGGCAGCACACTTGATTGGCACTACATCCACTCCACCACCAATGCTCAGTAGCAGTAGTGTGTACTATCTACAAGATGCATTGGAGAAATTCACCAAACATCCTTAGACAGCTCCTTCCAAATCCACAACCACGTCCATCTAGAAGGACCAGGGCAGCAGATACAGGGGAACACCAACACCTTCAAATTTCCTTCAAGTCGCTCACCATCCTGACTTGAAATTATATCACATTTGCTTCACTGTTGCTGGGTCAAAATCCTGGAAATCCCTCCCAAGTGATATTGTAGGTCAACCCACAGTAGGTGGACAGATGTGGTTCCAGAAGGCAGCTCATCATTACCTTCTCAAGAGCAACAAGGACAGTAATAAAAGCTGTCCATATCCCACAAATGAATAAAAACAGAATAAGGCTGAAGCATTTGCAATAATATTCAGCCAGAAGTGCAGAAGATAATCAGACGGTTGGATAGGGTGTACAGTGAGAGCCTTTTTCCTCAGATGCTGATAGCTAGCATGAGGGGGCATAGCTTTAAATTGAGGGGTGATAGATGTAGGACAGATGTCAGCAGTAGTTTCTTTACTCAGAGCGTAGTAGGGGCATGGAGCGCACTGCCTGCAACAGTAGTAGACTCACCAAATTTAAGGACATTTAAGTGGTCTTTGAATAAACACAGGATGAAAATGGATTAGTGTAGGTTAGATAGGCTTCAGATTGGTTCCACACGTCGATGCAACATTGAGAGCTGAAGGGCCTGTACTGTGCTGAAATGTTCTATGTTCTAAGTGTTGAGTGGATGATTAATCTTGGCCTCCTTAAGAGGTCCCCAGTTTCACAGATGTCAGTCTACAGGTAATTCAACACATCCATATGATATCAAGGAACAGCTGGACCCATGAGATACTGCAAAGGCTATGGGCCCTGACAACATTCCAACAATAGCACTGCAGACCTGTGCTCTAGAACTTGCTGTACCCCTAGTCAAGCTGTTCTAGTTATTATGATATTAGCTGATGTTAATACCAGACAATTCAGATCCTAAACTGAAACCTGTCTTGATAGAATTTTGTTTTTAATCTATTAAAGATACTCGTTCTGTGAAACACAGGTTATGCTGCAGCTCTATAGACCCCTGGTTAGACCACATTTGGAATAATATAGGAAGGGTGTGGAAGCTTTAGAAAGGGTGCAGAGGAGGTTTGCCAGGATGCTGCCTGGACTGGAGGACATGTCTTATGAAGAAAGGTTGAGGGAGCTAGGGCTTTTCTCATTAGAGCGAAGAAAGATGAGAGGTGACTTGATAGGGGTGTACAAGATGATGAGAAACAGTGACAGAGTATGTAGCCAGAAATTTTTTTTCCCATAGTGGAAATGCCTGTCATGAAGGGGCATAATTTTAAGGTGATTGGAGAAAGGTTTAGTGGAGATGTCAGAGGTAGGTTCTTTACATAGAGAGTAGTGGTGTATGGAATGCACTGCCAGCAGTGGTCATAGAGTCAGATACATTAGGGACATTTAAGCAACTCTTGGAAAGGCACATGGAAGATAGTATAACAAAGGGTTAGTTTGATCTGAGAGTAGGATAAATGGTTGGCACAACTTTGAGGGCCAAAGTACTGTGCTGTACTGTTCTATGTTCTACATTCACAAGCATGAAAGGTTGTAAGTGTAGTTTTAAAAACAAAGTAGGAGTTTCTTATGCAATAGAAAAGATGATCAAAAAAAAACCAAGCTATTTACATACAACACAATTTGGATGATTGCAAAACGCATTCAAAATACAAGTTTCCATCTATCTCAGCAGTAGCCTTTTACAGTACGCAAACACCATCGAGAATTCTCTTCTCTATCACATCTACCATTCTATAATCAACGTTGTTGGAGATTCCCAATTGTGAGAGTGTGTTAGCCTCTTCAATGAGAATTCACACAACTGAGCTCAGAGAATCTCAGCTTCAAATAACTCATTCAGGATTCAAATCAAACACTTCCAATCTGTAGTTTTCAAATAAAACCCTTAAACTGAGGCAGCCTTTTTTCTGACTTTTCTGAATTAAATCCTTTGAGAGAAGCTGTCGCTTAGAGTCAGGAGTCCGTTGCATATGAGGGATGAGCAATACTTGGCCATTACAGCTTGTTTCATCTTTGGAATGACTCAAGAGACTGCTCATCTCTCATATGAGTGTGACTTAACCAGGTTGGATGGTGGAAATTATACCACAGCAGACATTTTAACAGTGTAAGTGAAAACATATTTACACAATTTAAAAGTTTATTTGCCATGCATCCATGCCACACATGCCCCATCAGTAAGTTCATTCTTCCACTGTCTCCCACTGTTTCCGAGTGCAGGCCCAACATCTACAGCTGGGATGGTGGAGACTGCTCTGTGGTCAGCACTGCTGGCTCAAAAGATTTGGGCAGTTGTCCCCACATGCCCTTTGGCCGAGAGAGCCTCTGTCTGCTGAGTGTGATCTGTCCAGACGCTGGATCAGCCTTCTCATCTTGGACTGCTACAGGCTTTGGCTTGAAGGCTTTGGGATGGTAGAGGGACCAGGAGCATCTGGAGTCTTTTGAGAAGCACCTTTTAGAGGTTCTACCTGTAGCTCCTCCTCCGTCTTGGTGCCTGCTGCCACCACCCTGTCTCTCTGAGAACAATGTGTACCTAGAACAAGGGTGAATTATTTTGTTCCATCTTGAGACTGAATCAGAGCCTGGTCTTCAGCAGTCCTCTGGGAGTCACAGACCTGGGGTGCTTCCTCCACCCCAAAGAGCAGTCATGTGCTTCTCTGGTCATCTCTAGCCAAATGTATTCCTCATACATACAGAGCATGGGTATTAATGCTCACCAGCATACACTCCTTCACCACGAACCTCACACCCCAACAAGCCAACCCCCAAACTCCCATGGCATCGACATTTCAAATGATAATCAGCACCATAATGAACGCTCCTAACATACTAAAATGGTCTCCAGCGTTACACCTCCATTTCAGATCAAGACCAAGCTTTGCATAAAGATCAAGAATCAAGTGTCAGTAAAATATGAGGTGCTTTATTTTTAGCTCCAAGTGCTCATAAGTGTTGGCCAGTAATGGTTTGTCAGTGAGCATTTTGAGCATTCATTGTTGCATCATCCATACTGATGAATACACTTGTTTCAATATCAACAACCATCCAATATATTGCTGCATCAATTAGTCACTTTGCAGGACCTTTATATCCAGCAAGCACACATCACCCTGACAACATTATTTTTGCTTGACCATATCTTTTTGAACTATAATGTCTAAGGGACCCCAGAAAAGAGAATGACATGATAAGGGCTGCACAGTGGCTCAGTGGTTAACACTGCTCCCTCACAGCACCAGGGACCTGGGTTTGATTCCTGTCTCAGGTGACTGTCTGTATGGAGGTTGCACATTCAACAAGCTTTCTTGGACTCTTCATGTGGATGCGCTGGTTACAAAGGCCCAACAGCATCTTTTCTTCCCCAGGCAGCTGAGGAAATTTGGCATGATGGCAAATACCCATGCCAATTTTTATCGGTGCACCATCGACAGCATTCTGTCTGGATGTATCACTACCTGGTATGGCAACTGTACCATTCAAGATCAGAGACAGTTACAGAGAGTGGTGAACTTGGCCTGGACAATCACAAAGGCCAATGTCCCATCGATAGAATCCATCTATCAGGCACGCTGTCCAGGAAAGGCCGCCAGCATTCTCAAAGATCCATTCCACCCTGGCAATACTTTTCTGCAATCTCTACCATCGGGGAGAAGGTACAAAAGCCTGAACACACGCATCAGCTGGTTTCAAAACAGTTTCTACCCTACTGTTGTTAGAGTACTGAATGGACTCACAAACTCTTAGCATTCGCCTGGACCTGTGTTTTTGTTTTTGCTGCTGTTTATCTATTATTTACTTCTCTATGCTACTTAACTCTGTGATCTGCCTGTATTGCTTGCAAGACAAAGCTTTTTGCTGTGCCTAGGTACACATGACAATAAATTCAATTCAATTCTCCTCGTGTCTGCATGGGTTTCCTTAGGGGTGCTCCGGTTTCCTCCCACAATGCAAAGAAGTGCAGGTCAGGTGAATTGGTCATGCTAAATTGCCCACAGCATTAGGTGCATTAGTCAGGGTTAAATATGAGGAAAGGAAGTGAGTTACTCTTCGGAGCTGGTTGGTGTGGACTTGTTGGGCCAAAGGGACTGTTTCCATACTGTAGGGAACCTAATGTAACCTAAAAAAACGATCAAGTAACAATTGAAAATAGACCTTGAAGTCAAATTTTAAAAACCGGTCAAGCTGGAGACCAGCACTAAACTCTGCAGGCTAATGCAGGATTTCCTTTTTCTTCCGATAAGCTGCTTACTTTAAAACTGAGCAGAATGTGATTACTCTGAGTTGCCAATTTGATAAAGTTATCTTCTCCATAGGTGATTTGCAGATTCTGGAAATCATCCCATTGAGCTCAGCATGGCCTGGGTGCAGTTTCCTTTTCAGGGTCTTTGCAATTCATGCAATTTTTCTGTAGTTCCTCCACCAGTGACGTCTCATTGACCTGAAAACATTGCTCATTTTTGTCAGAATCAGGTAATGCTGTTTCAGCCCCTTGCTCGATGCAATGCTGCCCCCTATTGATAACTTCAGCTTAAGTTTCAGCTAAGTGGATATTATTTACAAGAAGTAGCATTAAAGAGTAACCATGGTGACTCAGTTGGAAGTACAGGTATAAAATGTTTAAAATCTTTTTCAACCAATATATGCTTAAAAGTGTGTCTTGAAGAGCTTATTAATAAGCACCCACCCTGAGATGGTGTAGAACAAAACAACATAGACAATTCCCTTTATCAAGTCAAAGATAAATTGAAGACTGTGTGCAGACCTTAGGAAGTTGTATTTCCATGTTAGGAATTAAAATTCATGCAGCCAAATATGGGGATCAAAGTAAAATGTCAGGAGAATATGAGAAGCTTTATGATCAGCCTTCAAGTGTTCACGAGCATTTGTCAGTAAGTGGGAGTGGGGGGGATGTGGAGGTAGGTAAGGAGCTGAACATTTTGTGCATTTAGATTAGATTACATTACAGTGTGGAAACAGGCCCTTCGGCCCAACAAGTCCACACCAACCAGCCACCCACCCATACCCCTACATTTACCCCTTACCTAACACTACGGGCAATTTAGCATGGCCAATTCACCTGGCCTGCACATCTTTGGACTGTGGGAGGAAACCGGAGCACCCGGAAGAAACCCACACAGACACGGGGAGAACCCTGCAAACTCTACACAGTCCTGAGGCAGGAATTGAACCTGGGTCTCTGGCGCTGTGAGGCAGCAATGCTAACCACTGTGCCACCGTGCCGCCACTGTTGCATCATCCATACAGATAATTTTACTGCTTTCAAAATCAACAACCCATCCAACATACTCCTGCATTAACTGGGAACAGTTCAGCAGAGTATTATGTATAAGTCAGAGACGCTACTGTTCTACAATCCTTGGGAGGGTGATAGGCAGACACATTTCACTGCTTGTGTCATCATTCTTTTGACCAAGATCAGATGTTTATCTGTATTCTGGACATTTCAGAAATCTCATATCACTTACTATTAGATAGTTACTCAGGAAGATTAAACTTCCTTAAAAAATAACTCCGAAGAGGCTGGTCACCAAGTCCTTTAATTGCTTGGAGACTCCTTAACACTGATCCAGCTCCACAAGAGCCAGCTCTTAAAGTGAACAGGACCTCTGTCAGCTAGGGTCCCTGATTGGAGCAGATTAACAGCCTCTAGTAGTCTATGAGGTCCATTTGGCTGATCTCATGACTATCACTACACTTGGAACAGTACTACAGCATCTGGAACCCTCCCAAAGAATATTAGTGAAACTCTGACATAAAGCTAGAGTCTTTTGATAGCAGTGACTTACCTGGATAATTGGGCAGGATAAATTGGAGGATCGAAACCTGCTCTAACTATTGAGTTACTATACTACAGACATCAATCACTCACACTGACTTCCACTCACTATCAGTAACTGGTCTTCCACACTACAACATTCATCTCAACCTGATCAATGACCTACCTCCAGAGACTGAGCCGCAATGCTCACCACTCAACTCCCTCAACCCTCCATGTTCTTCATGCACTTATATTCCACTCCCTTATCCACCTGCCATCTTGCACGCTTATATACCTGCCACTCTGCCCTCCCACCCCACACCCAATCTATCCCTCATCCATCTGTCACCCTACCTCCTCACTCATCTACCTGCCACTCTACTACCATCACCCATGTGTCTCCTACCCTTATCCTCCCATAATTGCCTTACAAACTTGCCCTCTCCCTGTACCCTTTCAAAGAGACTTGAGACCTTAAAAGTTTGCTCACGTATCAGAATATGACAACTCGTGCCATCAAAAGGGGATGTGATTTCCACAAAGATTCCCTGCCCCTTTTTTCTGCAAGAATACCTATATTTGGAGACTTCTACAAGATCCTCCACCAGACGATGGGCTGAAAGATCACAGGTAAAGAATCATGTCAGAAGTAGGGATTGGAAGCAGATTGGAAGATTTGGGCTAACTGATCTAAGATAAAGTCACCATAATCTTAGCAGACAATAATAGCAGATTCTCCCATTAGAAAGAGACCTGAGGATTTAACCTGAGGGTCACTGCCCCTAAGGTGGTGGGTGAGGTTGAGAAGGCATGGCTTTCACGGTAACCTCAGACAATACAGGAAATACACCCATGTAGTAGGTGTCACTCTGCATTGCATTCCACCCAACTGAGCTGAATGACCTAATTAGTTTAATAACTAAGAGTACGTAACTCCTTCATTATCTCATCAAGAAATGGTTTGCACCCAAATTGGAAGGCGACTAATATACCAGTGGGGAGATTTGCTAGAGCTGCTCAGGAGGATTTCAACTAGTAAGGAGTGGGGTCGGACCCAGGGAGACAGTGAGGAAAGAGATCAGTCTGACACTGGTACGGTTGGGAAAAGGAACGAGTCATATTGTCAAGGCAGGCAGGAACAAAGCAGATAATGAAATAGGACTGATAAATTAAATGGTATTTATTTCAAAGCAAGAGGCCTAACAGGTAAGGCAGATGAATTCAGGGCTTGGTTTGGAAAATGGGATTGGGATATCATAGCAGTTACAGAGACATGGCTCAGGAATGGACTGAAATAGCAGCTTTATGTTCCAAGGTACAGATGCAATAGGAAGGATAGAAAGAGGAGCAAGGGCAGAGAGGGAGTGTCATTTTTCATCAGGAATATCATTACAGCTGCACTTAGGGAGAATATTCCTGGGAATATTTCCAGAGAAATTATTTGGGTAGAACTGGGAAATAAGGAAAGGATGATCACCTTATTGGGATTGTACTATAGAGCTCCCCATAGTCAGCGGGAAATTGAGAAACAAATTTATAAGGACACCTCAAATATCTGTAAAAATAATAGGGTAGTTATGGTAGGGGATTTTAACTTTCCAAACATAGACTGGGACTGCCATATGTTAAGAGTTTAGATGGAGAGGAATTTGTTAACTCTGTACAAGAAAAATTTCTGAATCACTATGTAGATGTGTACCTACTAGAGAAGGTGCAAAACTTGGTAAAAACAATGACTGCAGATGCTGAAAACCAAATACTGGATTAGTGGTGCTGGAAGAGCACAGCAGTTCAGGCAGCATCCAACGAGCAAAACTTGACCTACTCTTGGGAAATAATGCAAGGCTGGTGACTGAGGTGTCAGTGGGGGAGCACTTTGGGGCCAGTAACCATAATTCTGTTACTTTTAAAATACTGATGTAAAAGGATAGACCTGATCTAAAAGTTAAAGTTCTAAATTGGAAGAAGGTCAATTTTGATGGTATTATGCAAAACTTTCAAAAGTTGATTGGTGCAGATGTTCGCAAGCAAAGGGACAGCTGGGAAATGGGAAACCTTCAAAATGAGAAGAAAGTCCAGAGATGGTATATTCCTGTTAGGGAGAAGGGCAAGGCTGGTAGATGTAGGGAATGTTGGATAAATTAGGAAATCAAGGTTTTGGTCAAGAAAAAGAAGGAAGCATATGTCAGGTATAGACAGCAGAGATCGAGATTCACTCTAGAAGCGTATTAAGGCAGTAAAAGTATACTTAAGAGCGAAATCAGAAGGGCAAAAAGGAAACATGAGATAGGGTTCAGGAGAATCCAAAGGGGTTCTTCAAATACATGAAGGACAAAAGAGTAAATAAGAAGAGAATGGGGCCCCTTAAAGATCAGCAAGGAACCACAGGAGATGGAGGAGATACCAAATAAACGTCTGGATATCAAACCTACAGCTCAGCAAGCAAACCTACACCCTAAATACCAAATAAGTATTTTGCACCAGTGTTTACTGTGGAAAAGGACATGGAAGATTTAGAATATAGGGAAATAGGTGGTGACATCTTGAAAATTGTCCAGATTACAGAGGAGGAAGTACTGAATGCCTTGAAATGCACGAAAGTGAATAAATCCCCAGGACCAGATCAGACGTACCCTAGGACTCTATGGGAAGTTAGGGAAATGATTGCTGGGTCCCTTGCTGAGATATGTATATCACTGAAAGCCACAGGCATGGTCCCAGAAGACTGAAGGTTAGCCAGTGTAGTGCCACTGTTTAAGAAAAGTGGTAAGGAAAAGCCACGGAACTATAGACTGTTGAGCCTGACATCAGTGGTGGGGAATTGTTGGAGAGAATCCTAAGGGATACATTTACATGTATTTGGAAAGGCAAGAGCTGATTAGGGATAGCCAACATGGCTTTGTGCATGGGATATCATATCTCACTAACTTGATTGAGTTTTTTGAAGAAGTAATAAAGAGGATTGATGAGGGCAGAGTAGTGGATGTGATCTATATAGACCTCAGTAAGGCACTTGACAAGGTTCCTCATGGTATATTGATTAGCAAGGTTAGATCACATGGAATACAGGGAGAACTAGCCATTTGGAGACAGAACTGGCTCAAAGGTAGAAGACAGAGGGTGGTGGTGAGGATTGCTTTTCAGATGAAAGCCTGTAACCAGCAGTGTGCCCCAAGGTTTGGTGCTGTGTCCACTGATTTTCATTATTTTTATAAATGATTTGGATGTGAAATAAAAGATATAGTTAGTAAGTTTGCAGATTACATCAAAATTGGAGGCGTGGTGAATAGCAAAGAAGGTTACCTCATAGTACAACAGGACCTAAATGAGCCAAAGAGTGGCAGATGGAGTTTAGTTTAGATAATTGTGTGGTGCTGCATTTTGGAAAGGCAAATCAGGGCAGGAATTATATATTTAATGTTGAGGTCCTGGGCAGTGTTGCTGGACAAAGAAACCTTAGAGTACAGGGCCATAGTTCCTTGAAAGTGGAGTCGCACATAGACAGGATAGACAATAGACAATAGGTGCAGGAGTAGGCCGTTCTGCCCTTCGAGCCAGCACCACCATTCATATGATCATGGCTGATCATCCTCAATCAGTATCCTGTTCCTGCCTTATCTCCATAACCCTTGATTCCACTATCCTTAAGTGAAGGTGGCATTTGGTATGCTTGCCTTTTTTGGTCAGTGCATTGAGTACATAAGTTAGGAGGTCATGTTGCAGCTGTACAGAATATTGGTTCAGCTACTTTTGGAATACTGTATGCAATTCTGATCTCCCTGCTCTAGAAAATATGTTGTGAAATTTTCAAGGGTTTAGAAAAGATTTACAAGCATGTTGCAGGGTTGGAGGGTTTGAGCTAAAGGGACTGACTGAATAGTCTACTGTTATTTTCCCTGGGGCATTGTATGCTGAGAGGTGACCTTATAGAGGTGACCTGACAGAAGCTTATAAAATCGTGTGAGACATGGATAGGGTGAATAGCTACAATCTTTTAACTGGGGTGGTGGAGTCCAGAACAAGGCGGCATAGGTTAAAGTGAGAGGGGAAAGACTTGAAAGGGTCCTAAGGGGAAGGTTTTTCACACAAAGGTTGTTGTGCGTATGGAATGAGCTGCCAGAGGATGTGATGGAGACTGGTACAATTACAACATTTAAATGGCATCAGAATGGGTATATGAATAGGAAGGGTTTAGAGGGATATAGGCTAAATGCTGACAAATGGGACTAGATTAATTTAGGATATCTGGTCGGCATCGATGATTTGGACAGACACTGTTTCCGTGCTGTACATCTCGATGACTCAAAGTTCCGCTCTATGATTTCTGTCAAGCATAACAGAGAAACATTATACAAAAATGATGTACTGCTGTTAACTCAGTATTTTTAATTGATTTCTAATGTAATCATGAAACACTTTTTTTGCTTTGGCTTGTAGTTTGATAGATAAATGCATTTTGACCAGAAGTGAGGTACCCAAAATTATTATGGTGCTAGACAGGATATTCCAACTTTATCAGCTTCAGGTGAGGAGGGATGAACTGATCCCTTTCTTTATTCATTCACTCCTTTGGATGGTCACATCAAGATTAATTTACAAAGGATCTCCTCCTTTGTGGATACTTTTCTCCCAGACCAAATTAATTTATATTTTAAAAAGTTAAATTTAACCAAGCTGTCTTAAGTTAACAGAAGAATGACATGATAATGCAACCCACATGCACATGTATTGGAAGTAAGGAGTGAGCCCAAAAACATATAAAAGTTAAAATACAATTGGATCTACCTCTATGGGTTAATCATGAAGATTAGATAGTGGAACATTGATAGTGTCAATGTCGGGATTCTTCACTTTGTAAATTAATTGAAATTCGTCTTTCCAGCTAGCTGGCTACTCGGACTCAGTCAGACAGAAACATTGACCTGGCAACCTGTAGTGACGATTGAGTCGTTCTTCAATTGTGGCCTTCACAAAACACCATCACTTGAACACATAAGTACCTCAGTCCAATGGCTCATGGGCTCCTTTACCCACTAGCCCAGTTTCCTCAACCAACCCATTCCAACCAGGATTAAACCGGTATTTAACCCACTCTTCTTGTGTATCCTTGAAAGAAGAAGATGCAAAGCCTGCCTATCATCCAGACTGCTGAGTTTTCTCTTGTAATGTTTACAGTCTAAGGTAACTGTGGTTACAATTCAGTTGGTAGTGCAGTTAATTTATTTTAGGTCCATCCCTTCACAGCTTCCTTAATAACTCATCAGTTATAAAATTCCAGAGTCTCTCACTCCAGGCAACCAATCAATATACATTGCCATCAATCTTTGGCTGTATGTCCTTTTAAAAAGAAACATGTTATAATTAAAATTCAATTTTATTCATTATCTGTGGTCATGACAAATGTAATACCCAGAATACTACAAGCAACAAGGATCACAGATTTGTGAGATGTATTCTCACATGGTGGTAGGCATGGTAATGTCACAATTGACTTAAAAACTCCCAAAGTAACTAAGGCCCCTATCTGTAATTACTCAAAGACTGCTTCTGGAAACTAGATAAATATCTAAAATAATGATTAATACTGGATTCAGCATACCTGTGGCATTGAATGTGAGGTAGAATTTACAGCAAGCTACTTTACAGAAAACACTATATGTTGAGAAAACTTTTTATACAATCAATTTACTACAGCAAAACACTTAAATAATCTGCTTTAAAATGTCCAAATAAATGACAGCAAAGAGTAATCAAGGTGATATCCCCCAATGTATGCATAGTGCTTTCACCAATGAGATTTAGTAAGTATACATTACTAAGTATACATTATGTGCATAAAATCAATCCTAAGCATGATTGATACAAGCATTTCTATTCAGACCAGGAGGAGTAGATGTAGCTAGCAGTTTTAGACAACGATGGCTGTTGGATAGTATAATGGTCCTAAATGGGATAATGTTCATGTGACATTGGATGCATCGTTTCTATTAATTACACACACAGTCCAAGGGTGGAGCTGAGGAGTCCTAGCCCAGCTTTTAAAGGATGGAGAAGTATCTATAAAATAGGAGCATCTGAAATAAGGGTAGAAGTAGACCATTCAGGCCCTCGCACTTCCTCTGCCATTCAATAAAATCACAGTTGGTCTGTTTGTACTTTGAATTTCACATTCCTACTTTTCTCTGATCATCATTGATTCCCCTTCCAAGCAGAAATCTGTCCACCGATGTCATAAAAGTTCAATAATACACTTTCATTGACTTCTGAAGCAAAGAGTTCCAAAGTTGCAGTACCCTCCAAGAGAAACAAAATTCCTACATTTTATCTTGAAAGACCAAAGCTTAATTTTTAAACAGAATCCTCTAGGCCTGAACAGACCCACAAGAGAAAGTTTCCTTTCCACATCCACCTTGTCACAAAAGTTAAAAAGTTTATGACTATAGAAACATAGAAAATAAGAGAACAAACAGACAATTTAACGCTTTGAGCCTGTCCGCCATTCAATAACATCATGGCTGATCCTCCCATGTCGTGCCTTTTCCCACTTTCTCCAAAAACCCTTTCATCCCTTTAGCAGTAACCACCAGGAGAGGGATCCCTAACAGCTATCGCCCTGACAGTAATCACTGCAGCTACCAGCAGGAGAAGGATCCGAGATAGTTACCGCCTGGGTCACTAGGTCCCACAGCCATCTCTGAAAGAGGGTTCTCAGTCTGGTTCTCTCTGAGAACCATCAGCACAGCTATCTCTGGAAGAGAGATCCTGATAGCCATTCAGAAACATACCAACACAGGCCTGTTCCTTACTCGGGGAACCAACAGTAACTGACCAGCAGACCTGAGCACTGACAACCTCCAAAAACTCCTGACCCGACTGGCACCACGAGGCCTCAGGCACATCTTGAGGTGAAAACCAGTTCACACAAACCACCAGAAAGCAAGAAGAACCAAGTACTCACATGATAAATCTCATACATGTCCTACCGCATCAGCGGACTCAACCCAAACTGAAGGCCTACACTGCCCAAAGTTTTCATCATGGTACTGGGTACAGCAAGTGGGAACAGTCAGCTGTATTTTAAATCGCGAATTCTTCTTAATTACTGAGACCCCAAAGTTTCCAACCTAGCTAGCAGGGAGGGGAAGTGGGGGTGGTGACAGTGCAAGGAACTTCAAGGGGAGGAAGCCTGAAGGAAGTTTCTATGATTAAAACTACTGTTTAGCTTCTAATAGCGTTAAACCTGTGTTCAATTTAACAGTGTATTTAATCACTGTCCTCTGTATAATTGTGTCAATTTTACATTTTTATTGCATTTGTCTTTGTTTCTTGTATTATACTTACCTTTTTGGATTTAATAAACACAGAGGATCTTTTGCCCCTGAAACACCTGTCTACTGCCTTTTTCATTTCACATTCCTTTTTAAGTCTAGTGTCAGAATTAGGGATCTGGGGTGACTCGAACCAACTAAAAATCAACAAATTACTGATCGTAAACCATAAACCCTACAATACCATTGCGAGTACACTGCTGTCTGTATCATCTATTAACACATATTAAACGAGACACTTCGTACTGTCTGAGACAATAGACAATAGGTGCAGGAGTAGGCCATTCTGCCCTTCAAGCCAGCACCACCATTCATTATGCTCGTGGCTGATCATCCTCAATCAGTATCCTGTTCCTGCCTTATCTCCATAACCCTTGATTCCACTATCCTTAAGAGCTCTATCCAACTCTTTCTTGAAATTATCCAGAGACTTGGCCTCCACAACCTTCTGGGGCAGAGAATTCCATACACCCACCACTCTCTCGCTGAAGAAGTTTCTCCTCAACTCTGTTCTAAGTGGCCTACCCCTTATTTTTAAACTGTGTCCTCTGGTTCGGGACTCACCCATCAGCAGAAACATGCTTCCTGCCTCCAGAGTGTCCAATCCTTTAATAATCTTATACATCTCAATCAGATCCCCTCTCAGCTTTCTAAACTCAAGCGTACACAAGCCCGGTTGCTCCAATCTTTCAGCGTAAGATAGTCCCACCATTCCGGGAATTGACCTCGTGAACCTACACTGCACTCCCTCAATAGCCAGAATGTCTTTCCTCAAATTTGGAGACCAAAACTGCACACAATATTCCAGGTGGAGTCTCACCAGGGTCCTGTACAGCTGCAGAAGGACCTTTTTGCTTCTATACTCAATTCCTCTTGTTATGAAGGCCAGCATGCTGTTAGCTTTCTTCACTGCCTGTTGTACCTACATGCTTGCTTTCATTGACTGATGTACAAGAACACCTAGATCTCGTTGTACTGCCCTTTTACCTAACTTGACTCCATTTAGGTAGTAATCTGCCTTCCTGTTCTTGCCACCAAAGTGGATAACCACACATTTATCCACATTAAACTGCATCTGCCATGCATCTGTCCACTCACCTAGCCTGTCCAGGTCACCCTGTATTCTCCTAACATCCTCCTCACATTTCACCCTGCCACCCAGCTTTGTGTCATCAGCAAACTTGCTAATATTACTTTTAGTACCTTCATCTATATCATTAATGTACATTGTAAAAAGCTGCGGCTCCAGCACTGATCCCTGCGGCACACCACTGGTCACCGCTTGCCATTCTGAAAGGGAGCCGTTTATCACTCCTTTTTGTTTCCTGTCAGCCAACCAATTTACAATCCATGTCAGTATTTTGCCCCTAATACCATGTGCCCTAATTTTGCTCACTAACCTCCTATTTGGGACTTTATCAAAGGTTTTCTGAAAGTCCAGGTATACTACATCCAATATTTGTGTATTGTAGTTAGCTTTAATAAACATCTAGTTTCTTATATTATGTGAGATATCATAAACATTTCTGTATCAGGTATAATACCTTGCTGGAAGCAATGTCACAGTACTAGTAATTATGTCTGACCAAACAAGTTATTGTTATCATGCAGTAAAGCTTCTTGCTATCTAAGAACAGTGTCCTTTCTGTAGATACTCTGTAGAAGTGCATCTTTTACCACTAATCACTACGTAAACAACACAAACTAAAGACAAAAGAAGATAAGTGGCAGTGAGCCCTCAAATGACCTTTACTCAGTCCCACATACTGGTAGAGGTAGCAAATGAGCACATAAGGACATAAAAGATCAGAACAGGAATAGGCCATCTGGCCTGTCAGGTATACTCAGCCATTCAATAACATGATCACTGATCTTTTCATGGCCTCAGCTCCACTTACCTGCCTGCTCACCATAACCCTTAATTTCTTTTCCATTCAAAAATTATCAATCTTTCTATGGGGTGGCCTCAACTGCTTCACCAGGCAGCGAATTCCATCGAATCATAACCCTTTGGGTGAAGAAGTTTCTCCTCAACTTAGTCCCAAGTCTGCTCCCCCTTATTTTGAGGTGATGCTCCCTCCATCTAGTTCCACCCACCAGTAGAAACAACCTCTTTGCTTCTATCTTATCTAGTCCCTTCATAATTTTATATGTTTCTATAAGATCCCCCCTCATTCTTCTAAATTCCAATAAATATGGTCCCAAACTACTCAATCTATCCTCATAAGCCAACCCTTTCAACTCCAGAATCAACCAAGTAAACCTCCCTCTGCAACCCCTGTAAGTGTCAGTACATCCTTTTTTGAGTAAAGAGACCAAAACTGCCCACAGCACTCTAGGTGTGGCCTCACCAGTACCCTAAACAGCTACAACATAATCTCCCTATTTTAAAATTCCAACCCTCTAGCAATGAAAAATTAGATCTTATTTGCCTTGTTAGTTATCCGCTGCATCTACAAACCAACTTTTTGTGACTCATGCACAAGAACATCTGCATAGCAGCATGCTACAACTTTTCACCATTTAAATACAGTTCATTTTACTGTTATTCCTAACAAAATGGATGACCTCACATTTACCAACTTTGTACTTCTTCTGCCAGACCTTTGTCCACTCACTTAATCTATGTCCCTCTGCAGACTTCCAGTGTCCTCTGCACACTTTGCTCTACCACTCATCTTAGTGTTATCTGGGAATGTTGGCATACTACATGCGCTCCCCAATTCTAAATCATCTCTCTAAATTGTAAATAATTGCAGTCCCAAAACTGATCCCTGAGTCACACCACTAGCCACTGATCACTAATGAGAAAAACACCCATTTAACTCCACTGTTTGCTTCCTGTGAGTTAACCAATATTCTAACCATGCTAATACATTACCCATAATGTCCTGCACCTTTATCTTATTCGGCAGTCTTTTGTGCAGCACCTTGTCAAATGCCTTCTGAAAATCTCGATACACCACATCCAGCAGTTCCCCATTGTCCACCATGCTCATAATGGACTCAAAGAATTCCAGTAAATTAGTGATACATGATGTGCCTTTCATAGACCCATGCTGTCTGCCCGATGGAACCATTTCTATCCAGATGTCTCGCTCTTTCTTCCTTGATGATAGATTCAAGCATTTTCCCCACTACAGAAGTTAAGCTAACAGCCTAGAGTTACTTGCTTTCTGTCTATCTCACTTTTTAAACACTGGTGTCATATTTGCTGTTTTCCAATTTGCTAGAACCATCCCAAGAGTGCGGCAAATGTTGTATCCCTTATATGGTTTTGGGAGGGGTCATCTGGGAAAATACCAATAGTAAAGTGACCATTATGACTATCAACTGCCACATAAAGAAAGTGCATTTGCATGATATACTGTAAGCTGTTCGATAGTCCTCCAACCGATATCCCTATTCAGCCAGATCACGAAGTGAAGCATGGGAAAAAACAAGGCCAACCCTGGCCAGTTATGGAAGGGCCTCTTTACTCCACACTCAGACCAGTGTCATGGGTTCACTGATTACTGTGGTAATCTCTCTCCAGCAGGGTCTGAAACTTCAAAGACCTGGAATGCCGCACTATGGCAACTCCGCTAGAGAGAGAGTGCTGAACCGAACTCACTGTTTATAGCCTGACCAGAGAGTTCGAACTTATCTCCACACAGTAATTGTAACTGACACCAATGCCTGGGCGATTCCCTCTGTTGTTCATGGTACAACGGCCACCTGGTACCTACCCATTTGGGCAGTACCCCTAAGAGAGAGAAAAAGAAAGATCAAACTACTTATCTTGGCCAGCAATCCCCCTTGAGTGGGCAGTTCAAGTCGCCCAGATCACCCTTTGGTACTTGACACTGGAATTATAGTCTGGGATCTGCTGTAAAGTCAGCCAGAATTGGTATACCCAGAAGGAGCTGAAAATTTTCCTGAAGAAGGGCTCATGCCCGAAACATCGATTCTCCTGCTCCTTGGATGCTGCCTGACCTGCTGCGCTTTTCCAGCAACACGTTTTCAGCTCTGATCTCCAGCATCTGCAGTCCTCACTTTCTCCTTTTTCACACTAGAAGGAGCACAGGCGGACTCAAATATGAGTTCAAAATTACCAGTGAACTTTATTACAGAAAAAAATTCAACTTGCCCAATCCATACAATACGTCAATGAAACATTATACTCTATACCATGATATAAAATATAAGAAAACTGGAGCAGACAGAGTGTAAATCTTTAACCTTACACAGTTTACAGGGTACATATTCATTAAGATTTACACAACCACCCTGCCCCCATGTCTAACCAACTACTCCAGAGTACGATTGTCCCAGGCCTGGAAAGGGTTCTTACAGTCTCAGAGGGACTTGTTGCTTGTCCGGTGGGTCCCCTCTCTCCCTCGGGTATTGTTGCAGACTTCCGAAGTCTGGGGTCACAGACAGGGTCGATGTCTTCAGCTCCAAAGGGTTGGAGACAAGAAACGCAGCGAGCTCAGAGGGAGGAGAGTGAAAAGGAAAAGAGCCCCAAATGCTGTCCCTGCTGCCCCCTTTACCCTTGTGATTCCAAAGGGCCGGCCGGCTCCACCTCTCCGGTAACTCCATTTCACAAAGCATCTCCGGTGATTGCTGGGCCTGGTTTAATCTCATCGTTCATGGAAACAAAAGGGTTGATACAGTCCCAAATGGAAATTTTGATGACATCATGGAGCTTCCCAAACAGTTTTCAGATTAGAGTAAATCGTTATCCCATTAACTAGATCGGCTCCATTGTTCACCATTTCGGGGTTCAGTACCATTTCTATCCCTTGGAACGATATCAGGCGGGTACTGTTTCATTGGTCGAGTTGTCTCATACCTCTGGGGATCTCTATCCCCAGAAGAAGGTGTGTCCATATTCTGACAGGCCTGCTGGGAAATCCTGCCTGCACAGATGCCAGGTTGACCAGTTTTTCACAAAAGGTCATTTTCTTCCAGTCTTTCCTTTGAAAACTGGGGATTGCCCTGAAACTGCTACAAGTTCAGAAATGTCGAGGAGGGGTTTTTCATGGGGGGACTATGTGGAAAGCAGAGTGTCCTAATACCCAGTCCCTTACCTTTGATCAATGCCCCTGCAATGCGCTTATGTATTGACCTGTTCTGCATGGAACATGGTGAAAGGCCCCACTCATAAATGGCTTAATCCCAGCTGTGGCAGAATGATGCTTTGCAATTGAACTTCATTGAATACTTCAAGGCCTCAATTGGTAGTAGGATGGGAAAATTGACCATGTGACTTCTGGCATGGAAATCAAGTCTGGAAGAGTTAGGAAGGTGGCAGCATTCAGCAGTGACACAATCCCAACTAATTAAATCCTTTCCCTGCTTCCAGGCTTGTTATCTCTGGAAGCACAAGATTTCACTAATGGCTTCAGGCTGATCTTACATTAGAACTGAACGGATTTAAAAGTGAGACCCTTTTATGCAAGAGTGGGGGGGCAACACCTGCCCTTTTCACCTCTGGCTGTCCCACTGTCCAAGGCTTCAAGCACCCTTTCAAGTGAAACAGCAATTCACTCGTACATCTCTCCATTAAGTACACTGTACTCACTGTTCTCATGAGGTCTCCTCTACACTGAGGAGATCAAATTTAAATTGAGCAACCACTTTGCAGAATACCTCAAGTCACTTTTCATTTTAATTGTCCCTCTTGTTCCCACTATAACTTCTCTGTTGATGGTCTGCCTCAGTGTTCCAATGAAGCTCAACACAAGATCAAGGTACAACAGATTAGCCCAGACCTTCCAAGTTTTAATATATTGGACCAGTTATACCCTGGAAATTGCAGCTCCTGATCAGAAAATAAAAAAAGTCACCATCATCCTGCTCTCTCATTGAGGAGATAAGTGGCCATGAGTTTAAATTGAGGGTCACAACACCTTGGGTGGGGGGACAAGGAAGGACCCATGTGGTAACCTCACCTGGTACAGGAATTGAACCCTGATGTTGGCATCACACTGCATTGCAAACTAGTCATTGAACCAACTGAGCTAATCAACCCCTCCTGACCATATAAAAGACTTAATGCACACAGTCCACAATAATTGGTTAGCAAGTTCAAACCTCCAATTGGCAATGACCCAGCATCTGGAACCCTACAATAACAACATAGAATTACACACTCTAGAAGGTTCCAATTTAGTTAACCTGAATAGTTAGGATTTAAAATCTGCTTTAACAAAAGGTTAATAATAAAACTGACCACACGACCTCCCCCCCCACCACCCCACCCCATCACTCACATGTACATCTCTCCATGGTCACTGTAACTTGTAGACAAAGGATATTTTTTCCATGTATATTTACAGTGCAGCCTTGCAGATATGCAATGGCCTAGCTTCTACTGCTCTCTGTAAAGAGGAATTTCAAAGACTAACAACACCCTCAGATCATAAATTCCTCCTCCCTTGTCTCTGAAATGAAAGATCCCACATTTTAAAACTATACCCCTTAGTTTTAGATTCAACCGAAGGGGAAATATTTTTTAACATCTCCCCCATCAAGCTCCCACAGGTTGCTCTATGTTTCAACTAGATCATCTCTCATTCTTTGAAACTCAAATGAGGAGACTCGGCCTGATCAACATTTTCTCATTGAACAACCCGTTGAATCCAGGAATCAATCTGCTGAACTTTCCCTGAACTGTTTCCAGCACAGCTGTCCCTCCGTTCGTGAATGATCTTTACTCTGGCTGGCGGGTTTCGGCTGAGGGGCTTTCAGTGCCTGAGCAGGCTAATTCTCAATCTGCAGATCCTTGAACATCTGACACAGTGGGATCCAATGAGTAGAAAAGGCTTCCTTTCCTTTCGTTCACTCTGCTTCATTATAAAACACTGGGCAGAGCCTTATGCAGGTCTGAGCAATGATAACTATGGCAAACTTTGTCAGGTAATCGGATGAGGAGTCTGGAGGAGCCCAACCCAATGTTGGGAGCATCTCACTCCATCTTTAATGCTTTTGACAAGTGGCAAGGTGAGTTTCTCACTAAGCAATGGCTTGTCGCAAATTAATGGTGGTGGTAGATATTACATTTTAAATGCCTTTTAAACAGCCCAACACACTTCATTCATATTCAGCTTTCGATTTTACAAAATAAGCTACATAAAGAGAAAACTCAACACAGAAGCTGGTGTGGGTACTTGGCGAAATCAGCCCCATGCTTGCCTTATCCACCTTGTGTATGACCAAAATGCATCTCAGGATATGTTCCAAGCTGTACACACTCATCATTCGCAGACATTGGTGTCCAGAGTGTGCCAACCTCTCAGGACCATCTCTTCAATACACTGGCAGTGCACTCTGGAATCACAGACTTGTAGTGCAAGGAACAGTAGCAACTGGCATTGCAGCAGCTACATTTTCTATGTACAGACCAGCGTCCAACTGATGGATTAGACCAGGCTGCATCTTGGGGTTTGCTTTCAAAATATTCACTCACTCATTGCCTTCCCACAAGCTCGCACTGTCCATGCCTTGTCATGCCAATTAATGTAATCACTAAACCAGGCAGCTTGCCTTGTGGGTCAGCAGTTCCCAGCCAAGGAGACATGCATCTTGCTGTATGGCACAGTGATACACCGATCTCCTAAATGCTCCATGTGCCAGCAGCGTATGTAGCAAATACACTGCATGTGCAGCAAAGCAGCAGCCGTGTCTCCAAGTCTTAAGGATGTAGTTCTCACTGAAGCCTATGGGGGCACACATTAGTCAGGGGGAAGTTCTGAGGAAGGGTCATTCGACCCAAAAGGTTAAGCCTGATTTCTCTCCACAGATGCTGCCAGACCTGCTGAGCTTTTCCAACAATTTCTCTGTTTTGGTTTCAGTCAGGGGATCGTGGCACAGTAAGTCAAGGGCAGCCTCCACACCAGGCCAGAGGACACAGCTGTCTGCTGTTACTCTTCCTCTCTGTCAAGTGGGATGAAGTCCCTGATTGCCCAAACCATGGGTTCCCCTTCTACCTGGGGCTAAGCTGATGCCTGATCTCCAGCAGTGAGCTCGAACATTCCTTCCTCAGTCAGCTGCGGTGCTGTCATGGTGAGGTGCTCACAAGATTGTGTTTCCACACTTTCTAAGCTTAACATTCCCACCATGGTGTAAGTGCGTTGGCTGGCAGGTTTGGTGTGGGGTCTGTGGTGCTTGCCACGCTAATGGCTTTCCATGAGCTATGAGAGGGAGAGAGAGAGAAGGAGAAAGAGAGAAGGAAAGAGAGAAGGAGAGAGAAGGAGAGAAAGTGAGAGAGAGAAAGAAAGAGAAAGAGAAAGTGAGAGAGGATGAGAGAAAAAGAGACAAGAGAGAGAGAAAGAAACAGAGAAAGAAAGAGAGAAGAGAGAGAAAGAGAGAGAAAGACAGAGAGAGAGAGAAAGAGAGGGAGAGAGAGAGAGAGAGAGAAAGAAAGCGAAAGAAAGAGAGAGAGAAAGCCAGAGAGAGAGAGAGAGAGAGAGAGAAAGAGACAGAGACAGAGACAGAGACAGAGAAAGAGAAAGAAAGCGAAAGAAAGAAAGAGTAAAAGTGAGAGAAAGAGAGAGAGAAAAAAATAGAAAGACAGAGAGGGAGGGAGAGAGAGAAAGAGAGAGAAAAAGAGAGAGAGAAAGAGAGGGAAGACATCACAGCCAGTGACCAGACATGGGGTGCAATGATTGACACTGACAGTGGGTATTAATGCGAGAGTTTCAGTAGAATAAAGAGTTGCCAGTATTCAATTCACAAGACATGGGTGTTTTGGTATTCCTGCAGGACCAGTCCTAGTCTTCTGTGGAAAATCTTGAATTGTCACCCAATTTAGAGGGAGATTTAAGTCTGTTATTTAATAAACAGGCTTCCATTTATATTTTATTTGTCCTGTAGGTGGCACATATGAGCTAGCTTCTGTTAGCAGCTTTTGCATTGAAATTCAGACACAATTTAGATCAAATTATTGTCAAGCACGACCTTTGAAGCACATAAGATCCAATGTAGAGATACAGCACCAATGGACTGTAAGAAATGGAGTCAGGATTGTGACAATTACATTGACAACCTCCTACGAGGCAAGAACGGGGAAAGGTTGGCTTAATTTCTTCCTTTTTTCTTTCACAGACTGTTGCTGACTAGGTCGACATGTATTGTCCATCCCTAATTGTGTGGAGGCCAGTTAAAAGTCAATCACATTGCTGTGGGTGTGGAGTCACATGAAAACTAGACCAGGTATGGATGTCAGTTTTGTCCCTTAAGGGACATTAGTGAACCAGATGGTTTTTCTTTCTCGTAATTAACAGTGGTTTCATGGTCATCATTAGACTGCTGTGTTCCAGACTTTTATTGAACACAAATTCTACCATTTGCCATGTGGAATTTGGACCTGGGTCCCCAGAATATTACCTGGGTCTCTGGATTTATGGTCAAGCATAAATACACCAGGTCATTGTCTTCCCATAATGGCTCAGTTTCATTTTTAGGCTAAAAGGTTGTGATTTCAATCACATCTGAGCACAAACAACAAGGGTAACATTTTAATGGAATGCTGAAGGGGTGCTGCTCTGTCAGAGGAGTCATCTTTTGAGAACCAGAACCTACTCAAATGAGGAAAGAGAAACCAAAGAGATACCATTACTCAATCATGATTGCAGCTACCTGCCTCAGATACTGCCACCGTGTGGAATATAAAAGAGTTTGAAGAAAAGATCTGCTCATGTTGAGACATGGGGCACATAGTCATGGGGACAATGAAGGGGGGAGCAGGATAATATGGGAATTACCACACCCACAATGAGATCTCCTACTAATTCTGTTCCATTGAACTCAGTTAAGGCCTTTGAAAAGGGATGGCACAGTGGCACAGTAGGTAGCACTGATGCTTCACAGCATTAGGAAGCTGGGTTCTATTTCAACCTCAGGCAACTGTGTGTGTTGAGTTTGCAAGTTCTCGCTGTGTCTGAGTGCGTTTCCACCAAGTACCTCCCACAGTCCAAAGATGTGCAGGTTAGGTGGATTTACCATGCTAAATTGACCATAATGTTAGGGATATGCTGCAGACTAGGCAGATGAGCCATGGGAATTGTAGGTTTACAGGGATTGGGTAGAGGGAGTAGGTGTGGGTCTGTGTGGAATGGTCTTTGGAAGATCGGTGTGGACTCAATGGGCTGAATGGCCTGCTTCCACTCAAAGGATTCTATGATTCTATTGGGAAAAGGGTTCAAATAGAAGCAAAATACTGTGGATACTGAAAAGCTTCAATAAAAAGAGGATACACTGGAATTTCTTCCGCATATCCTCAATCTGAATGGGAAAAGGCTGTTGTCTACATGCATCCAAATAGTTAATGCACTGGGAATCCTTGTGTCCATATGCACTCAGTCTACATGAGAATGGAGGATTAATAGGGTTCTGTGCAGAACCTGATGTCCATCCTTTCTGACAAGGAACCATTATATATCAGCAGATCAGTACATTCTGCAAAGATAACCGAGCTTCTATTGCTGCTCAAGTAACCTTAATTAAAAGTCTGGCTGCTGCTGTGAAAATTCATATGTCTTCCATTTGGGCTGTGGAATTCAGTGCTCTAAAGAGCACCCAGTCCATCATAGCACAGCAGCAATCTCGAATCCAAGAGATTGCTTGGGCTACAGAGGTGCTGCTGGCCAAGTAGAGAACCAGTTCTTCCATTGAGCATGAACGTTTCATTCTGTCTCAGGCAATGGCCTCCCAACCCTGCCAGAGAACCAGTGGCCTTGCTATTGCTTGTTAGTTGGCCAGATCAGACTACCACAGCCTCCACCATCCAGGACAATGGATTAACAGATTCTCAGGGGCACATTTCATGGGCCACCTTCAGTCTTCCACACTGAAGTACATTTAGCTTTCACCAGCTGGGCTACAGCCATTGACAAGCACCTTGTTTGAGCAGCAGGAGAGGTGTGCAGAAGTTGATCCAAAGGGATGCACAAGGGTTATTGATTAATTTTTGCATACTTTGTGACAATATCATTTATAAATTTGAGTTTCATATGTGTTTTGTATTGGTCTTTATTTTTGCATTGTGGCAAAGTGAATGATGTGATGGTCAATGATAGAAGCAAGGTAAGGAGTTTGGCACTGCTAGTGAACAGGGAGATGCATTTGAAAGTATTGAAAGTTATGATCCCTGAATTATTTTGATCATCCCGAACCCAGACTGCCAGCCCTCCTTTTCCTGTTTTCCTACATCCTTCCCATTCTTGTGCAACACCACAACTAGCGGGTGTTGTCATTGAACTGAGCATCAAAAGCAGCGGAAACATGGAGAACTCAATTACCAGGGCTCACGAGTTCAAAATGAGATGGGAAACGTTTAGGGGAGATAAAGGGGAGATACAATGGAAAGTTCTTCACGCAGAAGTTGGTGTGTGCCTGGAACGCATTGCCAGCGGAGGTGGTAGGGATGGGAACTATGGCATCATTTAAGATGTATCTAAACAGATACATGAATGGGCAGGGAGCAAAGGGATACAGATCTTGAGAAAATAGGTGGCAGGTTTAGATAGAGGATATGGAGCAGTGCAGACTTGGAGGGCTGAAGGGCCTTTTCTTGCACTGTAATGTTCTTTGTTCTTTGTGTTACTTGAGAAAGCCAATAGCAGGTTCTAAAATATTGCATGCTCTCACTGAGTCGCTGCTCTAACCTGGCTCTGGTTATGAACCTAATCACAAACCATTTCATGGATAATCCTTGTCACTCTTTGATTTGCCGTACTTGGTTACAGCCAAGTGAAACAGAGGACTGGTACAGAATGAACAAATCATGGCTACCGGCAGGACACTAGGCATTGTCCCAAGCTGCATATACGTCCAGGAAAATGGCAGATTTGACATGAAGCACACGCAAAGAATGTGCATCCAGTCAATAGCAGCCTGCAGCATGGGAAACCCTACAATCTGAACAGCCTTTGTGCTTTCTCCTCCTAATCGTCTCTGGTAAGGGGGACTTAGATGAATATGTCTATCTTAAAATTGCCAACCTCAGTGACCTACCTTATGCAGCAAATTGTGTGTTACTTTGATCTCCAGAAATAGCCTGAAAACAACCAGATCACTATAAGTTCAGAGCCACAGTCACCTTGATAGCCACAGACGATACTATCCTTTCCCTGTTCTGACAACCTTCCAGAGACAACCCATTCATGAGTAAGAAGGTGTGAACTAATTGTCATTGAACTTCAAGTAAGAGAATTGCTTAGTTAACAATCTCCACAACTCCTAATGACCGCCCTTCCTCCTCCTGCTTCTAGTAACATGTCCTGCCATATGTGGTCTCTATTTTTCCTGATGTGGAGATGCCGGTGTTGGAAAAGGGTGGATAAAGTTAAAAATCACACAACACCAGGTGATAGTCCAACAGGTTTATTTGGAAGTACAAGCTTTCAGAGCGCTGCTCCTTCATCAGGGAGTAAGTGGAGTAGGATCATAGGACACAGACTTTATGGTAAAGGTTAAAGTGTCATACAACTGATGTGATGTATTGAACAACATTGCATCAGTTGTATAACACTTTGATCTTTTACTATAAACTCTATGTCCTATGATCCTGCCCCACTAGCTACCTAAGGAGCAGCACTCCGAAAGCTTGTACTTCGAAATAAACTTGTTGGACTATAACCTGGTGTTGTGTGATTTTTAACTTTATTTTTCCTGTCATGCACAATTTGAAGAGAAAGGCCTATAAGGTCACCCACTTCGATTTAGCATTTACATTTATATTATCTTAAGAGTATTACAGCTCTAGCCACATCACTGCCCACAGGTAATTCAAATTTGACAGTATACCAAGCCCAAGTTTAACCTATCCCCTTTTAGCATTAGCTTGCTTTAACATCACAAAGTTATGAGGACCAGAAATCTCGTTGAGCGTCATGTGATTTGTATTATCATTGGTTGTTGCAGTACCTTTCCTGACTTGACTGGTGCCATTTTGAAGGACCATTTCTCATGCATGATGCCACACCCAATGTTTCGACTTGTAACATCTTCCTCTGCCGTCATGCTGCGCAAGGTCTTCAATAAGGAGCCTCATCCAAATTCTGCCCCACCACCCCTAGGACCCACCAAGAGCTGATAGAGCCATTCCTCTTGGTTCCCAGGAGATAGCTGGGGGTCTCTTTCATTCTGGTGGATGCCTTGGAAGAGGAGGAGGTTGATGAGCTCGGTGCTGGCCAGCATCCTACAAGCCAAGGGGAGGGAATGCCAGATTTTACAGTGTCCAGGACTACCCAGTCCACGGATGGAGTCTAGTCTGAGCTTAAGTGCAAGCCAGGCCCACAAGGCGCTGGTCAAGTGTAGCTTCAGGAGGTGTCCCTGTCTGGATCACTGAGCGTCAACCACAACAGCGAACAGCAATCCCCACTCTCCTCGCCTCCACAGAACAAAAGCAGGACAGCCACTGAGCTCCACCCAACCAGAGTAAGCATCAGCCCAGCTCAGACAGACACCGCCCTTCTGCACTGCCCCACCATCTCCCAGCCCCATGCCAAGAAGCACAGCCCTGCCAAGCAATTGCCTGAGGGCCTGGCAGGTAATGGTGGTCAGCACGAAGGGGCACCATAAAGATGCCATCAGGCATCAGCTACAATGCAGTCAGTAACAAGAGACAGACAGCACAGTGGCTGCGTGGACATAGGTTCGATTCCAGCCTTGGTTGATTATGTGTATGGATTTTGCACATTCTCCCCTTTTGTGCATGGGGGTCCCCCCCACTCCTCCCCCACAGTCCAAAGATGTGCAATTAGGTGGATTGGCCATGTAATATCTAATATTTAGGCAGGGTAAATGCGGGTTTCTGGGGATAGATTGGGTGTGGCGTGTTGGTCTGGGTGGGATGCATACTTGATGGGCAGAATGGCCTCTATCTGCGCTGTTGGAATTCTATGAGTCTAAGAGACAGATAATCCAGAACCAATTAGCAAAGGCCTCTGTGCAGACCTGGGCAAGAGCCCCTGACTGCACACTTACAGGATTAGTGGTGCTGGAAGAGCACAGCAGTTCAGGCAGCATCCAACGAGCAGCGAAATCAACGTTTCGGGCAAAAGCCCTTCGCCCGAAACGTCGATTTCGCTGCTCGTTGGATGCTGCCTGAACTGCTGTGCTCTTCCAGCACCACTAATCCAGTATTTGATTTTCAGCATCTGCAGTCATTGTTTTTACCTTGCACACTTACAGGGTCCAGTTTTAGAATCTGAACTTTACTTTATTTTGATAGTTATTTCATTTACCGGTATAGAGGTTGAGCCAATTAAGATACAGGTGATACTATTTTTCTACTGAGATGGTACAGGCATACTGTTTATTTATTTATCTACTTTGCTGCTCGTTGGATGCTGCCTGAACTGCTGTGCTCTTCCAGCACCACTAATCCAGTATTTGGTTTTCAGCATCTGCAGTCATTGTTTTTACCTTGTGGAATCTAACTCTAGTTTTAAAATTTATTCTTATATAAATATGTGTTTTACTTAAAGCCTTCTAAAATATAGTTGGGTTTTTCAGAAGCACAAGTGCAACTTTTAGGGAGAACACCCAGTATGGAAAACATAAAATTGGACAAATAGCTAAAAGAAATAAACCAGTAATTAACTTATAGCTGATAAATTCATAAAGTCATAGAGATGTACAGCATGGAAACAGACCCTTTGGTCCAACTTGTCCATGCCGACCAGATAACCTAATCTAGTTCCATTTTTCAGCACTTGGCCCATATCCCTCTAAACCCTTCCTATTCATTTACCCATCCAGGTGCCTTTTAAATGCTGTAATTGTACCAGCCTCTACCATATTCTCTGGCAGCTCATTCCATGCATGCACCACCCTCTGCGTGAAAAGGTTGCCCCTTAGGTCTTTTTTATATCTTTCCCCTCTCATCCGAAACCTATGCCCTCTAGTTTTGGACTCCCCCACCCTAAGGAAAAGACTTTTTCTATTTATCCTATTCATGCCCCTCATGAGATCACCCCTCAGCCTTTGACACTCCAGGGAAAACTGCTCCAGCCTATTCAGCCACTCCCTATAGCTCAAACCCTCCAACCCTGGCAACATCCTTGTAAATCTTTTCTGAACCCTTTCAAGTTTCACAACATCCTTCAGATAGGAAGGAGACCAGAATTGCATGCATTATTCCAAAAGTGGCCTAACCAATGTCCTGTACAGCCGCAACATGACCTCCCAACTCCTATATTCAATGCTCTGACTAATAAAGGAAAGCATACCAAATGCCTTCGTCACTATCCTATCACCTGCAACTCTACTTTCAAGAAACTATGAACCTGCACTCCAAGGTCTCTTTTGTTTAGCAACACTCCCTAGGATCTTATCATCAAGTGTATAGGTCCTGCCAAGATTTGCTTTGCCAAAATGCAGCACCTTACATTTATCTAAATTGAACTCCATCTGCCACTTCTCAGCTCATTAGCCCATCTGATAAAGATCCGAGGAAACCTGTTGTAATCCGAGGAAACCTTCTTCACTCTCCACTACACTTCCAATTTTGGTGTCATCTGCAAAGTTACTAACTGTACCTCCTATGTTCTTTTTTATATATAAATGACAAAAATGGACCCAGCACGATCCATTTGCTGCTGGTAATGAGCTGGTGGAAGATTACTTCACACTATTTACCATTATTTACAGCTGTATTAGGTACAGAGGTAAAGAGGATTTCACCTGCTGCATAGAGCTCAAAAATGGAAACACCAAAGTCAAATTAGTATTACACACTGAAACACCATGGCCACTCTGCTTTGCTCGCTGATGGCAGTTGTTAGCTACATATGTGCAAACCCTTTACAAATATGGCATCCAACACAATACATTACAAGATGAACTATTGCAAAGGCCATTTTAAACTCATCCTTGCATTTCTGAAAGATCAGCTGCTTAAAGAGCATAATATTTCTATTCAACAATCCAAAGAAAGAAGTACTGAGTCTAGAGAAAGTACTTGTATGGCTTTTGTGAGTAACCAGGTTGACAGCTTTATCTTACTGTTCAGTAGTTTTTGCGTTCATGGCCAGCTCACATAGGCCCTCCACCATGCTAGCCAATAACCACTATCAGAGAAGACTCCTTCATAAGGATGGGTGGAATTTGATTGCAATGCCTTCTGCAACTAAATTTCTATCTTTTGATTAAATTTAGATCAGTAAAAACAGCCATTGGGTTGAACTAATTGAAGTCGGATGGTTAATGTATGTGATAAGATTCCCAACAAAGAGGGAGTTGCTGAGAAACATGATTAAAAAGAAAATTTCTAAAGTTCTAAAATATGATTAAAAAGAATTTTTTTCAATTTTGAAGCAATCCATCTCCTTTCATTTGTGAGCTCAGCTTTGCATTTGTTCTTATTCTATCGGGGAAGCCTTCTGTTTTGTGAGAAGATAGTTTGTGTCATGTTCTGCTTGTGTTGAACATCACTCTGCCACAGCAGTCTCTGCCATACTTGCCACACAGCAAAACGGAAGGGGCTGAGAAGGTGTAGGATTGCCTGGCCTCTGCAGTCTCTGAGCCCTTGTTTTCTCCAGCTGAGCATATCCTCATCTTTGCTAATAATCTTCTGTAAAATCAATGCTCAAAAGTCCCAGCTGTCTGTTGTCTTCATATCTCTTCTGCTAGTGTTCTTGTAGGAGAGTTAGAGATGTCCAGCAAGCTGCAATGCAATGACCAATTCACTATACTTTGATTATAAACAAATGTAAGGATCAAAAAAGCCCATTGTTTGATCAGTTGGGGTGGCCTTATCACTACATCACCAGGAGAGGTGGGGATATTATAATACGCGTTATCCATTCCTTCCTTGATACTGGCAGATCAACATCTTCCAGTAGATGTCACTAGATAACAATCAGAAATCCTTTACTGTCGCTAGCCCAAAAATTAGTAAACTAGTTGTCGTCTCCCAGGTGCTGTCTGACATGAGTTTAGGTTGTTTCTAAGCTCATGTAGCACCCCTGTTTAAGAAAGGAGGGAGGCAGAAGGCAGGATCTTATAGGTCAGTTAGGCTGCTCTCAATCATTGGAAAGTTTTTAAGACAGCATTATTAAGGATGAGATTGCAGAGTACTTGAAAGTGCATGGTAAAATAGGGCTGAGTCAGCATGGCTTCATCAAGGGGAATTCATATCTGACAAATGTGTTAGAATTCTTTACAGAGGTAATGAGCAAGTTAGACAGAGGAGAGCCAGTGGACACAATCTATTTGGATTTCTGGAAGGCTTTTGACAAGGTGTGACACAGGAGGCTGCTAAATAAGAAGCTTTGGTGTTAGGAGCAATGTACTTGCATGGTTAGAGGATTGGCTAACTGGCAGAAGGCAGAAAGTTGGGATAAAGGGGTCTTTTTCAGGATGGCAGCCAGTGACTACTATTTATGTCATTCATTTACAATCTGGATAAAGGAACTGAGAGCATTGTTGCTAGGTTTGCTGATGTCATAAAGATAGGTGGAGCGACAGAAAATGTTGAGGAGATGGGGAGGGTGCAGAAGGACTTGGACAGACTAGGAGAGTGGACAAAGAAGTGGCAGATAGCATACAATATGGGAAAGTGTAAGGTGATGCATTTTGGTAGGATTGATAGAGGCAAGAACTATTTTCTGAATGAGGAAAAGCTTCAGAAATCTAAAGCACAAAGGGACTTACAAGTCCTAATTCTCTTAAGGTTAACATGAAAGTTCAGTTGGCAGTTTGGAAAGCAAATGTAATTTTAGCATTAATTTTGAGATGACTAGAATACAAGAATAGGGATGTATTGCTGTGGATGTATAAGACTCTAGTCAGACCACATTTGGAATATTGTGAACAGTTTTGAGCCCCATATCAAAAGAAAGTTGTGCTAGCCTTGGAGGGGGTGCAGAGGAAGTTTATAAGAATGATCCTGGTTATGAAGAGTTCGTCATATGAGGACTCTGGGTCTGTACTTAGAGTCATAGAGTCATAGAGATGTACAGCATGGAAACAGACACTTCAGTCCAACCCGTCCATGCTGACCAGATATCCCAACCCAATCTAATCCCACCTGCCAGCTCTCAGCCCATATCCCTCCAAACTCTTCCTATTCATATACCCATCCAAATGCCTCTTAAATGTTGCAATTGTACCAGCCTCCACCACATCCTCTGGCAGCTCATTCCATACACGTACCACCCTCTGCGTGAAAAAGTTGCCCCTTAGGTCTCTTTTATATCTTTCCCCTCTCACCCTAAACCTATGCCCTCTAGTTCTGGACTCCTCGACCACAGGGAAAAGACTTTGTCTATTTATCCTATTCATGCCCCTCATAATTTCGTAAACCCCTATAAGGTCACCCCTCAGCCTCCGACGGGATATCTAACAAACTTACACAACTCTGAGAGGTCTGGTTAGAATGGATATACAGAAGAATCTTCCACTAGTAGACTAAGACCCAAAGGCACAGCCTCAGAGTGAAGGCATGGCCCTTTAGAACTGAGATGAGGAGGTATTTCTTCAGTCAGCGGGCGGTGAATCTATGGGACTCACTGCCACAGAAGGCTGTGGAGGCAGAGTGTATTTAAGACAGAGCTGGAAAAGTTCTTGATTAGTAGTGGAATCAAGGTTACATGATTGAATGGTGGAGCAGAGTCAATGGTCCAAATAGTTTAATTCTGCTCGTATGTGTTATGGTCTTAAGGTCAGTCGAGGTATTTCCGACAATGGAATACAGAACAGAAATTAGGTATGTTCTCTTGAACCTGTTCCATAATTAGTTAGATTGTGGCTGATCTGTGCCCTGACTACATTTTTCAGAACCTGTGCTGACACGTTGGAAAATGTTTTAAGTGATCTCATTTGTTGCTAACGGGGCTGGTAAGTGGGAAAACTAAAAATATCAAGACGGGTTTGGCATATTTATTGCTCCAGTAAAAATAGCTACATATTAAAAGGGACCAATCCAAAAACAATCCTCTTGTTTCAGTCAATAAATAACCTTCAAACTGGAAATAAAAATTTATTGCCCAAATAGTATCCAGCTATATGAGATGGGAACCATAGGATCTGCATAGTACAAACAGCACAAAATGTCAATCAGTTTCATCGGTATCTGTTGAATAATTAATTGTGAGTGTTCAAGCTAACCAAGGAACCCATGTTTCTCCACAGTTGGGGCATGTTATTGTGTGGATTAAAGAGAAGTTTGCAGCCCCAGCGTGGCTTTGTTCTCCTTCTTCTGCCCTCGTGGCACGGTGAACGATGATGACTGAAGCCACACTCTCGTTACTGCCTTCTTCCGCCTTCACAGCCATTGGGGACACAGCCCTCCTCCACTGGCTCTAACATTAAGGATCAGGCTAGGCCTGGAACCTCCCTCTTTACCTCACCACCCTACCAGGAGCATGAGCTCTGCAACGCATTGCTCTTCAGGTCATTGGAACAGGCAAACATCACCACAGCAAGGGGATGATCCTCAGAGAAGTAAGGCTTTTTCTTAGACAGGTGAATCAACAGATGAGAATGTGAAATTCAAAACTTAAACAGATCAACCCTGATCTTTTCAATGGAGGAGCAGGCTCCAGAGATGGAATTGCTTGTATAAGCTGTGTGATATTGGATGAACTATGTCAGTAGACTGATGTCCTGTGTTAGCTGTATCAGTACACAAGCAAACTCTGTCAGGATACTAGCAAGCTGTGGGAGAATACTGGTGTACTCTGTTGAGCTCGGTCAGTACACTGGCAAGCTGTGTCAGTATATTGGTAAACTATGCCAGTATATTCAAAGGCTGTGTAAATATGCTGATGCACTGGGTCAATACTCTGGCAAGTTATGTCTGTATACTGGAAAGCAGTGACAGTATACTGGTGCACTCGGTCAATGTACTGTTGTCAGCAATATACAGTTAAGCTGTGTAGGCGTACGTGGGCTGTGTCAGTACACCTGATGATCTCTGTAAATATACGTGGAAAACTTTGGCAATAGCCTTCTGGAGCTATGTCAGTATATTGGAGCTTTATCAGGATACCTGGTTAGCTGTGTCATCTTGCATGAGCTGTGTCAGTAGACCTGATGAGATAATAAATGTACCTCGAAAGTCACATCAGTATACTTAGGAAGTTGTGTCAGTAAACATGAGATGTGTTGGTATTTCTCATAAGCTCTGTCAGTAGTTTTGATGAATTGCATCAGTATACAAGGCTATACCAGTATACCAGAGGTGTTGTGTCAGTATACCTGTTTGGTGAGCGGAAACTCATCTTGTGAAATAAATTAAGACAGAGGCTTTAAAATAAGACAGTGCATGGTGCCACAATGAGTGGTCAACCAGTGCATTGCATTATGTGGTTATCCAAATGTCAAAATAGGTCACAAGTGTTTAGACATTGCCAAAACACAAGCCATCATAAAATATGTTTTGGCACAATGAATTTTTTAAAATCTATATAAAAGTGCTATCAAATTCTACAGCTAAATACTGAATACAAAGTGAACTAATGATTAATGGGAAAAGTCAGAAAGACTCTTCAAAGCCACGTTTAAATGTGCTGGTAGTCAACCTAATTGCAGATGGGAAACCAGACCATTCATATAAGCCCTTAAGCCTTTGCTGGAGCCCAGAGACCATCAAGAGGTTAATGTTTTGATTAATGTATATGCTTTTTATCATTAAACCTAATTACACCTTGTTCACTCTGTTCTTTTTAATTAAAACCTTTGAAGAATCTAATTTTGAGGACGAGTGGTTTAATATTTATTTTCCTTCAAGGTGTGTGCTTTGAAAAAAAACAAGATGCTGAAAACACACAGGAGACCAATTAGGATTTGAAAGAGAAAGATAGGGTTATGTTTCTGATCTTTATCAGGACCATTATGAGAAAGGTGGGTTACACCTAAAACATTAATCAACTTCCCTTTCCTCCTTTCTTGAAGGCAGTGAATCTGCCATTTGCTACAATCTCACAGTTACCTGGTCCTGTGGCAATTATTCATGCAGGGCATTTGACAAGACGTGCTTGCAGGGGATTACAGCTGCTGATAATCTGTTCTATACCCATGTCCACATAGACGAACTTACAGTATTGTCTCGTGATAAGGAACAAGAACGGTGAGTTTGCTTCCCTCCCTAACCTTGGGGCCCCACACATCTATCACCAGTTAAGATCAGCAAGCCTAATAATGCAAAGATTGCCTTTTCTGTTTTTTTTTAAACAGACTTATCTTCCTATTTTAGATCCTAATTTATATGTACTGCTTTTCTGTTATTTTCTGTTTATATTTCAGATTTCTAACAGGCAGGTTTTTGTTTCATAGAACATAGAACAATATAGAACAATACAGCACAGAACAGGCTCTTTGGCCCATGATGTTGTGCCGAACATTTGTCCTAGCTTAAGCACCTATCCATGTACCTATCCAATTGCCGCTTAAAGGTCACCAATGATTCTGACTCTGCCACTCCCACAGGCAGCGCATTCCATGTCCCCACAACTCTCTGGGTAAAGAACCTACCCCTGACATCCCCTCTATACCTTCCACCCTTCACCTTAAATTTATGTCCCCTTGTAACACTCTGTTGTACCTGGGGAAAAAGTCTCTGACTGTCTACTCTATCTATTCCCCGATCATCTTATAAACCTCTATCAAGTCACCCCTCATCCTTCGCCGTTCCAATAAGAAAAGGCCTAGCACTTTCAACCTATCCTCGTACAACCTATTCTCCATTCCAGGCAACATCCTGGTAAATCTCCTCTGCACCCTCCCCAAAGCTTCCACATCTTTCCTAAAATGAGGCGACCAGAACTGCACACAGTACTCCACATGTGGCCTTACCAAGGTCCTGTACAGCTTCAACATCACCTCACGACTCTTGAATTCAATCCCTCTGCTAATGAACGATAATACACCATAGGCCTTCTCACAAGCTCTATCCACCTGAGTGGCAACTTTCAAAGAGCTATGAACATAGACCCCAAAATCCCTCTGCTCCTCCACCTTACTAAGAACCCTACCATTAACCCTGTATTCCGCATTCTTATTTGTCCTTCCAAAACGGACAACCTCACACTTGACAGGGTTGAACTCCATCTGCCATTCCTCAGCTCAGCTCTGCATCATATCTAAGTCCCTTTGCAGCTGACAATAGCCCTCCTCACTATCCACAACTCCACCAATCTTCGTATCGTCTGCAAATTTACTGACCCACCCTTTGACTCCCTCTTCCAAGTCATTAATAAACATTACAAACAGCAGAGGACCCAGAACTGATCCCTGCGGAACTCCACTTGTAACTGGGCTCCAGGCTGAATATTTACCATCTACCACCACTCTCTGACTTCGACCGGTTAGCCAGTTCTCTATCCAACTGGCCAAATTTCCCACTATCCCATGCCTCCTGACTTTCCGCGTAAGCCTACCATGGGGAACCTTATCAAATGCCTTACTGAAATCCATGTATACTACATCCACTGCTCTACCCTCATCCACATGCTTGGTCACCTCATCAAAGAATTCAATAAGACTTGTAAGGCAAGACCTACCCCTCACAAATCCGTGCTGGCTGTCCCTAATCAAGCAGTGTCTTTCCAGATACTCATAAATCCTATCCCTCAGTACCCTTTCCATTATTTTGCCTACCACCGAAGTAAGACTAACTGGCCTGTAATTCCTGGGGTTATCCCTATTCCCTTTTTTGAACAGGGGCACAACATTCACCACTCTCCAGTCCCCTGATACCACCCCCGTTGACAATGAAGACGAAAAGATCATTGCCAACGGCTCTACAATTTCCTCTCTTGCTTCCAACATAATCCTAGGATATATCCCGTCAGGCCCGGGGGACTTGTCTATCCTCAAGTTTTTCAAAATGCCCAACACATCTTCCTTCCTAACAAGTATCTCCTCTAGCTTACCAGTCTGTTTCATACTCTCCTCTTCAACAATACGGTCCCTCTCATTTGTAAATTCTGAAGAAAAGTACTCATTCAAGATCTCTCCTATCTCTTCCGTCTCAATACACAGTCTCCCACTACTGTCCTTGATCGGACCTACCCTCGTTCTCGGCATTCTCATGTTTCTCACATACACATAAAGACCTTGGGGTTACCCTTGATCCTACCCGCCAAAGATTTTTCATGGCCTCTCTTAGCTCTCCTAATCCCTTTCTTCAGCTCCCTCCTGGCTATCTTGTATCCCTCCAACGCTCTATCTGAACCTTGTTTCCTCAACCTTACGTAAGCATCCTTCTACCTTTTTACAAGATATTCAACCTCCCTCGTCAACCAAGGTTCCCTCACACGACCATCTCTTTCCTGCCTGACAGGTACATACATATCAAGGACATGTCGTATCTGTTCCTTGAAAGAGTTCCACATTTCAATGACATCCTTCCCTGACAGCCTATGCTCCCAACTTATGCTCCTCAGATCTTGTCTTGCAGCATCGTATTTACCCTTCCCCCAATTGTAAAACCTACCCTGTTGCACGCACCTATCTCTCTCCATAACCAAGGTGAAAGTCACAGAATTGTGGTCACCATCACCAAAATGCTCACCCACTAACAAGCCCACCACTTGTCACTTCAAGTGAATCCTGTTCCACTACTTTTTTTTCCACATGATATTTTATCTAATTGGGAAGATATGAAGCATGTATTTCAGACAATGAGGTATTATGATTTTGTAGAATTCAGAAAAAAAGGAATTAATAAGGTAAAGTACACTCGCAAGGATTTCTTATGCAGTGATACAGAAATTATTACAATGGAATACATGGGTTTTCCACCAGTAGAGCTGGATAAGAATATGTTAAAGACCCTGATGTTCTATAACACAGACAGCTTGCTTATGATTATCAGGGTCTACCATGCAATAAACCCCACTGGATAATATACCCACGAGGAGGTTCAACAGTTCATCAACTTCACCAACACCTTCCACCCTGACCTTAACTTCATATGGATCATCTCTGACACCTCCCTCCCCTTCCTGGACCTCTCTATCTCAGTGTCCAGCGACCGACTCAACACGGATGTTTATTTCAAACCCAGTGACTCCCACAGCTACCTGGACTACACCTCCTCCCACCTAAACCACCCCCACCCCGCTTCCTGTGAAAGTGTGATCCCTTACTCCCAATTCCTCTGCCTCCACCCTATCTGCTGCCAGGAGGAACAATTCCACTCCAGGACATCTCAGATGTCCTCCTATTTCAAGGACCACAATTTCTCCTCCAATGTGATCCACAATGCCCTCCACTTCCCGCACTTGAACTCCACCCCTCCAACTGCAACAAGGATAGAATCCCCCCCCCCCCCAGTCCTCACTTTCCACCCCAATAATCTCTCTATACAGTGTATTATCCTCTGCCATTTCTGTCACCTACAGTCAGACGCAACCACCAAAGTTATACTTCCCTCTCCACCCTCATACACATTCCGCAGAGACCATTCCCTCCGCAACTCCCTCGTTAGCTCCACACCTTCCACACCCAGCACCTTCCTTTGCCACCACACGTCCTATGCCCACACATCCCCTTCACCTCCGTTCAAGGCCCTAAAGGATCATGTAGAATCCGGGAGATTTTCCTGCACATCCATCCACCTTATCTACTGCATCCATTGCTTTCAATGTGGTTTCCTCAACATTAGGGAGACAGGAAGCCAACTCGCGGAACATTTCAGGGAACATCTCTGGGACGCACACACCAAACAACCCTAACGCCCTGTGGCCGATCACTCCAATTTCCCTTCTCAGTGCGCCGAGGACCTGGACCTACTCCACCACCAAATCAAGGAGGAAGAACACATCACTTTCTGCCTTGAGATCCTCCCACCACACGGCATTAATGTCAACTTCGCCACTTTCCAAATCTCCCTTACCCCCCACCCCATCCCAGATTCAATCCTCCAACTCAGCATCAGCATCAGCTGGGTAAAAACAATGGCTGCAGATGCTGAAAACCAAATACTGGATTAGTGGTGCTGGAAGAGCACAGCAGTTCAGGCAGCATCCAACGAGCAGCAAAATCTCCTTGGATGCTACCTGAACTGCTGTGCTCTTCCAGCACCACTAATTCAGCATCAGTTGGATCTACCTCCCCGCTACCTTCCACCCAGCCTGACCACGACCCTCCTATTTATCTCTCAGGCCCCTCCCCCTTATACCTTATACGGCAACTCTCTTGCCCCTCGGAAGCTGCCTGACCTGCTGTGCTTTTCTATCTCATCTGTTACACTAACGAGTGGGACAAGGCAGAATCATCCTTCAAAATGCAGTAGAATTTCTACTTATTTTATTTAACTAGTTTTGCATTTGCTTTTTTTTACAAAAATCATGTTTTGTATCTTTGCTTATGCAAGTTGCAACCAATGAACTAACAAGGTTCAATTAAACGCATATTCAAATTTAGCAGACCCCCTTATTAGCCAATCAAAGCACAGCCCTTCTGTGATGTCACTTTTCAGTTCCCCCTTAGAATCAGAATAAAGTTGTCTGTGACAATAATTTCTAACAACAGAAATGTAAATAGTAAATATTCATGAAATCTATTAAGTACTATATCCAAACCAAATTGAAGTCTAATAATATGAGAATGAAATAAGAAAACAGCAAAGGTATAGTAGGTAATTAGTCTCTCCTGTGCCTGATTATTTGCAGTACTGAAACTCATATAAAAAGTAATGTTCATGCTGTTAATGCTCAAGTTGGTTACCTGTATTCAAACCCTATCATTACTAGGACATAAAATTGTGTAACTTAATGACTTTGTATATATTTTTTCTGCACTGGTAAATCGGGAATGTTTAAAGTATTTTGAAATATGACTAACTTGTTGAAGTGATATATATTTTAACAACATGGGTTCACAAATTAAGTATGAGTCTGCATTTCATGGCCATCAATGAAGGTACAGTGCTTATCATTTACTGTGTTCAGAAGTATGCTCAAGCCTGATTCCAAAATTTATCCTGGGGATTTGAGGCCTGCACTGTGGGAACAGAGCTGAATTGGAGCAAATGGAAAGCACTTTGGGAAGGCAAGGGATTCTGATTCTGAGGGGGAAACTGACAAGTGACATCACAGGAGGCTCTGCTTTGATTGGCTAATAAGGGGGTCTGCTAAATTTGAATATGTGTTCAATTGAATCTTGTTAATTCATTGGTTGCAACTTGCATAAGCAAAGATACAAAGAAACTTAAAAATTTTAAAACAAGCAAATGCAAAGCTAGTTAAATAAAATAAGGGTGAAGGGTCAGGTGATGTGTTGTTTCTGCATGATGTGGGAACTGGTATAACTCATTGTGGTTCCCAGTGAAGGGGAAGGGGAAGAGGAAGAGGGAGAGTTACCTGCCTGCTGTGGTTCAGGAGACAGTCACACCCATTAGACTAACTCAAATTCAGCCAGTGGTCAGGAGCAACAGGGTGTGGCTGTGAATGAGGCAGGTAGAGAGCTCCAGGAAGTAGAGTTGCAGGAACCTCGGCCCTTGTCCTTGTCCACCAGGTTCAAGAGTTTTTTTTCTCCCTGTGTGGATGGGTATGGAGACTGCAGGGACGATGAGCTGACGCACCACAGCACCAAGGTGTAGTGAGCCATTCAAGTTGGGGGAGCGAAGAGAGATGTCATTGTAATTGGGGATAGTATAGTTGGGGGAACATACACTGTTCGCTGTGACTATGATTGAGAATCCTGAAGGCTGTGCTGCCTGCCTAGTGCTTGGGTTCGGGATATCTCATCTGGCCTGCAGAGGAACTTGGAGTGGAACAGAAAAGATCCAGTGTTCGTGGTCCATATAGCTACCACCCACATAGATAAAACTAGGACAGAGGTTCTGCTAAGGGAGTATGAACAGCTAAGAGATAACTTAAAAAGCAGAACCAAAAAGATGATAATCTCTGGATTACTACCTGAGCCGTGACCTAATTGGCACAGAGTCAAGGTTGAGCAGGTAAATGCATGGCTCTAAGATTGGTGTGGGAGAAATGGGTTTGAAATCATGGGACATTGGCACCAGAATTGGGGAAGACTGTTCCAATGGGACAGTCTTCATCTGAACAGTGCTGGGACCAGAATCCTTGCGAATCGCATAACTAAAGCTGTAGACAGGGCTTTAAACTATGTAGGGAGGGAGAGGGCTCAGTCCTCAGAGAAATTAGAAAATGCAAATTAAAGGAGGAGGTACGAGTGCAGAACTCAGGAGAGGTTATTAAAATCTCCAGCACAGACACAAATAGGACAGACTGTATAGGAAGGGTTACCAATTAAACTTCAAGCACAATGGACAAACAAATGACAATGACAACAGGGATGGTTAATAAAGGACTGAAGTGTAATATCTGAATGCACACAGTTTAAGGAATGTGGTTAATGAGCTTGTGGCGCAGATTGAAATTGGCAGGTATGACATGGTGGGCATCAAAGAGACATGGGTGCAAGGGGATCAGGGTTGGGAGCTGAATATTAAAAGATATACATCCTATTGAAAAGACAGGCAGGTGGGCAGAGGGGGTGGGGTTACCTTATTAGTAAGAAATGAAATTAAGTCAATAGTTAGCAACAAAGTAGGGTCAGATGGTATAGAATCTGTGTGGGTAAAATTGAGGAATCACAAAGGTAAAAAATAACGATAGTTGGAGGTACGTACAAGTCTCCAAACGGTACTGAGGAGTTGGGGTATAAGTTACATCAGGAGATAGAAAAGCTGTAGAGCAAAGACAAAGTTACAGTGTTCATGGGTGATTTCAATTTGCAGGTGGACTGGGAAGATCAGGTTGGTAATGGATCGCAAGAAAAGGAGTTTGTGGAATGTCTATGAGATGGCTTTTTGGAGCAGCCTATGGTGGAGCCAACTAGGAAACAGGCAACACTGGATCTAGTGTTGTACAATGAGGCAGACTTGATAAGGGAGCTTAAGGTGAAGAAATCCTTAGGAGGCAGTGAAGATAATAAGATAGAATTTACTCTGCAATTTGAGAGGGAGAAGATAGAATCAGAGGTAAATGTATTACAGTCATGCATGTGGTGCTGGAAAAGCACAGCAGGTCCGGCAGCATCCGAGGCGCAGGGAAGTCGACGTTTTGCCCGAAACATTGACTCTCCTGTTCCTTGGATGCAACCTGACCTGCTGTGCTTCTCCAGCACTACACTTTAGACTCTGATCTCCAGCATGTACAAGAAGGATGGATTGCACCTAAATTGGAAGGGGGCTAATATACTGGCAGAGAAATTTGCTAGAACTGCTTGGGAGGATTTAAATTAGTAAGGTTGGGAGCGGGGTGGGAGGTGGGACCCAGGGAGATAGGAAAGAGATTGATCTGAGACGGGTACAGCTGAGAACAGAAGTGAGTCAAACAGTCAGGGCAGGCAGGGACAAGGTAGGACTAATAAATTAAACTGCATTTATTTCAATGCAAGGGGCCTAAAAGGGAAGGCACATGAACTCAGGACATGGTTAGGAACATGGGACTGGGATATCATCGCAATTACGGAAACATGGCTCAGGGATGGGCAGGACTGGCAGCTTAATGTTCCAGGATACAAATGCTACAGGAAGGATAGAAAGGGAGGCAAGAGAGGAGGGGGAGTGGCATTTTAGATAAGGGATAGCATTACAGCTGTGCTGAGGGAGTATATTCCCGGAAATACATCCAGGGAAGTTATTTGGGTGGAACTGAGAAATAAGAAAGGGACGATCACCTTATTGGGATTGTATTATAGACCCCCGAATAGTCAGAGGGAAACTGAGAAACAAACTTGTAAGGAGATCTCAGCTATCTGTAAGAATAATAGGGTAGTTATGTTAGGGGATTTCAACTTTCCAAACATAGACTGGGACAGCCATAGTGTTAAAGGTTTAGATGGAGAGGAATTTCTTAAGTGTGTACAAGACAATTTTCTGATTCAGTATGTGGGTGTACCTACTAGAGAAGGTGCAAAACTTGACCTACTCTTGGGAAATAGGGCAGTGCAGGTGACTGAGGTGTCAGTGGGGGAGCACTTTGGGGCCAGCGACCATAATTCTATTCATTTTAAAATCATGATGGAAAAGGATAGACCAGGTCTAAAAGTTGAAGTTCTAAATTGGAGAAAGGCCAATTTTGACGGTATTAGGCAAGAAGTTTCGAAAGTTGATTGGAGGCAGATGTTTGCAGGTAAAGGGACAGCTGGAAAATGGGAAGTCTTCAGAAATGAAATAACAAGAATCCAGCGAAAGTATATTCCTGTAAGGGTGAAAGGGAAGACTGGTAGGAATAGGGAATGCTAGATGACTAAAGAAATTGAGGGTTTCGTTAAGAAAAAGAAGGAAGCATATGTAAGGTATTGACAAGATAGGTTGAGTGAATCCTTAGAGTATAAAGAAAGTAGGAGTATACTTAAGAGGGAAATCAGGAAGGCAAAATAGGGTAATGAGATAGCTTTGGCAAAAAGAATTAAGGAGAATCCAAAGGGTTTTTACAAATATATTAAGGACAAAAGGGTAACTAGGGAGAGAATAGGGCCCCTCAAAGATCAGCAAGGCGGCCTTTGTGTGGAGCCACAGAAAATGGGGGAGATACTAAATGAATATTTTGCATCAGTATTTACTGTGGAAAAGGATATGGAAGATATAGACTGTAGGGAAATAGATAGTGACATCTTGCAAAATGTCCAGATTACAGAGGAGGAATTGCTGGATGTCTTGAAATGGCTAAAAGTGGATAAATCCCCAGGACCTGATCAGGTGTACCAGAGAACTCGGTGGGAAGCTAGAGAAGTGATTCCTGGGCCTCTTGCTGAGATATTTGTATCATTGATAGTCACAGGTGAGGTGCCAGAAGACTGGAGGTTGGAAAACGTGGTGCCACTGTTTAAGAAGGGCGGTAAAGACAAGCCAGGGAACTATAGACCGGTGAGCCTGACCTCGGTGGTGGGCAAGTTGTTGGAGGGAATCCTGAGAGACAGGATGTACATGTATTTGGAAAGGCAAGGACTAATTAGGGATAGTCAACATGGCTTTGTGCGTGGGAAATCATATCTCTCAAACTTTTTTGAAGAAGTAACAAAGAAGAATGATGAGGGCGGAGCAGTAGATGTGATCCATATGGACTTCAGTAAGGTGTTCGACAAGGTTCCCCATGGGAGACTGCTTAGCAAGGTTAGATCTCATGGAATACAGGGAGAACTAGCCATTTGGATACAGAACTGGCTCAAAGGTAGAAGAGAGAGGTTGGTGGTGGAGAGTTGTTTTTCAGACTGGAGGCCTGTGACCAGTGGAGTGCCACATGGATCGGTGCTGGGCCCTCTACTTTTTGTCATTTACAGAAATTATTTGGATGTGAGCATAAGAGGTACAGTTAGTAAGTTTGCAGATGACACCAAAATTGGAGATGTAGTGGACAGCGAAGAGGGTTACCTCAGATTACAATAGGATCTGGACTAGATGGGCCAATGGGCTGAGAAGTGGCAGATGGAGTTTAATTCAGATAAATGCAAGGTGCTGCATTTTGGGAAAGCAAATCTTAGCAGGACTTATACACTTAATGGTAAGGGCCTAGAGAGTGTTGCTGAACAAAGAGACCTTGGAGTGCAGGTTCATAGCTCCTTGAAAGTGGAGTCACACATAGATAGGATAGTGAAGAAGGTGTTTGGTATGCTTTCCTTTATTGGTCAGAGTATTGAGTACAGGAGTTGGGAGGTCATGTTGCGGCTGTACAGGACATTGGTTAGGCCACTGTTGGAATATTGCATGCAATTCTGGTCTCCTTCCTATCGAAAAGATGTTGTGAAACTTGAAAGGGTTCAGAAAAGATTTACAAAGATGTTGCCAGGGTTGGAGGATTTGAGCTGTAGGGAGAGGCTGAACAGGCTGGGGCTGTTTTCCCTGGAGCGTCGGAGGCTGAGGGGTGACCTTATAGAGGCTCACAAAATTATGAGGGGCATGGATAGGATAAATAGACAAAGTCTTTTCCCTGGGGTCGGGGAGTCCAGAAGTAGAGGGCATAGGTTTAGGGTGAGAGGGGAAAGATATAAAAGAGACCTAAGGGGTAACTTTTTCATGCAGAGGGTGGTACATGTATGGAATGAGCTGCCAGAGGATGTGGTGGAGGCTGTTACAATTGCAACATTTAAGAGGCATTTGGATGGGTGTATGAATAGGAAGGGTTTGGAGGGATATGGGCCGGTTGCTGGCAGGTGGGACTAGATTGGGTTGGGATATCTGGTCGGCATGGACGGGTTGAGTCTCTATGATTCTGTGACTCTATTTGCAGTCCTCCCTTTCACCTAGTTGACTGTGACCATATTACAGTTGAATAAAGGCAAATACAGAGGCATAAGGGAGAAGATGGGTAGATATGACTGGAAGAAAAGCCTAGAAGGATAGATAGTGGAACAGCAATGGCAGGAGTTTCTGGGAGTAAATCACGAGATACAGCAGAGATTCAACCCGAGGAAAAAGAAGCATGATACAGAGAACATGAGGCAACCATAGCTGACTAGGGAAGTCAGGGATAGCATGAAAGCAAAAGAGAAAATATATAAAGGAGCGAAGAACAGTGGGAAATCAAAGGATTGGGAAGCTTACAAAGACCAACTGAGGGCAACAAAAAAAGAAATAAGGAGGGAGAAGATTAAATATGAGAGTAAGCTAGCAAGAAATAAAGGAAGACTGTAAGAGTTTCTTCAGATATATAAAGGCCAAAAGAGAGGCATTGGGCTGCTGGAAAATGACACTGGAGTGATAGTAGTGGGGAACAAGGAAATGGCTGAGGAACTGTATAATTACTTGTGTCTCTCTCCACAGTGGAAGACATGAGTAATATCCCAAAAATTCAAGAGAGTGAGGGAGCAGAGCTGAGCATGGTGGCCATCACCAAGGAGAAGGTGCACGAAAAACTGAATGGCCTGAAGGTAGATCAATCACCTGGACCAGCTGCCTCCACCCCAGAGTTCTAAGGGAGATAACTGAATTGATAGTGGAGGAGTTAGTGATGATTTTTCAGGAATCACTAAAATCAGGGTGGGTCCCAGAGGACTGGAAAATTGCTAATGTGACACCCCTGTTTAAAAAGGGAGTAAGGCAAAAGACAGCAAGTTAGAGATCGTTAGCCTAAGCTCAGTCTTTTCTCTTCTGTTTTCTTCTCTCTTCTTTTCTCTTCTTTTTTCTTTTCTCTTTTCTCTTTTCTCTTCTTTTCTCTTCCTTTATCTTTTCTCTTTTTCTTTTCTCTTCTTTTTTCTTCTGTTCTCTTATCTCTTCTTTTCTGTTCTCTTATCTCTTCTTTCCACAATCCTGGAATCCATTGTGAAGGATGAGATTTCTGAATACTTGGAAATGTATGTTAAAATAGGGCAAAGTCAGCGTGATCCTTCTCAAGATGGCAGCCGATGACAGGTGCTGTACCATAAGGCTCAGTTTTGGGCCACAAATTTTCACTTTATACATTCATGATCTAGATGAAGGAACTGAGGGTATTCTGGCTACATTTGCAGATGATACAATGATTGATTGAGGAGGCACGGAGGCTACAGATGAATTTGAATAGGTTAGGAGAGTGGGCAAATGGAGTACAATGTGAGAAGGTATGAAGTTATGCACTTTAGTAGGAAGAAGGGACATGGATTACTTTCTAAATGTGGAGAAAATTCAGAAGCCTGAAGAAAAGAGTTCTAGTCCAGTATTCTCTGAAGGTAAACTTGCAGGTTGAGTCAGTAGTTAGGAAATCAAATGCAATGATGGCTTTATTTTGACAGGACTTGAATATAAAAGTAGGGCTGTATTTCTGGAGCTCTATAAGGCTCTAGTCAGACCATATCTGGAGTATTGTGTGCAGTTTTGAGCCCCATATCTCAGGAAGGATGTACTGGCCCTGGAGCATGTTCAGAGGAGGTTCACAAGAATGGTCCCAGGAATGAAAAGCTTAACATAAGAGAAATGTTTGAGGACTGTAGGTCTATATTCAATGGAACTTAGAAAGATGAAGGGGGAGGCGGCGGGGGGTTCTAACTGAAACATGCAGAATACTGAATGGCCTGGATAGAGTGGATGTTGGGAAGATGTTTCCATTGGTTGGAGAGACTAGGACCTGAAGGCATAGCCTTAAACTAAAGGGAAGACCTTATAGGAGATAAGGAGAAACTTCTTCAGCCAGAGAGTAGTGAATCTATGGAATTCATTGCCACAGAAAGCTGTGGAGGCCGGGTCACTGAATATATTGAGGCCTGAGATCGATAGGTGCTTAAGTATCAAGGGTTATGGGGAGAAAGCGAGAGAATGGGGTTGTGAAACATATCAGCTATGATTAAATGACGGAGCAGCTGAATGACTAATTTCTGCTCCTATGTCTTATGGGTTCCTGTAAAATCACGCTCTTCCTTTTTGTCATGAACAGTAATACATGATGGTGTTTAATCCTGAGATGTTTCCAGTTCCATATCTTCTCCGATATCAAGACTGTCTATTTTAACCATATCATCACCCATCCCCAATGCTACTACAACCAATCTGCTCCTGAAACCCTCTTACCTAATTTTGTTTTCTTCAAACTGAAATATTTCAGTGTTTTCCCACCACTATTCATAAACTTAAGTTCATTCAAAGCTCCGCTTTCGATATTTTAAATCTTACCATGCTCATTCGCTGAATATCCCTAAATGTCTTGACTTAGACCATTTTAAAATTATTATTCATGTATTCAAAGCAATTTATAACATTTCCCCCATACCCACACACACATACCGTTCCTCTAGCCCTCCAACCCATAGAAAAATCTGCTTTTTTTCAAGTTCTATTCCACATGTATAGCTCTTGCTCATATGCACTGTGACTGTGTCAGGCATCTGATGGTACTGAAATAAATACCTGTTATATTCTGAAAAAAGATCCATGCTTTGCATTTTTTTGGCTAAACTCTGTTACTGTCGCAAATGGTCCACTTATTTGCAAACCTTAGTGCAAATCAAAATGCGCAGCCTATAAATTGCCAGATTTGAGGCAGGTGAAAATTACGCACAAGTAAAAAGTGACAAAATCATATCTTTCATAATCAACCTCTGTCCATATGCATCATTATTTGTAATAAGTCCACCTTCAAGTGACTGATTCTTATATTGAAGGTTGCATTTCATGAAGAATTCTCTTTAGAATCAGGATTTTAGTTCTATTGCAATTTCAGAGATCTAAATCAAAAAGTTATCCTCACAGAGACTGTCACTGCATTATTTGTTTCTTTAATGTATTTCAATGGCAGTGGTATAAACCAGTTAGCTTAGTTGCCTGAATAACTGGCATGTGGTTCAGAATAATGCCATGGTTCAGTTCCTGTTCTGAGGAGTATTTATGGCCTTGCCCCCCTGCTCTTCCCCTGACGGTGGAAGTCAATGGCAATCACTGACAAAAACAATTGGAAAAGTACTGAGGATGAAACAACAGCAGAAAGTGAGCCAAGTACATACTTTTTGGGCAGAAAACACAAGAAAGAAGTCTAAATGATTTTTAAAAACTGAAAGCATCCTGAGCTCATGCTCCTAAATATGCTGCACATAATGTGCATGGATGATAGTTAAATGAGTTGACATTTTAACGACAAAAACATGCCATAGGTTTGGCACTATTCTTGTGCCTTGATTGTGGTGATGCCTACCGCGTTTCCATTACACATATCCTAATGAAACTCACAGGAAAGTTGAGTGCAGCTTGCCAATTGTGAATGGTCATGGAAATGGTCACAACATCAGTGGGCATGGGGCAAAATTCCAGATACTTGATTTAAGCAGGAAGAACAGTAAAATTACAAAAGCATCTTTCTGGTCTACCTTGCAGTTGTCCATAGCCCAATAAATGTCTATGATTCTGAAATTAGAGCAGTAGTACTGTACATCTGCTCTTCTCACAGCAGTGCTTTCAGCTCTTGGACTGTAGGTTGTGGTCTGATTTAATGCTACTACAGTAATTCACCTCTCAAGGAAAAAATAACATTTACACATGGTACAATACTTTCTGATAGTTTAGCATATATGAAGAAAAAATGTTCTACATTAGGCTGAATCATACTTTTATTTGGCTGAATGTGAGTTGCATTGAGATTTTTAGAGGGATTCTCATCATGAGGCCTAATAAACATTGTTGCCGTATCGTACCAAACTCGTCTCATTAATTACTTATCCCTCCCAAATGTCGTGCTTCACGTCTGATTCTAGCTCCATCCTAGAACACGCTATTCTGAGAAAAAGCTTGCTAATCACCAGGTATCCACTGAAAACTCAGCGTCCTTGGCCCTCATGTTATAAGATCACTGTACACCCAGATGAGCACTGGTGTTGCAAAGCTGCCCCCCGCAGTCAAGGACAGAATCTGAGCCTGTTGGAGAATGGAGAGATGGTGCCCTGCTTTTCAGACAGCAACTTGGAGTTCCTGATTGAGATGCAGAGTCCTGGTGTAGATTAGATTAGATTAGATTACATTACATTACAGTGTGGAAACAGGCCCTTCGGCCCAACAAGTCCACACCGACCCGCCGAAGTGCAACCCACACATACCCCTACATTTACCCCTTACCTAACACTACAGGCAATTTAGCATGGCCAATTCACCTGACCTGCACATCTTTGAACTGTGGGAGGAAACCGGAGCACCCGGAGGAAACCCACGCAGACACGGGGAGAATGTGCAAACTCCACACAGTCAGTCGCCTGAGGCGGGAATTGAACCCAGGTCTCTGGCACTGTGGGGCAGCAGTGCTAACCACTGTGCCACCATGCTGCCCACCGTGTTGCCCAGAGGACTGGTAGAGGGTGCCACACCACCAGATCCTTGCAGCCTAGTCCAAGGTTGCCTCCCAGGTCAGTGCCATCTTAACAGTGCAGAGGATCAGCCAATGGCGCCGTATGAGAGCCAATAACCTTCTCCACTCTGCCAAGGTAAATGCTCACTCTTCCCTTTTCAAATCTTACACTCACTCTATCCCTACTACTGCACCGTCTTCCACCAAGGCTCATTCTCTGCCATTCTCACTTATGCCTGCAACACATTGCTTCACTCACTTTCTCCACCACTGCCACCCTCATCTTACTCCCTGAGATGCTATTTAGTGCTGAGCAACCTGGAGGGCTGGAGTCGCCAGGTATCCATTTCTGACTTCTGTGTTGAGAATTCCTAACATCTAGCATGAGCAGTGCATTTACTGAGTATTAATGAGTTGAGTTGGGCCACAGATAACAAATTATAATCCTTCGACATTAACTAATCATGGCTGCTTCGTGAAAAATGCATATCGCACTCAGGAATACCATAAAAGATGGAACAAGCTGCTCTTACATTGAGATCGACCTCAGTGGAATTCTTATTTGCTTCTGCTACAAATCCACCTTCGCCCACACTGATCAGACCCCTATTAGATTCTGCCAGATATTACTTTGAACTACTGTTGGTCACCCATTTTGATTTCAAAAGCACCCAATTAGATGCATTTACCTCCCACTAGCTCACCACTTTTTAGAAGACTTCATTGAAAAACAGCTTGGTGACGAGCAACAAAAGCTATTCTGTGAAGGAGCAAGGAATGGTTGACATTTCATAAGTAGTTTACCATCTACAGTGAAGGTTCTCATGGGAAGTCCTGCTAAAATTTTATCAGGCATGCATGCATATGTGCAATGCACTGTATTTGGTGAAAAAGCATTAGTGGAAATCTGGTTGGAGATCTCCTGTCTATCAGCTTGATCAAAAAAAAACCTTTGCAATGCCAGAGGCAAAAATAAAACCATGGGGCTCATCTAGACATCTGTAATATATAATCCATACTGAAACCACTCTTTTTTTTAAGGAGACTGAAATTGGACCTTTCTCAAGAGATTCCTGCTTCCTTTGATAATACAAGCAGCCAGTTAGACTAGACAGCAGTAATAGTCTGTATCTTTAGATTAACGTGGCATCTCAGTAGTTTCTTATACAGTTATCAGATTTACACCATGCTTGATTATAGACTTGCTGTTATCAGAGTATTTGTTTATTTTGGTTTGAAATGAGCTAACAACAGTCTTTGAACATTTCTGACTGCGTAGGTTAAAGATATTTGAATTAAATGTATCGGTATTGTCCCCTCAACAGATACTGAACTTCACATTTAAGCAGCAGATAGTCATCGAGCTTTACAGCATGGAAACACACCCTTCAGTCCAACCCATCCATGCTGACCAGATATCCTAAATTAATCTAGTCCCATTTGTCAGTATTTGGTCCTTATCCATCTAAACCCTTCCTACTTATATACCCATCCAGTTTGCCTTTTAAACGCTGTAATTGTACCAGCCTCCACCACTTCCTCTGGCAGCTCATTTGATACACGCACCACCCTTTACGTGAAAAAATAGCACTTAGGTCCCTTTTAAGTATTTCCCCTCTCATCTTAAACTTTTGCCCTCTAGTTCTGGACTCCCCCACTGCAGGGAAATGACTTTGGCTATTCATCCTATCCATACCCCTCATGATTTTATAAACCTCTATAAGGTCCCCTTCAGCTCCAGGCAAAACAGCCCCAGCTTATTCAGCCTCTCCCTATAGCTCAATCCCTCCAACCCTGGCAACATCTCAGTAGATCTTTTCTGAACCCTTTCAAGTTTCACAACAGCCTTCATATAGCAGGGAGATCAGAACTGATCACAGTATTCCAAAGGTAGCCTAACCAATGTCCCATACAGTTGACCTCCCAACACCTATAGGGTAAAAACAATGACTGCAGATGCTGAAAATCAAATACTGGATTAGTGGTGCTGGAAGAGCACAGCAGTTCAGGCAGCATCCAACGAGCAGCGAAATCAACGTTTCGGGCAAAAGCCCTTCATCAGGAATAAAGGCCTCCCAACACCTATAGTCAATGCATTGACCAAGCATATCAAATGCCTTCTTCACTATCCTGTCAACCTGGGATTTCATTTTCAAGCAATTATGAACCTGCACTCCAAGGTTTCTTTGTTCAGATGATGAAATTATCATGTGTCTGTGATTATATTTTGTATCCATTGCATTTATATATTGCTAAAACTCCTCAAATGGCTAGTACCACAGAATGCATTTTAAAATAGTCTACCATGCTAAAAGGGTACATAACATGTATTTCACTAAAAATAAACACTGTGCATTTTTACTAACAGTGGAATTTTGGAAATTTGATGATTTTGTTTACACTGTCTTATATGTTCCTTATTCTAAGCTTTTTCAAAAGAATTCACAAAGATAAATATGAAGGTTTCATACAGCATGTTTATTGACCCAGAATTAGCTGAGAAAGTGTATGAAAATTGGCCAGCAACTTGTGGTGAGGAAGAAATGCCCCATGAATTTATACATTTATAAACAATCTAGGATGGATGGCGCAATTCAGGCCGAGAATACAAAATGTTGGTAGAAATATATGAATACCTGATATTATTCTATGTAAAAATGGAGATGTTATAGTTCATTTTGAGAATGAAAATGATTCTCTTAAACAGGCTTTGTCTGAAAAGGAACAAACATATCATAATTTGGAGAAGGAAATTGTACAACTCACTCAAGGCAAAAGCGTATCGGTTTTTAGATTTGTGATGGGGGTCAGGGGCAAATGGTTCGAAAAGAACAACTCTCCGATAGGAAATGTTACCTTATCCTTAAATTCTCCATAATCCTCAATAAGTTGGAGACTGGGCTACACACCGGGGAGGGCAAGAGTTACCTGGAAGCTGTTTTTTTCAGGAGGCAGTCACACCCCTTCGATTAACTATCTTGAATTCACTCAGTGGTTAGGGACAAGAGAGTGTGACTATGAGCAAGGAAGGTGAGGGATCCAGGAGGTAGTGCGAAAGGACCTTCAGCCCTTGAGCTTGTTGAAAAGGTTTGAGATTCTTGTTCACTGTGTGGACGAGACTAGGGGCTTTAGGGAGGATGAGCAAACTGACAACAGCATCGTGGTACAGGGAGTGGGGGGGGGGGGGAGGGAAGTTCAGGTTAGTATAGTCAGGGGGATTGAAAAAAAGGGGGTGGCACAGTGGGTCAGTAGTTAGCACTGCTGCCTCACAGCACCAGAGTCCCAGATTCGATTCCAGCCTTGGGTGACTGTCTGTCTGTGTGCAGTTTGCACATTCTCCCCATGTCTGTGTGGGTTTCCTCCCACAGTCCAAAGATGTGCAGAGCAGGTTAATTGGCCATGCTAAGTTGCCCATAGTGTTAGGTGCATTAGTCAGAGGGGAAATGGGTCTGGGTGGGTTGCTCTTCAGAGGGTCTGTGTGGACTGGTTGGGCCGAAGGGCCTGTTTCCACACTGTAGGGGATCTAATCTAATCTAAGTTGCTTGATTTGCAATCAATTCCCTAGTAAAAATGCTAGAGTACGTAAATTTAATAGTACTTAACAACATCAGTACCAATTTAAGTGATATTTGCTAATGACTGAAAATTCCAGTAAAATGAATTATAAATGTGAATTCTCATTCCTCAAGTTATTAATCAGAGGAAATTTAATAAGTATAAAATTTAATGTTAAAAATCCTATTTTTTCTCACTGCAGTAAATTCTGGCTATTAGAAATAGTGCTCACAGTAATGGGTTTTACACATCTGTTACTATCATAATTGTGAGTGATGTACATTGTTTCATTTTATATTAATCAAGTTAAGGGTTATTTCTGTCCAAATAAAACATTAAATAAAAGTAGGCACAAAGCTGCCTTTACATTCCTATAATAAATAAAAATTTGGATAACCATGAGTTACGGTGATGGCATTCATGTAAATGACCTTACCTGATAGTGTGAAGTGATAGAAATAGTCAGTTCTTCACAGAATTGGAAAGCAAAGCAGGTAACAACTTGTTGATCTTAGAAAGACTGCCATATGTTACTTTCATTCAAACGTAAGAAGAAGAAACTGGAATAGGTAACCCAACCCTTTAAGCCTACTCTGTCATTCAATAAGGTCATAGCTGATGTAATTCTAATCTGAACTCTACATTCTTGAATACCTCTGATAATCTTTCATCGCCTCGGTATTAAGAATCTTTCTCCCTCAGCCTTAAAAACATTTAAATATTCTGCATCCACTGACTTTGGAGGAAGAGAATTCCAAAGAGACACAACCCTCTGATGAGAAAAAATGTTTCCTTATCTCTATCTTAAATGGCAATGTTTTTATTTTTAAACTATAATCCCTAGTTCTAGATTCTCCTAGAAGAGGAAATATCCTTACCACATCCACCTTGTAAAGTCCCCCTGAGATTTTACATGTTTTAAATTAAATTACATCTGACTCTTCTCATCCTCAGAGGCTACAGGTCTAGCCTGTCTAGATTTAGATTACTTGCAGTGTGGAAACAGGCCCTTCGGCCCAACAAGTCCACACCGACCTGCCGAAGCACAACCCACCCATACCCCTATATTTACCCCTTACCTAACGCTACGGGCAATTTAGCATGGCCAATTCACCTGACCTGCACATCTTTGGACTGTGGGAGGAAACCGGAGCACCCGGAGGAAACCCACGCAGACACAGGGAGAATGTGCAAACTCCACACAGTCAGTCGCCTGAGACGGGAATTGAACTCGGGTCTCTGGCGCTGTGAGGCAGCAGTGCTAACTACTGTGCCACTGTGCCGCCCACTTCTTGTCCCTGACAATCTTTTCCAATAATTTCCCTAATCAATAAATCTTAACCTTTTCCAAAATTTCACATTCAGGACAATGCATTCATAATTCCATTATCCTTTCCAGCAATGTAACATGAAATAGTTGAAACAAAAGACTCCATCTAAATAGTCCCACATTTCAAGTTTCAAGCATTTCAATGAATGCCTGTAGATTATGATCAGCATAAAATAATGTTTCTCTGTGACCGTGCCAGACATAGACTTCAAAGTACGAAAGAGCAAATAAAAATCCCAAAGTCTCTTTTTCTACAGCACAGAAGTTCTTCAGATACTGGCTTAGCTTCTCAGAGAAGTACCCCACTGGCTTCCCCAGTCCCAACACATCATTCTGTAACAAGATTGCACCCTGCCCTAAGTCACGACATGAATTTGCATTCCGAAAAATCTGGAAAAATCAGGGCAGGTAATGTTCATTCGCTTATTAGGACTGCCTACAGTTTCTCAAAGAGTTATTGGTATTGTGCTGACCACACCACTTCTACTTCTTTCTTTAGCAAATCTGTTAAAGACTATGATGCTGAAATTATGCACAAATTTTGGGTAAAACCTACATATTCCTAAAAGCCTCTTTAATCCAAATCGCATCACTCAACACTGGTATAACCCATTTAGTGTAACAAAAAGGGTATTTCTTTAACCTTTCATGTTGTCAGTACCTCTTCAATTGATTAATCTCAGAAAGGAATGAAGCATTGCTAACTCTATCAATACAGTCTTCCACCTAGAGTGTTAGAGAGTCATAGAGATGTACAGCATGGAAACAGACCCTTTGATCCAACCCGTCCATGCCGACCAGATATCCCAACCCAATCTAGTCCCACCCGCCAGCACCCGAGTCTAGTCATTCCTGAAATGGCAATTCACTCATTCCAGGTTGTGTGTCGAGTAAACCCTTTCTGAATTGCCTCCAACACAATAACCTTCTTCTATAGCCAGTACTGTACCTAATACTCCAGATTCAGTCTCAGCAATGCCCTACATAACTGAAACATACCGTCCCTACTTTTGTATTGAATTCCCCTTTCAATAAACCATGACATTCTCTTAGCTTTCCTGATTACTTCTGTAACTGCATATAAACTTACTGTGATTCATGTACTGGGACACACAGATTACAGTACATCACAGAGCTCTTCAACCTCTCACTATTTTGATAATATCCTGCTTTCTTCATTATTCTTTTTAAATTTTTCTTTTCAGTTTTACTTTCTTTAAATTGTAGCCTCAAGTTGCATGTGAACTGTGTTTCACTTTATTAATTGTTGATGCACCGGGCAAATCTGCAGGAAATTCCTGGTTTAGCCAAGATTTTTTTGTAAAAAAGGTGCTTAGCACATGATCCATTCAATAGGGCAAGCAAATGTGGTATAAAATGCATTTCTATATGTGAAAACATTCACATAGGGACCTGAGTCACATACATCTCTCAAATATCAAAAGCTCAACATTTTATTTGTTGGCAGCAGGTTAAATTTAATGGATTTAAAGATATATTGAACAGAGGAAGCACCTGAAATGTGTTACTACATTTCCTGTTAAAGAGAAAGCTCATTATTGCATTCCCCTTGATGGGCTTGGCATATAAAATGCACAATTGCAAACATGGGTGATTTTAATGGTGGAAGTTAGTAAGTGAAAATTGCAAAAAGCAATTTGGCAGTGGGGAAAGCCATTCGATTTCAAGTGTGATAGCACTGTGTGGTAGCCATACATGAATCACTTGTTGCGTACAGGAATTTGTCTGGGGTATTTGGGTGGAAACATCTTGATGTTCAGAACACAGATGTCAGTTTAACATCTTCAGCATCACCAACTGCCTGTGGAGCAAAGATAATTTATTCAATTAAATGGTAATTTGCGGAACTGGTGGGAATTAATCCTCAGTGCAGCAAGGGAGGGCCACTTTCAGTCAGGGGGTCCTGGGACTGTCACTCATGGGCAGATTATACACAAAATCCAGGGATTTGGCCACAGCCAGTTGTCCCCTTTGGTCATTAATGGTCAGCAGATACCTCTAAGGACATTCTGGGCAGAGTCAGTGCTGTACGGCCATTACAAACAATCAAGGGAATTGTACATTGTCAGTCAGGTAACTGAAAGACTGCAGTCAGGTATCATGTCCAGTGGCTACTCATCAAAGTCAGTCAGAGGCCTGGGGCGAACACAGTCCATTGATTGTTAAGGTGCTGTAGCTTCCCAGAACGTCTGGAGAGATCACTGCCAAAACAGATGGGGGAGGTCAGGCAGGGGACTAGAAAACAGATCAATCTGCAGAACTGGGAACAGGACAGTGGTGGCAGAGGGAAAACTGAGGGTGAATAGGGGTGTGCAGAACAGCACTAGAGACCATGGGTAGGCAATGGGAGTGGTGTTAGTGACCAACATTGTAGCCTCCACTGGGGAAACTTAGAGGGGCAGATGGGAGACATCATTAAGGTGTAAATGCATGATTCGGGGCCAGGGAGGACAGTTGGAGGTGATGTACAATGTTGTTGGTCTCCACACTTGAGGAGTGGGAAGTAAATGGAAATGAACTGTCATGGTATTTTGAGGTAAAACATAGAAACATAAAAGATAGGAGCAGGAGTGGGCCATTCAGCACTTCGAGCCTGTTCCACCATTCATCATGATCATGGTTGATCATCCAACTCAATAGCCTAATCCTGCTTTCTCCCCGTTACCTTTGGTTCCATTCACCCCAAGTGCTATATCTGGCCGCCCTTGAATGTATTCAATGTTTTGGCATCAATTACTTTCTGTGGTAATGAATTCCACAGGCAAACCACTCTTTAGGTGGAGAAATGTCTCCTTATCTCTGTCCTAAATGGCACCCGAATCCTCAGACTGTGACCCCTGGTTCTGGACATACCTACCATCAGAAACATCCTCCCTGCATCTACTCTTATTAGAATGTTATGAGTGTCTCTGAGATACCCCCCCCCCCCCCCTCACTCATCTGAACTCCAGCAAAAACAATCCTAATCTAGTCAATCTCCTCATACATCAGCCCTGCCATCCCTGAAATCAGCCTGGTAAACCTTCACTGCACTCCCTCAAGAGCAAGAGCATCCTTCCTCAGAAAAGGAGACCAAAACTACACACAATATTCTAGATGTGGCCTCACCAAGGCCCTGTATAACTACAACAACACATCCCTGCTCCTGTATTCGAAACCTTTCACAACAAAGGCCAACATACCATTTGTCTTCTTCACCACCGGCTGTACCTGCATGCTTACCTTCAGCAACCGGTGCACAAGGAAACCCAGGTCCCCCTGCACACTCCCCTCTCCCAATTTACAGCCAATCAGGTCGTAATCTGCCTTCTTGTTTTTGCTTCCAAAGTGAATAACCTCACATTTATCCAAATTATACTGTATCTACCATTGATTTGCCCATTCACTCAACCTGTTCAGATCGTGCTGAACCATCTCTGCATCCTTATCACAGCTCACCCTCCCACCCAACTTGGCATCATCTGCAAACTTTGAGATGTTACATTTTGTTCCCTCATCCAAATCATTAACATACCTTGTGAATAGCCCAGCACCCATCCCTGTGCCTCCCCTCCCCCCCCAACTACTTACTGCCTGACAATTTGAAAATGACCCATTAATTCCTACTCTTTGTTTCCTCGCTGCCAACCAGTTTTCTACCCATCTCAATACACTCCCCCTGTGGGTGTGGGCCCTTGAGAGGGGTATCTGGCAGCCAGGTGGAGCCGAGTGCTGGTGGTGCCCACTCTGAGCTCCATTCCCACCCATCACGTTCTATTTTCCACATGCAGGGTGCACAGCCTGAGTGCCAACTTTGATCAAAGCACAGAATCCATATTTGCTGTATATTAGGACATTGAAGTGACAAATACAAAAAGCATCTATTTGCATGCCCTAACTACATCTAATTTACAATCATTTCATTGTCCATTTGCTACGCAGTTACAGTGACAGTGCTTAGGGTCAGATGCTGGTCAAAGGCAGTTTGCCACATGCCATTGGTGATTGTAAATTGAAGTTTGCCATGTCAGTGATGTCTAGATTAGCAGTAATTATGTAACAAAAGGCTGGTGCTGGCCAAAGGGGAACCATTAGTTTCAAGCCCGGGTGTCTTTGGAGAAGGAGCATGCGGTGTCCACCAACACCCTGGAGTTGTGACTGGCCACTCGAGTGTTTCCTTCCCTTCTGAAAGAAAAAAAAGAGAAAAAAAAGATTTAAAAAAAAAATAAACATGAGCATCAAGGGCTCTGTTCACTATAGGAGCCGGCTCTGAGCCAGCGTGGGTCAGTGCTGTATATCAAGCATGGAGACATATAATGTGATTTGCTGACGGTATACCAGCCTCTGTGGAGTTATAAAAAAAAAGGGGAACCATTAGTCACTTAACTTCCAAGGGTCCTGTCGAAGCCGTATACCGTTGCTTCATCATCTGCTGTGTAAATGTGACAATGGTCTGTTCCGAATGCAGTGAGATGTTGAACAGCTGATGTGGGTCTGGGGTAGGAAGGGCATTAGCACACTGCAGTTACCCCTTTCTCAATGACATTGAGTGATCACTCAGGCAGCACAGCACTGTCACCAACTTGTTACACTTACTGCAGCTGGATGTGATGGATGATGGAGACAGGAGCCTCATTATCAGGGTGCAGCATGTCTCACTGTCTGGAGAAGGGTACTCAAGTCTCATCCACAGTGTACACCACTCCAGCATCTAAGAAGCCCTTTTGCTCCTTGTGTTTCTAATGTAGCTTATTTCCACCAAGAGTCCTGCGCCTTGGCACTCGTTGCAAATTGGTCCCATGGCTGTCTAGCTCAGAAGGCAGAGGTGGAGGCCGAAGGACCAGGACCGATAGCAGGATCAGGGCCTGCACGCGGGACAAGAAGCACCCAGCTCAGGAAGTGTGTGCGCAGGAGGCCTCCACTCCATTTCCTGGGGAGTGTAGTGTCAGTGCAGTTTCCATTTGTGGATTAGTGGTGCTGGAAGAGCACAGCAGTTCAGGCAGCATCCAAGTAGCCTCGAAATTAACGTTTCGGGCAAAAGCCCTTCATCAGGAATAAAGACAGTGAGCCTGAAGCGTGGAGAGATAAGCTAGAGGAAGGTGGGGGTGGGGAGAAAGTAGCATAGAGTACAATGGGTAAGTGGGGGAGGGGATGAAGGTGATAGGTCAAGGAGGAGAGGGTGGAGTGGATAGGTGGAAAAGGAGATAGGCAGGTTCGACAAGTCATGGAGACAGTTACTGAGCTGAAAGTTTAGAACTAGGGTGAGGTGGGGGAAGGGGAAATGAGGAAACTGGTGAAGTCCACATTGATGCCCTGGGGTTGAAGTGTTCCGAGGCGGAAGATGAGGCGTTCTTCCTCCAGATGTCTGGTGGTGAGGGAGCGGCGGTGAAGGAGGCCCAGGACCTCCATGTCCTCGGCAGAATGGGGGGGGGGGGGGGGGGGGCGTGGAGTTGAAATGTTGGACCATGGGGCGGTGTGGTTGATTGGTGCGGGTGTCCCGGAGATGTTCCCTGAAGCGCTCTGCTAGGAGGCGCCCAGTTTCCCCAATGTAGAGGAGACCGCATCGGGAGCAATGGATACAATGGAATGTAGACGAGATGCGTTGGAGGGCATCTTTAACCACGTGGTTAAAGATGCCCTCCAACGCATCTCGTCTACATCCCGCACCTCCGCCCTCAGGCCCCACCCCTCCAACCGTAACAAGGACAGAACGCCCCTGGTGCTCACCTTCCACCCCACCAACCTTCACATAAACCAAATTATCCGCCGACATTTCCGCCAACTCCAAACAGACCCCACTACCAGGGATATATTTCCCTCCCCACCCCTTTCCGCCTTCCGCAAAGACCGTTCCCTCCGCGACTACCTGGTCAGGTCCATGCCCCCAAACAACCCACCCTCCAATCCTGGCAAATTCCCCTGCCATCGCAGGAACTGTAAAACCTGCGCCCACACCTCCTCCCTCACCTCTATCCAAGGCCCTAAAGGAGCCTTCCACATCCATCAAAGTTTCACTTGCACATCCACTAATATCATTTATTGTATCCGTTGCTCCCGATGCGGTCTCCTCTACATTGGGGAAACTGGGCGCCTCCTAGCAGAGCGCTTTAGGGAACATCTACGGAACACCCGCACCAATCAACCACACCGCCCCGTGGCCCAACATTTCAACTCCCACCCCCCCCCCCCCCCACCACCGCGGAGGTCCTGGGCCTCCTTCACCGCCGCTCCCTCACCACCAGACGCCTGGAGGAAGAACGCCCCATCTTCTGCAACAGAACACTTCAACCCCGAAGCCATCAATGTGGGCTTCACCAGTTTCCTCATTTCCCCTTCCCCCACCTCACCCTAGTTCTAAACTTCCAGCTCAGTAACTGTCTCCATGACTTGTCCTACCTGCCTATCTTCTTTTCCACCTATCCACTCCACCCTCTCCTCCTTGACCTATCACCTTCATCCCCTCCACCACTCACCCATTGTACTCTATACTACTTTCTCCCCACCCCCCACCCTCCTCTAGCTTATCTCTCCACACTTCAGGCTCACTGCCTTTATTCCTGATGAAGGGCTTTTGCCCGAAACATCGATTTCGAAGCTACTTGGATGCTGCCTGAACTGCTGTGCTCTTCCAGCACCACTAATCCAGAATCTGGTTTCCAGCATCTGCAGTCATTGTTTTTACCCAGTTTCCATTTGTGCCAAGTCACTCTGCTGGAACCATGCCCGATACTGGAGCAGAACCTGAGGGCATCAGGAATGCAATGCCGTCCCTTCCCAGTGGCTGCCAAGGTGACAGCTGTTCTAAATTTTGATGTGACTGTCTCCTCCAAGGATTGCTGGGTGATCTGTGTGGGATCTCTCAGTCGGGCACCCACAAATCCGTCAGGACGTTGCCTGCTGCCATCTATGCAGTTTCATTTCATTCCCCATGGCAAACTGCAGCTCAGGCAGTAACGTCCCGGAATATAGCTGCGCTGCTTGGGGAGCAAGGGGCAATAGATTATACATATATGGCACTGAGAGGGCTGTATCCCAAAGCTGCAGACTTCATCCATTTGATTCATGTTCAGGTGATCTGTGATCACTCATAGCCCTTCCTAGAGGTGTGTGCACACTACCTAACAGTTACAACAGTGTCTATATCCTGCAGCATTCTCACATACCTGGTGCATTTGAGGATCTAGGTGCCTTACATGATATGGCAAATGGCATATGCTGTATAGGTTGCTCCATGTTGTTTCCTATGTCAAGGGCAGTGCTGCAGCCTGGGCAGTAGGCCTTCACAGATGCCTTCAACTGGGCACTAGGTGTGATAACTGTTCACACATCATGTTAAGAGTGATATATGGACTTCATCAATGGAAAACACTTGCATTTACATGCCATTTGTGTTAATCAGTTGCATATCTTAGAGATTTGATGCCTATGTCCTTGACAGCTCACAGGTTCCTCCTCCATTTCAAAAGGTGCCTGAGAAGGATGGTTTTTGGGAGACAAGAGGCACTGCCTGCAACTGTGACTGATACATGACCTCCTGATTGATACAATGCAGCCCACTCTTGCACTCAAGAGATGATGGGCCTCCTAAAGACAAGGTTCTAATGTTTGGATTACTGTGGGGCGGGCAATTTACATTTCACTGCACACAGTGTACTATATAATCTTTGCATGACAGTGAGGTCTACAGCATGGAAACAGGCTCTTTAGCCCAACTTACCATTTAAAACTAGTCCCATTTACATACATTTGGTCCATATCCCTCCATGGCTATCCCATCGATGTATCTGTCTAAATGTTTCTAAAATAACAAAGTTGTACTTGCTTTCACCACTACCTCTGGCAACCATTCCAGGCACACACCACCCTCTGTGTGAAAGAGTTGCCTCTCTGGACCCATTTGTATCTCTCCTTTATCAACTTAAATCTATGCTCTCTAGCTTTGGACTCCCCTACCATTTTATAGGCCTCTATAAGGTTACTCCTCAGTCTCCTATGCGCCAGGGAAAAAAAAATACTCCCAGCCTGTCTAATCACTCCTATAACTCAAACTTTATAACTGCATGTGGTGTTCTGCACAAGCAAAACAAGGAAAAAAGGATGTGATCGGTGTTGGAAGCTGATAATTTGGGAAAGGGGTCACAGACTTGCACAGAGAAAGGTGAAAATCTTGACAAGAAGGAGCATCACCTTCAGTAATGATAGAGTGCAGAAGAGTCAGGAGCAACCACTCAGACAGGATTCAATTTACACTTTCCTCCAATACCTCAGAGTTGAGTGCAAGGATTGTTCATTATGCTGCGACCTGTGTTGTTTCTCAAACAGTCCTTGCTCATACTCATAAGTGAATGAAGCTTTCTTTTTTGTTTACTTTTTGATTTTCCTATTGCTCAATAAAAGTGAACTCTTTCAACCTTTTAAAGTTTTCCAACATGTTGCTCCCACATTAAGCTGGGCATTAGCACTCCTTGAGCCAAGGTTCTAACATGGTTTGCAGTTAAGGATGGAAGAATGGGTCACTTGTGTATCTTCATCCTCGCAGCTGCTGGTAGTATAACAGTCGTTCAGAGAGATGATGGTGTAAAGAGGCAAACATAAGATTCTATTTCCAATGAAGTATCTGCTATGCCATCCCTGTGTCCTTAGAAACATATTTTTCATTCCTCTTCCACTATGTATACAATTAAGGACTATTCCTGGCTGGCAGCATTTTACCCGGTGCAAGCGGGACTTCCTAGAAGCTTCCGGCATTGATGAGTACTTGCATCATCAGTGAGCATACAGGCATGGTATTTTGCTGCTCACCTTGAGCACCATAAAATTGCGAGGTATAACTCACTGAAGCTCGTGGAGAGAAATCGCTAGGAAAATCCCCCAAAATACTCAGCTGATTTTTGGATAAAATTCAGTCCTTGGTGTCAATCAGTGGATGCTTTGTTCAACCCTTCTACCTGTGAAGTTTTTTTTGTCTAAAACATGAAAGCTTGTGCAGAAATTCGTTGAATTAAGACCTGGGAGTTCAAATTTTTATTTCAAAATTACTGACTTGGCTGAGAACATATTTAAAATTCCTGTTAAGTATGGTTCATAAGCAGTATTCAGAAGGTTGAAGTCACACGATTGGGTGATATGTGGAACAGGTAAAGATTGGCTGAATGACCATACACCATTATGTGCATTTCTGATGCAGTAATACCTCTGCAACAAACAAATGTAATGTTGTATTCATGTTGTAGTTTTCACTGTCAGCTACTATATTGGCCAGAAGGTCAGCTGTAACCTCACACCTGGGAGTTAGTGGGCATAGCTGCCTCTGCACAGTGCTGCTGGGAGGAGGTGTCACACTCTGTACTGAGACCAATTGTCTTATCCCAAAAATGTCAGTCGTGGAACATCTATTAAATGGGTGAACATTTGCTAAATGTGGAAATTTCACTTAGAGGGTGTAGAAAGGACTATAAACATAATATAGCCTTTCTAAAGAAAAAAATGTTGTCATTCATTTCATGTCATTTCCACATTCAGGAAATAATTTGAGCATCTTAACTGCATCAGGCATCATTCAAATTTGGGTTTGAGTCCATGAGCAGCTCAAAGAGGGCTTTGTTCTCAGTTTGAGGGCAGCTGTTGGAGGTTAGGCATTTTCTAAGTGCAGCTTGATATTCCAGTACAATGTCATCCTGTGTGCTATCAACACCCAAGCAAAGTGAAGTTTCCACTTTTTGGGGCCATATCCCAACTTTGCAATTTTAATGCTGCTCTGAAGGAGAAGATAAAGTTGCACTATGAACAAACATTAAGACCGTGTGGATTTTAATATTTCAAGGGTCAGACTAGCATGAAATTTAAGAGATCACCTGAAGTGTCAACACATTAAGTTACCTGGTCATCCTGGAATCAATGCCATATGGTGGAAGAAACAATTTAAATGGAACTCAAATCTAAACCATTCCTTTAAACCGTTTAATAATAAATTCCTTTATTTTATGTGGCTCACACCATGAATGAGTGAAAGCAGAAACTAAAATCTATTGTACTTAGTATAATTTTAATAGATTGTGTTTCAAAGAATGGAAAAGGACTATACAAAGAATTATAGAACATAATTCATTTACATAATGAGTACAAGTTTTTTTTACAGAATGCTTAGAAGAATGCTACAAAATACAGACTAGCCAAAGCAGACATGAATAAAATGATAATTTTGATAACACAAATTATTGGTCAAAGTGAAAACCCATACTTAACGTTTGGCATTTTCACAATTAGTTAACACTGGAAGCAACACATAGGTAGGATACAGAGGTTGAATAGAAGGAAAAGGGTGGAATTCATTCACTGAACTCACGTTTACACGGTAGCTCAAAGTGCTGGTTAAATGGTATGTCTTTGGCAAGAATTTCATACCCAACTGTATATAGTTGTGTAGATTTAATCACTTGTAAAAAATATTGCAGTGATACAAAATAATTCTACATAAACCTGAATATCTATCCTACTTGTACTAAACTGCCAGTGATTCTGGAATGATAAACAAGGTGTTGCACACAGTATAGAATGGCATGCACCTCCAAGAATGCCTAGTAATACAAAACTGACAGCCAAACTGTGATCGAGCACATTTACCAAAATGTATTTGTATTATACAATCACCAGATTAGCTGCCATCTATTAAGGATAATGAGTCAAATAAATATAAATTACGAGTGTTTATTTTTCCTGATCGGTCTAGTTCTAAAACTGCTTTATTTCCTCCCTGCTCAAGACAGTAAAAAAATAAAACTAAGCATTGACCCTTCACCTCAACAAATACAACCGTATGATAATGAATAATCACCGAAGCCAGACAGTCTGAGTTCTGACAGTCTGATCTAAGACCAGTTATTCTCTAAAACTCACATTCCTGCTCCTCTCTAAAAATAAATCAAACCTGCTCTTACCATCATTCAACGTTTACAAGTCTTTCAAACATGCCTTTTTTTCCAAATTATTGTTATCTTGCAGTTTTCTGATTTTTGAATTTGTTTAAAAATGGGGATAACCTCCTGAATGCGGAGTTTGGCAGCATCAGAATCGATTTATTTCTTTTGCGATCCAATCATGACCTTTGATACAAAGTTCACAATTGCACTGGCAGGCTGCTCAGGGTCGTGCTCAGCGAACAGATGGCAGACATTATCACTGCCACTTCCTTGTTTCCTCGCCACAAAACCAAAGATTCTATCAAAACAAAAGCACATTGTCCATGTTTTTATACACAAGCAATATCAAGTTAACTTTAAACTGTTCTGTAAAATGTTACAAATAACAAATGCTTACTTTGCTGAGATGCTGTCTTTTGTCCATCTTTTGCCGGGAGGGGAAGAAAAGAAAATATGCATTAGAATTTCCAACTTCTGTCACAATCCAAACACTTTACTGCATCAGAAGATAGATTGTTAACCACAAACATACTTTCTTTCATCTGGGTCCAACGCACAGAAAATCACGGTGTTGACAGCATAATGTCTTCTGAAAAATAATCTACAAAAAGAGAAAATTTAAGATTAATAACACATAATGGGACAGGATTATTTGTACCACTATATTGAATCATCATTAATCCTGCATCTTTAAAAACATAATTGTACAGAAGGTAATGGAATGATTTTGAAATACTTATACGAACATTTTACTCTCAATTTGCAACGTTGAGTTACCTTTGAAAGTTCACCAGATTGATTCCTGAGTCCTGCAGAGATACTGACCTACCCTCTCTTGAGTCTAGAAGAATGAGTGGTAATCTCATTGAAAAACACAGAATTCTTTGAGTGCTAAACAGAGTACATGCAGGAAAGATGTTTTCATTGGCGCTGAGCTAGGAACAGGGGGCACACAGTGTTAAAATAAGGAGCAGGTCAATTCAGACTTTTTTTTAAACAAAGAAATGTGCTCCCCAAGATTGCTGTAGAGGCACAACTATCGAGAATATTCAAGACAGAGACAGGTAGATCTCTAGATGTTAAAAACCTCAAGTGATCTAGGGACAGTGTGGGAGAATAGGATTGAGGTCGAAGACAGCCATGATGTAGACACTGACATAGCAGGATCAAGAGGCTGAATGGCCTAATCCCACTCAGAGTTCCTATCACCCCTATACATTTGAGCAGAGGTGCTCCAATTGTTAATGTTATTTTTAATCTTCAAAATGATGGCCCTTTGTGAGCTGAAGATAATGAGTAACTTGGTACAAAGGCGAGCTTATAGAGTTAGTTCTCAGAGCAGTCCCATCCTTGCTGATTTGAGGTCCTAAATGGCCCTCATATCTCCTATTGCTCTGTGTTGAAGAAAAAAGTCTGAACTTAAGCAGTGGCTTATTGGAAAGTGAGTGATGTGGCTTTTGTGGGATATACAGGAATGTCAGAGCTATGTTCAAAATGGATCTTTCATACGCCTTAAACTAAATAATTACCTGGGCAAATGCAGATGAAATGAGAGAACCAGAGAAATATAACAACACAAGAAAAAAGATTCAGATTTTAAAGCCAATAACCGAATGAGATTTATTGCCTCTTTCTATTCAGTGAAGAATTTGTAATATTTCCATTTTAGCTAATGGGAAGGAGAATTATTTGCTTTTAATTCCACTGTGTTCAAACTACACTTTCAATTCAACAAGCAGTTGCCAATGAGAAAATATCATTGCAGACTTGTTGCCAGAAAAAGTCTACTCCTTCTAATTTACCTTAAAATTACATGTTTAACATTTACAAAAAGATTCCTACTCATTACCCTCCCAAAATAGTTGTTCCTCTCAATTTAGCCTGAAAACCAAATTGCCAAAAGTAAAGCACAAAGTCAGTACTGTGCAATGCTCAGTGTCACTACACGATCAGAGTTGATACAGCGTCTCTGAATAGGCCCGGAGCTAGATTTTCATCTTTGAGACATGTAGTGGGTGTCAGAGCAATTCCCAACTTGGCCTTCCTGACTTTGGTGGGATTTTGAAGACGGCAGTTTAAAATGGTCATCTCAGTGGTGAGGGACTTTGTCCCACTTATAACAAAACAATAAGGTCACTCAAAGCCTTCATCCCCCATGTTCTCCACGCCACCTCATACCTGTCTACTAATCCCCATAGCTACTTATACCCTCCACGCCAAGATTCACCATCATACACTCTGTATAGAATCAATGAACCCTAAGGTGACAATATGTGAGATAAAAACTCTTAAAATGTATCCCTTAATAACTTCCCACATTCATGAAGAAAACTCATTTTACTATAAAAAGGTCAATTATCCAGTCCGAATAAAGCATGAAAGCAAACACTATAAGTATTTGAATCCTATATCTTCTGTAAATAAACATTGTGCAACTGACAAAAGAGATCAGAGCTTTTAGCTAATCAAATATGTTATGGAGGGTGGGGGGGGTTTGCAAAGATGTTTCAATAGTCTTACGTGGAAGTTGGCCTCCCAGCCAATAATGTATAACAACATTGGAATAACTTAGCTTGGCTGAGACCTTTTTGAACTTCACACTTAAAAAATTCCTCATCCCAGTTCAGAGGTGAACCCTATATCCTTGAAAAACTAGCCCAACTCCATGAACATTCCTGAAAACTAGGATGATCCCTGCAAAGTTGGGAGTGCAGAGTCTGGTCTCCAGACTCCATGAAAATGCAGCCATGGTGTCAGTCAAGGATCATCCTGCGTATGATTGGCAGAAAGACATTTAACTGAAATACAACAACCTGGGAGATTCTTTAGAGCTGCTCCTGTTCCATTGCTCTAACATTTTCAGAAGTGTGACAAACAACTAGCTTGTGTGTGTAATTAGGCATCATTGGCTGGGCTAGCATTCAGTGTCCATCAGTAACTGCTCTGCAGATGGCGGGGGTGAGCTGCCTTTTGAACCACTGAAGGGCTTGAGCTGCACTTATCCACAGTGCTGCCCTCTTGCTTTGCTTTGACTGTTAGTTGTTGAGTTTCAAGATTTTGACCCAACAATGACGAAATGGCAATTCCATTCCAAATCTGATGACTTGTGTTTGGAGGCAAGGCTGAATAGGCTGGGGCTGTTTTCCCTGGTGTGTTGGAGGCTGAGGGGTAGTCTTATAAAGGTTTATAAAATCATGAGGGGCATGGATAGGATAAATAGACAAGGTCTTTTCCCTGGGGTGGGGGAGTCCAGAATGAGAGGGCATAGGTTTAGAGTCAGAGGGGAAACACTTAAAAGGGTCCTAAGGCCAACTTTTTCACACAGAGGGTGGCGTATATGGAATAAGCTGCCAGAGGAAGTGGTGGAGGCTGGTACAATTACCAAATGGCATCTGGATGGGTATATGAATAGGAAGGGTTTAGAGGGATATGGGCTAAGTGCTGGCAAATGGGACTAGATTAGGTTAGGATATCTGGTTACATGGAGTGGTTCCATGCTGTATATCTCTATGGCTCTATGATATGCATGTAGCGGTGCTCCCATGTAACTGCTGCCCTTGTCTTTTTCGATGGCACTGAAGTAGTCCATATCCATATGTGGTCAGGCTTGCAGCTAGCATCATTTATGCGACATAAGTGCCAGGTCGTGATCATCTTCAACAAAAGAGAATTTAAACATCGCCCCTTGACATTGAATGGTGTCCCCATCACTGAATCCCCCAGTGACAATAACCTTGGAGGTTAGCATTGACAGAAATAGAACTGGATCAGCCAGGTTAATATTATGACTCCAAGAACAAGTCAGATGCAAGGAATCTTAGTGTCAGTTCCTAAGATAGTGTTAGGAGCTCACTATCTGCCTCCCCAAATGACTGTTCACCAGCTACAAGTCAAGAGTGTTTTAGAATACTCTCCACTTGCCTGGATGAATACAGCTTCAAAAATACTCAAAGCTTGGCACCATCTAGGACAAAGCAGCTTACTTGCGTCAAACCCAATGCACCACCTTCAGTATTCACTTCCTTCACCACAGACACACAGTGGCAATACTGTGTACCATGTATAATGTATATTGCAGTAATTCACCAAGGCCTCCTATACAGCACCTTTCAAACCTGTAATGCTACATTTAGCACAGCCAATCCATCTATCCTACACATCTTTGGACTGTGGGAAGAAACGGGAGCATCCCACAGAGAGAATGTGCAAACTCCACACAGTCACTGGAGGGTGTAATTGAACCAACGTCCTGGCGTTACGAGGTAGTAATGCTAACCACTGAGCCACTCCATTATCTTCAGCATTCAATTGCCAAAACCTTTCCGTTTAAACAGCTACTTTAGTATTGCTTCATGTACCTCAATTTATATGTTGGAATTTTCTAATATACATGATAATTTTTATCCACTGCCTCAACTGACGGCACCAAATCCTCTCTTGATTTTCGATGGTATCCATTTTCCCAATGGTTTTCCCTTGAAATGTTTGAACATTTACCACAAAGAATTACATTATTTGGCTCTAAAGGGTTTGACAAAATCAGGAAAATATTAGATGAGGTTTCAGTTTACTGTTCCTGTGCAAGTCCAAGTTAAAGTACAGGACATACTTACTTTCTTTGATTGTCAGTTAGAGTAATGCCTTGGGCAGATACTTTAAAATGCACAACAGTGGAGGCTAGAGAAGGAGTCTGCCCCAACGTTTCTGATGTTGCTTTCTGGATTGCTTGACGGCCTGTCAGAGACTCCATATCCACAGAATTTAAATACCACACATTACAGGCTGAAACAAAAAAAAGGAAAACATTTCAAATTACACTTCTCAGACCATAATCATTTCCTATCGCTTATTTCGTAAATAACTGATATTTCTTTGCTCACAAAAATCTGTTTCTAATTATTTTAATGTTTGTGATTACTATTGTATAGACAGTGACAACCTGAAAGCAAACTTCCAGTGACCAGTATAACAGACAAAGTGGACTAAATATTTGACAATGTTACTAAAATATATGATGAGTGGAGTCTTACAGGAAACTGTAAGTCATGGGCTATGGTGGGAGAACTTCATGAGAAGTCAGCAAAGCTTTTCGCATTGTCAGAAACAACCCGGTGGAACAAAGTTCCAGGGGTCGAGACAAGATTATCACTGGGCACAGGAGGGGTCTTCATGGTGGTGAGATGTGACAGGGCAAGAGATTACGCTCAAATTGAGCACAGTCAGCTCAATAGAGGCTGGGGGTGGATTTGGCAATATGTACATAAGGTTTGGGCAGGGGCCTAATGGAGTGCAGTGCCAATGGCAGTCATGAACACAGCTTCAGGAAGGGGATTTGCATGTTCAGGTCCTCACCAACATGTAAAGGCGGAGCATGGACATCACTATCTGAGAACCATTTACTGACAGCTTCTATTATCCTAGAAACTTCAGCTGCACAGTGGGTGGGGTATGTGCCTCTACTGTGAGGGAAGTGAGGGGAGGCCCAGCAAGGGGTAACAACACTACACAAGAGACCTGCTGAGTGTTGATGACACAACCAGCGGGCTTTCAGTTCCTGGAGACCACGATCCACTACTCACTGAGTGCTATGCACCACAGAGCCCCAAATATTACTGACCATTCCACCCCAAGACTGACTCCTTTGGCCACTGAGGCCTGTGATGCCAAACCAACCCAAGCAATGCTCCCAGAGTCTCTTCCAAATATGCTGCTCACACTGGCCACACAGTGCAGCAGCCTCCCAAGGCAGGCACTGCTCCACAGAACATCATGCATACCAACTGAAGTCTGACTTCACAGTGCAAGAGGCACAGAGACATGAGCAAACAGTTGTAGTTGCATTGTGAGCATGTTTTAACAAACATCAGACTTCACTTACAATGAAATGTCAGCTACAACATCAATGTGCTCTCAATGTGTTTTTTATCCCCTTTTCCTCCCACTACATCTCTGTCTAGTCTCAGGTTCTGCAGTTGGAATGGAGCCTGCCATACCCAGGAGCCAATGGTCTTGGAGGTATGGTCAGGGTATTTGTGTATTGAGGACCAAGACACACTGACTGTCCCTGCCCATCTGATATCTTTCAGAATTAGCCTGGTACTAATCAGAGCAGCTTCAGAAAACCAGTGTTAGTGCAGGTGCACAGTCACCAGGGATGACAGTCTATCTCGAGATAATCAGACAGGGTCGCATTCTTCCCAGTACGAGTGGTAAAAGAATGTAAGCAGCAGACTGGAGGGGCACCGAAGAGGCAGGCTAGGTAGCTAATTTGGCAGGTTTGGGCAATGCAGCAAGAAATCTCGCTGAGCCACGCAGAGAGAAATACCTTCTGTGAAGCTCAACAGAAGTTACACTGACTAAGGCCTCATAGAAGATTCAGCCCGATATCTTGTAAACTTATTTAAAAAAGGTCAGAAATAGATGAATGATGTTTTTACAAGGCAGTTTATTAAACAATCATAAATATGTCAGTTACAGGAGTGGCCTGCCACAACAGCATTACAGTGTGTTTACCTGCTCCTTGCTTCAACAATTCTGCAGCAGAGTTAGTGGCAGCCTGGGTGGAAGCATCCATTCCATCTTCTAAAGGATCTATTGAATAGAAATGTAAAAACATATTCGAATTTCCAATTCTGATCTCTTACTGGAGTAAGCTGTTCTGCACCAATGAAATAACAGAGATTTTATAAACTAAAGCTAAATGTAATCCCAGAGAAAGGCTGACAGATTCAGGAGAAGACCATTTCAGAGAAACAACTCAGAGAGCTTCATTACTTATAATGAGAAAACAAATTATATATAAACTAACAAACACTTTACAAAAGATGACTCATTTTATAACATCCTGGAAATCTGTTTGAACCGCAAAGGAATCTGCCAAAATGGGGGTATGATTTGGTAATAGTTTCTGGCATACTTGACAGAGCTTTAAGAGGTAGAGGAAAGAATCAGGCCACTGGAAAGTACAAACTTATCATTTCATCACCACAAGCAAGACACTGGGCTGCAGAATTTAGCAAGTACTAAAAATAAATTGTATCTTTCAGAAGCATTAGCAATAGTCTCATTCTTTTGGATAACACTGCACTAAAACACAGTATAAAGGAGATGTGCTAAGACAACTTTTTATTGGGACTAGCTGCACTAATGTAGTCAATGTTGGAATGCATAATTTGCAGCCTACAATACATTATCAATGATGATAAGCACCTCACCAAGATCTTCCTTACACCTCCACTTCTTGCCTTCAAACAACAGCCAAACCTTAAATAGACTATCGTTCCCAGAAAACTACCCAGCCTTTAGGACAACATCGACCACAACACCATACAACCCTATCATGGTGATCACTGCAAGATGTGTCAGAGAGTCGACATGGATACTATCATCACACATGGGTACACCATCCACCATATACACGGCAGGTACTCATGTGGCTCGGCCAACATTGTCTATCTCATATGCCGCAGGCAAGGTCCATTGACGAGATCATGCAGATGCTACGGCAATGATGAATGGAATACTGCGCAACAATCACCAGACAGGAATGCTCCCTCCCAGTCAGGGAACACTTCAGCTTTCAAGACATTCAGCTTCCGATCTTGAGGTAAACATTCTCCAAGACAGACTTCGGGATACATAACGATGCAGAGTTGTTGAACAGAGGTCAATAACCACGTCCGATACCCATGAGGATGGCCTCAACTGGAACCTTGGCTTCACTTCACACTACCAGTGACCCTATCACACTGTACAAACACACACTCTTGTGCATACAAACACACATACACTCTCTCATACACACACACATGCACTCACTCTCTCTCACAGGCATGTACTCCATCACACTTGTGCACACACACTCTCAAGTGCACACTCTAATTCACACTCACATATACTCCTTCACACTCTCACATATTCCCTCTCAAGAGCATGCACATGCGCACACACACACATACCCCCACTCTCTCCTTCACACACATCCGCTCCGCCTCCCCCCCCCCCCCCACCCCCCACACCTGCTTTCATACACATATAGTCCAGTCTCTCTCTCTCTTTCTCTCCCATCCACACAAACACAAACACACATAAAAATCTATGGGGTGAGTTTGCATTTGCAGATTCATTCTATTTTGTTCAAAAGGCACACAATCTGTTGACAGTCAATGTGGCATTTTATAAATTCTGACTTTGGAAATAAAACCAGTCTGACAGATACAGACTTGAAACATGGCCTCACACCTAAAATACCTTGTCTAATCGAAGTATCACATTTATTCTGATAAAACCTGAAATTATCTTGGGGCAATGACTTGAAAGAAATTCTGGGACTTACATATTAACCAGTTGAAACCTGCACCTCCATTCTAACTGATTAAAGACTTTATAGCCATCCTGGTTTGTTCAATACATGTGCATAAGTTGTATGACCTTTGATCTTTTACTCAAACGCAACTGATTAATTGAGGACACTGTTTCTAAAGTGCGAACTTTTAAAGCATGTGTTGGCTTTAGCACGATTACATCCCCAACAGCTTAAGTGCTGTTTCTAAAGCGCAATTTTTGTATGATGTGGGGTTGCAAAAGAATGCAACCATTGCATTACAGAAGAACTACCTATAATAGGCTTTTGTCTTTTTAAGCTTGGCCAAGCCTAAGAATAGACCCAAACACATTCAGAGGCTCTTCTCAATACTTCTATCCACCTGTTGTGACCTTGCCCTTTAATCTGTCTTTCTTTTAAAATTTCATAAGTATGCAATTTGTCACTACTATCACTTGTGTACTCCCTGCACACATCCAGATCGATACCTTTATTTGAGTTTTTTCTAAGGCTTGACAATTGAGATTTAAACTACATTATTATGGAAAATCTAGGCTAACATGCTAATTTAAACATTCAAAATGATAATTCATTTTACAACAAAATTAAAAATAAGCTAACATATTTCGAGCTGCATTCATTTTGAAAAGGAACGCTTTGTAGATATGATTACAACTGCATCAGTTTGAGAGCATGCATCAGAACAGCTTTTCAACGGTGTTCTTCTGCCAACTTATATATTTACCTCTGTCAGGGATGAGTAACTTGCAAGGCAATGCTAGTGGTGTGATGGAATGTTGGTAAACCAATGCAGTCAGACTCCCTAATTAGAAACACAGTAATATGTATTAGATACAAAGGAATAAATTCAGGTTTAAAGCAGTTGGATCATCTTGACTGTATAGACTTTACTTCTGAAGAGTAAACGTGAAATCATACCAAAATATGGTTCATTGGGGCAACCCTTTAATCGTACTCCTTTCTGGGTACATTCAATCAGGAAATGTCTGACCAGCTCATTCGATAAGTCTCCCATTGCTGTGTGAAGAGTAAAGAAACACAAGTTTACACATCACAGAATTGCTCCAGCACTGACAGAGGCTATTTGGTCCATCATTTATATGTCAACTCTATAAAAATGCAATTCAGCAAAGACCACACCCCCACTTTCTCACTGTAATTCTGCATATTCCTCCTTTTCAGATAATTACCCTCTTGAATGCCTCAGTTAAATAGGACTCCAACATACAGATTCTTAACTACTCACTGTATGAAATGGTTCATGTCTTCATTGCTTCCTTTCCAAATTCAATTAAATCTGTGCTCACTTGTTCTCAGGCCTTCCATCTGTCTCTATCTTTCCAGACTCCCCAGAAATTTGAATGCCTCTATCAAATCTTATCTTGACAAATTTTATCCACGGAAAACAGTCCCAGCTTCTTTAATCTGCATAACTGAAATTCCTCATCCCTGGAACTACTCTCATGAATCTTTTCATTTACTCTGCAATGTCTTCACAGTTTTCCTGAAATGTGTCACCCAGAACAGAATGCAATACTCCACTAGAAGCCAGAGCAATTTTTAATACAAGTCAAACTTGACATCCTTGCTCTTGTACTCTATGGCCCAATTAATAAAGCCTGACATACTGTATGCTTCACTAACTGCACTGATAGGGTGTTCAATGATTTATGCACACATACACTTAGGTCCCTCTGCTCCAGCACCCCTCTAGACCTTTACCCTATTTTGTATTCTCTCGCCACACTGGAGGTGATTCAGAAGAGGTATACTAGATTGATACTTGGAATGAGCAGATTACCTCATGAATACAGGTTGGATGGATTGGGTTAGTTTCCACTGGAGTTGCGAAAGTGAGGGATGACTTAATTCAACTGTTAAGGTCCTGACTGAGTGTTGACATCGTGAATGTGGACAAGATGTTTCTTCTTGTGGGTCAGTGCAGAACCCAAGAGTCACTGTTTTCAAATTAGGAGTTGCACGTTCAGTGCAGAGATGAGGAGAACTATTCTCAGTGAGTTGAGAAATTTTGAACACTGTACTTAGGAAGGTCATTGAATAATTATTTTCAAGAGAGAATTGGATTTGTGTTAGACAAAGGAATCAAGGGTCATTAAGGTCGATGGGAATCTGGAATTCAAAACACAAACCAGCGCCATGATCTTATTGAATGGCAGTGCAGGCTGGGGGTTGGGTGGGGGAGAGGAATGTCTGTTCTTATTTCATATGATTTGAAATACCGGTGGCAGGTTAATTCGGTGGTTAGCACTGCTGCCTCAAAGCACCAGGGACCCGGGTGCAATTACACCCTTGGGTGACTGTTTGGGTGGATTTTACACATTTTCCAGTGCCTGTATATGTTTCCTCAGAGTGGTCCAGTTTCCTTCCTGAGGCCAAAGATGTGCAGATTGGGTGCAACAGCCATGCTAAATTGCACTGTGGTGTGCAGGCTAGTGTGGGGTTACAGGAAAAAGGTTGGGTAGCTAGGTCAGGTGGGGGAGGTGAAGAATGCTCTTCAGAGGGTTGGTGCAGCCTATTTGGGCCAAATGGCCTCTTTCAGCACTTGGGGATTCTATAATTTTCCTACAAAAATCAATCACATCAGATTTCTCTGCATTGAGCTTCACCTGTCAGCTGCCCATCAACTTGTCTCAGTCCTTTTGAAATTCTACACTATCCTTTTCACAATTTACATGTTGGTTCGTTGATTGTGCCAAAAACTATGAAGTGATGTGACTTGAGTAGGCCAATTAAGGAGAATAGATATACGTTAAAAAGTAAATTTAAAGGAATTGGAGAAGCAGAGAGATTTAAGGCTTCAGATATGCCAATCTTTAAAAGTGAAAACATGAGTTACCAAATAAGCAGTGGGCCCAGGTCTTATAAATAATAGTGCTAAATACAAAACTAAATAGTTAATGGTAAACCTGAACCAGTAATTAGGCTACAGATGGAATTCTACATCCAGTTTTCAATGCCTTACTTTGGAGAGAGTACTAGGGCCACAGAGAATGTCCACATTGGGTTGACTAAGAATTTCCAGATCTCTTTGTTATGAAATGAAAGACACTGCAGTCCTTTTCACAAAGCTAAATATACTCAAGCATATTGCCATCACAGAGAACAAACTATTGAACAGACTTCAAAACAGCTGCCATGGATCTTATCTCCACTCTCCATGCTTTACCCTCGTGTGAACCTTCCTGCCCACTCCTTTCCCAATGCAGCAAAGATCTTTGCATTGCTCTGTTCCTGTCTCAAAGGCATTCAGCTCGGCAACATCATTTCTGGAGTCTAGAAGCCCAAATACTCCACCTTGAAAGATGGCATATTTCAGTGTCTTGGATTTGGGATTAGCTCACAGACATAGATCATGATCTAACTCTTCTTCATCACCATTTTTACTGACATTTTGAATGTTCTAATCTTGTTTTGAAATCAAATCATGGTTAAGCCACAATTTAGATTCATTTGTCAGATGACTGAAGCTATTTTCTTTGGTCCCACCAAAGACTCAGTATCTTTGATCCTGACTGAAATGATCTCCAAAAGCCTTATCAACCTCTCAGGCTGAAATAAACAGTTCCTGACTTGAGAGGTTTAATCCCGAGCTAATCATTAAATCTCATTTCTGTCCCACACCAAGTTTGTTTCCTTTAACCTCTGCAAAATTCTCACTTCTGTCCCACCATATGATCACAGCAATGGTCCCCTCATTGCTGTGGCTGTGGAGGTCAAGTCATTGAGTGTATTTAAGACAGTGATAGATAGGTTCTTGATTAGTGAGGGGATCAAGAGTTATGGAGAGAAGGCAGGAGAATGGAGTTGAGAAACCTAGCAGCCATGATCAAATGGTGGAGCAGACTCAATTGGCCAAATGGCCTAATTCTGCTCTGATACCGTTTGGCCTTCTATCTTCTTCTTTTCATTTTCTCCAACATTTCATAAACGTTGTTGTTCGAGTTTTCTATTGCACCCATTCGATAGACTCAGCACAACGTATTAAATTCTTATCCTTGGTTTTTAAAACTGTTGCCTTGCAACAATATATATCTCCAAGCTTCAAACTCCAAAACCCCTCTTTAAATCTTAATTTCCTTGATTTTAGCTTTTGATTTAGTACCATCTTCTCTTCATCTGATAACTATCACTAAATTCTTCAAGTGTATCAGATTTGTTCTCTGGATTTTCTCCTGTGCCTCTCCATTCCACCTGTGACTTTCTGACCCAGTTTTAGTCACTTTCTTCATGCTTTGCCATTGATTTTCTAATGACACCTGCGTAGCACCGAAGGCATTTTTCAACATTGAAGGCATTATTCACATTTCAAGTCATTGATGAAATCGTAAAAGGAAACAAACAGTCTATATGGAAGTCATTTTGAAACACGCAATACCTTTCTTATTTTGCTGCAGCACTGAAGCAGGAGGTGTCGCAACTTTCATTGCCAAACCATAGGCACCTCGGAAAGAGTGGCTGTCCCGTACAATGAATGACCCTGGCTCTTTGTCCTTTAGTATTGCAATGGCTGCAAGTGGAAAAAATTCTTATTAACAATTAAGCTGAGATAAGACTCAGAATGTGATTTGCTTCCAGAGACCATACTGAACAATCCTGATAAGAATATTTTCTATCACAGAAAAAGCCTGTTTATTGTTTCGTATTCAACTTCACATGTATCTTAGCACTGAACTCACCTCCTCCCTAATTTCTGTTAACCCACAATGAGATGTGCAGAGTAACTGATAAGCACGAGATATTAATGATGGATGGAATATGTGGTTTGATCCTAGGTTTAATACTGATATGCATCTATCACTGATGACACTGCTCAAGCTTTAGGGAATCTGTGTAATGCCACCTGATGAGAAGGTTAACAGCAGGCATTCAAACTGTTTCTCCAGCCCATAAAACAAAACTTTTCAGAAAAAGGATCTGAAAGGTGGATGCAGCTTGATTATGACACAATCTAAGTAACTCAAATGTTCAAATCTCTCAGAAATCAGGGTCTTTGTAAATCTCATTGGGATACGTGTCATCCTCTCTTGGTAACGTTATGAAAAAACTTACAAAAAATTTGGTGTTGCCCATCAGAAGAGAAATGATTTACCAATATATAATTTAAGTGTTATAGGATTAGCACGGCAATAGTAGAACACAGAACATAGAAAGGTACAGCACAGAATAGGCCCTTTGGCCCATGATGTTGTGCTGAGATTTAATCTTACTGTAAAATATAGTAACTTCACCTACACACCCCTCAACCCACTGCTATCCATGTGCATGTCCAGCAGCTGCTTAAGTGTCCCCAATGACTCTGCTTCCACCACCACAGCTGGCAACACATTCCATGCATTCACAACTCTCTGCATAAAGGACCTACCTCTAACATCTCCTTTATACCTTCCTCCGAATATCTTCAAACTATTACTTCTCGTACCAGTCAATCCTGCCTGGGGAAAAGTCTCTGGCTATTGACTCTATCTATTCCTCTCATTATTTTGTATACCTCGATCAGGTCTCTTCTCTTCCTCCTTCTCTCCAGAGAGAAAAGTCCAAGCTTATTCAACCTTTCTTCATAAGGCAAGCTTTCCAGTCCAGGCAGCATCTGGGTAAACCTTCTTTGCAACTTCTCCAAAGCCTCTATATCTTTCCCATACTAGGTCGACCAGAACTGGACACAATATTCCAAGTGTGGTCTCACCAGGGACTTGTAGAACTGCAGCAAAACCTCTCGGCTCTAAAACTCAATCCCCCTGTTAATGAAAGCCAAAACACCATATGCTTTCTTAACAACCCTATCCACTTGGGTGGCAACTTTGAGGGATCTATGAGCTTGCACACCCAGATCCCTCAGTTCCTCCACACTGCCAAGAATCCTGTCTTTAATCCTCTATTCAGCATTCGAGTTTGATCTTCTAAAATGCATCACTTTGCATTTATCCAGGTTGAACTCCACCTGTCATTTCTCAGCCCAGCTCTGCATCCTGTCTATGTCGCACTGCAGCCTGCTGTAGCCCTCTATCCTATCGATGACACCTCCAACCTTTGTGTCATCTGCAAATTTACTAACCCACCCGTCAACCTCCTCATCCCAGTTATTTATAAAAACTACAAAGAGCAGAGGCCCAAGAACAGAGCCCTGTGAGACCCCACTCAACACTGACCTCCAGGCAGAATACTTTCCATCTACAACCACTCTCTGCCTTCTGTCAGCCAGCCAATTCTGAATCCAGATAGCCAAATCTCCCTGTATCCCGTACTTCCGGATGTTACGAATGAGTCTACCATGGGGAGCCCTATCAAATGCCTTGCTGAAAGTCCATATACAACACATCCATTGCTCGACTGTCATTGACCTGTCTTGACACCTCCTCAAAGAACTCAATAAGATTTGTGAGGCCCAAATAATGCAAAATATGTTGCTTACTAATCTGCTGCTGAATCAGAATTCACTTAATCTTGTCTCCACTCTTTAGGCTATACACTTGTCATTAAGCAGACTGAGATCAATGTCAAAATACAGCTCTGCTGAGGCAGGTTTTCAGATTCACAGATTGAAATCAGAAGACATCAACATGACTTTTAAAAAAAAATTAATTCCTATGACACATTTCCAGTGACATCACAGTTTGTAACAGATGCATAAGGCATGCATGATTTCCATATACAGAATGAGCAAAAAAGATGATTTTACTGGACACGTTACAGAGCTAAGTTGTTAGTAATCAATTAAAATTATTTCTTAGTCAGCAAATCAGACCAATGGTATTGTACATACATCATCGTTTCTGGTCTAATAACAGAAGCAGTACTGAACATACTACCCCAGGTAAATTAATGAGCTGGGATCCTTGACAAATTTCTAGTCATTGATTGTGGCAATGACACATTATGAGAAGATATCTTGTGTTAGTTATGTCCAGCTTGTCATTGTCATCAATAATGATCAGGAAAGGAATCACTTTCACTTTTCTTACCTGTAGTCCAATAGGGATTGGAAACCATTACTGTGCTAAATTAGTAGCTGCACATTCTCACATGTCTTGCAAGTTTCCTATTCCAGTTTGCACTCACTCAAAAACTGGAATTAATAATAGGCAACTAAGATTAGATCACTCTGTATGCTATTTGATCTTTTAGTTACTCAGACTTGACTGAAACAGAAAGTGCCTCCATCTCACCTTGTTCACGTGATATTTCGGGTTTGTACCAAAATTTAGACGTGTCTTGTACAAATTTGACAGTGACATGTTTGTCAGACGAGAAAGCAGTTTCTGTAACTAAAGTGGGAGAAAAAAATAATCAATTCATGGAAGATGTACTTTGGAATTTCAGTTTCAATTTCATCTTGTAAAAATGAACACAGATGATGATTGATGAAACAATCCGATGATATGAACCCATTTTGCAATACAATTCAGAATTCAAAGTGAAATGAGGTCAGGTAATTAACTCAAAAGATTAACAACTTCTCTCTCTCCACAGATATTGCAAGTTTGGCTGAGTGTTTACAGCATTGCCTGCTATCAAAACAATCTTACCTCATTAGCTTTAAGATAATAATTATTTCAAAATTACTTTCTTAGGCCTTCAGCCTTATCCAACTTTAAAAATAATCACTGAAGTGGCACCAACATGCATGCATCTTACTTATCGGGTTTTCAAAATGACCATATCATTGAAAGAGGAATAAAATGTGTTTGATATTGTGAACAGGTATTTTAAAAATGATATACAGAGGAACCTCGATTATCCAAACAACACGGGTGGGTAGTTTTTCATTCTGTTAATCTAATTGCAGATTATCAAATGCTGGATAACATACTTTAGCTGAGCATTATGACCTTGCGATTTTGCCAGGTAATCCAATATTTGGATAATTGAATGCCAGATAATCGAGGTTCTTCTGTAAACTTTTGTTCGCCCTCCATAAGTTGAGACCTACATTTCAGGAGATTACATGTTCAGTCATTGGCTTAGGAGAAAGTGAGGACTGCAGATGCTGGAGATCAGAGCTGAAAATGTGTTGCTGGAAAAGCGCAGCAGGTCAGGCAGCATCCAAGCAGCAGAAGAATCGACGTTTCGGGAATAAAATCGACGTTTCTTGCCCAAAACGTCGATTCTCCTGCTCCTTGGATGCTGCCTGACCTGCTGCGCTTTTCCAGCAACACATTTTCAGCTCAGTCATTGGCTTATTCTGGCAAGGACAGTAACAGGACTGTGAGAATAAGCCTCATCCCCACTGGATTATGAAAGGAGAAACTAAACATGGTTCGCTTTGCTGCCACTACTCATTGAACGTGTGTTTGGATTTACAGCCAGGAAAGGGCTGAATATTCCCCTAATGTTTAATGTTTTATAGAATAGAATCCCTACAGTGTGGTAACGGACTCTTCGGCCCAACATGTCCACACTGACCCTCCGAAGAGTAACCCACCCAGATCTATCCCCCCACTATTATCCTATATTTACCCCTAACTACCCCCAAAACCCCTAATTAACCTACACATCCCTGAACACTCTGGGCAATTTAGCATGGCCAATTCACTTAACCTGCACGTCTTTAGATTGTGGGAGGAAACCGGAGCACCCGGAGGAAATCCATGCAAACACAGGGAGAATGTACAAACTCCACACAGACAGTCGCCTGAGGCTGCAATCGAACCTGGGCCCCTGGCACTGTGAGGCAGCAGTGCTAACCACTGAGCCACCATGCCACCGAGTTCACACACAAATAACAATTCTGTGGACGTGATAATCATGTTCCAAGCATCCCTGATCCTATTCCACCAAAAATAATCAATGGTTTCTGGAATGGAGGGGGTGGAAATGGATAAAAATAACAGAATAGGGGACCACAGAGCTTCAAGGATGATAATGAGGTGATACAAATGACTAACACCATAGTTACAGCAACACTGACAATGTCTTCCAGCTGTGACTGCAGAAGTTACAACTGAACAGCTGTCAGTTTTACATTGGAGTGGCCTTTCAGTTTAGTGTCTGGCAGCACAAAGCACCCAGCTACGTTTCAAAATTTCAGTTATTTATTTTAAGCAGCACTAATTAAATCTTGTGGTGTCGACATTTTGTTTTAAGATCAAGATTTTTAAAAAAGATTTTGTGATTCTAGTCACAATTTTTTAATCCCCTCCCCCCCGTATTCACTTTGATCTTACTTCTCCTTTGCCTCAAATGTAATGAATTTCCGAGTCTTCAAAATACTGGTAGAACATAGCTCTAAAAAAACTGCACTCTGGCCGGGAATCACCGAGGAGAAATTAAAAATACTGAAGGTTTAGGATTGATTATTTTAAGGTAGCAGTCAACAACCCAAAATTAGATATTCAGATAGTAAAGGGTTTTGTTTCCACCAGCAACGTGACCTTAGGTATCATTTTACGATGCTGACTGGCCTGCAATGCATTTTTCAGCTTTTTCTGTTTTAGACATGGAGAATTTATTCTTTTATTATAAATTGCATTTGCTCAGAGTGGCCAGAAAGGAAATTTAGATTCACTGTGCATCCCACTGAATGTAACCCCTGTGCTTGGAAATGAAAGTCCTGGTCTTTTCCCCCTCCTTTAGGCTCAGGGAATTCCCTAAGTGGAAGGTGACATTTTGAAATAAAGATTCAGGTAATTTGCAGTAATTGAAAACACCTGCTTCCAGAAGACAATCATTGTTAAAAATGTTTTCAAAAACTGTCAAGAGTTGCTCTCATCAGTGGAGAAGAAAGTGCAGACTTGGAGCCCAATCTTGAATAGGAGAAAGCAATCACAAGGCTTGCATTAATCAAATAACCGATCTTATCAGAGCTACAACTACCTTCGTTCCAAAAATACAAACTAGGAAACCGAATTTTCCTAACAGTTAGTAAATATTTACAAATTCTATGGTAATGCCACAGTTAAACTCTGTCGCAAATCCAAGCTCAGTGGCAAACCTGAAAATCCAAACTATATTCCTGAAGTGTGCACTCATTTAAAATGACTGGAGTACCTCAGCGGTGAGCACATATGATTGGAAATGCTCAGTTCATTCCCAACACTTTGTAAATTAACACTCCCTGTTTTGGATTCCAATCTTTTTAAAATTTTCTTCCAACTCAATATTGGGAGAATCAAAAATCAAACCAAATGACAACAAGGTACTCAAAGTGCCTGTTAAATTACATTGGTGTTGTTGGTGGTTGTGTTAACTCAGCAACAACCATGGAATGTAAACCAGATGTAATTGCTGCCTTCACAGGAGGTGGTTCTCTAACTGTGGGTGGGTTGTGCACACAGCATGTGGCTTTCCAATAACTGTCCTTTATAACCCTACTAAGGAAATGGGTGGGAGCCACAAGTGAAAGTTAACTATATTTAAAAAAAGAAATATTAATTCTCTGTAAACAACTGGATGACAAATGTCAAGTATTTAAATAAAAGTATTAACTTACTGTGAGCACAGATGGATATGGAACCTTTTAAACAACCACACATTAGGATACAACAATCAAAACATTTACCTTGTGCAACAGAAGTATTTACGACTTTAGAAAAGTCAGGAAGGACACTGGGGAATGGAATGCTGATAGTACTTCCACTGTGGGGACTGGAAAATCCACTTGAAGCTGGTGAGACAGAGGTAATTGAATGATCTCCCTCTGAAATCCTTTTCTTCTCTGGTAGTGGAGGATGCACATTCAGACTCAAAGCATCATTTATCAGTGTTGCGCTGCTTTGAGCTTGGCCACTAACTGCTGAAAGCACTCCCTCTTGCAGACTACCATTACCCAAGAAACTAGTTGCTGGGGAATTCATGTTTGCAGCAGTGTTGTTTGATCCTGCAGAAAGACTAGGTAGTATGGCTTGTTCTCCATCATACTGAGGTCCACGATTAACATTATAGTGCAAGTAACCCTGTTTACTGGAATCTGCAGGCAAAGGATGCAATGCAGGGCTTCCTCCAGCACTGTTCTGTTGTAGATTTGAAGTGTGTCGCTCAGAACTACTAACGTGAACAGTGTGGTTGATGGGAGAGATAACTTGCGATCCTGAAGGAGGAAACTGCAACAGGATAGAGGTCTCTTTTGGTGTATTTCTGGAGTTAACACCAAGCTCTGAGGAACCAAGGTAGCTTCCTGTTGATCTGCTAATCCCACTTACTGGTGGCACTCCTTTCTGGGCACTGTCCAACCAGGTAGGTGGGCTATCAGGGAGACAAAAACAACACATAAATACAACTCAATACCATCAGGTGTACGTTTTACAGTCTACAAAGCCATTCATGCCACTAGATCTCCGAGAAAAATCCAATATCACATTCACAGTGGAATCACTGATAAATGTCAACCTCTTAAATGTAGAGCATAACCCGAAGCAGATCATCTACAAATGTACTGAGGTTTTTTTTAAAAAAAACAACACTATCTAATTTTGCTATTCCACCACAAAATATTGCAACTCAGAATCTGGAATTACTAATGCTCAGCTCAATCTATGGTGAATTTTGACCAAACAAGTATCAATGCAAAGAGTTCGACGAATCCAGCTACTGCATGCTCGAAAATGAATGCAAGTAATATTTTTTAAAAAGTCATTTGGGTGAGGGACAGTGAGCTTGATTTTTCTCTCCGAAGTCTTTCTTTTCCTCATCAGAACCTTGCCCAAGGTGATGGAGAATGCTGGAGCCCAAATGAAGTCATTGCCCATCGTCTGCTGCAGCTTTCGATATCCACGATTCTAGCAACTTTTACTTTTGAGATTTCCAGCATCCTGCTATGCTCACCAGTGTCCACTGTACATCTGTTTGTCAGTGATCAGCCAGTCCTTGTTTTCCATGACCTGAATATTAACAATATCTTTGTAGCTATTTTTCAATTCTGCTAACACTGGACAAAAACATTAGCCTCAACGGAGAGTGTATTCAATCGAAACAGAAAAGAAAGTTTGAATGCTGCACACAGAGAGGATGGGAATAGATTTGAGATGGGGGCGGGGGGGCGGGGGTTGTGTGGAGAGAGATTAAATAGGACAGAACTTTTTTTGGTCAAAATGAATTGCATTTAAGTAGAGGTTCTTAATCCTGTAATTTTTTTGTGGGCGCTTCTTTTTCCTCGTTTGATTGATGGCATGTGTTTTATCTTTGCAGACATTCTGAAAGTTTTATTTTTGAGTGCAGCAAGGAAGCAGCACCTATCTGTTTTTCTGTTCTGCTGTGGGAAACAGCAGAATTATTTACCATGCATTTTAAGAGCTTCACCCACAGTATAGAAGAAAACGTTTTTGCTTTTAAAGACACTTTATGTGGGGAAAATGTGATTTGAGCTAGTTTGGGAAGAAGTAGTGTTTATGCACCATACTTGCCTTATGGCAGAAATTGCTGTTGGGAGTGGTCTGTGGCTCTTGTCCAACACAGGATACATAGAGAGTAAAATTCCATGAAGGCCCTTCTGCACTAACTTTGTTAGAAGAGTCCTGTGAACCTCCAGGAACATGGCATTGCATTTTTATGCTGCTGTTCTGAGATTTATGTGGTTCTTCCATCAAAGTTATGATGAACAAGTTGAAGATCCCCATAAATTTCACCCCTACAAGGCTAATATTTTGTTTACAAAGTACTTTATCAAAAGAAAAAAACGACAGAAATTCTTCAGAAAGCAAAACTACTTAGTAAAGGAATGAACAGGTGCAAAATAGAAACGTGTGATAGCAAGAAAGTGCAAAATGAAGTGAAGCAAATAGTCTCAAATTAGTCATTCAGCCAGCTTGCTGGTCCATGCAAAAAGATCCCCATTCAGTACCTGGGATGTTACAAGTTATCGAAACCCTGGTGACAACACTGCAGGAGCTCTTAATTTTGCATGATAGTGATCTCACCTTGGCAGTGAGGCCTTGATTTTCTAATCAGGATTATCAAAGACAAGAGCTCAAAATTGCCTGACCCCATTTAGAAAAGTGAGCATTTTGGAAAAGTGAGCAGATATCTGCATGTCTGCATTTCTGCCCACTAGTTTTCACACTTACTTCCTGCAGACAAGGAATGATGATCTTGGTAATATCTGCCTCAAACAAGTGAGAGCTTTATTTAAATACTAGGTTCAGGCACAGCATCTGGCATACCATTTCCTAACCTTACTTCCTAAATCCAAAACATTTTATGGTTGCCAGGTAATAGTAATTATATGAGGAGTCATGGAAAGGCCATAGTCATACTGAAGCACTATATTAACATATCTGGCATGTCTGAGTTTTTGGATTTCTTTTCAGGTTCCTATGGAAACCGAGTATCAATGAACTCTGCAAAATGTCACTCCTTTTCAGGACAAACAGACAGAACAAAGAAAGGTTATGATGCTTAACTGGCATGACTACACTGGTGATTAATTCTAGGTCTGTAATACAGAGGTATAAATATCTATTCCTCTAATTTCTCACACATACACACACTCTCACTCACATTCTCTCTTCCCTTCCTAATGCCATTGTGGGTCAGTCCACAGCAAGCAACTAAGGATGGGCAATAAATGCTGGCCGAGCCAGCGATGTCCACATCCAACAAATGAATAAAAGAAAACACAAACACTCATTTTAACGTATCTGCTAAAGGAAAAAAGGGATTACTCTGCAAAGATCCACTTCCTGGAAAACACTTTTTCCACTGGATGTTAGTCTTTGAAGGGGAAATAACCAGGAGTGAAATATTCATATCATTCTCCAGTCCTGCAGGATGGTACTTGTGGATGGGTCACTAAACATAAAGAGTTTTCCCTGATATCTTGGCAGACACAACTGCTGAGGAAATATAATATTGAGAAGTGTTATCCAACAGTGTTTTTTTTCAGAAACAGGAAATCTTATCTGGGCAGATCTTTCCTCACAAACTTGTTGCCCACTGAAGACCAGAACAAACCCCAAGCCAAACAGCCAGTAAAACAGTGGTTTTTGCAACCCTAATTGCCCTGGAGAAATCTGTGGTGAATGGCCCTGCAGAACTACTGCAGTCTCTGTTGGGTTGGTACATTCACATTTCTAATCTTGAAGAAAAGTGACTGTATTCTTTCATAGCTCACCACAAATTCTAAGCCAAGGAGCCAAAGCATTGGAAAGGATGTAGATTATTTTTGTTTATTCATAAAATTTGTGTACCACTGGAAAAGCCAGTGACGTGTGGCTTGCTAGGTTATTTCAGGGGGCAGTAAGAGTCAACATCATTGCTGTGGGTCTTAAGTCACATACAGGTCAGTCTGGGTAAAGATGGAAGATTTTACTCCCTAAAGCATATTAGTCACCAAATGGGTTTTAACCACAATTTCTTGTTCACCATTTCTGAAACCAGCTTTTCTTTTTATTGCAGACTTATTTAATCAAGTACATTTAAATTCTCCAGCTGCTCTGACAGATTTGAACTTGTGTCATCCCACTATTTATTTAAGTCTCTGATTTATTAGCACTGTAATATAACCATTACACTACTATTCCTGATTTGCTACATAAATACTAGAGATACAGGACTTTAGTTTTATAAAGAGATCAGGACCCGGGACTTTTCTTTTATTCGTTCACTGGATGTAAGGATGATGGCAACACCAGACTTTGTTGGCTAACCCTAATTACCCTCAACAAAGCGGTGTTTGAGGCCCTTTTTGAACTGCTGCAGTGCACCTACTCTCTCTGTTAGAGAGAATTTCAGGATTTGACCTACTAACAGTCAACAAATGACAGTATAGTTTTAAATCAGGATAGAAAGTGTCTTGACAACGTTGATGCTGTCATATACATCTTTCTGGGTGGTCATGGGCTAGCTAGGTGCTGAAGAGCCTTGGTGAGTTGCTGCAGTGCAATATTGTAGATGGTATACATTGCTGCTACTCTGTGTTGTGCCCGGTGGATGGTAAACTGTCTTTGAGGCCTTACTTGAGTTTCTCATTGCAGAATTCCCACCTTGTGACCTGGTCTTACAATCTCACAGAGAGATGTACAGCACAGAAACAGACTCCTCGGTTCAACTTGTCCACATGAACCAGATATCCTAAATTAATTTAATCTCATTTGCCAGCATTCGATCCATATCCCTCTAAACCCTTTCTGCACATATATCCGTCCAGGTGCTTTTTAAATGTTGTAATTGTACCAGCCTCCACCACTTCCAATGGCCGATCATTCCACATATGCACCACCCAATGCGTAAAAAAGTTGCCCTTTAGGTCCCTTTTAAATCTTTCCCCTCTCACTCTAAACCTATGCCCTCTAGTTCTGTGCTCCTCCACTCCACGGAAAACAGCTTGTCTATTTACCCTATCCACGCCCCCCCATGATTTCATAAACCTCTATAAGGTCACCTTTCAGCATCCCATCTTAGAGCCTACATTGTTCTGTAATAAGCAGTGAAGGTCAGGGGAAGTTGAGGGGGAAATAGGCAGGTGTATTCAAAATTAGCAGTGCAGATTGTATAAATGAAATAAATTATTTCATTAGCAGTGTAATAATTAAAAGTGGCCAGCAAAAGAGCCAGATACAATATGAGGAAGTATTCTTTTAAGCAATGCATTGTTATGGAATTTTATCTGTCAAGATGGTGTCTGAAACGTCTGAGAAGAACTGGTAAAATAGTTGAAGGGAAAAGAGTTTTTTTTTTAAATATGAGGAATGGGTCAAGCTTTGGAACAAGTTGGATTGAGTTCCAAACAAGGGTCATTGGACACAAACTTGAACTCTGGGTGGAACCTTAAAGAAGTCTGAGAGGGATGGGCAATGGTGAGATTTCTGCAGAATTAGACACGATATCCATGTGAGGTCTATCTCAACATCAAAAGCATCTACCTCCATCTTTAATGCATCTGCCAAAGAGTGAGTTAAGTTTCTTGCAAGGCAGTGGCCTATTGTCCAGTAAGGGGGATTATAGCTGCTGAAGTGCCTCTTTTACTGCACAGCTCATTTCATTCATGTTCTGCTTCCTATTTTTCAAATGCACCAAATACCCTAGATGTTGAGAAAGCTCTACGTGGGAAATCAAACAGGTTCCTAGTGATGAGGAGCATCTATGTTGTTCCACTAACTGCATGCACAACTTGTCCACTGATAGTGGTATCAACATTCGCCAATCCTTCATGACCATCATGGCAGCTCTCTGATACACTCTAATTGGAGAATATCACTGCCACATACATATGGCGAAGATCTCTAATGAATGCAATGGAAAGGGGAATAGTTGCAGTGGGTTGGGGTCGAAACATGACAAGCACGTCTCTTTGGTTGTAATGCATTGGTCCCTCAGTCAGGGTAGCACTTTCAAGGCATGTGCCTTGACCAGAGCCACGGTGGAACAGATGATAGGGCTGGTGAAGATGCTGTTCTGCAGATTGGAACAGTCTGATGGGATCCTCCACAATAGTCTGGATAGAGTATGTCACACCATCTTGGCATACTGTGTCCTGAAGATTTGGCAGGGGAATGGGAGCAGTCTTCTGAGGAGAAGGACGAGGACACTGGAGGATGAGGACACTGGAGGAAAAGCTGAAGGAAGCTCTCCTTGTGAATGACAGACTTCAGCAGCGTTAGGCAGCCAGGTCACGATTGACACTTGGTTCCAGTCAATGGAAGATGGGTACAAAAGACCATCATGGACTATCAAGGTTAACATGCCAGCATTTGGTTCGCATTTGTTGTTATAAACTGTAGCTTCTATTTGTTTCTCGTGTTCCCTTTTTGCTGACTATCAATAAAAACCCATGTTTGGACTTACCCAAACAACCTTGCTTGTAGGGTATGTTTCCCTCCTGGACAAGGACAAAAATGTGGGCACTGGGCAAACAGTAGTAGGGACTCTAAGAGGGTGTTTAGACGGAAAGGTCTAAGCACAGCGAAGTATGTGGCATGGTGGTTACACACAGACTAGGGTAAGAGAACAAGGTTGTTTGGTGTGAGGGAGTGGTTTTATGGTTGCTGTGCCAGGATGTTGACAGCAAGGGCCAATGCTGGATTGCCAGCACCTCTCCGAGTGCACAGCAGCCTTGGAAAGGTGTAACAAGGCAAGGCATTCTAGATTTTCACTGGTTTTCCGTTAAGTGGCAAGTTGCTCTGGGAACAGCACATAGTGAAATCAGGATAGAATCAGACATGAGAGACCCCATGAGACAGGGTAGGTCGGTTATGATGTACATTTGGTAAGATACGACCAGAAATCTCACTCGACGCCATGGTGAAAATAACCCCTAAAACAACTCAATGCAATTCGCACTGAGCCGATAGATGCTAGATTCACCTCTGTTTCTCTTGCCACAATGCAGAGGTTTTTCAGCACTTTGTTTTTATCCTCACATTTAGAGTTTTTTGCTTTCATTATTATGGAATAAATTGGGAATCTGTTGCAAAAAAAACTAGAAACAGCAAAATAGGCCCAATGAACTATTACTGTACTCTTTCAGTCTATAAAATAAAGACAAGTATGATCAATTACTAAAACATGAGATATTCTGTTTCAATGATTGTAATCAGACTTGAACTGCAACTGCCTTTAATTAATTTGGCTCCTGATATTTGTTACTCAATCTATTTTCTGCAGATGAGATGTGAAACCTGAACTCTGAGTTTTAACTGAAAATTCTACAAATCTGTGACAGTTCTATGGCAAATTAATTTAACAGCATAGTCAGAGAAAGTAATCTTGTAGGTGTTAACCTTAATATTCCAAACAAAAGGTCACTACATGAAGTCCTTTAGCCTCAAACCTTTTATAATGAGGTTTGTCATAAATAACAAAAACATCCATGAGAACCAAAGTGGAGATTATCATAAATTCTAGAGTTTATAATGAGGTATGTGAAAGGAACTACTTATGATTAAGCACAATCAAAACATAGAATAACATTTTTTACCTACACACAAAGTCTTCTCTAAATTTATTGAGTTAGTGTGTATGATGAGTGTGGTATGCAGAAGGAAGACCAATGGATTTAAATTCAGCAGATTTCAAATTAAATATTAAATATTGGTATCAGAATAACTAATCAACCCAACCAACTTGCACTCGGAAACATGAGCTCCACATACTGGTCAGATTATTCTGACAAAATACACAACCCTCTTGCCACACATTACCCATCAATGTCACAACAATATGGACACAGGCTTGGTCCAGATGCTAGGACGATCCATTCATCTTCCTCATAGCTGCAGGTAATATAGAACCATGGTACATCCAAACACCACTCTGCACTAAAGTCCTAGAACCAAGCCTAATAGCATAAATGGCTTACAATGCCACTTCAGTAAGAATGTTGACAGCAAAACAAGCATGCTTTTATTTTGGATACAGCTCCATTTATGAGCTGCATGTGCGTTTGGTGAAAATCAACAATTATAATCCAGGAAAACAAATCCTTCCACGTTTGAAGAACAGCACTAGCTTTAAACAAAAAGTGAATCTAAGAAGCACTCTTGTTTGGTGTCAAAATGTTTTACTGTATTTGCAAAGCTTAAAAAAATTCATAAGGAAATAGTTACTGTCCTCCTGACTTCTGGTTCTGAAGTCTGAAGCATTATAGAAATAGCTCTCTGATGAAATACATCTCCCATTAAAACCTCATTCATCGAAAAAGCATCAAATTTAACATTCATTCTTTATCTGAGTTCTAACACTGTAAAGAAGTCAAGTTAATATTGTATTTCAATTTGGAGCTTTTAATGTATAAATATGCACACAAATCTAAATCTTTTAAAGCTTTCTCACCTGTTTGTTCTGGGGATTTGGCTGCTGGCAGAGGCTGAGCATGCTGCACCATAAGATCGCTGGAAAGATGAATTAGTCATTGGGCTATCACTGCTGTACAGAACAGGGTTTGTCACCACAGCACCATCTGATCCCACCACTGTATGGTTGATGCCTTCCATGTAACTTCGAGATTCTGTGAAGTAAAGACACATTTGGTGTAAGTACACTCAATAACTGTGATCAGCTTTGCTGTCAAGTCCAAAAGTGTGTTCCATCATGAAATGAAGTGAATGACTTCCACACAGGTTTGATGTGTTTTAAAGCATGATATCTCAAGCTAGTTATAATGCAGCAAGAGGCAAGTTACTGATCAATCAAAGATACACAAGGATTCTAACTTGGAAACCAAATAATGCTCATGGTTTCACATGACGCAAAATGAAGTCTTTACCCAGTAATTCATTGCAGCATGTAACCTACTGCTTAGTTGATCAGCTAAGCATCTATTTCCAAGATGAATAGTTAAAAATGTTGTTTATTTAATTGAAAAACCATGCAGATTATTGTGCCCCAGCCATTTCAGATTGATTACCAGTTTGTTTGGTACAGATAACACTTCAAAATTGTTTACCGTGGGATTTCAAATTTCTGCAAAGTTCTTAACCCACTGTCCAACTTTAAACTTACTACCACACAAGAAAGAATTCAGAAAGTTCTATATTCCTGAAACGTCCAATATTCTGAATTAAAGTTTTTGAAAATTATTCCCTTTTGTAAATGTTACAGGGGATGAAGGACTTGTTTCTCATTTTCAAAACTGAAAGCTCACATAGCACCCAAACAGTTAACCAATAAAGACAGAGACAGGCAAAAATCAGCATTTACAAAAACTTAAAATTATAACTAAGCAGCATTCTTTTAAGCAAAATCTACCAAACATGTTGACACAAGCACAAAGACAAGATAAAGCTATCTGAAAATCAATGGAACATGAAGACTGCCCACATTCCATACATAGCAAGGATAGCATGCAAACATCAGAGACAATTCTGCGAGAGAGCTTTGGAAGTGATTCAAACAGGGGCTTGCATAAGCTTGTATGTCTATTTCATATCAATAGCTTACCCTTTTATCTACAAAGAGTGCAGATGTGTCAGCCCGGCTCCAAAAAAGTAAAGACACTGGGGACAATTACATAGATTATTTGGAACAAATTACGGGAACCACTGACACTTTTCTCCTTATTTTTGTGAACTGGGACAAAAAGGCTCTTGTAACTTTTTTTTTGTTTCCCCAGCATATCCATACTATGCATTCCACTTGCAGAGAGTGGCTTCACATTACCACAGAAAATTCCAAGGCACTGGAAAGTGAACAGACCTTTTCTTTTCAAAGCTCTGCACCAGAGCAGAAGCCCTCACTGAAATCCATCCTTTCATAAATTTAAAAAGGGAGGGAAGGACATGGCACTTGCAGTTTCACTTTGCAGAAAGTATGGATTTCTAAACTTGGCCAAATTTAAAAAAAAGAGTTTGAAAGCAGTGTTCTTTCAAAATCTAACTCATTTGGGAACAAATCTCAAGCATGATTAGCAGAGTTACAAACTAATTTTTATTAGAGAGCAAGTTGTGAGATGTGCTGGGACTGTGAAACTTGTCTCATTTATATTTTAAGAATGGGTTGTGAAAAAGTCATGGGTGTATAGCTATTAGGAAACATGGTGAATTTTCTTTCTTAGCTGTAGGCATCCCTTGCAATTGAGGAAATATACTGTTGGCTTTACCCAAAAGAAATGCTCAGTTCACCTATAGCTGGAGAATCAGGCTGACCAGCACTGCTGGAATTAGCCATTGACAATAGTTACTGTCAGTATCGCAATTTCCAAAGAGAGTCAGAAAATAGCACCTAAGTTGGTACCTTCAACAGATTCTTTTGCCTTCTCTGTACCATGGAACTGCTGACAACTTGAGGTCTCACTTTGTATGACTAAAACTTTGCTCCTTCTGCCATAATTGTCATACCCATCAGAAGAAAAATTGATTAAGACTGTCAGATTTCATGGGTGCATTATTTTAAAAAGACTTTAAAGAGATAGTGGAGACGGATTACCAACAACATGCTGCTAAAGACAGTAAGGGCTAGATTACTAATAACAACATGGCATTCCTATTTCTTGAACATCTACAATACATTCAATTCAGAGTCCAGGGTGACACCAAAGGGAAGTAGGACAAGGCTGACTGGGGGGAAAAATCAGTCTCTGCTTTGCCTTTGATACCTGATTTACTCGCACACAAACTGCAACAACGAGGAAAGAACACTGGAGTGCAAATTCATCTCAAAAGGTACGTAAGGGTCACACAGTAAAGAGCACAGCATGATAATTAAAAACATGGAAGGCATAAAAAGGCGATTAACACGCACACTTTAAACGGATCGGCATTTGCAGCAATACTGGGAAGGAATGCATGTTTAAAAGGATACGCCATGCAAATGACAGGAATGTGGTCACTGACGAAGATTAATGACTGCAGTTGGAAAACATGCAATTTAAGTGTGTGTACACAGCTGCTCCTGTGAATAACTTTTCTTTCAAAAACTCAGCTAATATTTCTTACATGGATCAGTATATATTAAGATATCATTAAATAATTAAAATCCAAATATAAAGGAGCAATTTGACAAACTGCAAACATTTGACTACTCTCTCAAATACACCAAGAATGCCACAGTGCCTGACCAGTCCCGTATAATAATCAAAATGTGAATATCCTAAGTCGAGGTCAATCCATCACCACTATCAACTCAGGGCAACAAGAAGTGGCCTACGAATAGGACCTTGCCAACATCCTTAGAACAAAAGCAGAAGGTGATAGGAATGCCTGTGCAGACGTTCATCAACTGCTGAATAACATTTAAGAAAATGATGAGCTGTGTGTGTAACAAACAATAATGTGGTACCAGTCTTACCAAGTTTAATGATTCATTGTTTGGTACAGTTTGCACATTAGAAAGATTCCATGAATGCCACGGCCTCCATTTTGTTTCAGTGCAGTTAGCACACCTACTCAGTCAAGGACAGAAACAAACCATCACTTCACTCGCTGCTTCTATCCCCCGACCCTTCCAAGACCTCCTGCTCAATGTTCCACTCCCGTTCCATTCTCCACATCCCACCTCTGATCATCTCGTTTGCTGCTTCCTTTCCCTCCCCTCACTGCCCTGATCGCCTTTTCTCTACTGGGGAACTCTCGTGCTGCCACTCTTGAGCTCCCTTGGTTAGTGATCAGGAGAAGGTGGGGTGGGGTGGGGGGAGGAGGAAGTGTGATTGTGGTGATGTGTGGCACCACCAAGTGGTTCACACGGGGGAAGGAAAGCAGCGGGGGGGGGGGGGGGGGGGGGAGTGGCAGGAGGGGCGGTTGGGGATAGGGAGTAAGAACGAGAGGGAGCAGTGAATGGGAAGGTCAGGGGAGGGCAGCAGAGGACAAAACAGTTGAGGGAGGAGAGCGAGGAGATGGGTCAGAGGAAGGAGGCAGTGAAGAAGAGGATTCAGGGAGGGAAGCAGATTGCAAAAGGGTCTTGTGAGGAACAAATGGCAAGAAAGCAGGTAATAAGTGGTGCTTTGCAGGAGGTAGGAAGCCACATGAATGAGGTCACTCGGAAGCATTACTAAATTATTAACAGTCACTGTGATGGGATGAGAATATTTTTGACCAGTTGGGTTCAAGACAGCCAATACACTTTCAATGTAAAGAGTTAAGAGTCAGGAATGTAACTCACTCTTATTACTTTTTATTACTGCAGTGATTTTTGGTTGGGATGCTTTTATTAAAGAGCAAGTAGGAATGCATTGAAATATGATGTTAGTGTGAAGTTGAAGCCATTCCTCAGTCCATTTATATATTAACTTACAGAGCTCAGACTGAGGCACAAGGTCTTCACATGAATTTAATGTTTGAGCAACACAGTTTCCCCTTGAGAATCGAGTCAAGGCTGAAAAGTGTTTTGTAGAAGCAATTCGATGTATAATCTCATTTCCTCTCACAAGCTTATCTTCTAATCATGTCGTGTAGACAGCATTAGCTTTTCTTGTAATTACATCAGCTCATAATAAGCTTCTTGTGCACAGGATTTCACTTTTCCTCGCCACTATTCATATCCTGTTTGTGCTCTGTCTTGCTGGTTCGGTTTACTGGATTCCAAATTCCAAAACTCTGTTTGCATTGCCACGAAAGGCTTGAAGACCTCATGTTATTCCCAAGACAGGGATATAGGGATATCAAAGTATCAGTTAGCAACATGAAAATTGCAGTATGGACAATGTGGCGAGACTGAAACTACAGGATACTTGGTTTTAAATATAGTTTCTGATGATCTTGGGCATCACCAATGCTTTATCCCTATGATTTGGAGATGCCGGTGTTGGACTGCGGTGTACAAAGTTAAAAATCACACAACACCAGGTTATAGTCCAACAAGTTTAATTGGAAGCACTAGCTTTCGGAGCGACGCTCCTTCATCAGGTTAACTATCACCTGATGAAGGAGCGTCACTCCGAAAGCTAGTGCTTCCAATTAAACCTGTTGGACTATAACCTGGTGTTGTGTGATTTTTAACTTTATCCCTATGGATAGGGATTTTTTTTTTTTAAAAAGAACAGAAAAAGCTGGAAATATCATGTTCAGATCGTCACACAAGAATCTGCAAAGATATACATATCCCTCAGTCACTGTCTCAGGTATATGATCCTTCCATAGGATTTTTCACAAGAATGACATCAAAAAATGAATAGGACATGCTACAAGATGGGAAAGAAAGACAGGAAAATTAATGAAGTCGCCTATGAGGTGCTTCAGTATGGTCCTGATGATGCTCAACAGCATACATGATACGAGCAGGAGACAAAAATAGGCATGATCATGAAGAAATAAAAATGAAATATGCAGACCACAAGAATAGCTAAAGTGGTTGGCTGGATTAGGAACATAAAATAGGTGGTCAGGTGGAGGAGGACTCTGATGGAAGAATTGAATTGAATTTGCTTTATTGTCTCATGTTCTCAAATGAGTACAATGAAAAGTTTACAAGTCGTCACATTATGGGGCATCTTAGGTACAAGGTACCTAGGTACAGATTCTTCAATAAATATTCGTAGGAAAAATAAAGAAATAACAGGTCCAGCATTACAGATCATAGGAATAAATTAGGTGGACTTGAGTGAAGATGATCAGCAAGTCAGGCACTGAAAGGTGACTCTCACCTGATTACAAACAAATCTGCTTCATCCTAGCCTCGAAAATCCCAGCACCTACAGCTGGAGAGAAAGCGGGACCTATATTTAAATTAAGGTTGGGGGTGGTAAGATAGCGAGTACAAAGATAAAGGGCAACTTCTTGGCTTGTGTTGAGCTTAAATGGAACAATGTAAGAAGTCAAAGGCCGAGAGGTCAAAGTAGAAAAGGGGTGACAAATTGAAACAGCTGGCATTAGGGAGCTCAGGGTCACATTTACACTCAGACCAAACAGGTTCAACAAAGCTATCAACTAATCTCATTTGGTTTCCCTAATACAAAGGAAATTGTACAGTAAATATTACGTAAAAAGCAAGTACAGTTCACTAGATTGGAGAAAGGATATGTAAACTGCTGTTTCACATGGAGTGGCTTTTGGGGCCCTATGTTTCGAGAAGTACACAGACATGGAATGGGCCCACTTCCCATGGTATTCAAACCAACACTGGGGATGCGGGGTCACTTAAGTTGCCTCATTTCTTTTGCAGGGGTGCCTTGGGAGACTGCGACTGCAAGATAAATGGACTATTATAGAGGAATTTTGTGGATTGCTGCCAATGACCCAAGCATGTTCTAGCTACCCTCAGGAATGTGCTCAGCTGTTACTGCTCCAGTACGTGGCCTCAGTATAGCTGCACACTAAACAAAACAGAGCATTCACTCAGTTGCCAGTTCATGCAAAGAGCATCAATTCACCAGTATAAAGTAACCAAGTAAATTCTAAAACAACACAAGCCTTATTTCACCCAAAATACTGAAATCATTTTGGTCTAATATACAGAGATCTTTAGGTAGGCCTTCTGGAATTCTTTCAACCCTGCAAACATATGGCAAAGATGTCGGCAAGCAGCCTGCAAATGCAACACTTCTCCTATAAATGCAATCCAGCTACACAGCAATATATTTAAAATTTCCCTTTCATTAGAGTAAGCAAATAGACTTACTTGGAAGAACAAAGCTCCACTACAGTAAATCTGTTCATAGTCTAAAGATAGTGTTTCAATGCCAATTGTTGACTTAGCGATTATTATATATCTTGAGGATTCAGATAAAAAAACATACAAATCAATCTGAAGCCACAGTTTACCTACCAACTGAAGTAGTCATGGTGGAAAACATTCATAAGAGCAGCTATAGGTTGAATGTGTTGAAATGCTGCAATTTTACTAGAGCCAAGAGAGTATCTAGGCTTGTTGTTTCCTCTGCCAGACTTCAGTGCAAAAGCAACAAAGCAAGAACACCACATATAAAAAAACGTGATTTCATTAAAGAGGTTATCCAGTCTCAGTTTCCCGTTCTTTCTTACTTACAGTCTGCAATAAACTCAGTACAAAAGCACAACTCCCGCAGAGACTGGAAAGGAGAAAAGGCAGGGCTATTCTAAGTGAAGATGTTTGATCAGCAACAGCTTAATCCACTCTGCCCATATGGAAAATAATTCAACAATGGTTTCTGCTAAATTTGCTCCTCTCAGCCACAGCGAGTCTGTTCATTCACTGTATTCATGCTCTCACTGCAGCCTCATTTGCATTTAACTTTTAACTTACACAGGAGCTTTGTTTAGCACCCTCCCAATCTGCTTCTACCAATGAAAAAGTACTACAGAAGTCAAAGGTCAAAATACCCCTCAGGACAAATACTTTGTGCACATTTTCTTTACTGCCCAAAGGTACACAATCCTTAAGTGCTTCCATTATTAAACTGGCTTTTGTCTAAAAGACGTGTGGACCATGTCGAAATGCATAATGCAGTGCGTATCATATTTTAGATCATATTCACTTACAGCATTTCCCTAGCCATGGGCAATGAATGTTTTAAAATCAGTTGTTACTGAGTCAAAAATAAAACTAAAAGCTTTCAAGTCACATAACCAAGTAGCCAAAATATTGTTCGTTTTCAATGGCTGTCCACATCTGTTGCAGGCTCAGGAAACGGATAAGCAAGTCAGAGGGAAAAGAAACTTTAAAAGAAAACAATTGACAAGGGCAGGCTTGTAACTCAGCCAGACATCCTTGTCACTTTAAAAAGCTACAACTACCTTATGCTTCTAATGCACGTTGTGAATGACCTTAAACTATTAGTAAGATATTCATGTTCAGTGAGGGTAACCAGAATTTCCAAAGCAAAAAGTGGGACACAGTGAAAAGCCACAGGGAGGCAAGGCTCTGTGATGACTGACATGTTGGATGAGCAATGGCAAGACTCTGTAAAGGATCCTTTCAGTTGGAAGCTCATGTGATGGCATTTTCAGGATATGCCTCGCCACAGGATTGGGCAACATTATTCCATACATCGTTTAAAAGGCATTGTTAGCAATGAAGCTATCAGTGCCAAAAATAGAGTGATAACTTCCTCACACACAACAAGAGGATGATGGGGAGAAAGATACAACATACATTTCAAGAAGATTTTCTCTCCTAGGCCAAGCTTATCTTTAACCAAAAAAGGAAAGTGAGAAAACTGAGACATTTGGACTATTTTAGGAAAATGGCAGAACATTAAGAAGCCTAATGGAAAACTAGGAGCATGCATATTCTCATGATACTTGGGCATTAAGATATTTTTTCCTGCCTTCGTCCATTCTTCTTTCTCTTGGTTTGAAACAGGACTATGGTCCTTTGATATTGCTTCCAAGGTAATCGCTACTGAGAGAAGTCTTGGACAGCCAGTAGTAGATGGTAGAAAAAACAGGAAGGCAGATTCTTATTTAAATGGCTATCAATTGGGAGAGGGGAATGCGCAACAGGATCTGGGTGTCCTTGAACACCAGTCACTGATGGTAAGTATGCAGGCATAGCAGGTAGTAAAGGAGACGGATGGTATTTGATTTGATTTGTTTGAGTTGCTTTATTATTGTCACATGAACCTAAGTACAGTGAAAAGTTTTGTTTTGTGTGCAGTACAGCAGATCATAACATACAAAGATCATAGGGTGATTGAACAGAGGGAGGAATACAAAGTTACAACTGCAGAAAAGGTGCAGAAAAAGCAAGATTTGAACATCTAACAATAGATTTGAAATTTGAGAGGTCCATCAGAAGTCTAGTAACAACAGGGAAGAAGCTGTTCCTGTCCTTGTTGGTTCCTATGTTCAAGCTTTTGTATCTTCTGCCTGACAGAAGAGGTTGAATGAGATTATAACCGGGGTGGTAGGGGTCTTTGATGATGTTTCTGAGGCACCCAGAAGTGTAGATGGAGTCAATGGATGGAAGGTTGGTTTGTGTGATGGACTGGACTGTGTTCACAACTTTCAGTTGTTTCTTATGATTCTGGGCAGAGCAGTTGACATACTAAGCTGTAATGCATTCGGATAAAACATTTTCTACGGTGCATTTGTAAAAGTTGGTGAGAGTTCTTATGGACATCTGGATTTCTTTTGCCTCCTGAGGTTGAGCTGGCACTGTTGTAGTATGCTCGCCTTTACAGTGAGAGGTTTGAGTACAGTAGCAGAGGTGTATTACTGCAATTAAATAGGGTCTTGATGGGACCACACCTGGAATGCTGTGTGCAGTTTTGGTCTCCTTCACGGAGGAAGGATGTTCTTGTTATAGAGGGAGTGCAGCAAAGGCTTACTAAACTAATTCCTGCAATGGTGGGAATGGCGTGTGAAGACAGCTTGGATTAGTCAGGATTATATTTGTTGGCAAGTAGAAGAATGAGAAGGGAACTCATAGAAACGTATAAAACTCTAACAGGACGAGACAAAGTAGATGCAGGAGGAATGTTTCTAATGGCAGGGAAGTCCAGAACCAGGGATCACAGTCTCTGGATACAGGGGGAGCCATTTAGAATTGAGAGGCAAAGGAACTGCTTCATCCAAGGAGTGGTGAGCTTGTAGAATTTGCCACACAAGAAGCAGTCAAGGCCAAAGCATTGTATAATTTCAAGTAGAAGTTCAATATAGCTCTTGCATCTAAAGGGATCAAACGATGTGAGGAAAAAGTGGTAGTAGGCTCCTGAGTTGGATCAACTAGGAGAAAGTGAGGACTGCAGATGCTGGAGTACCAGAGTTGAAAAATGTGGTGCTGGAAAAACACTGCAGGCCAGGCAACATCTGAGGAGCAGGAGAATCGACATTTCGGGCATAAGCCCTGGCAGCAGAGCAGGCTCAGAGGGCTCGATGGCCTACTCCTGTTCACGTTTTTTTATGTTTCTATCCTGTTTAGCTATCGGGTCATCACAACTGAGAACAAGCTTGCTCTCACTTAACACCACCGGCTGAACCACAACTGATACACAAACTTACAAAATCCGGGTCAGCGGTGGGTCCCCAACTTCAACTTTGACACACAAACACGAGGGAGGGATTTGAAACAACTTCAAGTCATGGAGCTGTACAATCAGAGGTGCCGATGCAGCATTTACCTGTTCAAGTGGATGTAAAAGGTCCCAGGATGTTGTTTTGAAGAGGAGCAGGGAAGATATTGTAGTTTACTGGTCAATATCTATGCCTTAATCAACACCACATAAACAGATTACTTGATCATTATAACATTCCTGTATGTAGGAGCTTCCTGTGTACAAAATTGGTTGCTGTATTTACAATAGTGTCTACAATCAAGAAATGGGCTGTAAATTTTCAATTTGAGAAACCTTTGCGAAATCTGGTGGTATTAACATTCATAAATGCAAGACTTCAATTTTCTTTTAAAATTGCCCTGTTCCAGTGCAAATGGTTCTCGACCCTGAAATCTCTCCTCCAACTAAAATTTCTCATTCCTGATTTCTTCCTGGTGAACTTATTCTGTAATGTTTTCTTCTGGTTTGAATGCCTTTATTTTTAATAATGCCCAAACCATTCTATATAACAATAGGATTATTTGTAACACTTTTCTCATGTAGAACAGGAGGAATATTCGGTACACTATGGTTAGATAGTAAGGATACTGATGCAGTGGAAGGAAACTGAGGGAGAATGGTCAGGGGAAGGGGAAAGAGTTTGATGAGCAGGAGCATGGCAACTGCATGATTAGTGACTGATTATAGAGTTCACAGATTTGTCCTTCCTGCATAATGGAAGATTTAGTAAGGGCCAATAAGACGAATGAAGATTAGGGTCAAACTGTGGCCTTCTTCCAAATAATATTGAGCAGATTCTTAAAATGCGGTGGTGGAGTCTGTTACAATTGCAACATTTAAGAGGCATTTGGATGGGTATATGAATATGAAGGGCTTGGAGGGATATGGGCTGTGTGCTGGCAGGTGGGACTAGATTGGGTTGGGATATCTGGTCAGCATGGACGGGTTGGACCAAAGGGTCTGTTTCCATGCTGTATATCTCTATGACTGCAAAATCTTAAAACTGAGTTTCCAGATTTTCCAGTACTGGTCATTTCTATCCAAAAGAATAGGGAAAGAATTTGCAGAGACATACATGGAAACAAGCAATTTCAGTTAGATTTCTGAGATCAACTTAATATTATACGTATCTCAAAGCACAGACCTAGACGAATGCTGGGAGCAAAGGGCTTTCTAAGGGAAAGTTAAAGGGATGGGGTTAGTGAGAGTAGAGGGTCACTCTGGCAAAAAAAAATCAAAGTTTGAACCCTAACAAATGCCTCAACTAATTTGTTGACGCTGAAGGAGAGGAGACAAATTGACAAGCAAAACAAACTTAAAGAATACCATAAGTGACTCAACAGCCGACCATTTGAGCTGCTCTTTGAAAATTGCTAAAGAAGGGTTAGTGCAGAAATTACACTGCACAACCAGAGGTCATTGCTGGAGCATGTCTTTACAATGGTGGAGCTAAGATTCACACCTGGGTGAACATTAATGTCGCTTGGATGTTACCAGTCTATGTGACATATGAGGATAGCTGGCCGAGCAGCATGTGGCCCAGTCATGCACCTGCCCCTCTGTTGATCTCTATTCTGTGAGCCGGTGTCCAATGGTTACACTCAGGCAGATGCAGCCACACCTCAAATTATGGTTGGCATGCAATCTTCAAATATCCACCTTCAAACAGTGACCATGTGTTTCAGGAAGAACTCATGTCAGTGGAGCTCACAAGTTTGTTACTCCAGCAGGGACAGGAAAGTCCATATGACAAATGATAAGCCCAAATACTTCAAATCCTATTGCAGATGTGAGGGTGCAAGCACATAGAAACAGAGCTGTACTCATATTACCTATCCTATGTTGCTCATTTTCTTCTTTTGCCAAATAGCTTAGATAGGAAGTCAAATTGGAAAACCATTCAGGGCCAGTAATGGTGCTGTGGAGTTAGTTTCCCTTTGAAACTACCAGCTCAAAGTCTCGAGAATCTTAGATCTACAGATACTAACCAGTTACAAACTGACTGAAGAACATTACCAATAACATTAGTGTGTTCTTTCCCTCACCTTAATTTCCTACGGTTTAGCAATGTTGAAGATGTTTGCAAATGATTTAGAAACAAAATCTATGCAGACATTGGGAGGTGCAGGATCTTTCCAGCCAGATGTTACCATTACAATAATGCTTCCTGCTGTTTGAGGTGAAGACTGAGCATGCCACCAAACCCTGTCCTGAGAAAGTTACCTAATATAGTAAGGTCAAAGAAAATGTCACATTGTTGGATCCCAGCCTACTTTGATGATTATGAATGTCTGTGTTCTTGGAAATCCTGGTATTCTGTTCCAACACAGGATGTGCTGTTGGTCAGGAAATTTGAATTAACATAGCAGAGACTGTAAAGAAGAGCTCCAGTGGGTACAGATAGCTAACTATGGTTAAAAAAAACCTCATAGTCATGTGTGAATGAGGCTAAATATTTTACATTATTCATAAATGCTTGCAACAGTAAAGTTGTAATGAATGTCTACACATCACTTTTGTTGTAAAATGTTATTTTAAATATACCAAAATTTAGATTGCTGAGAGTTTTTACTTGAACCCATGTTGTGTTCCTGAAAATTGCAACTTGAAGTCAAATACATGCTAGTGAATCACATTTTCCCATTAATGGCAATTTGAAATACTTTAAACTGCTAAATCCCTAACCTGGTAAATTGAATTGTTCTGAAAATAAAGTAAATTTTAAAAATACTTATAAAAATGTAACTTTCCACATGCAGCACGTCCCACTCACCACTAATCTTGCTTGCCAAACCTTCCACTCCTTCTGCCTTCTGGTCACTGCAATCCTTCCCCCTCTGACCCCCAGATCTGCAGCCTCTCTCCCCTTCAGACTTATAGCCTCACTGAATTAATTAGCATTAGAAATAAAGACTGAAGGAGTTGGAATGAGTTAAGCCATTGTGTTTAATTTAAGCCCCATTTTTGTCCAATGTGGATGTTGGAAGGGTGTGTTAGATATTTGCTTCCTTCTTCCCATTCAAAGGACATAGCCACTTGTCCATGGATGCCCCAGGCAACTGGAAAATAGGTGAGTCGAGGGCTGATGGAGATATCGAAAAGGTTTTGATGGGCTGGAAAGATCAATGCTGGGAAATGCATTAAACCCTGCCCAATACAAGAATGACACATATTCAGGGCAATTAATATTAAAAATGCCTGGTTCTGAGATCCAAGCTACTACCAAGAAGAGAAAGTTGCCTGATCCAGAGATCCAGGATACTGTGAAAAAAGAAAGTGCTGCTTTAGGGCAGCCGTCCTCCATGAAGGAAACCATTAAGGTCTACCACATAGTACAGTGGAACAATTGTTTTTATTTACTTCAGTCATTGCAATGGTCTGTTTAAGATTTCGCCAGAGTTCAAGTCAAACATACACTTTACCCCCTTGAAAAGATGACCCATATAAACATTCACTCCGTGAACTTTGTCCTAAAACACTGGTCTCCAAAAGTCAACCTTCATGTGACTGTAATTTTTTTATTTGATTCTCTTGCAAAGGTAGATAATGTGTGAATGTGTAAAACTGTAAAACTCATCTCTTAAAAAAAAATTGAATGAAATAGGATGTGAGTCACTTGTTTATTAATTTAAGGGGATAATCTGAACATTATAGCTCAGATCCATAGCTCCAATCCATTCCTTCACAGCTGCAATAATAAGGCTTAAAATAAGTCAGAACAAACATTTGTTGAAACTAAATATAAAGTTCCAGCTGAGCCAAGTCCTCTGACTTTTTTGTTTTCAATGAAAATTCAAAACTTTATAACTAATTGCAATGTACGTGGTAATAAAAGTTTGAATTCAGCAACAAAATTACATCAAAAGACGGAGTTTGGTTTTAGTTTACAAAACCATAAACCATATAATACTGGAATAGTAATTGCACAGCCCTTTTTACATGGTCACCCCTCATGTCTTAACTTCTGTGTACAAACAATGCGTGGGAATGCATAGACAGGAAACAGAAACAGTGTGAAACTGCATTTTATGATGAACTGGACAAGCAGCAGCTGGAGAAACAATATTGTTCCTGGCAGATCAGCAGTGCTGGCCACACTCTGGGCTTGCTCTGGTCAAAATCCAAATAGTGCATTCAAACTCTCTATATTTCATAGAACCCCTACAGTGTGGGAGCAGGCCATTTGACCCATCAGGTTCACACTGACCGTTCGAAGAGCATCTACCGCCCTTACCCTATCCCTGTAACCCTGCATATCCCGTGGCTAATTCAAATAAACTGCACATCTTTGGACATTATGGGTAACTTAGCATAGCCAATCCATCTAACCTGCACATCTTTGGACTGTAGGAGGAAACCAGAGCACCCTGAGGAAACCCACGCAGAAGCTGGAAGGACATGCAAACTCCACGCAGACAGTCGCCCAAGGGTAGAATTGAACTCGGGTCCCTGGTGCTGTGAGGCAGCAGTGCAAACCACTGAGCCACCATGCCACCACATATCCTATGACTGAAATAGTTTTATGAATTATCATTTTCCAAAGATTGGTATAGCACGGCAATTTGGAATGGTTTTAAACATATATTTTTACAAAAGAAAACATAGAACAGTAATCAAGTTGTTGTACATCAAGAATCCTGTTCCCATGGATTATGCGTCATAAACTCTACCGCGTAATAATAACCCCTGCTTTAATATTCTAGTGACCTTGTCAGTAAAATCTTCATCATATGCAGCACTGAATCAAACAGAGCACAGGAGTCTTAGTTCAGGATTGAGTTACATTCAGTGCAAGTGTTGTAAGTGGTTTGAGTTGCAGTATTTCCATCTTATAAAGCCTGCTGAAATGTGCTTTTATGTGGATTACGGTGAGCTCTTTGAAAATGTACCTACTTGCGACAGCCTCAGTACAGTGATGAAAGACATTGTCAACAATGCTATCAACAGCACTTGCTCAGAAATAACCTGCTCGCTGATGTTCTGTCTGGGTTTGGCCAGGGCCAGTCAGCTTTTGCCCTTAATACAATCTTGTTAGAAACTTGGACAAAAGAGCTAAACTCTAGGATTGTGTTGAGAATGACTGCTTTTATCATCCAGGCAGAATTTGACAGAGTATGGTGTCAAGGATTCCTTGGAAAACTGGTTTCAATTGGAATCAGAAGGAAAACACTCTACTGGTTGAAGTCACACCAAACACTAAAATGGCTAGGGTTTTTGGAGTTCAGTCATGGAGTCTTACAGCATGGAAACAGACCCTTCAATCCAACCTGTCTATGCCAAACAGTTTCCTAAATTAAATTAGATCAATTTTCCTGGCACTTGGCCCATAATCCCTCTAAACCTTTTATATCCATGCACTTGTCCAAATATTTTAAAAATGTTGTAATTGTACCTGAGTTGCCCCTCTGATCCCTTTTAAATCTTCCTTCTCTCATCTTAGACTATGTCCTCTCATTCTGAACTCCCCGACCCGAGGGAAAAGACATTTGCCCTTCCTTTTATCTTTGCCCCTCATATTTTATAACCCTCTCAGCCTTTTATGCTCCAGGGAAAGAAGTCCCAGCCTATTCAGCCTCTCCTTCTCACTCAAACCCTCCAGTCCCAGTAACATAATTGTAAACCTTTTCTGCATCCTTTCCAATTTAAAACTATTCTTCCTACAGCAGGGAGACCAGAATTGTACACAGTACTCCAAAGGTGATCTCACAAATGTGAGCTTTTGTGATTTGTAAGACCATCTTTGGAGTACTGTGTACAACTGAACTCCATCTGGCACTCCTCTGCTCTTGGTCCAGCTGATCAAGATCCTGTTGTACTCTTAGAGAACCACCTTCACCATCCACTGTACCGTCTACTTTGGTGTCATCTGCAAACTCACCACACTAACACCAATTACACCATGCTTCCAAAATTCACATCCATATCATTTACATAAATGGCAAAAGACAGCAAACCTAGCACCAATCCCTGTGGAACACCACTGGTCACAGGCCTCCAGTCTAAAAAGATACCCCTCTATCACTACCCTCTGTCACCTACAGTCAAGCCAATTTTGTATCCATTTGGCGAGCTCTCCCTGGATCCCATGTGACCTAACTTTACTAATCAGTCAACCACGTGGAACCTTGTCATAGGCCTTGCTAAAGTCCAAATATCCAGCATCTACAGCTCTGCCTTCATGTATGTTGTTAGTCATGTCCTCAGGACATCTCTGCAGGAGTTCCTCAGACTACTGTGCTAAGCCCCATGACCATCTGCTGCTTCATCAATAACCTTCCCACCATCACAAAATTAGTAGTTGGAATGTTTGCTAGTCATTGCACAACATTCAGAACTGTTTGCAACATTCAGATATTGATATAGCCCATGTCCATCAGACGAATAACATCCAGATTTGATTTGATAGGTGACAAGATTTACAATACACAACTGCCAGCCAAAGACCATCTCCAACAATGTCATTTACATAAATGATTTGGATGCAAGCATAAGAGGTACAGTTAGTAAGTTTGCAGATGACACCAAAATTGGAGGTGTAGTGGACAGTGAAGAGGGTTACCTCAGATTACAGCAAGATGTTGACCAGATGGGCCAATGGGCTGAGAAGTGGCAGATGGAGTTTAATTCAGATAAATGTGAGGTGCTGCATTTTGGGAAAGCAAATCTTAGCAGGACATATACACTGAATGGTAAGGTCGTAGGGAGTGTTGCTGAACAAAGAGACCTTGGAGTGCAGGTTCATAGCTCCTTGAAAGTGGATAATGAAGGAGGCTTTTGGTATGCTTTCCTTTATTGGTCAGAGTATTGAGAACAGGAGTTGGGAGGTCATGGTGCGACTGTACAGGACATTGGTTAGGCCACTGTTGGAATATTGCATGCAATTCTGGTCTCCTTCCTATCGGAAAGATGTTGTGAAACTTGAAAAGGTTCAGAAAAGATTTACAAGGACGTTGCCAGGGTTGGAGGATTTGAGCTATAGGGAGAGGCTGAACAGGTTGGGGCTGTTTTACCTGGAGCGTCGGAGGCTGAGGGGTGACCTTATAAAGGTCTACAAAATTATGAGGGGCATGGATAGGGTAAATGGGCAAAGTCTTTTCCCTGGGGTCGGGGAGTCCAGAAGTAGAGGGCATAGGTTTAGGGTGAGAGGGGAAAGATATAAAAGAGATCTAAGGAGCAACTTTTTCACGTAGAGGGTGGTATGTGTATGGAATGAGCTGCCAGAGGATGTGGTGGAGGCTGGTACAATTGCAACATTTAAGAGGCATTTGGATGAATAGGAAGGGTTTGGAGGGATATGGGCCGGGTGCTGGCAGGTGCGACTAGATTGGGTTAGGATATCTGGTTGGCATGGACGGGTCGGACCGAAGGGTCTGTTTCCATGCTGTACATCTCTATGACTCTAATAATATCTGCGCCTGCACAAGTCTCTCCTGCATATTCTGTCCTGTCTGGGGACAATATCAGGACATTAGAAACAGGAGCTGGAGGATACTCAGCCCCTCAAACTTGACCCACCATTCAACAAGACCACGGCTGAGCTCACCAGACCACAACTCTTCTTTGCTGACAGCTCCTTATATGACAAAGGTGGCAGGGGACTCGGTCTCCCATCCCAACCTCATCTGCTCCATCTGTTTGTTTTGTTTTAGTTGTTTCTTTCTTTAAAAAAATATTTTTTTATTCCAACTTACTCGAGTGGAATAGGTTTGGTTTGGACCTGCAGACTGCATGCAAGTCCCTGGCATGAAGACTGGAGGAGAGTCCCTGGGACTGGAGTTGCGTAGGACTGTAAATTGTGTTTATTTCTTTATTTTTCCACATTATTCTTATGATGGACTTATTTCTTATTTTTTCTATTAAATCAAACAATTTGTACTTAAGTATCTGTACCTAGATATGTTTGTATGGAAGATAGCACCAAAAGTAGCAACTTGTAAACTTTTCACTGTACTTATGAGAGTACATATGACAATAAAGCTGATCCTAATTTTAAAATAAACTACGATTAGGCCCTGACATTCAATGGCATCAACGTTAATGAATCATCTACTATAGGTACTTCTCAGATAATGCGTATTCTGGCAGCGTGATTTGCTTATATCATCACTGGGGATTTAAAGAACGGTATTTGAGAACACCTACTTCTGTTTTCAACAGTGCGATTCCAACAGTGATTGTTCATACACTTCATTCTGCACATGTGCCAATGCCAGCTGCCAACAGAACAGCTATTTGTGAGAGATACACTACTTCTAGAATTATCCCTTCTTTTTTGAAAAAATGGAAGAGCACAGTGACAAGAATGTTAGCAAGAAGTGTCCTGGTGATAAAATTGTGGGTGGTGAACGCAAAAGAAAGGCTATAACGCTGGAACAGTAGCTAAATACTATAAAGACATCTGGGTGATCTTTGAGTGATCGTGAGTGATACTTTTTGCTGGTCTATCCCTAACCTCATTTTTCACATGGGCCCCATTATTTACATTAAACAATTTTCTATTAAGTGAGGTTTCACTACAAGGCAACTACAGTGTTATAGGAGAACCACCTGTATTAACATCCTTGGGTTATCATTGACAAGAAACTGAAGTGCACCTAAGTAAATACTGTGGCTTCATGACTATAGGTCAGAGGCTAGGAATTCTGCCCAACAACTAGAAGGCACAAGTCAGGAGTCGGATGGAATACACTCTCTTGCCTGAATGTGTGCAGACCAAACAAAACTTCAGTAGCTTGATACAATCCAGGATAAAGCAGCTCACTCAATTGGTATGCCTTCCATCACCTTCGACACTCACTCCAAATCACCAATGCACAAGTAGGAGCAGTGAACACCATCTAGAAAACGTCCTGGAATGACACACCAAGGGTCCTTCAACAGCATCTTCCAAACCTGTGATCTCATCACCCAGGAGAACCAGGGCAGCAGATACATGGGCAAATTTCCATTTGCAAGTCTCCCTCCAAGCCATTCACCGTGCGGATTTGGGATTACACTGCTGCTCCTTCATTGATACTGCAACACAGCCCTGGAATTTCCTCCCTTGCAGCACTATGGATATACCCACAGCCCAACAACTACAGCAGTTCGAGAAAGTAGCTTTCTACTATCTTCTAATCGGATGAGCAATAAATGCTGTGTGGCACTTCTGATGAACAAAGGAAAAAAAAGTATAAGCAACTACAAAATCTGGTGGGAGCAAGGTTGAAAAGCCAATTACCAACTCCTTCAGTTGAACGGGGTTATGCCCCTTGATGGCTGTAGAGTTACAGTCCACTCCAGGAACTTCAACAGAAAGATCGAGGGTATTCTCCAATAATGCTGTGGAACTGAGGGAGTGATGTTCTGTTAAAGATCCACTTTCAAATTAGGACATTCAACTGAAGCTCTGTCTACTCTGTAAAATGGACATAAAGAATCCCATCGGACAACTTTCAAAAAATGCAAAACAGTTTCCTTGGTGCCCTGGCATCCAATCAACAATGACAAAACAGATTTGATGGTCATTACCATTTTGCTGCCTGTGTATGACTGCACTTCAAAAATTTATCATTCTCGTAAAGCACTTGGGGACAGTATGAGTTTGTGAAAACAGAACTGCAATTCTTTTATTTTTGTAATCATTTCATGACTTAAGAGAGTAATTTCTATTTAATGATCTTCACAATTCAATTCATGTCTTCTGGAACTCCTGTCTAATTCAAATTCTCAGATTCTGTACTATTTTATTCTTTCAATGCTCAGCAATACCTGTGGGTTGCCAGTTATCAATTTCAAAATCTCTGCCTGATTAATCTGTAATTTATATCCTCCAGCTATTCATGCTAACTTATCTCACTACTGTCCTCCTTTGTATCCCCTCACATATTTTCAAGTTCTAAAGTCTCCTCAAAATCATAAATACATGATATTCAGTTTAGAGCAAAACCATATCTTACTGAGACCTCCTTGGATTCTATTATTAGCAGGTTAAATGGAGCAATCCAGAGCATGATACTTGGACCACTCTTGGGAGTCACCAGTACCTGTGTAACCAAAGGATCTAAAACCTTGTAACAAAATGGAAAATCTTTAGCCACATTCCTGTAACTTCCCTAAATTCATTCCCTGAAAGTATAAGATCGTGGAAAAGCTTGACAGAGAACAAGACTTCAATATATACAACATCGCTCAAACATGAAATGCCATTTCTAATTGGTTATGATTATCATTGCAAGATCTGTGGAATCAAGATGAGAACAATTTGAATGAAGCTGAACATAGATTTGCAGAACAGAAGGAAAACACACATTCTACTCTTTGTGCAAACCATTGGAAATCAATGTATCACATTTATCTTGTCACAAAGAGTCAAAATTAACCTGCCATTCTGCCCAAAAACTTCCAGGATGCAGCTCTGATGTTTCAACCACATTACAAACAGGTTTATTCATCTGAACTCAACCCTACAGGTGCCTCTGTAGTGCATTATAACACGCAGGTCTCAGACTGCAATGTTTTGTAAAGTGGAGAACTCATGTTCAATCACATTAGCACTGTGGGAGTCCTTTACGGAGGTTAATAAGCCTAGCTCCACATAAATTGCACTTCTTACCTGGAGTTGCTCTGTAGCTATCCGAAGTATTAATGCTCTGATCCCCAACATCATGCACAGAAATTTCTGAATAATTCTTCAAAGCTTTTACTGTAAGAGAAGACATTCAAAGTAGTTTGTTTGCTAACATTATACAGATAAATGATACTGCTTGATTTAAATAGGTTGCCAATGAATTAATTCTATTGCACTTAGGGAGGCCTGCAGTAGTACTCCACTAATTATGAGGAACACACATGTTGGTGCATACCAACATTTCAATTAATTGCTACTTTTCCAATCTTCAAATTTCAAATTGACACAGTTACAATTCTGGGTTTAATGCATTAATTCAAAGGGGTATACCATATGGAGTTGGTGGTGAGACAGGAAACGATGGTGTGGAAGAAATAACTTCATTTTCAGAGGAAGAATTTAATCTGCCATCCACCTCATCCTGGCCAGCGCTACGCCCCGATGTATTCAGCTGCAACAGAATATAACAGAAAGCTCCTTATTGAATGCTGGTTTTGATTAAACACACAGACTTATTGGAGTTGTGCTTGAGTTCAATGATGATGAATGTGCAAAGAAACCTTCATGAAGTACAAACATATTCAAACTTACTACTGACATTGTGTATTGTCAATAAACATTACTCCTGGCAACTACAGCATGACCATCCTCTTTAGGTCAGTTATATTTTGTCACATTTCTTCCCAATTCCCTTCTCTCAGCTAAAGGATCTTTTGATTTTTTGTAAACAGAAGTTTATTTCACCTATTTCTCTCCCCTGCCTTCCTCACAGAAATAAGGAAATCAGTGTCTGACGTTTTTCAATATTTTCGTTTAACATAGTGAAGTTATTGGGGCCTGAAATTTTACTGACTGCTGTGAAATTAGTTTCATCATTACTTCTGTGGCACAGAAACTGATTCAACAGAATCCAATTTGGTATAACCTCTGAGTCTCTCAGACTGGAGGCTCTGAATGTGGCCTCTCCCTGTGTGGCATCATTGCCTGAGGTCTCCAACCGGGAGCCCTCATTCACCAGGCCTCAGACTGCCCACTGGAGTCACCACCTATCCATATCATTCTGCAGACACCATCCAACAGGTCACCTCTGCCCCCAGTGCAACACAAGTTCATACCGTAGACTGACAAGTGGCAAGTAATATTCATGCCACACAAATGCCAGTCTATGACCATCACCAATAAAAGACAATTCAACCACCGCCCCGTGACATTCAATAGTGTTAGTATCACTGAATCCCCCACTATCAACATCCTGAGGATTATCAATGATGAGAAACTCAAGTGGACTCAACACAGTGGTGACAAGAGTATGTAAGGGGCTAGAAATATTGTAGCGAGTAACTCACCTCCTAACTCCACAAAGAAGTCAGGAATGTGATGGAATTCTCCTATTTGCCTAGATGGGTGCAGCTCCAACAACATTCAAGAAGTTTGACACCATCCAGGATAAAGCAGCCCACACTTGATTGGCACTACTTCTACAACCATCCATTCTCTCCATCTCTGAAGCTCATTAGTAGCAGAGTGTACTATCTACAAGATGCTCTGCAGAAATTCACCAAAGATCCTCAGACAGCACCTTCTAAACCCACAATCACTTCCATCTGGAAGGACAAGAGCAGCAGGTACATGGGGACATTCATTTCTCCTCCAAGCTACTCACCATCCTGACTTGGAAATGTATTTGTGATCCTTCACTGTTGCTGGGCCAAAATCTTGGGATTCGCTCCCTAAAGGCATTGTGGATCAACCTACAGCAGATTTTTTCCCAACAATTGACATCGTCGTCATTAGTCTCTTAATTCCAGATTTTTATTGAATTCTAATTCCACTGTCTGCTGGAGCAGGATTTGAACATTACTTGCATCTCTGGATTAACAGTGCAGTGATAATACCACAAGGCAACTGCCTCCCTGGGTTTTGGTGAAACTACACCTGGACTACTGAGCACACTTCTGTTCTCCATATTTAATGAAGGATACACTTGTATTGGAAGAAACAGAGTGAAGGTTCAATGGCTTAGTTCCTGGTATGGATTGGTTGTCCAATAATGCAGACTAAGTTAATTGGACTTCTATTCTTGAGAGTTTAAATGATTGAGAGGTGATCTGATCGAAACATTCAAGGCACTGAACACTTCGCTGGGGAATCCAAATAACTGTTTGGACACTTTTTAAATTACGCAAAGGTTTGAAGTGAACAGAATTCAGCCACCCAATCAGAGGCAAGAGGGAAATCATTGATAAACTGGATAAACTATTATTAATAACTTTTTGTGTAAACTCTTCACTTTGTAGCATTTTACATGGGTATGGACTGTTTGGTGATTTATTAGTTTTGAAAATCTAGCTGGACACTCAGCTTCGGGAAACAAAAATAAAACCTTCGCAGCTAAGACAATAAATAAAGACCGGAGGTTAGTCGATTTCAGCCAGTGTGGGGAACCTCAGGAGTCTGAAGGACAGCCACATCCTTGCCAAGATGTGAACAAGTGATTAGTTCATTGTTAAGATCAACAAGAATGTTGGGTTCAGGCAAGAGAAAAATATTTTCAGTGAAACAGAATTCTCCCTTGGTGAAACATATATTCTGAATCACCGAATCTCAGAACGGTTACGGCACAGGTCCATCATGTTTCAGCAGCTCTCCAATGAGCATTGCAATCTGGTATACTTCCCCCATACCATTGCATGATGTTTCTATTCTAATAATCATTCATTACCCAGGTGAATTCCTCGATTGACTCTGCCTCAATCACACTTCCAGGCAGTGCAGTTCAGACCAGAACCACTCATTCTCTCACATCATATTTGCTACATTTGCAACTCACTTTAAGCCTGTGCTTTTTCACTCATAATTCTTTCACAAGCAGGAATAGTTTCTTCCCAATTACTCTATCCACACACCTTACAATTTCAAAATCTGGACGATTAAAATTGACCATTAAAACATAGTCTCCATGGGAGGAATAAACAAGCCGCTTGGGCAATTATAAACAATAAAACTTTGTTAGTATGAATTCCACTTTCTACGAGGTATTTCAATTTGCTCGGGAGAAAGAATAGATCCAAGAAGTCTTCATATGAAATACATTTCATTCCCATTATGTTACCTACCTCCCCTGCCTGGCCAGTTGTAGTGAATACTCCAGTGGGTTCAGAGTGACAGGGGCCAGAGGATTTCATCCATCCACTTTGATCATACAGTGGTCGAGCATCATCTTGATCATACTGTCCAATACCCCATTTCCTTGTCCTTCCAAATGTTAAGTGGCCTTCATCTGCCTGCACACCTAATGAAAATGTAAGGTGTTAACATTTGTAATGATTCTCTATAAAAAGTCTTGAACTAATTGAAAATCATAATCATTACTTCTATAACTTCAAGTATATGTGCATAATTAACTTGAATATTACATTAGAGGTTGAGAAAATGTGAAGACTGGCTGATTGGTGTTTACTTAATTTCAAAACAACTCTCAGCCAGCTAATAACACCACGGTTTAACATATCCTCCCTTCCCTCTACCACCAACATTAAGACAGGGGATCAATTCAGGTTCAATGAAAAGTGCAGGAAGGAAAGCCAGGAGTAGTATCAAATGCATCTAAAAATGAGGTGTCAAGTTGGTGAAGATATAATAAAGCCATTGTAGACCAAACATTGGAAGCAGCAAGCAACAGACAGAGCTAAGTGATTCCTCAAATAACACATCAGATCTATATTCTGCAGTTCTGCCTCTCCCAGCCATGAATGATGGTGCCACTTTAATAATTCACTGAGGCAGGAGGCTGCTGAAGTATTCCCATCCTGAATGATGAGGAAACCCAGTACCTCAGTGTGAAAGACAAGACTGAAGCATTTTCATCCATCTTCAACCCAGCAGTGCCAAGTAGATGATCCAACCCAGCCTCTTACAGAAATCCCCAGCATTTGAACAATTCAATTAACTTCATGTGACTTTAAAAAATGGCTGAATGCACTGGATACTGCAAAGCCTCCAGGCCCTGGCAATGTTGTGTCAATAGTACAGAAGACCTATGCTTCAGAATTAGTCACATCATTAATCAAGCTTTAATCCAGGGCATCAATGTCACCAAAGAATGCAAAAAATTAGCCAGGTATATCCTATACACAAAATGTAGGACAAAAACATTATAGCCAATATTGCCCTATTAAACTACTCTCAATCACCAGGAGAAAGTGAGGACTGCAGATATTGGAGATCAGAGTTGAGTGTGTGGTGCTGGAAAAGCACAGCAGGAGAATCAATGTTTTGGGCATAAGCCCTTCATGAAAAATGAGAATTCAGATGTGTTGTAGGGCTGGAGGGGCTGAATTACCTGCTCCTGCTCCTAGTGTTTATGTTCGTAAGTTATGTCTTGGTGCTGAAGGGTGCAGGAGCTATGCAGCACAAGATCACATTTAGTCTGAACAAAGTTTTTTTTTGCAATGTGTGCTATAAATGTTCAGAAAACTGTTTTCACACAATATACATGTTTATCATGAAGCAGAAACTAAGTGCAAAGATAACTAATGTTGCAAGTATGGACTCAATGGGCCAAAGGGCCCTTTCTATACTATATGATCTATAACTATCATTGGTGAATTTCTTTTTTCACTGGCACTGCAGGAATACTGGCTTAGCCTGGATAAATTAAGATGGTGTAACTACCAATACAATAGGTATTTAGTTCTTCAATATTGTATGTTGGGTTTCTGCTGCACAGCAAATTTTCTTGTTGGTAATTTTTTGAGCAGGCTTTTCTTGGGAAAAAATTTTTCAAGTAGCCTTTTGTTTTTAAAATAATGGAATGCAAGTCAGCTATAAGAAATATAAATCAGATTATTATTACAAGAACAGTGTGTTAAAGATGTTGTTCAATAGGGTCATGGAGAACTCTTAAAATGTTACGACCTTGAAGGTCCACGTGCATAAAACAAAATATTTTATAGTGCAGCTATATGGTGCAATTTGCATCATGGGAAAACATTTCTATGGGGGAAAACACTTTTGGAGCGAAAATAGCAATAAAAACTCTAAAGAGACATAAAAACAAACCTAAAACAGATGGTTGTGGTATTTAAATGTAAAGCAGGTATGAACAGTGTACTGCAGTCAAAAGCAAATGGATAAGACATGTTTTGAAAATGAAAAGTTCCTTCAATGATCTACAGGATAAAGGCAACAGGCCTGAAGAGGGCAATGATGCCTGAAAGATCTTGCCCGTGGAGCTGGAGAGTAAACACTGACACAGTACTATTGGGCACTACGTTAGTTGTGCACATTGGACATCTACTTGTCCCAGAGCCACAAACTAAAGATTACAGCAGGGTAAGGTGGGGCGGGGGGGGGGTGGTTGTTGGGCAGGGATGGCAGCTGGTAGAGTTGTGAAGTGGTGCAATCCCCTCCTGCCCCAGGTATATCAGCATCATCTGCCTGTGGGTGCTCATGCCAAGGTGACCATTCTGACACCTTACTGAAATCCGATCCTCATCTTCTCATCAGTAGATCAGTCTACAATCTGAATTGTGGATCTCTGCTGTGCCCATCTTCCAGGAGTATGCTACATCTTGCTTTCGTCAGGAGGCCAATTACAAAACTGACAATGATACCTTTTGAGATTGAAGATTTAAGGTTTTCCAATGCAGGGAGGACCTATTCTGAGCCTGATCAGGAGTAAGCAGTGACTTATTCTGCAAAGGCGGCTACAAGACGACAATTGTCTCAGTCCTGGACTCAGCAAATCCAAAACACGTGCTTCCTCCACTGGACTTCCACTGAAATTACACCAGGTGGCTGCAGAAAAGGTCAAATAACCTCCACTCTATTGTCTAACATAATTCTTTGTACCACTGATGAGCAAGTCCCAGGTTTGAAGTCTAATCTGTGCTGAGTTCATGTATTTCAGACAGCAGTACTCTGAGAATGAGCAGGTAGTCAGGGTGAAATGGATTTTTGTCCACATTTAATTTAAAATTGCATTATTCATTTTTAGAAACAGGATCACATTGGGTATTTTTTTTTAAATGACAGAAATAAAGAAGCAACTTGTATTTATATACCACTATGCAACATTTTCAGGATGTCCAAAGTATTCCATTACCAATTAAGGATTTAAAAATCAGTCACTCTTATTGCCAATTATGACACAGCATGGTCCCACAAGTTGTAATATTAAGTTCAATTCGAGATAAACTGGCCTCAGTTCCATAACACCATACTGAATCCGAATTATCCATGGCTTTGTCAAAGATCAAAAAATTAATGAAGTACAATTACCATTCATTTCAGGATATTTAGTGGAATGGGGCCATGAACGACAAATCTACAAGATTCAGATCAAGTGGATCTAAACGGAGTCAGAGCTTTGAAACATTAGTCATGAGTTGGAGATGCCGGTGTTGGACTGGGGTGTACAAAGTTAAAAATCACACAACACCAGGTTATAGCAAAAGTTTGCAGTGTGATGTAACTGAAATTTTACATTGAAAAATACCTTGATTGTTTGTGGAGTCTTTCATCTGTTTGAAAACTAAGATAGTTTCACTTCTTTCATCCTTGCATGTGTAAGTCACAAAACTTTTTTTAAAAGTTGCATTCTCAGGTTAACTGTATAATTTCAATGTATAATTTCAGTTTTATCACACTAAACTTTTGCGATAAATTCTGTATCTTACAATTGTGTCCATCACAACCACCTGATGAAGGAGCGGCGCACAGAAAGCTAGTACTTCCAATTAAGCCTGTTGGACTATAACTTGGTGTTGTGTGATTTTTAACCTTGAAACATTAGAGAATATTACAGGTTACTGATAGGCTATTGACTGAATTGATGGATGGCTCAGTCACAGTTTTTCTATTGATGCTTAATATCGAGTCATGTGTGAGATCTGACTAACAACCTACAATTGTGTTTGGACAGGGAGCTTAGTGTTTTTCAATTGTTCCATCCATACAACACAGACCCTTCAGTCCAACTTGTCCATGCCAACTTGGGTGGCACGGTGGCTCAGTGGTTAGCACTGCTCCCTCACAGCACCAGGTTCGATTCCAGCCTCAGGTGACTGTGTGGAGTTTGCACATTCTCCCCGTGTCTGCGTGGGTTCCCTTCGGGTGCTCCGGTTTCCTCCCACAGTCCAAAGATGTGCAGGTCTGGTAAATTGGCCATCTAAACTGGCCATAGTGTTAGGTGCATTAGTCAGAGGGAATGGGTCTGGGTGGGTTACTCTTCGGAGGGTTGGTGTGGACTGGTTGCTCCGAAGGGCTTGTTTTCACACTGTAGGGAATCTAATCTCAAGCTAAGTTTCCTCAACTAAACTAGCTCCATTTGCCTGCATTTAGGCCCACATCCCTCTAAACCTTTCTTAATAACATCCTTGAAATGCTGTAACTGTACCTACCACTTCCTCTGGCAGTTCTTGCCATACTTGAATCGCCCTCAGGTCCCTTTTAAATCTTTCCCCTCTGACCATAAAATCATGTTCTTATAGATGTGAACTGCCCCATCCTATGGAAAAGACTTTTGCTATTCACCTTATTCATGCCCATCATGACTTATAAACCTCTGTAAGTCACCAGTTACACAGAAACTTTGGATTGGAATTGAATCCAGGCAACAGGGATCCCAGCAGCTTGCCCAGAGGCCAAGCATCTTGACACAGATTTCACTCTTGCAACTCAAAGAATTGAAAAACTGTCAATTTCACCTGCCTTTACTTTCATGTTTGTACCAGATATTAATCCTATCCCTACCTTTTTTTCTTCACCATTTTTTTTTTGTTTGGCTAATAATACTCTACATTTCAGTTTAGAAAGCCTCTGAACTGGTTCTCCTACATTTCTGATCCAGTTTACTAAGTTTAATTGAAGTATGATAGCATTGTACTAATGAAGAAAACAAAACATGGCTGTAAGCAACTGCTATAATGTTCAAAGAGGTGGAACACTGTGAACCCTCTTCATCTGGTCACAACAATACCTAAAAAGGAATATTGAAAGAACTGTGGATGCTGTAAATCAGAAACAAAAACAGACATTGCTGGAAAAGCTCAGCAGGCCTGGCAGCATCTGTGGACAGAAAGCAGAGTCAATGTTTCTGGTTGAGTGACCCTTCCTTAGAACTGGCCGTTCTGGGGAAGGGTCACTCAATGTGAAATGTTAACTCTGATGTCTCTCCACAGATGCTGCCAGACCTACTTTGTTTTACCAGCAATTTCTGTTTTTGTTTTTAAAAGGAACACAATATTTCTCTACTATTTACAATATGAAGGGTAGAATCATGCATGATTCACAGTAATATTTTTTTTATCCCTCATTCATCTTTTGCAAGCATAATAAACCACTGTTGTTCAAAACTTGAACTGTGGATCTGAAGAACATTCTGGTTCAAGGAAATAACACCATGGAATTGTACTCAATGTATATTTTATACATTGACTACTGGGATGAGAGTAGTCTGTTACAATCCTTGTATCTTGCTATTGCATCACTGAATATTTGGGGAAAAAGGAAGGACAAGTGAGTGTTGTGAGATACATAGTGCTTGGTAACCATTGGGACTACTGATCTTGAACCGGAAAACATATCGAGTGTTAAGCATACTGATGGTCATAAGATAAGGCAGGAGGGTGGGTGGGATGAAAAATCAGTCAGGATTCTCACTTTGAATAGCCAATTCTTATAGTAAAGGCGGCATTTGGTATGCTTTCCTTTATTTGTCAGAGTATTGAGTATAGGAGCTGGGAGGTCATGTTGCGGCTCTACAGGACATTGGTCAGGGCACTGTTGGAATATTGCGTGCAATTCTGGTCTCCTTCCTATTGGAAAGATGTTGTGAAACTTGAAAGGGTTCAGAAAAGCTTTACAAGGATGTTGCCAGGGTTGGAGGATCTGAGCTACAGGCTGGGGCTGTTTTCCCTGGAGCGTCGGAGGCTGAGGGGTGACATTATAGAGGTTTACAAAATTATGAGGGGCATGGATAGGATAAATAGACAAAATCTTTTCCCTGGGATCGGGCAGTCCAGAACTAGAGGGCATAGGTTTAGGGTGAGAGGGGAGAGATATAAAAGAGACCTAAGGGGCAACTTTTTCTCGCAGACGGTGGTACGTGTATGGAATGAACTGCCAGAGGAAGTGGTGGGGGCTGGTACAATTGTAACATTTAAGAGGCATTTGGATGGGTATATGAATAGGAAGCGTTTGGAGGGATACGAGCCGGGTGCTGGCAGGTGGGACTAGATTGGGTTGGGCTATCTGGTCTGCATGGACTGGTTGGACTGAAGTGTCTGTTTCCATGCTGTACATCTCTATGACTCTATTTCAAAAATAGGTTCCTTATGAAAGATACTTGAAGGACATAAATAATACCCTTGGAGAGTAAATGGGGAGTTTTTTATGCAAACGCCACAAATATAAACGAGACTTCGGTGATGCAAACAGAACAACAAACAATTTTGTCTGGCATATTTCTGAAGTCTATTGTTAGAATAATGTAAAAGGATGCCTCAAGCTAAAATTAAAGGTGAACAATAGTGGATCAGTTTTTTGGGAGTGATGAATGGTTGACATTTTCAATGGTCGACATGGTTTGAAACACACTGCAATATGTCTAAGATTTCTGACCTGTAACATACAGATGCCTCGAGAAAGAGTCTTCAATTGTAAGTTGTACTCGACATGCACAATGTTAAAAAGAAGCCTTGAAATAGCAGGTGTAAGAAAAGCAGTTTTAGAAGGTGGCTAGCTTGTTAACAGGATGAATAATTAGTTTTCATTGTGTGGCCACACATAATGGGCAATAATCTGATGGATTCTGATTCTGTTCCATGGCAATTGATATGCAAACAAAAGTGTGGAAAAACTAGAGTCTATTAGGCATTTACATTTGTGTATTGTACCATATTTGCTGATCATTCAAGACAATACAATAATTTGTATCAAAGTTTTGTGTTCAATCAATATGCAAGGAGTTAGGCACAAGCTAAGTCTTGCCTGGCATATTACATCAATGTCACTGCTACCCAGCTAAATACAACCACCTGATGAAGAAGCAGCGCTCCGAAAGCTAGTGCTTCCAATTAAACCTGTTGGACTATAACCTGGTGTTGTGTGATTTTTAACCTTGTACACCCCAGTCCAACACCAATATCTCCAAATCATGACAACTTTTTGTTTGGTTTGTTGAGTATGAGTCTGCATCAAGTTCCAGTGGTGATGCATTACTGTTCAGTGAATAAGGTATGTGTTATTAACCTTAATCAGGTTGGCTTGAGAAATTAGAGGAGGTTTAAAGGGAAACCACACCAATGACATCAGCGAGAATGGGTAGCATGTTACTACCTGTGGTAGTTCAGTGGTATCGCTTTTGCCATTGTTGCCCTACCTCACCAACACCACGAATATTAACCAGTTAGAGGCACTCTACAGCATGTGAGAGTAGGGTAAACACTGGCATCATCAAGAAACCAAATGGACGAATAGCAGACATTTTGTGTCTAAATCATGAGCTATAAAGCATAAAATAAAAAGAATGGAATAAAAGATGCAACTGAGATATAAATAATAGAGATAGACAGAATAATTGAAATGCATGTATTTAATTGTTTAAAAATCTCCAACATGAATTAAGAGATGAATGAGTCATCATTGCTCAAATTAAATTTTCACGTCTAAAGATGTTAACAATAATTATGACTTCTTACAAAGTTAAAATTCATACACTCTCAAAAGCACCATTCCTAAAACATTGTTGCCATATTTAGTGTGTAACTAGTAGACAGGCATCGTGACAGCATGTACCAGCATTGATTTTAATGCCGAGTCAATTGGCGAGGTACATGTGTAGGACAGCCAGTCAGCAGCAAGGTGACTCCGATGGCAACTTTTAAATATCTGCCTTCAGCTACGTACATGCATTCTCCTAAACTTGCTGTCTAAAGTTGCTTATTTCAAAATAAATCCACATGTCATGATATTGTGAGATGTTTGAGAAGCCAGCATTCCCTCATTCTAAATAGAACCTCTAAGTCTAGTTGTAGGCTCAAGCACAAACCTTTCTGATGTAAAGACAGTGGTGCTCCCAACCAATCTAAGTTGATATGAAGGAAGAAAAATCACCCAGAAAAAGCTACGCCAATATCCTTGAGGTATAGATTATAACTTAAATCTTAGACCAAGTGTGCCATAGCTTAATTACGTTTCTGAAAGGAAATTACAGCAAATGCACAGAACAGCTAGTAATTACTGTTCTACATATCTGTCAATATACACTAGCACTTTGTGGTGATTCTATCGTATATGGCAGAACCCTTGATAATAATAAAGTAATCAGAATTTTTTTCTTAAATATATCATGAAGTTTGTTGCACAAGAAAGGAAAAAAAGACTACTTGCATTTATGTAAAAACTTGAGAATGTCCCAATATGCTTTACTACAAAAAATAATTCCTGTCAGTTATGGTTTTCTCTCGTCAGAAATGAAGAAAACAAATTGCGCATCACAAAGTCTCCATAGGATAACTGATCAGATTATGATTGTAGGAAATATTAGGAATAGGCCATTTGATCCCTCAAGCTCTGCCATTCAATAAGATCATGCCTTATCTAATTATAGCCTCAACTCCATTTTCCTGACAAGCCCCCAAATAACCCTTCACTCTCTTGCCAATCAAAACTTAATGAATTTGGCTCGATGGCTTTCTGGATTACTAAATTCCAAAGACTAATGACCCTCAGAAAAGAACTTCCTCATCGACATCCTACATGAGACCACTTATTTCTGGATTTCCCCATGTGCAGCATCTACCCTGTCAAAGCTTGCTCAGAAACTTACACGTTTCAATAAGATCACCTCTCATCTTCCTGAATGCCCAACCTGCTCAACCCTTCCTTGTAACACAAATTCCTTAATTGTTGGCGAACATTTTCTGAACTGCATCCAATGCAAGTATATATCTTTCCAGATCTGTTCTCAACAATGCACTGTGCAGTGGTTAAAACACTTTTGCTGTGAAATTCCATTCACCTTTCAGGAAAGCTAACCTCCCTGATGACTCTATATACCTGCATCCTAACTTATTCTGATTTAGTACAATGATACCCAGATACATCTATACTACAGCAATTCGTAGCCTTTCTCCATCTAAACAATCTTCTGCTCTTTTATTCTTCCTACCAAACTGGACAATGCCATACTTCCCACATTACACCAATCTTTCCAATTTCCTGGAATAACCTTTCTGAATCTCCCGCAGATTTGCTTTCCCATCTATCCTTGTACTGCCCCTACTATTGCTGAGTATAACTAAGATTACCTGAATCTGAAATATATGAGCAACAGGTGAAGATAGCTATCCCATGCCGCTACTGTGCAGCAGCAACATGAGTGGCTAACTAACAACATGCTGCTGTCAAGCCAAAAACACATTCTGTCTGTCACACATTGCATAATGTGAATTTCAATACCTGTATAATTTCAGTTATGCAGGCAGTATGTTCTAACGACTAGGGGATTGAATCAATTAGCATGTCCCTTCAGCTGCTCACAACAAGCAAGGCAATAACCATACCCGACCAGTCTGCTTATAAAACTTGCAACACTTCTGCAACTGGACAGCATTGGCTGGATAACCCTGAATGTGTAAGGAATTAGGCAAACAAACATTTTAGGATTGTCAGTCGGGCTTAAGGTGTGATGTACTTGTGAGGACTGGGACCTACATAACTTAATATTGCAGAGACACAGAATTTATGCGTGCACTGCACCTGCTTCAAGTCAACAAAATAGGCAATAGCCCTTCTCTTGGCTCATTTCTCAGGGCAATGCCCAACTAATCTGCATCAATCTGCCTGATTAAAAATATAATGTGAATCAGCATTGATGGGTACATACTCCATGACAATGCCTTTGCCAATCTGAGGAAACTTCCAACTTCTCTTGCACTATAAATGTTGATTATCGCCTTGAATTTGTGTTCTTGCAAAATGTCACAATGGACGCAAGATGAAAAGCTTAGACAAATGTGTTCCTCTTCAGCAAAGGTCAAGGTCTGCACTATCAAATGACTATTTAATGATTTTAAGTTGTAAGAGTACTGATATTTGATACGAAGTTTTGGAAGCAAATTTAATGTTTATGTAAATATTGCTGTTGTGTTGGTGCTTATGCATTAATCACTTATGACTGGCAAGGAGTCAGCACTATGATAACCATTTTAATTCATGGGGGAAAAAATACTTCAAATAAATTATGATTATCTCATAACTTCCAGCAGCAATATCTTAAACCAATTGCATTAGCAATCAGATTATCTTTGTAATTTTGGGAGGAAGCATTGAGGCAGGGGAAAAGCAGAAAACAAAATAAAAATCAGCAAAGTCATCATTTATCAACCATGGATTCATCTCTGTCTGGCTTCAGAGGCTACTACAGAGCAGACAGATACTACAATAGTGAAAAGTAATGATGATCCATTTTGTTAAAATGATTATAACTGAGGGAACCATCACATTAACTGTAAAAGTGCATTTTTGAACTATTACTTTCTATACAATACACACACAAAAAAGTGATTTTTTTTTCCTTATTTAACACACACCTGGTTTAGGGAGGGGGGGTATTGTGGTGCTGGGAGTTTCGGCTGTTGCCTGGAACGGTGCCAATTTACTGGTAGGCCACCCACAGGATTCAGAACGGTGGGGTTAAAAAAGAAGACCACCCTGTGTGACAAAGATACTCCATCAATTGTGAAAGAGTCCAGAAAAGATCGAGTGGACTCATTTTCCATAACAGATGGTAGGCAAAGAATCACTTGCAGTAAGAAAACAATTACAAAATCATGAATGTCAAACAGCGAAGTGTAAACACAGGGTTTCAACAGTGACAATTCTTTAAACAGGTCAGTGAACAATATAGCCATACACCCTAGTCTGTAAGCTCACAGCACAGCTAATCAATTAAATGCTAGTTTGGTTTCATGTTAAATTAGAAGATTGTTGATTCATGCTTTAACACCCCAGTTCAGTAACAAGGGAGGGCTGCATTTCAGGTATGTCTGCTGAAGTAGATGTTAAGACAAGCTCTCTCATAACACAGTGTACAGACTGTTCTGGCAATGTCCTGGCATGAATCAAAGACAGACAAGAGAGTTTTCCTGGTGTCCTGACCAATATTTGTTAGCTAAAGGATAAATAATTATCATTGCTATTTGGGAGATATTGTACATGCTGACATTACAACACTGACTGCATTTCAGAAATAGTTCTTGTTTCACAGGCAACAAAGTGTTATAGGAACGCAAGAACACTGGACTTAGGAGGAGGAACTTTAAAAAAAAGACTCTTCAAACCTGCTCCATTATTCAATAAGGTCATGGCTAATCTCATTGCAGTCTCAACTCCACTTTCCTGTCTGCATCACACAAACCCCTGACTACCTTGTAAAATTGAAAAATTATCTAACTCAGCCTCAAATAAAATTTAAAGACATGGCCTCTACTGCTCTTTGCAGAAGATTTACAGGGCGGCACGGTGGCACAGTGGTTAGCACTGCTGCCTCACAGCGCCGGAGACCCGGGTTCATTTCCCGCCTCAGGCGACTGACTGTGTGGAGTTTGCACGTTCTCCCCGTGTCTGCGTGGGTTTCCTCCGGGTGCTCCGGTTTCCTCCCACAGTCCAAAGATGTGCAGGTCAGGTGAATTGGCCATGCTAAATTGCCCGTAGTGTTAGGTATGGGGTAGATGTAGATGTAGGGGTATGGGTGGGTTACGCTTCGGCGGGGCGGTGTGGACTTGTTGGGCCGAAGGGCCTGTTTCCACACTGTAAGTAATCTAATCTAATCTAATCTAATCTAAAGTAATCTAATCTAATCTAATCTAATCTAATTATTCCAAGCACTAATTATTGAGAGGGAAAACAATCTTAAAAGGCACACCTATCATCGATAAACTGCATCCCCTTAGTTTCCTCTGACAAGTGAGAGCCTCTTGCTATTCATCCTATTCAGTTCTCTTAAGATCTTACGTGTTTCAATAAAATCACCTCTAACATTTCCATACTCCATTAACATAGGTCTACTCGGAGTCTCAACCTCATCCTTGAGAGCTCTATCCAACTCTTTCTTAAATGAATCCAGAGACTTAGCCTCCACTGCCTTCTGGGGCAGAGAATTCCACACAGCCACCACTCTCTGGGTGAAGAAGTTTCTCCTCATCCCTGTCCTAAATGGCTTACCCCTTATTTTTAAGCTGTGTCCTCTGGTTCGGGACTCACCCATCAGCGGATACATGTTTCCTGCCTCCAGAGTGTCCAATCCTTTAATAATCTTATACGTCTCAATTAGATCCCCTCAGTCTTCTAAGCTCAAGGGTATACAAGCCCAGCCGCTCTGATCTTTCAACATAAGATAGTCCCGCCATTCCAGGAATTGACCTCATGAACCTACGCTGCACTCCCTCAATAGCCAGAATGTCTTTGCTCAAATTTGGAGACCAGAACTGCACACAATACTCCAGGTGCGGTCTCACCAGGGCCCTGTACAGCTGCAGAAGAACCTTGTTCCTTCTATACTCAATCCCTCTTGTTATGAAGGCCAGCATGCTATTAGCCTTCTTCACTACCTGCTGTACCTGCATGCTTGCCTTCATTGACTGGTGTACAAGAACACCCAGATCTCTTTGTACTGCCCCTTTCTCTAACTTGACTCCATTTAGGTAGTAATCTGCCTTCCTGTTCTTGCCATCAAAGTGGATAACCACACATTTATCCACATTAAACTGCATCTGCCATGCATCTGTCCACTTACCTAACCTGTCCAGGTCACCCTGTAATCTCCTAACATCCTTATCACATTTCACCCTGCCACCCAGTTTTGTATCATCAGCAAATTTGCTAATGTTACTATTAATATCATCTTCTATATCATTAATATATTGTAAAAAGCTGCAGTCCCAGCACTAATCACTGTGGTACCCCACTGGTCACCACCTGCCATTCTGAAATGGAGCCATTTATCACTACTCTTTGTTTCCTATCAGCCAACCAATTTTCAATCCATGTCAGTATTTTGCCCCTAATACCATGTGCCCTAATGTTGCTCACTATCCTCCTATGTGGGACTTTATCAAAGGCTTTCGGCAAGTCCAGGTACACTACATCCACTGGATCTCCCTTGTCCATCTTCAGAGTTACATCCTCAAAAGATTCCAGAAGATTAGTCAAGCATGATTTCCCCTTTATAAATCCATGCTGACTCTGACCAATCCTGTTACTACTATCCAGATGTGTCGTAATTTCATCCTTTATAATTGTCTCCAGCATCTTTCCCACCACTGAGGTCAGACTAACTGGTCTATACTTCCCTGCTTTTTCTCTCGCTCCTTTCTTAAAATGTGGTACAACATTAGCCACCCTCCAATCCGCAGGAACTGATCCTGAATCTATCGAACTCTGGAAAATAATCACCAACAGATCCACAATTTCTAGAGCCACCTCCTTCAGTACCCTGGGATGTAGACCATCAGGCCCTGGGGACTTATCAACCATCAGACCTAACAGTCTCTCCAACACCAATTCCTGGCAAATATAAATTCCCTTCAGTTCAGGTCCTTCAGCCACTGTTACCTCTGGGAGATTGCTTGTGTCTTCCTCAGTGAACACAGATCTGAAGTACCAATTCAACTCTTCTGCCATTTCTTTGTTCCCCGTAATATATTCCTCTGTTTCTGTCTTCAAGGGCCCAATTTTAATCTTCACCATTTTTTTCCCTTTCACATACCTAAAAAAGCTTTTACTATCCTCCTTTATATTTTTGGCCAGTTTACCTTCGTACCTCATTTTTTCTCTGCGTATTTCCTTCTTAGAATGGTGGTGCAGGCTCGAAGGGCAGAATGGCCTACTCCTGAACCTACAGTCTATTGTCTATTATCCTCTTATCCTTTGGCGAACCCTCAAATATGCTCATCCACATTTGGTAATCCATCCCACCAACCCCATCAGTTTTGAACTTCCTTACTTTCTCACCTAATTTGTCTAAGTTTTCATCTCCCCACTTTACCAACTTCAATCCCAAACAATATCGTGCATTACTCCACTCCTTTCAATACTCTATTGTCACCCTTTTTTGTGTATGGAGTTAACTCCCTTCCAAATTGCTATCCGCTCAGCATCCCAGCATGCTACCTCCAATTCCTGCAATTAATTTTCCCAGTTTTTCTTTTACAGTAGTAGCCCCTAATAATCCCATCTTGACATTTAATGGGCCGACCCTAAGGACTCACTGTTGTCCACCACTTTGAGCAACTTAGCCGGACTGCCCAATGAATCAGCAAACCTCTGAGTGATATCAGTACAGCTCCCTATCTGACCTCGCTGATTCCCTGGATTGGTTACATTGGGCTCACAATCCTGACTGTGGCCTAGTCCCTAGACTACTTAGACTGTACAGTATTGCTGCATTTGAACATTAAATGGATTCTTGCAAGAATGCATAATCAAAATTAGCTATTCCACTTCATATGTACTCAGAAATGCTTAAATGTCACAATACAACACCCATTTGACCTCATCCATATTTCAGTTACAAAAGATCCTGGAGATAAGGCTTCCATCATCTGATGAGGAAGTGGGGAGGCATCAAACTTAGATCCATTGTTCCCGTTTCAGCAAAAATAAGGAGCTCACCCATTTCCCAACTAATATTGATCCTTTAAACAATGTGACCAGTTATGACGGTGGTCTTCCTTTGCTTTGAAAGAAGGAAAATTTATTTTTCTTCCACTTTAATGTTAGGAAACAGGAAGGTCTTCATACAGATTTCCAACCAGCACATTAACAGTAGGGATTACTGCCCACAACGTCTTTCGCCTGTGAAATGTTAAGGCTCAATTCCATCCTCGGGCGACTATCTGCATGGAGTTTGCACATTCGCCCCGTGTCTGTGTGCGTTTCCTCCCACTATCGAAAGATGTGCACGTTAGGTGAACTGGCCATGCTAAATTGCCAATAGTGTTCAGGGATGTGTAGGTGAGGGGCATTAATCAGGGCTAAATGTAGAGTAATGGGGAATGGGTCTCAGTGGGTTACTCTTTCGGAGAGACAGTGTGGATTTATTGAGCCAAATCGCCTGTTTCAACACTATTGGGATACTGAACAAAAATCTAATCATTTGTTGAAATGCTCGAGCGGTATATTAAATGGGATTACATTTTTGAAAGCGATTACATTTTACATTCAGGTGACAATTTAAAACAATCGGCTCCTTAGTACAGTTTTCTCATTCTAAAATTTGTAGATTTAGAGAATGCTTCCAGACAACTACCACACATCACTTCATCAGGAACACTTGCTTCCATTTTATCAATTCCCAGTATTTCTCTTAAGTATCCTCTACCAAGCCCACCCATTCAATATTAAATTAGAAAGACCAACAATATTTGCCATACTTCACAGTCAGAGATCTTGCTGTGTAGACTTTATTTTATATTTGAATTGCTTGTCAATTTTTTGCACATCACTCTCCATCAATCAATCTTTCTCAGCTCATTATGGAATCCAAGTTCAAGTCCTAAGAAGGAACCTCTTCTATGCTTTGCTCAAGAATTTACCACTTGGGATCAGCACCATCAGAACAATATCTAGCTTGGAATATACAACAGCATGGTTAAAGGATTTCTAAGATCATACACACAACATTAATTTAATGAAAGCAAAAGTAACTAAGTTAGCTCAAGTAAGATAGTAGCTCCCAAACTGGCATCTCTCATTTCACGGCAGCAGGATTGAGGTCAACCACAGTATGAGTGTGTATGGTCACCAGAGACAGCTGGCCACTTCAATAACGTGCTACCTCCACTGAAACAGGAATTTTGAATACCTGACACCTGGAACCCAGATAGGCAAGGTAACCGTTTGGAGAGCTGAGGTTTCCTTGTAGTTATAGTCCCAGGACATTTTCGGGATTGTGGGGGGAGGATGGTGGCAGAAATACTTTGGGGAGGAGTCAGGGGCTCTTTGGAAAAGTTAACTGTGAAGATGATTGCATTCAGAAGATGAATGAGTAAACCTTTGGAACTATCTAACTAGTCAAACTGTGTCCCAAGACCAACCTGTCTAGATCAAATGTGATTTTACAAATGACAGGTTTGAACAGAACGTGTTCTAAAATTTGGAGATATATCCTTTTATTTTCGGTGCATAGAAATATTTGAATACAAAATGAGTCCTGAGAGATTTTACAATCAAGGGAATGCACATTAGCACCAAGACATTCTCAAGTATGGCTTGTTGGATTGCAAGTGCAGAATTAGCTAATTCCCTCAATCTTCACCTCGACATCAAATATCGGTGTCCTTCTTTGCTGTTCGGTTTCTTGCTTGTTGACAATAGTACATGCTCAAACAAATACATTTTACTGTTGATAACTGCTACAAAATAGAGGACAACAATAATTGTTGAAGAGGATAAACATGACACAAAAAGGAATACCTACTGTAGAATGAAAGATGGGTTGCAAGTGTTCAACCTGGATAAGCATACAGAAGGTGGATGGAAGTCTGAGGCAAGGCAAGGATACTGAATCTTTGTTGTGACATAACATTTACAGAACCAAAGCAATCTTGTTTAAGTTGTAGAAACTTTATGTAGACAAATGATGCTCTATAGAGTCAAGGTTCGTGCCCACTTGAAAGACTGGTAGTTACATGGGTTAGCACTGCTGCCTCACAGCGCCAGAGACCCAGGTTCAATTCCCGCCTCAGGCGACACTCTGTGTGGAGTTTGCACATTCTCCCAGTGTCTGTGTGGGTTTCCTCCGGGTGCTCTGGTTTCTTCCCACAGTCCAAAAATGTGCAGGTTAGGTGAATTGGCCATACTAAATTGCCCATAGTGTTAGATGAAGGGGTAAATGTAGGGGAATGGGTCTAGGTGGGTTACGCTTTGGCGGGTCGGTGTGGACTTGTTGGGCCGAAGGGCCTGTTTCCACACTATAAATAATTTAATCTAATCTAATCTAATATCATGCCTATAGACAACGCTACACAGGTTAGCATGTGGATGAGAAGAAAAGCCAAGAATGGAAGGTGGAGCACTCCCAAAGTGATCATAGGAGATTTTCTGAAGTGTGCTAGTTACAATAGAGCTGGTGGTGCAGAACTCAGCAAAAGGTATAGTAAGGAACCAATGCAATGTCGATACAAAACAGGAGGATGGAGTGTCAACAATGCTACATCCCCAAGATCAAAGACACCATTGAGAACTGTCCCACAGCTACAAACATCAAAGTATGTGATTGGTAATTCAGATTGGTCATTGGCAATTCAGATAGGCTTGAAACTGGACTGAAAGAATTTATATGGACAGACTGGGGCTTTTTTCCCTAGAATCATAAGAGGCTGAGGGGTAACATTACACAGGTTTATAAAATCATGAAGGACACTGGTGAATAGCCAAAGTGTTTTTTTCTAGGGTGGGGGGGGGGGGGAGAAAGAGTCCAAACCGAGAGAGCATACGTTTAGGGTTAAACAAGAAAGATTTAAAAAGGATCTGAAGGGTAACTTTTTCACGTAGAAAGTTGTCCGTGTATGGAATGAGCTGCCAGGAGGAAGTGGTGAAGGCTGGTACAATTTCAACACTTAAAAGGCATTTGGATGGGCATTTGAGTATGAAGGGTTTAGAGGGATATGGATCAAGTACTGGCAAATGGGATTAAATCAGTTTGGGATGTATGGTCAGCTCAGATGAGTTAGACTGAAATGTCTTTTCACGTGCTGTATGACTAACATAAAATGGCATGAAGCAGTCATTCTGTCACATTCAAGGAGATAAACATAGGAGGAGTGCACATTCCAAGAAACATTGACTTGAACAAAAACAAATGCACATACTCAGAAGAAATGCTTCAGAATAATAAACAAAAGTCTAAAAATCACAATTAAATCAGAACAAGATTCTTAAAACTATCAACTTACAATGCATTTCCCAGAATGAAGTGTATGTCACTCCACATATTTGCAGAGAAATTGGGAAAATACTTAACTTAAAATTCATTACTCTCATGAGAATTTGCAATTCCATCGGTTAATAAATAATTTGGTTAAACCATAATTCATACTTTCCATCTGTTAACCTCAAGTTGAAAAGCTGAAAAACTCGCAGTTGAAAACAGAATTGATAAATCAAAACTATAACCAGTTAGTATAAAATTAATAAAGAAAACACAAGATGAGTAATGGTTGGTTTGAACAGCTATTAATCACTGTTAGAATTGTAAATCTTTATGTATAATAATATTAATAATGGTAATGATGACACCGATGATAACTGTTTGCACAATGCAGATTTCCTTTTCACATGGTGTATATAGTAATTGATACTTTATTCTGCTCAGGAACATTTACATTCCATGAATGCACTTAAAAATTCAGCAGAAAACAAAAATATACACAAGTGATCAATTGACACCAAGCATTTAAATTAGATATTTTCTATAAAATTATGTTTTAATTTCAAATCACGTCAAATTAATGTCAAAATAAACACGAGCTAAAAGGAGTACTGTTTTTGCCTGCAAAACATGATTATATAGAAATTTGTAACTCTGTTTGTAGAATCATGGCTATAAATATATAAGCTGTATCCAGCAGATAAAGGGGAAAAGGAGTTTTGAAAGTCTAAATTCTGTGAAACCTTCGTACAAAACAGACCATGGGAATGAAAGCCACAGTACTTCAGCCAAATTAAGTTTTGTACATAATCAAGCTTAGAATGTGCTTGATGTGAACAAGCATCATCTGCTCAGGAAACTAAACATCTGAATCTTTACCATGTACTAATTTCTTAATTATCAGAAAACAATGTAGTCCCATGGGGCGCTAAGCATCTTACTGTATCATATTCCAGAATGATAATGCAATATAAATTTCAACCAGAATGCCTAACGAATTTACATACTATAACCAACACCAAGGAAATGCAGAATTGAAGTCAATCACTATGCATTAGTGCAGAAATATTATGATGCCATTGCACTAATAGCAAACATGGTGAGTTTATTATACGATGTCTTTAGCACAGCAATCTTCCAATTATTTTTTCCATACACATTGACAAATATTTAGTCATCAAGTCTTGTTTAAGAGATATCGGTTAACTGAAGTCCAAACTTTAAAGGTATAAATATTTAATATGAAAAACCTCAAGATCTATTTTAGTATACTTGTACCTCACTGAGAAGTAAATGTTATGAAATAGCTTTCAGTTTGTTTACTAGAGCCCAGGAATGACGTTAATTATTTCACTGATGATCTTTGGAGGAATCCTATGCACCATGTAAAAGCAGTTCATTTGATAGGTTAAGAAATCTCTTTCTAATCTCCATTTAATGTGTTAATTTATAATTCTCATTATAACAAAATACAAGTTAATATTTGAATTATTGCCAGTTGTAAAAGAAAGGAAAAGAAGAGAATTTGGTCAGGCACCAGCCAAAAGCCCATTGAGAAACCTTCCATTATAACAACATTGCATTCTAAGATCCTGGCAAATTACCAACAATTCCTTGTTTCTTAACTGATGTCTGCATTGGTGACATTTGAGCAGTCAATTCCTCAAATTTGCTCTATCAGTCGGCCAACTTGCCTGATGGTAGGCAGACCTGAAAATAGTGGCACGCTGCCCACAGTTTCCAATCCACAGAGATGAGTGACTGAGAGCGTGGGGGCAGCATGCCAATGATTTCCTAATATTCTTGCTTGGGGAGTTGGAAATTGTCCCATTGATATCTTAAAGTGTCACAGGTTAGACTGGAGGGTTTATTTTTCTTTCGGTCTCCAGCTTTTACACTACAACATTGCAAGTTGGCTTCAAGCTGCATGAATTTACTCCACCTGCGGTTCAGCCAAATTCAATCTCTGTCTAGACTGAGTTTATTGACTGCAGCTGGGGTAAACAAAGGGGAGCAAGAAATGGCCCTGGATAGAAGAAAGGATAGGTAGGGGATGTGAATATTGGTCAGATAGCTCAGCTAGCTGGGCAGCTGATTTGAGATGCAGACTGATGCCAACAGCATGGATTCAATTCCTGCACTGTCCGAAAAGCCATTAAGGACTCTTCTCAATCCCACCAGAGGACTGATAATCCTTAGGCTAAACTACCTTCAGTTGTCGCTCTCTAATGAGAGCGCTGCCTTACGGTCCTCTAGAACTAGAAAAAGACTTTATATTTTGCCTAGTCAGGATTTCAACTCTTGAACATTACCTTGTGGTACTTGTAGGAAATAAGGCCGTGAGGGTATTGCAGAAGGTCAGAAATAAAAGTCAACCTCTGACATTGGAAGAACCTGCTGACACTCATGACAAGGGTTACATGATATTAGAGGAGATACTGGAGGACACTGCAGCAAAGGATCAACAATTTCAGAAAACAGAAGGCAAAGTGAAAGAAAAACTGGCAAAAATCTAAAAAGAACAGTGTAAATGTGGGCAGCACGGTGGTACAGTGGTTAGCACTGCTGCCTCACAGCGCCAGAGATCTAGGTTCAATTCCCGCCTCAGGCGACTGTCTGTGTGGAGTTTGCACATTCTCCCCGTGTCTGCGTGGGTTTCCTCCGGGTGCTCTGGTTTCCTCCCACAATCCAAAAATGTGCAGATTAGGTGAATTGGCCATGCTCAATTGCCAGTAGTGTTAGGTGAAGGAGTAAATGTAGGGGAATGGGTCTGGGTGGGTTGCGCTTCGGCGGGTTGGTGTGGACTTGTTGGGCCGAAGGGCAAGTTTCCACACTGTAAGTGATCTAAGTAATCTAATCTAATCTAAATTGATCATTTGTGCTCAACATCTGTTATTCACATTGATTGTTCATGCACCTATAAAGTCAAGAACAACAAGTAAAGTCAGGTTAAAGTTTTATTCAAATCTAAAGGTGACTGACTTGGAATAATTAACATCCAAGGTCATTTAAGCAGATAAATGAATTTTAAAGAAAACAATGGATTTTCAAAACATTTAATTTTTAATTATATCATAAGATGGTGATAGATTAAAGATATTTTAGACTGTGTGGGTTTAATTGTCTTTCCCATTTCCTAAGTATTTTTAAGCCCAACATCTATTTGTTGTTTGTGAAACACATCTTTTAAAATATCACTCACTGTTCCTCTCCAGCCACAGTTGCATTATTATACAACTTGTAAATGTTATTTGAAGGAAGGTTTGGAAGAATTTTGGAGTTGTCATGCCTTTGGGCTCAGTACACATGGACACAACTGGACTAGGGCACTTCAATACACTTCCAAAAAGTGTGCAAACATTTCACTTCACAGTTTATCATTGGTTCCCAGCTTCTAACTAAAACAGCACAGAAATGTTAAACTATAATTTGAGTTTCAATGGAACACCATTGCACACAACCAAAGAGACAGATACGTACAAATTATCGACTGATCACATAAAACTAAGTTTTGATATTTTTTAAAAATCCTTTCCATTTGCATCGGTAGTGGTTAGTGGGAAGGGAGAAGCGTGAGAAATTATCCCAAGGATAAATTAACCCAACTACTTATTTGAGGCTTTCTGAAGACTGAACTAGCAAAGGCCATTGATTCCTCACATAAGATTCATGCCTTATTGCATAACAACCATACCTAGTCAAGTAATAGTCAAACTTTTGACTAACGGCACAGTGGCTCAGTGGTTAGCACTGCTGCCTCTCAGCGCCAGGGACCCTGGTTTGATTCCCGCCTCGGGCAACTGTCTGTGTGGAGTTTGTACATTCTCCCTGTGTCTGCGTGGGTTTCCTCCGGGTGCTCCGGTTTCCTCCTGTCAGGTCAGGTGAATTGGCCATGGTAAATTGTCCATAGTGTTAGATGCATTAATCATGGGTAAATGTAGGGGAATGGGTGGGTTGCTCTGTGGAGGGTCATTGTGGACTTGTTGGGCCGAAGGGCCTGTTTCCACACTGTAGGGAATCTAATCTAATCTAACTTTTTAAGGCTAAATTTATGGGGTCAACTATTACATGGATACTACTTTTAAAGGACTGAAATTCATATTCGTCAAAGTTCATACATAATCATTAGCAGAAGCCCAACTGATCTCTAAATGAATAAAGAAAAACAAAATAAGTTATGGCAATTCTGAAAACCCGGAGCGGAGCACAACAGCCAGCGGGCTGAAAGACCAGGAGTGGAGCAGAACAACCGGCAGACTGGAAAGTTGGAGCGGGATGTGATGGCCGGCACACTGACTCATAAACATTGATCTGTGAAGAACTCAGAGCAATGTTTACATGAGATAAGCAAAACCAGCCAAGGCTTTTCTGTTTGCGTAGTTTGGGACATGTTACAAAATCTGTTCAGATGTTGGGCCAGAGAGGTTTAAAAAGTTCAATCCTCAGTGACATGAAAGTTGTGGGTAGCTCAAATCTGTGGACTGGCTTGGTTGTATTCATTGGCTCAGGGAATAGTAACAATGACAGGTTGCAACTAGGATAGTAAAGTGGGACCTGGTGGTTTATCAGAGAGATGGTGTGGTATCTGGGGGAGTGGGAGTGTTGTCAAGACCAGTCATGGTCAGTCTGGATTTGATATGGGTGCAGAGCCAGCAAGGGGATCAATATCTTGTTAGTCTGGAACTTCAGGATAATGCAGAGGCATGGATGGTCCTGTGAAGAGGCTGAAAAGAAATGCAGAGAGTGTGCAGTATCATCAGGAGCACAAAGATAACCACACAGGAACTAATATGTGGGTCACAGACCAAAGTTGCAAGTCACTACATTAAATGTAACGTCATAATATTACCAAATGGATCTGAAGAAATAGTCCAGCCCCACAGTCGCTGAGGTGGTACTCCCTGACTGATTGGTCCAGCCTTGTTTCACTAAGTATGCTTCCCCTATGACTTCCACATCTTGTCTGATCCGTCACTCACCGTGTATTTGCCATGTTATGTGTAGTACTTGCACAACCTGGGATATTGGCAATAATGCTTTGACATTGAAAAACAGCAACCAGTGTGGGAGATGTGAATAACTGCTTTATTAAAAGGAGATGGAGTTCAGGGCTGGAATGTGAGGCCTCCAAAAGGGCTATGCAGTCATCAGGAGTCCAGAGATTACACAGTGCTATATATCTGCTTTCAATTTACACTTGAGAATGTCAACATTCCTCATACCAATTCAATGTTCCTGTCGTCATGACCGAGTGTTAAATGATGAATTTGAAACACACTGGGGTCTCTGCAAGCAGGTTTGAATCTCACCGACTGAGCTTATAATACTTCTAATTTGCAGAGTTGCTGCAGTCTAGTAGTTATCACTTTTGTCTCACATATGAAAAGTCCCCAGTTCAAAACTGGCAGATATCTTATCAATCCTTCAGTTTGCAAGTAGGAGCAAAAGTTGCTTTGCTTGCTTTGTTTGTTTGTTTGTTACATATTAAAGTGTCCTGTGGCACAGTGGCATGTTCCTACCTCTGGGCCAAAAGGTCAGAGTTCAAACCTCACATCTCATGAGGATTATGGAGGTATGTCATAGCACATCCAGTTGCATTCAAAGAAAATTCTTCATACTGCTGAATTCTGACTTACTCTCAGAGGTAATTGAGAACACATTGTATGCCAATCAGCATTTTATGATCTTGAAGCTTAACATAGTGTTGACAGAGTCGAGTGTGTGGCTGGAAAAGCACAGCAGGTCAGGCAGCATCTGAGGAGCAGGAGAATCAACTTTCGGGCAAAAGCCCTTCATCTGGAAGGGCTTTCCTGATGAAGGGCTTATGCCTGAAACATCGATTCTCTGCTCCAAAGATGCCGCCTGACCTGCTGTACTTTTCCAGCACCATACTCTCGACTCTGATTTCCAGCATCTGCAGTCCACACTTTGTCCAAGTGCTGACAGAGCAAAGTACATTCATTCAATAGCTCATCTTCCCCACCAGAGTCTCCAGGACTGCAAGCCTTTATAGTACAGCTGCCATATCTTCATACACAAGACAAAGCCATTCTCACATGACTCTTGTGGTAGGGTTTGAGTGACATGGGGCGTCCTGGCAGCTACCTCATTAAGAGGCCAGACCATCACCTTTTTGGGTCACCGTACAGGAGGTCAGAATTTTAACTGTGTATTGGAAGGTGTTGGTCAAGCTTGAAGGAAATCCTGTGATAGTAAATATTTGTGAGATGCTGAGAGGTTGGTGGCAAGGTGCTGTCCTCTCCAATAGACACAACAATGCAGTGCATGCTGCTGGGTAACCTTGCCCAGGTATGACACTGCCACCTGTCGATATATTGTGAAGATGTCAATGGTGAACTGTCCCTGTGCTAAGGCTGTCCACTTCTTGCTAATCTCAAAGATCTGTGGCAAGTTAAAGAAGAATTGCAGAGGGCAATCTAAATGTTTATCTTGCCATCTTATGACTGCAGAGAAACCACACTAGAACAAAACAGAGACAACAGCATCTGCAGCAACAACAGTTGCTATTGGTTGCCACACAGGCCTCCGGAGGGAGAAGCACAAAGGCAAAATCTACCACAGAAGAGGACAGCTCTGGCACAGAACAGTATCTGCATGTATGGGTACAACTACCTGCAAGTGACTGAGAGCCAGTGCAGAAAATGACTATGGCTGCCTGAGACATTGCTAATCTTTCCTACTTCGCGATAATGGAAAAGGACTGTCTGTGATAGGATGGGTATAGGTCCAGTTTGTGAGCAGACATGACCATACCATATGGCTGAGGTATACTCAGTCAGTGAGGAGGAAGGACAGTGCACAGCAAAGGATAATATTCTGACAGCATGAGGAGGGATATGATGCTGATGTCTGCAGACTTTGACCCTTTGGAGATGTGTGTTTGGTAGCAGAGTTAACATTGCACAATGTCCCCGTGAATAAGAGATAGCTGATTAGAGATGGTGCCACCCACCTCACGGAGCTCAGGAGGTCATTGAATTGTTATGCATACTGTTTGCCTTGTCTTATGTGGGAACCAATGGCACTGACCTTCACTGTGGTCTCGGATCAAGCTTGATAAATCAGATATCATGGCTGTCTGATGCAGTCAACAGGGAAGACAACAGACTTCCTTTCAATCACCTTGTCTAGCACTGTCTGGAGGGCAGCATCAGTAAAGCTCAGTGCCCATCTTACAGTTATAGGCTGCCATTTCTGAACTTCTGGGAGCGATCACTGACTTGCAGCAAATCAAATGCTATCCAAGTGGCTTTTAAGCATAGCACCAGAACTTTTGACTCTGAAAATAGTCCAACCCTGGAAGATCTGACCAGTGACAAGAGTTTTCAGCTTGCTCAATAAGAATTCATGAATAACACATGCAACATCACGCTTGCATAGGTAGCAACATAAGAAACATATAAGATAATACTACAGGCATTAGTGGATACATGTCATCCAACACATCTAATGCTACATTTCAACTTAAAAATGGAAGAGTCTCAACTTTCTCATGAATATCACATTTGCTAGCCTACAGGCCCTGTCCAATTCACAATAGTTTAAATCATTTACAAGCTGCACACAAAATTCAAACAAATATCCAACTTACCCCAATTTAAGGGGAAGCGTTACAGGTTTGTTGTGACAAAATTCTGGAACTTCTTACCCAACAGCGTACAACATGGGATTGCTTTCAGCAAGAGTGGTTTAAAAAGCAGCCCACAACCATCTTTTCAAGGAAAATAGGGATGGCTAGTAAATATTTGCCTCTCCAGCAAATACCACATCCCAAGTGTTTTTCTGAAACTGGAGAGTCATGTTGTGATTTGATTTTGAATCAGTCACTCCAAAGTTTCAGAAGTATTATCATTTACAGATATAATGCATATGTCACAATTACATTGTGGGATTATACAATTAAACTATCAGAATTGCTGACCAATTGCAAACACACAATACTACAACCAGTGATCCAAGATGTGACACTATCATAGAGTGAATACTTTAAGTCAAGAGCTAAACCACTTTATCCTGGTGCAACTCCATTTGTGGTTTTAAACTGGTAATATGCATGCGCAATAGCATGTAACACGAACATAAGCATTTTGCTTCCTCTTTCACAACCATAAATACCAAACGATATTTGTCAATGACTGTGTTCATGTTCAACACAGAGTATTTACAATCAATCATTTCCAAAAACAGCACAAGACTGAAATGACATGCAGTAACAATAAGCCTCGAAACATCTAAATGCTGAACATTTTTCATTCCCTTTTAACCCAGGACACCAAGTTGAACTCCAGGTTGTAATACTATGTAAACTCAGTAATCCTCACTGCCTGACATTTTCACTGAATGAACCCCTCAGAGGGATAACATGTTACCTTGGGTAAAGAGAAACAGAAGCAGCAATACCCATCCTGTCAGCCAAGCTTTGAATAATACAGGCGGCACCCAGTCGAGGTTTCAAGGAAAGGCTACTCTGTCTGCCAGACAAAGGAAGGACTGTCACATTAAATCATTAACTTCAATGGTATTATTTCAATGCTGTACTATACCACGTTTAGAAAAAATTTGTAAACTGTTCTGCATGTTTCTTTCAGCACAGTTTGTAAACTAATCAAACATACTGCATCTGCAAAACACAGAACAACACAGCACAGGCCCACAATGTCTGTGCCAACTGTGATGCTCTTCTAAACTAGTCCCATTTGCCTGCACATCCATAAACAGGCACCCACCACCCTCTGTGTAAAAACAAAATTCCTCGCACACCTCCGACCTACAACCCCTAGTATTTGACTTTTCAATCTAGGAAAAGAGGTGTCGACTACCCATCCTAGCCATGCCTCTCAGAATTCTATACTATCAGGTCATCCCTCAGCCTCTAACACTGTAGCGAAAACAAGCATTGAGAAAGTTTTGTCATGTCTAAGTTCAATCCAGTACTAAATTAACCAACCAGTTATCATATTTACAGTGAAGTCACCACTTTGATGACAATCGTCCCAATTTATGAGTGCTATTTAGCTTTGGAAGACAAACATAGCTTGATATAAACTTGCCATATAAGCTGTTCTCCATAAGGAGACTAAAAATACCTACAATAACCTAAAATAAACAAGAGGTATTCTCTGTAATGGCCCCAAATAGCAATTTTTTCAATACATTGATAGTTGTATTTTCCAGATATCTTTGAAAAGTGGAAAGAGGTTGAGCCACTGTCATATAACTGCATTATTTACACATCAGAGATGTAGTCATTTTCAATCCCTTACAATTTGGAAAACATACTGCTCCTAACTTTCAATTTGTCACTCTTAATGACACTAAGTCGTGCATTGTTCCACGTCCTACCACCAACTCCTCACCCAGGTAGGTTTTTCTCAGCCGGGAATGCTGTCAGCGTGTATGGTACATTATAGATGAGCTCACTGCTGGCTTCCCCCAAAGCACACAAAGTTCTCAGTTAGCTTTTTGGTTATTGACTAAATGCAGGAACTCTGGCACATATCCACCTTCCTTGCTTATGATTAAAGGAGATTAACTAATATTGTCGCAACCAACTGCCTGAACTCAATTAATGGAAGAGATTAGGAGGCTCAAATAGAACTTAGTACTATAGTGGATAGCTTATTGGCAACTAACCTAATAATGAAACTTTTACATAAAAATTGGGTAAATTGTATTCCAAATGATTCCCAAATGCATTTCAACTTGTTTAATATCATTTTGAAGGTTTTAACTTTCACAGTATCTTTGTGTTACAAATAGCACTGAACATTCAAAGAACCAACCAACACAGCCTCACCCTAGGAAAAACAGGATAGTTATGGTCTCGACTGAATATTTATACAAACTTTTTGTGGATACAGTTAGGTTCAGCTATGACACTACTCATGGTTCAATCGGCTGCTAATTGACTCTTGAGGAATTCTCATACATAAGTTGGGTAACTTTACAAGAAAAATATAGAAGAAGGAGAAAATTATGGGAAGGGAATTGGTGACCCCAAAAAGATTCAGTAATCTCTTCCAGAAATTACCTTAATGGCAGAGATGTACATATCTGAGTTTCCAAATTACACTTCCAGTGGTGAAGCCTCCATGTGGGGACAATAAATTTACATTATGTGCAGGGATATCATAAATGGATTTCTGAGCTTTGTCCTGTTTGGTATATTAGTCTGTCTTTATGGCTTTTGTCATGATGCCAAACAGGAAACTTTCATTAATAAGCTTGGAATATCACAGTGACCCAAGGACTTTTACTCATGACATGCTTAATAGAGGGCAGTTAGATATTTTACAATGGCCTTGCCTCTGTAAGGTATCTTATAAGATACTTATCCAGTTAATTTACCTTGTTGGCAGTCACTTCTAGTGACCCTTTCAGTTTGTTCTTGAGCCTCTCCTTGTCGAATGATGTCCTTGTTGAGAAGAGCACCTTTACTTGTAGAATTGACACGTGTAGGAATCGGGACAAATGTAGGATCTAGGTCCATTATCAGTTTATTGAGCTGTTCAATTGACTGATCAATATCCAAAGTTGGCGAAGTAGACAAATCTTGCTTTTTTGATCCCAATCCTGCACCTTCAGCAGTCTGATTAACCTCAGAAGGTTTGAGACCCTGATTTTCACGTTCAAACAAGACTTCAGCGGCCTGATGATCTTGTAACTTACTATCTCCTGATAATGTACTAAGCCCTCTCTGCACAGCATCTCTGCTACTAGAACCTCTTGCAGGTGTATCAGGAAGTTTCGATGTTGTTTGTGTTCTGTTCTGATCTTCACCAGTCACCACCATTGCAAACCTCAAGTCATTTTCTGCTGGATAGGCATACTGTTGGGCAGCAACCATTTGCTGTTGTCGCACCCAGGTTTGAGTTGAATAATTGCTCTGGTTATAACCCTGTGGTTGTGTTGACAATGAAGGGTTTCTTGGTCGTTGAAAGACATTTTTTCCCTCAGTAACTCCAACAAATGTTCTGTCATACACTGTTTCTGTGCCTATTCCAAGGTCAGGTACAACAGCATTATGCAGATCATCTCCAGTATTGCTTCCAAAACCATCAGATAGTAAAGAGTTCTGACTGCTCTTGTGAAAACTGAAGTTTCCCAGATTGTTTGATGGTTGACCTTCTGAAGAGGAAAGAGTCCCTATGCTGTCCACGCTATGCAGATCATGATTTGGCATTTCATCATCTAAAATATCAGTCTCCCTGTCCTTGGCTTTCAGTTCACCGTTCACATGAACCTGAACTGGTACAATGTGACGTACTCCACTGTACTTCACTCTTGTTTCAGTCATATCCTTCAACTGTACAGAATTCTCCAGCCCAAATCCACTTAAAAGCCTGTCCAACTCAGCCTTCTCTTGCAGGCTTAGGCCTCGTTTAACGCCAGGTGGCAAATGCTCCTCAGTCCGGTCTGTTCTTATGGAGGCTGTAGAGTTCCCAGAGTCACTGCTGACTGACAGAGTATGGTCAATTTGGTCAGGTCCTGTAGTTGCGTGAGCACCGCCAATAGGGATATTACCATCAGATGAGCTTTTCTTTCGTACCTTGGCGTACAGACTTCCATCAATTGGCCCTTGGGTGTGTGACACTATGGTAAGAAAGGAGAATTATTAACCAAATCTAATCGCACTAACCCAACAATTATCACAATTTGTCAAGATACAGCAGAGAATTCTTCCTCCAATATTAGCTTAAACTAATTGGAGGTAAATAAACGCACTCCATTTTAATGGTCGACAAAGATTGTATTATCAAAGGTATTTTGTTTTAAAGTTTCCAGGCTGATTTTAAATCTATGTTCATTAACTGACTCCACATACTCAACAGGGCCACTCTGCAAAAGGGAAGGTGCATGTGTTTATGCTAAACACAAGGCTGGAACATTACTCAGAGCTATAACCTTCGATTCATTTCTTATTAAAAATATTTCTACTGGCAATGATTTGCACATTTTAAGCTCATACACCTTTACGAAATTTTCATATGGCATTCAGAAACAGAAAAGGTTGGATTCATCTTGTACAAATGTACCTAGAATCAAAACAGTCCGAGAAGGGAACAAGCTACAACAGATATCTTCATTTGTGCAACTCGCCAGAATTTATTTGGGACTTCCTGGTACATGAGTTATCCAGCCAACTTTGTGATTATAGATAGTTATCATATCTTACTGCTACCAAATCCTCTCTGATTCTTGTACAGAAGATACAATCAAAATGACAAGCAAACTAACCTTTTCTTCCCCTCAAGGCACCATAGCAAAAGAATTACAACAGCAAAAATGACTGTAGAGACATCTGCTGGAGGGCATTATCATTGTTGCTTTATGGCATTGCATAAAAAGTACAGCTTTCCTGATAAAATTGGAGATGGCAATATTTACAACTAGATGGCATCTTATTTTCTATCTACTTACCTGTAACAGGCAGGCCTTTACAATGCTATACAATCTGCAATATTTATGCACTGCACTTGCTTGCTATATAATTCACTTCTCTGCCTGCAAATGCATGTAACTGCTACTATAAAGCCCAAAACGAGCACTATAGCAAGGATATTAACTTTCTCAAGGGTTAAGGTTTCATTCTTAAACTCAAGATCATCTTCAGCTGCAAATCTCAAATGTAATAGGTTGAACAGAGGTGCCCTGTATTTGGTGACTTCAACAACAACATTACACAGACTTATTGAGTTAAAAATTACTGCTCATCAAACAAGCATATATAGCAGAAGGCCGCAAGGTCCGATTCCTACTGTGCATTCGATACCAGCTGATGACAAGACTCAACAGTGATAACCTGCACACACCCCAAGAATCTTCTAACATTCACTGTCCAAGCTCATAGAAGAGCAACCACTTAATTGGAATATTGAAAGATTGCCAAACTGCATAGGTATTACGAACAGTGGAGAAAATTGAAATTGTAGAAATCCAAATAAAAAGTAGATTTGCCATAAACCACAAGAGCAAAGAAATACATTAGTTCAAAGCCTGTTCTTCCCTTGAAAACATTATTTCTTATTCCTCCATGAAATGTGACCTAATTACGATTTTAGGAACATGAGCTCAGTGAATAGTGTGTTTTGTAAACATCACCTGTCCTCTAGATGGCATTATTCTGCAGTTTAAAAAGGTTACAAGGATTATTAACTTATATTTCACTTAAAAATACTATTAATGAGACACATAAAAGTCATTGTCACCTGCTCCTGGCAAGCACAACAATTAACATATTTCTATGGAAATGGGTTTTCCACATTGAGAACCTGACATTTTCTGTAAGGTATTTGTACTAGTTTTTTTAGTGAAACAGCATTCTTACATTTCTCTCTTTTGATCCCATTGCTTTCCTCCCCTCCAAAAAAGGTTCATTCCACAGGGACAAAAAAATTAACAGGGCTTTAAGAAGAATATTACTGTCTTTTATGCCCACAGGTAACATTTAAGTAACATCTATGGCATGGCAAAATATTAAAGTTAAATAAAGAGACAGGGCAAAAATGGTTAATTCTTTCTCAAATATGCACCTTTCACAATTCAGCCTGCCGAATGGAATTCCTTAATTACAAATTAACCAGGTTCAGAGGTCTCCACGTTGTGAATAATATTAGAACACGTCTGTTGCATTGAAGTAGAGAAATTGATCTCAATGCTGTAAAAGCATTAGACTGAAATTAATTATTAAACATAAAAATAAAAATCAGTTCTTTTTCTGTTGTACAACACTCTTATTTGCTTTCATCCTTTTCTGTCTGGGGTGTCTTCCCACAAAAGCTATTTAGAGGTAAACTAGATAAATGCGTTTCAAACTGAAAACATGTTCTGCAGCTGGCTGTCCTGCTGTCACTCATTCAACACAAGTAAAAGTAGGAGCATATTGATTCCAGCTAGGTAAACACATCTGGGCCTCAACCATATGCTGTCTCTACTCGCAACCAGCATAATACTCACATTAAGAATAAATAACTGATCCGATGAGGTAGTGTAAAGAAAGCAGCTATGCCAAATGCTTTGTAGAAATACTGCACACTGAGGCAACTCTAGGCTTGTTCAGCGCCACATTCCTTTTTCATAAGTGGCTTTTCTAAAAAAAACTTTGGCTAGTCTCACTCTTTGTCTTCCCTAGCTCCGAACATAAACTTTAATATCCATTTAATACCCATGTTAATCCAAAAACATCTTACCTCTCACACTGTGTTTCATTACTGTAGGTATTCAAAGTTGCTTTAAAGAGTGCAGCTTCAGGAGCAATCTCTGCACTCCAGGCTTACGTGTAATAACAGCATTGGAATGGGGCCCTTATTTTTCATTACACTGTGCGCTTTCCTCCCACTCAAGGTGACTGGTCTTACAAGATATGCATGAGACTTCACACTGGCCAAATATGGCAATGGAAAATGTAAACAAGGGGGTGGGATTTCATGTGTGTGTATGTGTGTGTGCGTGTGTGTGTTCGTTCAAGCTCGCTGCAAGCACCAATGGAATCAATGCTCACTGACTGAAATCATACTACATATAATGTAATGGCTGTGTTGAAGGCATTCATTTTGTTAACTGAGTCCAGCTGTTTAGTCAGAATTCTCAGAACCTCAAGTAGGCAGGTCGTAATTAATAAAGATAACCCTGACATTTTGCGTAGGCTAACAGCGCAAACAAGGCTTACTGTGGTCTTATTCTCCATCATTTTACCAAAATGGTAAATCATTTCAAATACATGAGTTTTCGTCCTGATTAAAAGAACTGAAGGATATCGGAGTAATGGCCCGAATCATTCAGTCTCATAGGAGATGGGGAATAAATTGGGTGGAGTGCATCAGTACCCTGTGTACGTGTGTATACATACATACACACACACACATACACGTACACACACACACATGTACACACACACACACGTACACGTACACACACACACACACACACGTACACACACACACGTACCTTGGAAATGATACACACTTTAATACCTTAAACAAATGATAATCTCTATCAACCACCCAATAAGCCCTGGACTAGACGTGACCAGCTCCCCCAACTATATCTGACTATTCTCGAATCATCCAACTACAACCACATCCCCCATTTCCTGTGGTGAACTAGACCCAACTAGTACCACTCCCCAACTAGAACAAACTACATCAGTTCAGCCACATCTAACTAACGATGTCCAATGACCCAATCAGATGCGTCTATTCCCAACTACCCAAGATTATTACAACCCCTCCCCAATCAGACCAAGTATCTTTTCTAAACCAAACCAGACCTTTCTACCAGACCCAACTAATCCATTCCAACACTCCCAATCTGCACCCTACCTAAACATCCCCACACTACGTCTCCCCTGACTGGCCCCTACTATAAAAGGTAAATGATGTGAAAAGGAGAATACTGAAATGTAAACTCCTTGCAATCTAATGTCAGGCAAACATACTTTCCAGTTCACCTCATAGTCTTTGAAGCAATGTCCATCGTACCAATGATTGCCATCATGCAATAGATGATACCACACATGCAGTAAGAGTATCTTCGCATTACACTACCAGGTGATTTTTCTCTATCACTTTAGTCACGGTAAGCCCTGTAAACCCTGTCAAAAAATGAGGACAGTGACAGCTATTCACCTAAGCAGATGTTGGCAGTGATTAACATCATGTGATACGCCCAACCAGACCTGGTTAACAGCCCGCCTAGACGTGAATACCTCCTCACAACTAGGTCCCACTACGACCCTCCACCCCAGACAAGATTTCTGATGAAGATTGTTTGCCCGAAATGTCGATTTCCCTGCTCCTGAGATGCTGCCTGACCTGCTGTGCTTTTCCAGCACCACACTCTCCACTCTAATCTCCAACATCTGCAGTCCTCACTTTCGCCTAAGATCCAACCAGCACTCGCCCTGACTCAATTTGGTTGTACCACTATACCCATCCCTAAGTAGACAAAAATACGCCTCTGCTCAATCCCTGCCCAAGTCACCTCCAACTTTCTTCAGTGAACAAAACCAAACTACAATCCAAACTGACCACCCACTCAACCACTAGCTCTTTCATTTGCTGAAAGGCTTCAACCATTAAAAACTTGCCTGAAGCCAACAGCAGTGGTTGTAAAATGGGGGCCATGTCCTCACTTCTTCTGTCTGTTTTTGAGCTGACAGTGTTCCCTTGACACTTTAGCCAAGATCCGGAGATATGACCCAGAAAACCATAAAATGACAGGGTGGCAAGAATCTTCCAAGGTCAAGTCAATGTGCTCAGCACTGATCCTGACTGGAAGAGTTTGGCCATAGTCATTCGCATACTCAAAACTACTTCAAATTCACCTTACAGTCAAATAAAGCCTTGGACCTGGAAGGAAATTTCAAAGTTTGAGGCATTGCTGGACTGGGGCCATTACAGGCCAGGAGCAATAAGGAGCAGAACATGGTGTGAATTTGAACAAGAGCAGCAGAGATTTCGATGAAGATTGGTTTAAGCCAACTAATACAGCATTGGGATGCAGAAGTTGGTTAAAAGAGAGCCAGAGACGAGTGGTATTACGGAGGAGGAAATAGGCAACTTGGGTGACAGGATAGGGACTGGGTCGGCACCTCAGCTCAGGGATAATCAGGACACGGAGACTACAAACTCACTCAGTGACCAGGGACGGGGCTGTAATCAGAAAACACTGCAAGTATTCAATAGGTCAGGCAGCATCTATCAAGAGGGAAGCAGAGTTGATGTTTCGGGGTCAATGACTTTTCATTGGAGCTGGGGATTATTTGAAATGGGTTTAATAATAGTTTTGCTCTTGGGTGATTTTTATGATGCAATTCCACCATGAGGTTTCTTGCTGTTGCAGAATACTTAAAATAATATGATCAGCTAATTGCCTGGAAGGCTGATTGCATCTGACAAAGCTACCAATTCGAAAGCATTCCCCTGTCCTTCCCAGAAGGTACATCCTTCCTCTGAACAATTTTACTCATTTCCGAGTGATTAAAGCATGTCCAGGAAAACAATTCCATTTCCCTCCAACTGCTTTTAGTCTTTATGTCTGTGCAATGGTTTCAACATTGGCAATGCCATCCTCGAATTCCACCCCAGTTCTGGAGTCAGCCAGACGATGCCTTGAAGAATGAATCTACATTGTGAAGAAAATTGGACTTTGTTGCCTTTGATTATGGGCCCCTTCTTTAAGCAGAAAGTAGTGTGCAAACATTCTTAAATGGAATGCCGCCCCGGTGCCAGAGAACATTCCTTTACAGGTGGAGCAAATAAACATATCTTAGAATTCTTCATAGCTTCTCGACATCAGTCTGTAAAAGGAGGAATGCCCACAGGGCATGTAACGTTTGTGTGGTTGTTCAGACATATTTCTGGGAGTAGTTAAAAAAATCACACAACACCAGGTTATAGTCTAGCAGATTGGACATAACCTGGTGTGTGATTTTTAACTTTGTCCACCTCAGTCCAACACTGGCTCCTCCAAACTATTTCTGGGAAGTATGACATGTTGCTTTAAACATGGAAGTCAAGGTGGGCAGAAACCAAAAGCAGTCCAAAGTTATAACTTCTATTCAGATTGTGAGATCACTGAACTACTTCTTGTATTATAAAAAGTACATTGGTTACTAAGTTTGGCTGTGGTGGCCGACGTCACCTCTTTCTAATTTACCATTTTATCAAGGGTTCACTTTCCTCAATGCAATAACATGTTCTCCTTTGACAGATTCCAGTCTCCAACACCTCAGCTGAAAAGTCTAAGTTATGAAAGCTTAAAAAACAATAAAACACCAGCGTGCTCTGTTTAACTGGGGGAAGCCAATTCAATGCTGAGGCAGCACTTTCACGAATGCTCATTGGGGTGCACTCAATGAAGATCATTAAACACTGGGAGCCCGCTGACAATCTTAGTCACTGAGTCAGGTTGGAACATGGAAGCTTTAACTGAATTTGATCAAGTTTAAAATGAAGCTAAATGGGGAAAAAGAACAAATGTTGAAAATAAATTGCAAGGGAACGCAGTGTGTGGGTTACCCCCAGTTGAAGCTGCAGCAAGGGACTGATTGTGGGGAAGAGCAGGAGAATGTTTTTCAACAGACAGTTTGCAATGAATTTGCAATGAATCTTTCAGACAATGAGGAATATTTTAATTGTTACACACTGTAGAGAAAAAACCCCTCCACATTTACCACATTTCCTGTCAACTGGGGACAACTGAAGCTTTATGTTTATTCTTAATTTGTTTTCCATAGTTGCCTTTTTATCCCCCATTAGGGTTCATTTGAATCCTGATCATTTGTTTGACAGTGCCTCCTGGTTAGTATATTGTTGCTGCCGTGCAACAGCTGTCTCAGTGCCAAACACTGCACTCCACACTTTTCTACTGAGATGACAGGATGATTTATAAATACAAATGAATATTTAAGTATTTTCCACAACTGAATTTGCTGTTCATTTTTTTTCCACAACTTAAATCAACACTTATTGAAAATGTTACACACTTAACAGTCCCCAAACAGAGGAAGGATGCATAGAAGGGGCTTTGATTACATTTACACAAACTGAAGTGTATAAGTTAGATTTCTCACACTTGCATGAGAAGAATACAGAGGAGTGGAAGCTTAGCTTAGAATTACAAACAGAACACAGAGGCCATTTAGTGTCTGCCCCAGCTCTCAGCATTTTGGTTTGATACCAAATTCCTGCCTTTTCCCCATTACACTGCATGTTTGTTTTTATTTAAATGCTCTTCCGAATGCCTCAGTTGAGCGTGACTCCAGCATACTTTGAGATTGTACATTCAAAACCCAGACAATTCGCTGTATGAAAAGGTTCCACAACTTCCCAAAATTCAGTGAGGAATGGAAGGCGGTACACGAAGGAAGGGACGCTGGTGATGCCACTCAGCATTCCATATTTCTCCAGGAGATGACTGGCCATTCATTGGTCAGAGAAGGGAATGGGGTGGCAGTCATGTTATCAGCTGACAAGATCAAGCCTGCTGGTCCCAGCTTTAAAGGCTGCCTCCCCCAGGCCCTGCTGCAGGTTTCCTTCCTTGCATACTTCAACCATTTGTGTATGAACCTCCAGCCAGCAGCGTGATTGGGAGAGGACCAAGAAACCAGGTGTACTGAGGGTCTAAGGAATGCATGGTAGATGAAAAATGCTGAGCAACTCAATTGTTCAGTGAAGACTCCCTCCACATTCTTTTTCTTGTTAGTTTGGTAAAGGTGAAATAGTTGTCTTACAAACATGAAAAATGAGAGCTGGCCTTTGGCAAATTGGGTTTGCTCAACCTTTTGATCAGACCAAGGCTCATCTGTTCTGGCCTCTATTCTTTACAGCCTATCAAATCTAAAACTGGTTCTCTTCAACATAAGGTGCTAGTTTCCACTAATAGGAAGCTGCCATTAAATAAAAGAGATGTGCTGCCTGCCACCCAAATAAGGAATACGGTATATGAATTTCAGTGCCGGCATGCTACCAGGTACTTGGCTGGATGTCCCAAGGGCAGGTGGAATAAATAGCACATCCCTTTGATTGTTTGCAACAAACAGAAGACCAATCATACTCAACCAGCTCATGGTTGCAAAACTGCAATGTAGTGTCCAACATTAGATGTGATTCCACAATTGAGCAGTAATTACACAACTATCCTAAGAATGTGAAGAATTACACCAAAACATTTCAGGTTATCAAACAAAAGCAAAATATGCTGGAGGTCAGAAATTAAAAAAACAAAAAGTGCTGGAGAGACTCAGCAAGTCTGGCAGCATCTGTGGACAAAGAGAAACTGAGTTGGTGTTTTGAGTCCAATTGGAGTCATTGGACTTAAGCCAGTAACTCTGTTTCTCTCTCCACAGATACTTCCTGACCTGCAGAGTCTCGCTAGCATTTCCTGTTTTGAATTTTAGATCATCAGTTGGGCTTATGGTATGGATTACTTACATTTGATAAAGTTGTCATACATAAGGCTAGGTCCAGGCTAGTTTCCACATTTTAAAGTAAATAACAATCTGGTGTAGTGGCGGTGGTGGTGGTGGTGGTGGTGGGGGGGGGTAGGGAGGAGCAGCAGGTCAGTGCTGCACTCCGTAGGGCACATGTTGGCCAGAGTCCACTTGCTTTGTTATAATTTACATTAAAACTTGGGGGTAACCTTCCTTGATGTAGTCGCTATGCTAATGCAATGTCCAGAGTCAGCTTGTTAATCAATCAGCATCCAGTTTCTTACGCAGTACAAACTGGTGCGCCCTTTCAATGCTGCCATTCTTGTATTTGTCCTGATGAGTATCAGACAAGTTTACACCATGTCTGTTTTCAGGAATACTTGAGATCTGGGCTCTGTACTCAAGTCACAATCTCATTCTTATTCATTAATAAAACATCAAAATACAACCCTCAGCCATATTAGTTGTTTGGAGTCTAGTAATGAGGGCTATTAGAGTGCAAAAATGTAGGAAACTTAATTCTACACCTAAATGTATTTGAGTACATGATGTAGCATTCTATAACCATTCCATTAACACCCTTACATTAACAAGAACAGGTTTTCAACATAATCATTAGATAACCCAATATACCTATCTTACCTTCCCCGTCAGCAGTAAGGGTCTCATACGAATCCCATCGGATCAATGGATCAGCAGTGTTATAATCCACGGTTACACCATGATCATTCTGGAGATGCTCAGAACCTATTATAGAAGCATAGGTTTACCATGATGTTTGACCATTATATAGCTTTACATTCACAGAAACTAATCATTGAAGCAAATACATTCCTGACAGCATTCCGTTTTCTCTGCCTGACAGATAAAGTGCCCTTGTTTTCAACAAGTAGGAAGGAGCAACATACATTCATTATAAGATACCAACAAAATGAAATTGCAGCTGTTCAAGAATTAAAAAGAAACTGTTTGAAGGGAGGACTCAGAAAGCAAACTTCAGAGCTTGGATTAATGACATATTTAATCGAGAATCCCGCAAGAGTCAGTTACACCGTTAGCTGCAGTTGGTTTCACTTGTATCCAGTTAGAACAGAACGTTTAAGAGATACAGTTACAATTTTAAATCTCAACTTATGTTTATTATTCATGAATCTACATCTCATTATGTTGCTCTCACATTCCATCAGGCAGAAATACTTTTTAAACAACAGACCACAATGAAGATTTGCATGGAAGTACTTATACCCTACCTCGTAAAATAACATTTGAGTGGGCTCCTATTTTTCATTGACTTAGTTTCTTATTACTCACTTTATAATTTCTCTTTTTACTTGCATTTTATACTGACATGACAATGATGTTCTGAAATCTTTCTTCTTCGTTTTTCACTACTTTGATAGCATAAGTTTTGCGCGGCCTGATTTTTTTCAATGCCCAACTGTGGGTGGTATTATTGTGAGCTTCCAACAAGAGGGGACACAGCATTGACAACAGCCTCAGTTCAAGAGTTTTTCTTGCTATTTTAAAGGTCTTCAATCTCACAACATTACTGTTGTGCTTGGGTTTTACTGGAGAGTCACAGAATCCCTACATTGTGGAAGTAGGCCAATCGGCCCGTTGTGACAAGACCAACCCTCCAAAGACAACTCACTCTAGACACCTCCCTCCCTCCCCACCCCCCATCATGGCTAATCAACCTAGCTTGCACATTCCTGGACACTATGGGTGATTCATCATGGTTAATCTACTTAACTTGCACATCTTTGGACTTTGGGCAGAAACCACAGCACCTAGAGGATACCCATGCAGAGCCAGGGAGAATGTGAAAATTTCACACATAGTTGCCTGAAGCTAACTGGTTAACTGCCCACCACCACTCACCAGTGGATATGCCAAGACATCAGAGCTTAGATCTGTTGTACTGGTGATGAGATTGTTTAGCTTTGTCTATTGGTCTATTGCATGCATCTTCTGATATTTATCACTGCAATGTACCCACTATACTCTCTTGGCAAAGACTCATTTCCCTGAAATCAAACTCCATGACAGCTGTGGAGATGCTGTGTATTTTGACGTCATGTTAATGGCATGGGAACTACAACTTAGAGGTCAAGAGTTCAATGTCATGGCAAGGTGCAAAAATGAATTCAATAAATCAGGAAATGTACCTAGTTAGCCAGTTTTGAGAAGATTTGTAGCACAGGTTGAGGTTCTGGATGTATGTTTGCTGACTGAGCTGGAAGGTTCGTTTTCAGATGTTTCCTCACCATACTAGGGGATGGTGGGAAGTCCTCTGGGAAATGACATCACCAACCCAAGGAAACCCAAACATATAAATAGTGCTTCATCCAGTGGCTCAATAAAGACGTTACCTAGTATGGTGATGAATCGTTTGAAAATGAACCTTCCAGCTCAGCGAGCAAACCTACATCCAATATGTCTAGTACCAGGAAAGAACATGAATGTTCACACACCATCTTTAATGCCCACCTGGTTCAATCAAACTTTTCTGAAACCCTTCCAAATTCATTTAAACTAAACAACGTGAACCTTAAAATCTGTATATATAATTGGGTAATCATGACCTCTACAGTGGTGGAGGAAGACACTCATTGTAAACAATTTATAGAAATGTTCAAATCAGAAGAAAACACCAAAAGGATAACATTAGGACAATCTCAGTCCAATCAAGTCTCTAAGTCCTTTTCCAAGTGGGAGAGCTGCACCATAAACCAATGAAACCCCCGTAAGTTTAAGCCTGAGAGAGAGACAAACCAACAGGCAAAAACATTCATGATAAGCATTTTATATACATAAAGATAAACTTATTTGTAAAGTTTAAATCACGGCAAGTGACTTTATATTTTTACATCTGAAATCATATTTTTGTTACTTTCTGCAGGGGGCTACCAAAGTAAGAAGGTAACCCCATTCTTGGCTTCTTCAATTTTCTGAAGCATGAGTACTTTCCCTTCCTGTGTCGATTTCCCTAAATAGCTACGCGGTTATTTTTAACCTGCAACATTTCAGATATATTTTGAAATGTCATTTATTCTTTATGAGCAAAGGCCCTTAATGTAGCTTCAAAAGTTGTTATGCCAATTTGTTTATTTTTATAAAACCTTTGAGCAAAGAGTCTTCCCTTGTGCCACATTCTATGGCTCATATTGTAACCATTGCCAGCAGCTACAAACCAAACTCAGATCATGGTGTTAGTGAGAGGTTGTTAAAATAACAGGTCTTGGTTATCCCCACTGGTCTGGTCTCTTTCTGGCACATTCCATGCTAACCTGTTCTATTCAGATGAAAAGGATCCCTGCAAGAAGGGAGCTAGAGTGTACACTTAAACATTTATACTGGGTTTGAAGAATATCATCTTCTGAATGCCTGTCCAGAGGCTGGAGTAGTGAGGGTGCAGTTCACAGTTCTCCTCATGATCAGAAATAGATCCTATGCCAGAAGAGGCCAAACAAGCTAAACCTCAAGTTTCATTATCTGGTTTTCTGTGGGCCAGAATGGTTCTTTGGACCTTGCTAGGAATCCCCGGACCTCCTGTGATCTGGTCCACTTCCTGCTTTGATCACAATTGCTGTAAGACCTCTCCTAACTGTTCTCCAACATCTTCATCCCTCAGCTGCTCCTAAAAACAGGCCTTAGCCTGGATAACTGAAGGGCACTGCCCGTCCTGAAATTAACTTGTGACCTGTCGAACAGTCCTACTGTCAAATGGAAGATTGCTGTATGTTATTTAAATAAAGCCCTGGCATTAAGTTTGGCAGGGTCTCATTCTGATTTGGCTTTATACAGCCTCGCTTTCATGTTCTCAGTTTTGTTTAAGGGCTGAATATCCTTCAAAATTATCGACAACTAAGCATAAAAAGATAAATGATGTGAAGGACACTTTGTTCAAAAATATGACACAAACAAACACGTGTTTTGATTCCTGTTGAATGTTTGACAACCTAAACAAAGCATTTGTGTCTCTGGTCAATTATTTATTGAATTATTGCCTTCTGATCACAGTATGTACAGCATTAAAATTAAGCACCATTTTACATAACTAAAAACAATATACTTAAAAACTAGGATAAAAACACCATTAATATGCAAAAGTGATATGTGAGCATTATGAACTAACTGTTATAAACAGAGTTATTCTAAAGGTAGCTTTTGTTCACCACATTGTTTATAATTGCATTAAAAATATGAGAGTCAGTGATTCTTTCAAAAATAGTGCATCACTAGCAATGTTTTGTCAATAAATTCCTTGATTCCAGTTCTTGTCCCACTTTGCTGACCATAAACAGGGAATCAGTTCCTAACTGAATTGTGCAGTGGGGGAAAAAAAGATTAATAATTGTACGTACCTTGTATTTTTTCTGGACTGGCTGAGAATACAAGCTCAATCTTCCCATATTCAGGAAACCTGTCATCTAAAATAAAAGTGGAGAATAAAATAAGAGCTATAGAGCCAAAGATTGTTATTGATTAGCTTTAGAGAAACCGTTCTGAATATTTTTAGAATATTCTGAATTGTTGTCCATTAAGAAAAGAAATCTGTTTACATCTGTCTGTCCAAAGAATTTATTGAAAACAAAACAAGTATTTGTGACAAATTAAATGCATTTTCTGCGATGCTTTAACAAGAATAACTGAAAAGTGGGACTATCCCTTTCCAGTGTATCAGAAACAATGCATATTAAATTTAAACACTTTTAAAAATAAAAACCAAAATAATTTAGCATAAGTATTTTTTTCTGATTACAGCTGATTTTATAAGAGGAACATATAAATTTTAATTTTTAGAACAATGCATCACTGGTTTTACAATGTGCAGTGCTTGTCAATGTTTCTATCTTGTCAGTTCTCCCGATCTTATGTACCAGTCATTGAGCTGAAAGCGAGAAAGCAACACATTGTCAGCACTCAATTTCAATCGATAAAAATAAATGCATAAATCACACGTCGTGAGAGTGAACCATTAACATTGGTATCAAAAGAAGGCTGTGTCAGGGCTGGAGTATGAGAAAGACTACAGATGTTGGAACTTCAGGGTTGCTGTGTAGTTGGTAGTGTGTGGAAAAAAAAACAAAAGGAAAAAAAAAATCAAGTAATGGTAGCAGACCCTCCAAACCTGCTCTCTGTGGCAAAGTTATCCTTAATGGCTAAGAATGAAAGCTCATAGACACTGACTGGTTTATTGTCTGTATTTTTACATTAGAGGTATAATTGATGATTTAATCTCTAAGTTATCAATATACCTTTATTTGCATTGTCAAGGTCGTCCTTCCCAAATACAAATCCAAAACCTTGGATAGAGCCTGTGTGAAATTGAAGTCGGAATATAACATCTCTCGTTGCAGAACGATACTTCTTGTGGTAGCATTTAACCTGCAAACAATTCATTTACTCATGTTATCAAGAAGAAATTATTTCAAAATTCAACACTTCACTGACATTAAAGAATGATATACAGGAAAATCAAAATCTCTATTAGGTTGATTTCAAACGTGGAGGTACAAAAATAAAGTTCTCATCATGCTTAACGACTTTCAGTGACGGACACTCCATCAGTTTGCTTTTGCATTCAGTTGGATATTTTATCTTTCTAAGCAGTCCACTCCACACATTTACCTCCCTTGTGTAAAGTAGTTAAACCTAAACTCTCTGCTCAAGATTCCTCTTAAGAACTACAGCTCATGTAGAGATTGTTACTCTGGACATTACTAAAGATCAAGTTTTTTAGCTTCCATCTCCAACTTGGTCTTTTTCTGATCTAAACATTCCCAGTTTCCTTTGCTTTTTTCTTTTAGCTTGGCTCAGAAGTTGCAAAGTTGGTGGTGGTGAACTTACAGGGTGGTTCCTTGAGTGAGGGATAGTGATGGAATATTTTAAAAGAGAGAGATCACTTAACAATGCCAGTTAACATGGACCTTGAATTGTTGCAGAGATGTCTGGAAACTGAGATGAATGACCTCCAACATTTCCTTTGCTACCACTCAGTCACAGGGCCAGCATTCACTTAGCTCTGCAAATGCACACACACTTTGTACAAATCTCATAGACTACAATTTTTATTTACTGCATGTATCATGCCTATACAATTGCTCTCACCCACCTCATAACTAATCACCCACTAACCAATAAGTCCAGTATAACTTTTCTTCAGGACTAAAACTGGACTTGAAACATTAACTCTGTTTCTCTCTCCACAGATGTTACCAGATCTGCTGCGATTTTCTGACGCGTTTTTATTTCAGAACCGCAGCATCTTTGCTTGTACATGGAGCCCTGGACTTCAGTGAGAATAAGTAACTGTCTGACTTGCTAACCGGTTGGATTAGAATCTCTAAGCCCCTTGACTAACACTGGCAGTACCCCTTACTGACTGAAATCCTTGTTCACCTATCTGAGGGCTGCTCCCCTTTGACTTTCACCCAAAGACATTTGCTTGAAGCATGTGCTGTGCAAACTGTTAACACATGTTGCAAGTGTAACATTAATGTAGCACACAGTGCAGTATACCAACATGACCACTACCTTAACTGTTCGGTACTCCACACCAGAGAAGCTGCCTCTGCAGTGAAGAAATAATACAAGCTGTAGAGGTTAGCAGGCTGTATCTGAATCCTAAACACTATGTGTGCTAAGAAAGCAACGTATACAGAAGCTGGCAGCCCTTAAGTCAGTGCGGAAGTCAGTGAGTGTGTTCTAGGAGAGCACTGTGAAGTATAAAAGGCTGGCAGCTGCAAGTAAATACAAGTGAGTGAGGACTAAGAAAGCAAGCTGAGACCATAGATGCCTCAGGCGTAGGTGCATGAGATGCATGTACGACCCCACATGCAAAGTGCTGTGACAGGAGCATGAAACATGTAGGTGCCTCTGTATTAAAGTGCTGAAGGACTGAACTGGCGAGAGATTTGGTCTGATAGCATGCCTGATTCTGTCATGAGGCTGGTAGTTTGCCAATGCCGACCGGCGTGGACAAACATTCAAAGATTATGGTGGCCAGTAGAATGCTGTTGTGGAGGGGCAGTTGCATGATGGTCGGGACAAGCATTGGAGAGCTGTAGCTGCCAGGCACATGCTCTCATTCACAAGTTGGGAATTTGTGCTGTTTAGTTTCTTGATGGAGAAGAATTGGAAATGGTGTAAAAACAAGGCAAGTTGGAACCAGAATGACATGCAAAAGCACAGAGGTAGGGCAGTCGCTGCTCAATGGCAAGATTCAGAAGCCACCAATAACAGAATCTAGTTTTTCTCCTTCTCACCATTGCTCACCTTATAACAGGGAGGGCAACTTCTTGCCCATCAAGATTTCGGTGAGGAATTCAAGGCTGCTCTGTTCATAGCAGTCGTACAATGCCCGGATAATTTTGATCACTTTTCTTAATTGCAAATAAGTGACCCAGCCAGCCTCACCCACATCCCACTATATAGACCATAGCACATTACAGTGCAGTAAAGGCCCTTCAGCCTTCGATGTTGCGCCGTCCTGTCATACTAATCTGAAGCCCATCCCACTTGCACTATCCCATGTACGTCCATATGCCGTCCAATGATAACTTATATACACTTAAACTTGGCGAATCTACTACCGTTGCAGGCAAAGCATTCCATACCCTTACTACTCTGAGTGAAGAAACTACCTCTGACATCTCCCCTCACTTTAAAGTTGTGTCCCCTCGGGTTTGCCGTCCCCATACTTGGAGAAAGGCTCTCCCTATCTAACCCTCTGATTATCTTGGATGTCTCTATTAAGTCACCTCTCAACCTTCTTCTCTCCAACGAAAACAGCCTCAAGGCCCTCAGCCTTTCCTCGTAAGATATTCCTTCCATACCAGGCAACATCCTGGTAAATCTCCTCTGCACCCTTTCCAAAGCTTCCACATCCTTCTTATTATTATGCAGTGGCCAGAACTGTACACAATACTCCAAGTGTGGCCGCACCAGAGCTTTGTACAGCTGCAGCATAACCTCCAGGTTCCGGAACTCAATCCCTCTATTAATAAAGGCCAAAACACTGTATGCCTTCTTAACAACCCTGTCAACCTGGGTGACAACTTTCAGGGATCTGTGTACATGGACACAGAGATCTCTCTGCTCATCTGCACTCCCAAGAATCTTACCATTAGCCCAGTACTTTGCATTCAGATTACTCCATCCAAAGTGTATCACCTCACACTTGTCCACATTAAACTCCATTTGCCACCTCTCAGCCCAGCTCTGCATCCTATCTATGTCTCTCTGCAATTAAAAAAGCTTCTTACTATCTTCTGTGTGAAAATAAATAAGATACTGATGAAACTACAATAAATTGTTGTCTAGATGAACACACGGTTTTCTTTCTTTTAAAAAGAAACTAAGTTATGTTTCAAAGAACTTCAGTGATTATTGTACTTAATGTGGTGAAATGATCTTCAATATATTCACAGTAAGTTCTAAAATGGCTGAATCACTAAACTTACTGAATCACTGAGCATTCAGTGAAGACTGCCCACTATGTTCATGCTCACCTACATGTTATCAAGTATGAGGTAATATGTAACAAAGCTTGAGAAAAGGTTTCTTTGTGCAACTGGTAATAGATTCACAGAAGTTTGTTCTGCATGACTGCAGCCCCTGTCATGTTTTGTCAATCAGTAATTCTACTTTTGCAATAAGTAATGACACCAGGTTTGTGTGTATTCTGTGATGTGTTTCTGAGACTATCATATCACCATAGTCTTGGGAAACTGTTGCAATTCAGCATCATATCACTACAATATTGCAAACATTTAAGCTGGAAACATAAATCTCAGAGCTCAGTTCCAATTACATGTAATGTCTCCAAAAACGCGTGGTTTATTTCTGGTACGACATGTTTTTCTCATCCTAACCGGAAAAAAAGGAAGATTTGGCAAGCCTTGCACAAGTGAAGGACCCCTTGGAGTACCTTCAGAAAGTGATATTGTGTCAGAATCACAAAGTATATTTTCTACTTTGGAAACATATCTCACATAGCATTTAAGGCCAGTGGAAAATAATTAAGTTCGTAGCGTTCTTGATGGCAGAGTTCTCCAAGTTTGATCATTTTAATGGATTAATAGATACCATGAAGCTAAACACAATTAATTACAGCAAAAAATGGTATTCACGTAAGATTAACAATAGGTAAGTCAAAACTAGCACCTTTTCAAACACTTATTGAAATTTACATGAAAACATGATTTCATGCAATGAACTTTTCTCAATATGTTTCCGGGTGCCTTTCTTAATTATAATGATTTGCTCTTTTAGACATGTTGACAATGAAACAAAAATCATCATTATATTGGCAATTTAAAAACAAGTTACTGCTGTTTAATCTCCACAACCTTTGTCCATTTACCCCACTCCTACTGACCAGGAACTTCATGTCTCCTGATCAGTTACAGCTTGAATAAATGCTGCCTTATTCAAGCTAAACTCACAGTATGAAGTTCAAGACAGAGTCCTGTCTCCTCAGTCCTTGTGACTTCTATTTGTAATATATCTTTCCAGATCATTACTCTCACATATCAATCTTTTCACTGAAACTCTAATATTGTAACACATGCTTCTTAGACCTCTAAATCTGACCTCTTAAGTATTATCCCTCATTTTTAAAAATACATTGTTTGCTTGCAAGCCAGCACCCATGACCCAATGCTGCTTCCCAAGAGGTTGGCAGTGGGTCCTCTAGTTCTCCCCAATATAACAGTAAAATGCTAATCTTGAAGTGAGCAAAGACATGCATCAGGTAAAGGCCAACCTGGAAATATTTGACAAGTTTCCATAGTGGACAAGTTAGATTTTTATAACAGTCTGACAAATGCATGGTGAGTTTTACTGAAACTGACCTTATATTTCTGATTTGTTTTCGGTAAATGGCCATGGCTGGATTTAAGCCATTTATCTCTGGACTTAGGCAGGCTCAGTGAATGGGCTAAAACATAGCAAACCAAGTGTAAAATAGATAAGCATGAAGTCATGCACTTTAAAGGTGGAATATTTCTTAAGTGGTGAGGGGTTGGGAAGTGCAAAGGGATCTCAGTTCTCTTTACCATAAGTCAATAAAAGCTAGCATGCAGGTTAACAACCAATTAGAAAAGGTAAACAGTATAGTGGCATTCATTTTCAGGGAGTGACAGTTTAGAAGTCAGTCTCCTGATCTAAAGGGGGCTTTACTTGTCAGAGAGGGAGTGCCACTGGAATTCACCAGATTAATCACTGGGATGGTGGAACTGTTTTAAGAGGATAGATTAAGAAAATCGAGTTTGTCATCTCTAGGGGTTCAAAGAATGGGAGATAACCTATTTGAAGCCTTTAAGATTTTTACATCAGGGATTTGACAGAATGGATATAGATCGTTTCTCCTGATTGGCAACTCTAGAAGCCAGGGCCTTAATCCCAGGAGTTAACACTGTAATGATGAGGAATTTCTTCCCTCAGAAGATGGTCAATCTTTAGAGAGCTGTGAAAGGTCAATCATTGAGTACATGGAAGACAGAAGTGCATGTTACCAAAGATTAATTACCTTAGGGGTAGTGAAGTTAGTGTGTGAAATTGGCATTGAGGAAATGATCAGTCATGAATGGTCTATTCCTGTTCCTATCTGTGCTATACTTTAATAATAACTACAGTAGTTCACATGAAGTGTGACTGAGAGAGAACACAGAAATGTGATTGTATGGTGACTGGCAAGTTTAGGGTATATATATATATGTATGTGGTAGATGTTGAACATGTATTAGATTCTGATAGAGTCTATACTATACAGAGCACAGGGTGCAGGAAAACATAATGGCCTTATGTTTTTAGTTTAGAATAAGCCTAGCAAGGCAAAAGCCATTGCAATGTGCATGGAGGTCCAATTGCACATGTATCCATTGTTTTAAAATGCACACTTTCAAACTGAAATTACTGAACAGTCATCCAAACATCTAATTTGCATCACATTTTAATTATCTAATAACTTAAAGCTCAAAACATTTGAACACTCGGGTCAAACAGTTATTTATTTTTAAGAAATAAATTGAAGATTATTAATTAAGTATATCTGCTTTATTTTTGTGAGGATAAAAATTAAAACAGAACAAAATATTTAATTAACCACTAATATTTGCAGAAATAATGCAGGAATAATTTGAATTGAAACTGGCATTATAGCCCTAATTCTGATTCAATGGAAAACTATTCTCTCTGTGACAGCTTGACCCACACATATGTCACTCTACCAACACCTCATATTCTTCCATGGCACCTTCTTGTACAATTGCAGAAGATGCAACTCTTGTTCTTTTATGTCCTATGTCTTCATGTCCAACGCCCCAAATATTCTTCCCAGATGAAGCAGCGATGTACTTATACTTTGCTCATTCTAGTCTATAAGGCAGTGTCCTCCACACTGTTGAGACCAAACACAGACTGGGTAACTGCTTTACAGAACATCTCTGTTCAATCTGCAAGCATGAACCTGACCTTCTGGATGCTTGCCATTTTAATACACCAATTTGCTCTCTCACCCACATTTCTGACCAAGGCCTGATCCAATGCACCAGCGAAGCCCATTGCAAGCTGCAGGAATGACACTCAGTTTTCCATTCACTTTACGGCCTTCTGGATTCAATACGGAGATCAACTACTAGAGGGCACAATCTCTGTCCTCCATTTTGTCTCCTAGCCCAAATGCCTAGTTTTCTTAACAAAGCTAATCTTTATTTCACTATTAAATCTGTTATGAATGGATCTCTCGTTTTTCTCAAAAACCATTATAACTCATTTTTCTCTTCTACACTATGATCTCAAATCTTCTTCACTCTCAAACCTTTCCTTGACCTTTCTTTCGGTTCCATTTGCTCCTCCTACCTTTCTTGCTATTCTAAAACACACTACTTTTTCACTTCCCTCTCCAGTTCCAAAGAAGAATCACATGGAAAAATCTTGTTCAAGAGCTACAACAGAGAGTCAAGATCCACAATCAGAACACCACCAAGATTGAAACAAAGCACAGAAGGAATGACGAAGTGATTCAGGAAGCTGACTACAAGTCTGTATTTCAAAGCAACTTGGAAATGTTAAGTTAACGAAAGGGACAATGTGTTGAGTCCTTACTCACTGATCCATGTCAGTTTTGAATGTTTTATGTATATTTGTCTAGTTTGATCAGAATGTGAGGAAATGTAGTTTTGCAAAATGCTCCTAAAGAAGACATGAGTAGCTGAATTAAGAACTAGCAAGTATTATTCAAAGCAACAAGAATATTACGCTTTTTACTACTTTGAACTGAAGCAGAATGAACTGTTCTGAAGGGCCATAAAACAATAGATGATCTATGCCACATAAATGCAAATAATCAAGCCATGAGAAGGTCACATCAAAGTGCAGACATATCATGGTCAATTTTCCAAATGTGCTACCGAGGGAGAGTATCACCTGTCACCAGTTGATATCTGTCAGAGGAGTAAATATTCTGGAAGAAATATTTGAGTGGAGTATCTGAGGATCAGCATTGGAATGACAATACTCAAATCTAGGATTTGAAAACTTGCTAGAATTGAACCAAATTCACAAATTTACCAAAATAAGGTGGACAGTTGATTTAGAACTGACATGTTGGGAGCTACAAAGCAAGCTGGCCAAAATAACCGGCAGAAATCTGACCACAACACTGTCAGAATACCTCTGCATCTCTCTGGCTGACCCCTTCTGGGATGAGACACCCAAGTGAATTCCAATCAGGCTCAAAATTCTTTTTTTGTTCTTCAGCATTGTGTGCTCCTAACAACAGAGTTCAGCAGCAGTAACAACAAATTCCTGGTCCTGACAGCTGTGTATTGGTGAGGACTGGTTGGAATTCACTTGGGTGTCTCATCCCAGGAACTTTGCTAGGGTCAGCCAGAGAGATGTAGAGGCACTCTGACATTGTTGTGGTCAGATTGCTGCCAGTTATTTTGGCCACGTTGCTTTGTAGCTCCCAAGATGTCAGTTCTAAATCAACTGCCCACCTTATTTTGGTAAATCTGTGAATTTGGCCCAATTCTGTCAAGTTTCCACATCCTAGATTTGACTATTGTCATTCCAATGCTGATCCTCAGATGCTCCACTCAAATATTTCTTCCTGAGTATTTACTGAGATATCAACTAACTTCTAGTTTTCAGCTTTTTTTGATATTTTCCCAATCGCTATGCTTTAGATTGAACAGTTTTTCATTTGGAACTTAGTCAAATGCCTTTTAAGAACCTGTTTGTTACTATTATCCAGTTGTAAACTAGGGCATTCTCACTAGCAAATCTAAAATAATAGCTCGTCCAATTTTGACTCCATGATGCTAAATGTTCAACAAATTGCATAGATGGAGAACAAGTAAGTGTGGTGAGTTTGTACTGTTACTGATCCGGCCTGGAGTGAAGCTAAGAAAATGCAAAGCTGTAACTAAGGATTACCTTGTGCTGTTTCTAATCTGCAAGGTAATGGGAATTCATTTGCTGCGGCATCTGGAGATCTTGTGTTGTTTGGTAATATAGGAGTCAGAGTACTTATGGGAATAAAAGTATATTCAAAACTTGCAGTGATTAAATCTGGATACTATTATTATGCAGCATTTGCAGCAAAGAAGTAGGCCCACATTCTATTTATACTCCATATGATGTTTCCTCCCACTTTGCTTCACCTGGCCCCACTAACATATGGTTTTATTATTTTCCCATGCATGCATTTATCTAGCTTCTGCTTAAATACATCCATGTTATTCATCTAAAAAAAACCTTGTGTTACTTAGTTTACATTGTAACAATACCCAGAGTAAAAATGGCTTTTCCCAAATGCTTTACTGAATTTATTAATGATTTTCTTTTATTTATAGCCTTCAGCCTCGGTCTCACTCACAGAATGACTTCTTGCTATCAATTTATCACATTCATAATTTTAAAAAACTCCATCAGGCCACCACTCTTTTTTTTTTCTCAGTATATGAGCCCAGTTCATTCACATTTTCTTGAACAGAAAATCTCTTCAATTCTGCTGCTCATTCTATTAAGTTCTTTTCTGCATCGCCTCCAAGATTTTTTGTGATGTTGTAATGTGGAGAGTAGAGCTGTTCGAGTGACTATCAAATAAAGGAATGCTTCATAATGAGGTTGACTGAAGTTAATGATGTCACCAACGCAGACAGTATTTTAGACAAGTATGTGGTTGATGAGTTCAGTTCACTCTGCTGCCCCTGTTGGGTGGTGGCATTGCTGGCTGCTGTATAATGTAACAGAAGTGAAGAAACAGCCAGCACATTGTGCACATGAATTTTATTTTGTCTACAACATTCTTTTTTAAAATTAGTGAGTCATGCAAGTCGTAATATTATCCCATATACAGTAATCATCAGGGTTACTGATTCAGAATGATTGAGCAAGTCTAGTGGCCTTGATTAATTTAGTTCAATTTAGAGCTAATTTTCTTAGTTACATCTTTTAAGCACAAATTAGGTATGGTAGAGAAAATATTTCATGTTACAGGTGGAAAGCAATAGTTGTGGGTACTCCATATAGCAATATCAGAGAGATAGTGAATTGTGTAGGTTGGTGGCTGGTGTCATGGGCTGAGAGGAGATTCAGAGATGAGTGTGTTTGGGAGCACCAGAAATACAAACATGGGATGTTGAGCCACTGGGAGATAATGGTGTTTGGAAAGATTGAAGCAGGGTGTTGAGAATAGGGAGGGCGTTGCCTTAAGCAATATCCTGGTGTGGAAGAAGTGAGAACTCAAGCTAAACTACAAATAACTAAGATTGTACATTCAATCCTTGACTTGTTGCAAATTATTAAAACCTGGCAGGTGAAGACATAATGAATTCACATTTTGTCACTTTTTTGACTCATGAATTAATGGTCAAGGAACACCCCTCTATGTGTCACAAAGCTGGTCCTTTTTTCCTAAAAGCTATTCCTTTTCTCAAGGATACTGTGTCCTTGATTTTTTTCCCCCAGAGGGGCCATAAACAGGACGGGCTCCGAATCGACTGGGTTGGTCCAGAGATGAAAATGGTATTGGGAGGTCTTTTTGTTTGTATGTAAACAGATGAGACTTAAGGCCACAGCTTTCATGTTTTAGAAGTAACCTGTATAATGAAGAAGGAGTGGTCAGTCGTGGAAGCGGAATTCTTTTACATTAGTCAGTTCAATTCAGCAGTGGGCTGTGTGGAAACAGGCTGCTCAAGTCTCTCCCCTTCTGCCCTTCCAACTTCAACCTATAAGCCTCTGTTTCAGATTTACCATATGTTTAAAGGCTTTGTTTATTGGTTCTGTTGTGTATTTTTGAAACAGCATAATTAAGTCCAGTTTGTATAGACAGAGTTCTGAGAGTAATCTATATCCTGTTCTTCACGCTTCATTCTGCAATTTTGTGAATACATTTTTGTCGGTTCTGAAACCTGGTAGTCAAACTCGCAAACTTACTCTGGGTAATTTTCACTGCACACTTACTGAAACAATTTGCAAAGTTACAATCTGGGCTGCCTGCTTAAGAATGTTTTGAGTGGTCTAGCTGAAGTCATAACACAAGGAAGAAAACACGCGAAGGCAGAATACTCAGTAATACAGTCGTAGAAGCCAGCAACAAAAAAAAACAAAAATGAAGACCCCAAAGAAAATATGAAGAATTATAATAGTTAAGATTTCAAGGAAAAATCATCCCGTTCTTGTCAACATGTAGGATAGTTTCCTTGTGCTAATCTTTTCTTTCACTTCATCACCACTGTTCCATTTGTTGTTCACTCACAGAAGAACTCACCATGATATCACCTTTTAGCAGCTGGGCAGGCTCTATTGAAATGCAAATTCTGCTTTGATTTTCTGGCCCAACGTTACTAAAATTAACAGAAAATTAAAGATATTATCGAATCAAAGAACAAATAAAAAGACAGGTTGTTGAAGCTCTTTGTCTCACTTTCATCAGGACTGACACAAAATGGCCAAAATTTCAAAGGGAACAACTTGGACTACAAGGAAAAAATTATGATTGATAGGCAAGTTGGCTCTGATGGTTAAAGCCTTGCCACAAAGAAGACAACATAAAACTATTGATCCCCACGCTTTTGTTTAACTCAGAAAAAAACCTAGATTCATCTCTCATTCCTGCTCAGGAAGGGTTCCTGCGATTGAAAGCATGAAGCTTCTCGCAAGTTAATGAGCCCACTGAGAGTTCAACTGACAATCTGAAATTGAGCTTGAGAGTAAATTTTACTATACTCAGGTTTCTTCAGCAAGACCTTTCAAATTTAAAAACATATCTACTATTGGACATTATATTCTGAGGATATGTACAGGCATCTTTAATAATTTAAAATAAAAGATGGGCGACCAAGTGCTCTTTGATATATTCTCCATGGCAATACTACAATCAAGCTGAGCCGACTTGCCAACCAATCAACACTAAACACAAGTTATTACCTTTTAAATTTAGCATTGTTGTGTCTGCCCTGATGAGTGCAAGACCAAGAATTTTGTAAAAACCAAAAGAACTACGGATGCTGTAAACCAGAAACAAAAACTAAAGTTGCTGGAAAAGCTCAACAGGTCTGGTAGCATCAGTGAAGAGAAATCAGTATTAACGTTTCAGATCCGGTAACCCTTCCTCAGAACTGGGGAAGTTCTGAGGAAGGGTCACTGGACCTAAAATGTTAACTCTGATTGCTCTTCACATATGCTGCCAGACCTGCTAAGTTTTTCAGCAATTCAAGTAACTAAGAATTTTATGTCGGCTTTTTTCAGTCATACTCAAGTTCTATATTACCAAGTAATGAATCATAAAATGGTCAGACAGCAAAGAAGGGAATCATTCAGCTTGCTGTATTAGTTACTGAAAAGTCATTAAGATTCATAAAACTTACTAGATTCCTGATGTGTAGACTGGTTGCATTGCTTGGTAAATCTTGAGAAACGGGCGACAAACTGAAAAATAAAAAGTAGGACATCCTCGCATTTAAAACTTTTGATGGTATTTGTCTGCATCAAGTCAAGCTTTGTAAAGGAATGGTAATCTGGTGCACACTTGCATTCACATAACATACTTTTGCAAAAGATGTTTTGTCCCTCACAATGAGCAAATTTTTAAAATCAGTTAAAAACTCAAATTTCTCCCTATTCTAATAAAACCAATAATTTCTCTTCACTATTTGCTTAAAATCTGATTTAAAAACAGAAGCTCCAAACTTGTAACAGGCACCACTTTGGCACTTATATCACTGTTATATGCATCAGGAATTGTGATAACGGGTCCAGCCAGAGTGCAATCTGGGGACCTTTCCGTGCTGCACAGGATACACGCAACTTTCCAATTTCAGGACCCAGCATGCTGGCTTTGAAACTTATACTGGATCTGACAAAATGGAACTACCAGCTCAGGAAGCCACTACTATAAACAAAAATACTGTGGATGCTGGAAATATGAAATAAAAAGAGAAAGTGTGGGAGAAACTCAGCAGGTCTGGCAGAACCTGTGGATACACAAGAACAGTTAATGTGTCAAGTCTGATGTGACACTTATTGCTAATAAAATATTTATATAATTCGTAGCACTTTTAGCTTTTTCGTAAATCGCAGTTGATAGGCATTCAGCAATTTTGCCAGTATTCATCATGGTAATATTTGGTCTTTCAATCTTGACAACACTTCAAAAATTAGGCTTATACTTTTAAATTCACTACTGTTGGACAGAACTTTCTGAAAACAAACCAGCAAATAATCTCGAACTGATCCTATCCAAACCTGTGGAAGGATTTTGCTCTCTCGAACAGATTACCTACATCACCCAATTAAAATGTCCATTGACACCATAGTAAGATGCCAGGGACTGCCTTGAGTGAGTTAGAATGGGACTTTTGCCAACCATCATCAACCCCTCCACTCCTAAATACAGACACACACACACACAGACACACACACACACACAGACACACACACACACACAGACACACACAAACCAAAGTAGATTGTATCCTTGAAGTTGTTGGGACTGCAGGCAGACCTTAATAGTAAAGAAGTGATGCATCCTGGACATCAGCTAAATGAGATATTTTGGTCAGGCCTGCTATGTATTTCCCATCAAGGTAGGGGTGATCAGGGGGCTGATTTAAAAAGGTCAATGGCTAAGGGATAAGGGGTGGTATTGTCCCGGACAAGAGTTGGTTCCGATTGGCACAGGGCTCCCCTCAAAAAGAGGTAGCCTCATTTTCTGCCTGACAACAGCCTGTACAGTGAAAGCTGCTGAGCTGTTTTCCTTGCCTCAGTCTTCCATGTGTATTAGCACAGCATAGGTTAAATAAGGCCCATTAATTGGCCATTATAGGGCAGCAAAATGCCCAAGGGCAGGTGGGCTGCCTGATTCATTCTCCTTATACCATAATATTGCAGATGGGTTGGGGATTGGTAGGAAGGGTAGGCCATCCATTTTATTTCACTAACCACTAAATCTTCAGATATGAAGTCACAGGAGAAAAACTACAGCATAACATCAGGATCAATGAGTAAATTATGAGGTTTTTACAAAGGTGCAAAAGAGGCATTAAGTATATAATTTCCTTTATTTCATTTATTGCATTTCAAAACATTACCTCCTCCAGTATCAAAGCTGGGAATGCCATGCAAAATCACAAAGTGCAGAAACAAGGGAGTGGTGTTCATTTTCACTGAACCGGAGAGCAAACCATTTAAAAAATGGACATACCTATGGGGAAGAACACATTGTAAAGTTAGTCTGACCTGTTTTACATGTTATTTTGTCTAATTTTTCAAGTACCGAAAATGTGTATATATCGTTTCATGAGCAAACAACTGAGAGATGAAGTGGATAAGGAGTCATTATGTTCCAGTACAAAGGAACTCAATGATTATTTTGAGAGAACAGGTCTTTTCCACTTATACACAATGAATAATTGGAGTAAACAATGAGGAGTAAAATGTGGTTGCTTGGCTTAGCGTGTTAGCAAGCACTTTTGGCAATTTCCTTGTAGTAGCTAGTCCTTTTTGACCTTTTGCTGTTCTCAGCAGATGAGGAGCTGGTGAATGGCACCAAAGCTTTCAACATTGGTATACAGACCCAACTTGATAGGTCTACTGATCTTTATTCACTTGTTTTATACGTTTACCTGATATGAAAGCATAGGCACTTGATCCAAACCAATGTTATAAGGATCTTTTAATTACTGGTCAATTACTCCACTAAAAGAAGACACTAAATATAAATGAAAACCCAAAGGACTATAGATGCTGTAAATCAGAAATTGCTGGAAAAGTTCAGCAGGTCTGGCAGCATTTGTAGAGAGAAATAAAAGTTAACATTTTGGGTCGAGTGACTTTTCCTCAGAACGGAATATAAATTATTTACTTCAATGCTCTAACACAATAATTTTTCTGTGATCACCTAACATTCACGTGCAGACTGAAATTCATCATTTTAGGAGCCGGTTAGAGGTCATACCTGTGAAAAGTGCTCATTCAGAACATCTGCTTCAAAAATGTGTGAACATTGTCAGATTTTAGTGTCACAAACTCTCACGTGGTGAAAGGTTATGCTACACATTAATAAAGTTGCAAAAGGACTTGCCATGCTCTTAAATGCGCTTTATTTTTTGCTTTTAAGTTATGAAGCTTACCAAAAACCACTGATCTGTTGCTTCAGCTCCACCCAAAACGTGATATTGCATAAAACCTCCAGTATTGTTAGATGGCTACTGATGACAGAGTTTAAAAATTGTCCCTGTGACCTTTCATGTAAAGGAGAATGCCACCTTCTCAGTGAAACCTATACCTATTCAAATGTTTGAAACCATTCCCAAAGAACAGAGACTTTCCAGGGGTTTATAAATCCTTTGTATTTTTGAGAGCTGTCTCAATTTTTCGAACGTCCAGATGTTTGTTTTTCTTTCAGTACAGTAGCAAAAAGGCCTTTGGATGGCTATAAAAAGACAGAGGAAAAGATAGAAACTTGCATCACTAGTCAAGTAATATGGTTACGTTCCCAGGAATTTCCAATCCCAGAAACTGAAAAGACCGTAAGATACAGGAGCCTGTTCCACCATTCGATCATGGCTGTTATGGTTCTCAACCCTATTTTCCTGCCTTCTCCCCATAACCCTTGATCCCTTGACTAATCAAAACCCCTCTCTCTCTCTACCTTAAATATAGACAATAACTTGGCCTCCACAGCCTTCTGCAGCAATGTGTTCCACAGATTCAACACACTCTGGCTTAAGAAAACACAAATATGGTTTTAGTTTGACTTTTTAGACAAACACTAAAAAACACAACTCAATGTCTTAGCATTTTGATGCCTTTGTCAGATAGTTCAGAATACGCCAGAGCAGAATTGATGATTAACCTGTCAGTTTTTGTTTGTGATAGGATCTGACACTCAGGTTCTGAAGCTCAAATTCTTCTATGTAGCTTTAGATAAGGCTGAAGCCAATGTCATTTCAGGCATGGCAACTAACTTGATTCTGCCTCCTGCAAGTTATTTTATCTTGTGCAGTTATGCTCATGTTATCTCCCACAATGTAAGAAACTGGGTGTGGACACTGAAGAATCCAACAGCTAAACGATTATACACAGACATTACGTTTCTCAGGCACATATATGAACTGACTAATATTAAGTGATTCGTTGCAATAAAAGGCTTGCTTCTAGCAGTGTATAATGCTTCAAGGTGATCCTGGGTTTGAATGGAGAATGAGACCTGCATAACCTCAGATCATGAGCTATGATGCAGTTCATTAGCTTGTCTCTTAATAGTATATTGAGTGAGAGATATAGCAAAATACCAGTTCTGGGTGAGGAACAGCAGAATGGCTACGAGCGCTTTGCTAAAATGCTATTTTCGAAATTTCTCAACGCAAGTATACAATGTGTGAACCGATGCTCTTGACAATCGATATTTCATTCTTCCAGTCTTAGATAATGAAATCTGTCCCTATGGGCCAAAGGTTTACTCTGTAAAGTCAAAATGAAACCTAATTACACAAACATTTCAGCAACTTGGTTTGGAAATTCAAATATGGTGACGAGTTTGTGTCGATATCAGGCAGCTAATGAAAGAAAATTGTTACCAAAATACAGATCATCTCATACTCTTCTGTTCCATCCTGTCTGGTATATCTGGGACAAAAGGGACTAGAAATGTGCTTGAGAAACATCTCACAAGAGAGTATAATACATAGTGGTGGGCAAAATCAAAGTAAATGCAGGAAAGCATAACCTCCACTATGTTTCCCAAGAAGGGCTCTGCTTTATGATGTCTGCATTAGCTACTACAGCTCTGACACATTGCGAATCAAGGCTGTAGGGAATTCTGGCTCCGTACAGACATCTCATCGATACAAAAACCTCAGCATAATACAGCAGCATCTGTCACCTCTGTGACTAATTTGGTTCAACTCCCCAGAGCAAGCCAGGGAGCCCATTTTCAGTTGGTGAAAAACTTCAGGGTTGGAAAGTTACTGGAAGCCAGTGGGAAATCTTTGTGAGGTGAAGTTCCTGCCACGTCAACGATATCCTGCAAATCTGGATTTGAGCCTGGGTCGGAAATTCTTTTGTAATTTTAAAAAGCTGATTACATTAAAAAAAAATCTCTTTGTAAAATGTTATGCCCATTATACAATAGAAAATTAGATATATAATGACAGTATATCTACACAGAGAACAAAATAAACAAGCTTCCAGATTTATGCTGGTATAGGAACGTCATAATAATCTTCAAAGAGTCAAATTTTCTTCACAAGCTAGGCAATAAGTTTAAGACTACTGTTCTCTGATGTACTGCCAAGACAAATTATCCTTTGAAGTCCTTACTGGACTTGGTATAGACTTTTTATGTACTAGTTAGCAAAGGTAAACTCCAACTTCCAATTAAAGAGTAATGCTTTTTCCCACAGAATAGTGCTAAATAGTTATCTCTACATATTAAAGCAGTCTGCAAATGTTCAGAGCATCATTTCAAGCACAGTTATCATGATCATTACATCAAACCTCCAGACAAACTGGTTGGTATCCTTTCCCATAATTTGAGTTCAAATTTAGACTACATTTCAGGGATAAATGTTCCCTAGCTGCATTGGTTTTATGTGAATGTGTTTGGCTGTTTCAACAAGGTCTCAAGTAAACAGCACAAAATTGTCTTATGTGATAGTAAGTTAACATCCTCACAGAGGAGCTATAATGATGCAGTTTGGTGATATTATGAAGTTTAAGATGACAAGCATTCAGCTGAGCTTTCTTAAGGGATGAATCAGCACTCAAATAAATACATACAAAAACCTTCAATTATTTTACTGTTACAAGCCTGGATGTACAACTGAATAATTTGGCATACTGGTGATAGCAACAATACTGTACTTCAACAGGTCATTAGAGTAACCTTGTCAGCATTTAATTTAGTGCCAAAGCAAAACAATATACTTATAATTCTATTTAGCATGGAAATGTTCAAGTTTCACTTCCAAATTCCAGCTGGGTCAGAAAGGACCCAATGGAATGGATTTCCATATAAAAGAATCAATTTCAAAGATGCAAAGGATCTTTTTATTGAGGTTGCTGGTGCTTTCTTAAACAATTGCAATATAAAAGCTTATTTATTTACTTCATTCAGCATTAACCTGCACGTAATAATGTTTTCCAAAGTGACTGGCATGACACGTTAAAACACAACCTGAGACAAAGATTTGGTGCATCTTATTTAAAAGATTGAGCCTATTCTGACCATTGAGCCTACCCTGCCATTCAAAATCATAGCCTCAATACCACTTTTTCACACTCCCTCCATATCCTTGCATGACATTGATCTCCCGAAATCTATTAATTCCTGTTGTGAATGTCTGAGCTTCCACTGCCCTCTGACAAAGAATTTCTAAGATTGACCCATCTGGGTGAACACATTTCTTCTCATCACAGTCTTAAATGGCCAAGCCCTTGTCCTGAGATTATGGCTTCAAGAGTCACAAACAAGGGGAAACCATCCACTCTGTAGGAATTTGGTAAGTTTCATTTAGATTATCTATCATTCTTTAAAACTTTAAAGAATACAAACCATGTTTCTTCAATCTCTCCTCATAAAACTCTCACATCATCTGGGAGTTAATTTGGTAAACCTGGATTGAACTCCTTCTATGGCAAGTATATCCATAAGGAAACTAAACTGTACATAATACTCCAGGTGAGGTCTCATAAATGTGCCATGTTCATTAGATGCAGCAAGTCATCTTTATTTCTGTACTCAAATCTTCATTTTTCCTTTCGAATTGCTTGCTGTACCTGTACACCAGCTTTTAGCAACTCATGGACTAGGGACACCCAGATCTCTTTAGACAACTGCATTTCCCATCCTCTCACTGTTTAAGAAATATTCTACTTTTATATTTGTTTTTTCCAAAGTGAATAACTTCACACTTAAGGAAGTCATCGAGCCAACTCACTAAACCTCTCCAAATCCTGTGGAGGACTCCTTGCACCCTCATCACAACTTCCATTCCTACTCAGCTTGGTGTCATCAGCAAATCTAGAAATATTACAACTGGACCCCACATCCAAATCACTTATATCTGTTGCAAACATTTGTGGAATCAGTACAGACCCTTGCAGTACCCCAATAGTAACAGTCTGCCATCTTGAGAATGATCAATTTATTCTTATTCCCTGCTTTCTGTTGATTAACCAATTCTCAGTCCATACTAAGATTTCCCTCCAATCCCATGCACTGTAATTTTATTTACTACCCTCCTATTCCCAACACAAATGAATTAAAAGATAAAACGGGAATCTTATTCTCTGGCAGAAAGGTTTTGTATTTGACTCACGCCCCTCCCCCCCCAATGCTGTGGTGATTGGCCTTAGATGTAGTAATAAGAATAAACTGCCCTTTCAGCATGAGAGGATGAATAAATAACTTTTCCCTGACTGCTGGGGAGCACACACTGGTACAATATTCAGAATCAATTCACCTGGGCGGTATAGTGGCTCAGTGGTTAACACTACTGCCTCAGAGCTCCAGGGAACCAGGTTCGATTTCAGCCTTGGTTGACTGGCAGTGTTGAGTTTGCGTGTTCTCCCAGAGTCTGCGCGGGTTTCCTCGGGTGCTCCAATTTCCTCCCACAATCCAAAGATGTGCAAGTGAGGTGAATTGGCCAGGCTAAATTGCCCATGGTGTAGATTATAAATCAGGGGCAAATATAGTTTGGGGAAATAGGTCTGGGTGAGTTGCTCTTCAGAGGATTGGTGTGGACTTGTTGGGCTGAAGGACCTGTTTCCATACTGTACAGATTCTAATTCTAATTCTAAACCTGCCATCATATATTCTTCCCATCCACTGTCTGGATCAAATTTCCGATGTTAAGTTGCTAGGTTTACCCAAGAAAAATCATTCAGCTAAAGTTTAGTGTGCTGACAATATCTACATAAACATACCCTACCCTAACATCAATGTTTGGATAGACACAAAAATATTTGAAAGAGAAAGGACAGAAGACGCTTGAAAACAAAACCGGAAATGAGGTATTCCTGGATTTGCTTTTCAACCATCCATTTAACAAGTTCACAGAACACATTGCTTTGTTAAATAAAGGGCCTGTAGGTGCTTGTGAATATCAACAGCATTCGTGCCACACCATTGTAGTAATGTGACTGTAATTCAACCCTTTTTTTGAATTCATAATAGGAGCACTTAAAAAATGTTCTATTGAATGAATGTGTAAGTTTTGATTAGCCTGTTTCTGTACTTACAGATTCGATGTGGTAGAGTGCAGGTCAAACTCAGGATTATTTACACTGCACAAAGTGAAGACTTTGCTTCAAAGTCATCATGATCTGTCTAATGCTTTGAAAATTAATTTTCCTTCAGTGAGTATTAAAACAAGCAGGAAGAGAATATTAATCATGCTCATGAGATCAATTGAACAGCCTTGTGTCACTCTCCAGATGTATGCACAATTGCTATACATTGAACACCTACCAACCAGGGATCAAGAGAACAGAGGCAAAAAAAAATGTTCACCCAGTGATAATAAAATTAATGTCAATTGGCCAAGGAATCTTAAATGCAGTGCATCTCGACTGAAAAAAGGTGTTCATTAACACACTAAAATAACTGATTAAATACTTGACAACAGCATTAACTCTTTGTGATAAATAAAATCTCAACCATAATCAAATCAAACAAAGGAAGCATACCGCTTTTGCGATGGCTGCATCAATGCAGAGACTTTATCATCATAGAACTTCTTCATCGCAAATCTGTCAAGAGCTTGATCAGCACTGTAACAATAAAATATTCAGAAGAGTGAACACTTAATAATCATCAGTTGCCAAGGAAGGCTGAACTGAATGATCAAGAGACTTAAAAGGCTTAAGTTTAAAAAGACAGAAAATATGGCTATTCCAACTGATAAGAAAAAATGGACAATTCAACCATTTGAAATGTCCTGGTCATGGATGGATATTGTTACAGCACGGTGGTGAACCCTTCTGCTAATTAAAACAAACACCCAGAAAAGCTCACCTTGCCCCGTAATCTGTTAAACTCTGAGTGAAAAAGAACTCCCAAATTCCACTATTTAAGGAAAAATATCAATTTATTCTTTAACTCTAAAAATGAACATTGAACAACAACTATTTACAACTCTAAGCCTCCTTTGTCTTAAATGTTTGTTATCTATCTCCAAATCTATAACAATATACTGTACTGATAAAACCCATATTAAAATTACATCAACTTAATTTCAAAACCAGGCAGTGGCAGCTATCACTGTCAACATCTGTCTTCTTTGGCTGTAGATCTCCCTGGGTCATCTTTGGTCTTTTGCTGCAAAGATGTTTCATTGGAAAAAAAAAGTACCTTTGATAGATAATGTGTTGCTGGCAGTTACTCTGGCGATGGCTGTTAGTCTCTCTCTGTCTAACTGTAAAACTGCCTGCTTCTTTATACCCCCAGCATTGGATCTTCTCATTGTTTTATCAAAATCAAACCAATAAATTCAAAACCGAATGATTTATAAACCGAATGGGTCATAATTTAAACTAATTGACTAAATTCGAATAGTTGTCAAAACAGCAGCAATCAAAACTCAGGTATTTGTTACACAGCCAAATGTGACATATTTTGAGTATACTCTAAGACTGTTAGTCAGTCACATGACAGGTGCCTGCAAGCTTTCAGTGCAAAACAGTTTTCACTCTGTCTTAAAGGTACAGTACACGACTTCAACTTCATAACAATGCAGATAGGAAGATGTCATTTGCTTGCCCTCCATGTCTTTAGCAGTTGTTGATTATACAGAAAGGGTAGGGACTGGAGGGCTTAAGTCTTCAATATGAGATGAGTGAGGTATAAGACAGTATGATTAATAAGTTCCATTAGCAAACAAAAATCTACGCACTTACATTTTGAAACTTCGCTGTTAAGGAAAGTGATCCTTTGAAATTATAAAGACAGTATAAACTTGTGTAAATTAAGAGCATAATTCAAATTAGATTTGTTACCTTGCAGAAATATTGGTGAAGTGCATATATGATGAAATAACCACTCCTATCCTCCCTTTGCCTCCCTGTAGAAAATAAACATTACAAGTGAGACAGTTTCTTAGAATGAACAAAGCCACAAAAGATGTGCTAGCTCCATTATTGCTCACTGTGATCATAGGTGGACAATAGTAGGAAATGGTATCAGGGAATATGTTTTAATGTAACGTTATTCGTGCTGATATTTGGTTGCATGTATTTGTTACATGCAGAATAAAATGTCCCAAAAAACAGGCTACCCAGTTACTGATGAGTTTTGAAATTGCAAAACTATGTAACAGGGACAGAACTTTATAGAATCTGTTCCGGTGCCATAGGTGGGGGGAGGGGGGGGGCGTGGGGGTTGGCTTATCTTGCCTTCACTAGCTCTTCAAACATACAGTGCCAATCTCCTGCTTTTGCTATACATTTATACACAACCTCTATCCAAATAGAAGTTTTGATCCCTTGTACACACACTTGACTCAAAATCATTGCTTACTTGAATCCAGCAGACATGACAGTGATGTTTTTGACACAGTCATGATATTTACTCTATTTTAGGAACTTGCACAAGATCAAGTTGTGAGATCTGTTTATCCACATTCAACTGCGGTGGAAAGTTTCTCACAGGATTTTTGCAAATGGTACATTCAATGATTAAACAACAAGCCACAACATTACAATAAGTATAGAGTGGGGGCTAAGTGAAACACTGAAAATGAATTTGCTGGCAAATGGGTTCCCAGGAAAGTTAGCTCTCTATTGGAAGAAACATTGCTAATTAGAGCAGACTTTGTTATTTTACAGTTGCAATAATTTAGAGATTTTATGCCATATGTTACAGTGGCTTGGAAACTCAATGAAAGGAATAATTTAGGCATGAAACTATTCATTTAACTGAACAGTATTAAATGTTATCTGATATTAATAGGACTGAACATCTAAAGTTTGCAGTCAAAACAAAGTACTCCTACTTAAAACTCAATTAGAAATAACTCTTGGCTCCAGATTCTGGGAAACTGCACCCTATCGACTCGGTTTATCAGTTGTTCATGAGATTTTGCTTCATTCCGTTAAACTCATACAGCTACTAATATTTGATTCTGATTAGCCTTTACATAGCTCAGAGCTTTCCTCCTTTCCTATTTCAATCGAAGAGCAAAACCAAAGCAGGGAGATGTGGTTTTCGCTCCACTTTTCCAACTCTAAACTTTTTTTTGCGATGACAAAGCATCAGAGGTGGTTGTAGCTAGCTGAAATGGCTTGCCTTCATGTGAAAGCCAAGAGAGCAGGTGTCTTTATTGTAGATGCCAACAAAGCTGAATATGCATTCTTATTACATTTTATTACTCAGATCAAACAGGGATCAAAACCAAAAGTGGGACTAACGATTGATTCCTACCTTTCTCCTACCTTAACTACAACACTAAAGCAAGCTGACATCATTGATGAATGTTGGGATAGTAAAGACCTGTCTACTTGGCTCGCGAAAAACCCTTCTCCATTTTTTTCCATGGATGAATCAATTTGTTCACAGTTCCTTCTAGTGTAATGTTTCAGTATGAAATACACATCTAATTATACAATTCCCCAGTGTTCCCATTTAAAACTTTCAACACAACATTCACTGGACAATTAACTGTACAAAGGTACTCCTGAGAATAACAGCACTGTTTGGAAGTGTAATTAGTTAAAGTAAACTATTTGCTTCCAACCTAAGCTAAATAGTTTTATTTGAAATTGATTATCAATTTGCTCCCATGCCAAAGTTGAAACAAAAGCAGGTAGTTTTAAGAAAATTGCCAACAGTGAGTTTTGAGAAGATTTGTAGCTGGAGTTGAGGTTCTGGATGCAAGTTTGCTCACTGAGCTGGAAGGTTTGTTTGCAGACATCACCATACTCGATAACATTATCAGTGAGCCTCCGGATGAAGCACTGGTGGCATGGCCCACTTTCGATTTGTGTGTTTAGGTAATTGTAAACAGACTGCAGAGTGACCAACAATTGAACTAACTTTCACACTGGCATCTTGGCAAGTTAACCAAGTTCAGTGTTTCGCTTCTACTCATTTTCAGCTTGATTTGGAAACAGCAGTTCATATCTTCCGAGGAGTGAGATCGGACTGCTGCTCAGGTCAAACTTTCCCCTGATTCCATGAAATAACTGCACAGAGGCCGGTATCCCCTCACCAGGTCACCCATTATCCACACGTACACAATACATGGGCTGTGACCAGCCCGCTCAGAGCCAGTCCCTAGAATGAGGACACTCTCTGAAATCTCCTGTTTATTTTTAAAATTTATTTTATTAAACAAATTACAAAACAGTTTACAAAAAACATTTACAGCTGTACACAAGAGACAGCAATTTTACAAGGGAGGGGATCAGCAAAGCCAGGCCCCAAACCCTACTGTACAATCATTTTACAGGGAGATGAGGTCAAACCTCAAATCTCAGTTCCACATATGACAAGACAGTGACAATGACATTTGTACATTAGACAATACTATTACATACAAAAGTGCAGACAATACAGACCCAGCAAGCCCCCATCCCTCCCACCTTCCCGACCACTCTAAGGCAGCCTGCCCCTACCCACCTTCCAGCTCTTGGTCCACCCCATGCCCCTTCCAGTTCTCGGTCCGCCCTGACACCTTTCGACCACCTCTAGGACAGCCCACCCCGGTACCCGCCCAGGGTGACAGCGGTCAGGACGGCCTACCCACCTTCCGGCTTCACGAACCACCCTCAGCACCTTTCGACCACCTCTGGGGCAGCCCGCCCCTGTACCTGCCTGGAGTGACAGCACTGAGGACGGCCACCTGCCTTCTGGCTCTCGGTCTGCACCTACATACCATTGGGCTCTCACCCACTCCAATGCGCCATCCGGCCAGTGGGCTATCCTGGCACACCTTCCGGCCACCTCTCGGACAGCCCGTCCCCTTTCCTGGGACGACAGTATGCAGGGTAGCCCAGAAGCCTTCCGGAACTCAGCCCGCCCCTACGCACCTTTTGGCTCTTGGCTGCTCTGACACCTTTCGACCACCTCTAGGACAGCCCGTCCCGATTACCCCTTCTCGGGACGACAGTGCTCAGAACGCCCTACCCACCATCTGGCTCTCAGGGTGACTGGCATCAGGGTGGCCTACCCACCCTCCGGCTCTCCGGGTGACAGCTTTCAGGACAACCCATGAGCCTCCCAGCTCACGGTAAGGTCTGCCAGACCCAGGGACACACAAGACAGTGCAGGTGGTAGACCCAGGAAACACCACAATATAGTTAATTACCAAAAAAACAGTCCTTTCTGGTACACAGTCCAAATCTATGCAGTCTTCAAAACATAGAATCCATTTCCAGGAAGAGTCCACTCCAGTATACAATGTGCAATGTCAGAAATAGAGTCTGCTCCAAACTGCAGAGTCCATTGTTAAAAACACAGTCCACAACCATGGGCAGAGTCCACTCCTGAAGGCAGCAAATGCACACCCCACAGCACACAGGTGTTCTGTCTCCATAGAGTCCTGTCCTGGCCCAGCCTTGGAAAACCAGGCCCACTCACAGGAACAGTACATTGTACAGGTGCAGTTAACTTGCAGGGGTTTGGTCCACTCCTGAAGGAAAGGTCTGCTGCCAAACTCCAGGATACAGCAACTGCTCACCTCCCAACCCACACACAGGTGTTCAATCTTCAGAGGCCCAGTTCCTAGAGCTAGGCCTCCCCACAGGAACAGCTCCTCTGGTGAAATATGTCTTCCACAAGGGCTCAGTCCAAAACACCAATAAAAAAGTGAAGACACATACAAAAAAAAGGAAACTAGAGTCCAAGGGCTAAGCCCTACCATAAAATTAACATTATCCTTTTCTCAAAAAGAATAACCAGCCAGTGAAACAACAACCCCCTAATGAGAACTGAGTTACACCTGAAACACATTATGTGCATCAGGAGTTCAACAATCAGCACTCACTAAAAGGAATGCCAGTTAACAAACTGGCTAAATAATTCAGCCAGTTCAAGAATCAGGTTTCCCCCTCCAAAAAAAAAGCAGAAACTCACAGTAACATACTGACTATAGCACCAGCTAGCACAGAGTCAGTCCCTAGAATGAGGATATGCTCTGAAACCTCCTGTTTATATCTGTAAGGCAGGGGCTCCCTGATTGGGACATGTTAACAACCTCAGTCAAGGATCTTTTAGTCAATGAGATCCACCTGGTCCTGGTTCCAATCACTACACCCTACATTTCTTATCAGGTCTTCCAAATCTGTTTTTACCAGAAATGTGGAGTTCAACATCCATTGGAAAGTTCCATTGAACCACAGTAGAGTTGGGGAAGACAGAATGATGACCTTTTTCAGGCACTAGTTGTGTTGTGCCAAGTTTAAAGGTCCAGTGTGAATCTCACTGAACAGGTAAGGATATGGGGTGGGCTTAGAGTGTAATTGGGGTCTCAGTTCTCAAATTACCCAGGCACTAGTGTTCTATCTCTCGAACATTTCTTGGGAAACTATCCAGTTAAGTAATTTGGAACTGCCTGAAGTATCCAAATTTAGCTTGAAGTAGAAAACTTTTATGGAATATTGCAGGAAGCCGGTGGTTTTCCCATTGTTAATTAAATCTTCTCAGATAATTCCCAGGTAGATGAGCATGTCAGGACCGCCATTGGGTCCTGGCATACAGCTCGGGTTTAATGTCCAGTCACTGATGATCCAGTGTTCAGGAGACTGGCACCATTTCTTTTAGGAAGCCATAGAATATTCTGTTACAACAACTGATCCCCTGGGAGACAGGAAAGCAACACAGGATCTGGCTGGATTAAGATGTTACTCTTCTAATATTTAACAAAACAAGGTTGCAATGACTTAAAATCTTAATTGCATGACACACGCCAACAATACAAAGAGTTTCCAACTTCAGCTCAAACCTTCTGTTATAAAAGCACTGCTTCAAACAAACACTTTCTGTCAAATCAATGAAGCCTTCCTCCTAGATTCAAAAAGATCACTATGGATTTGTGCTTTTCGAGTACAGACAGAGAAGACAAGTGTGTTACGGTGAATGGGCAAGAAGAAGCAAATATAAACCTCTCAGCCAAAAAAACTACACCATTTAGAGTAGGCAAGTTCTAACACTCAGTCCTAACCAGGTGTGAGATATCTCAATCCCATTGTTTAGAAATCTGAGGCACGTTGCCAAACATATCTTTGTTGAATGGATGTGCTCCATGCAAATTGTCCTGTAAAAGCCAATGACAGTAATAATGATTGTAAAAAAGCAGCCGAGCATTCCAGGAAAACATAACCTACTACAATAGCATTTGCCGTGTCCCTTATGTGCATCAACAGTCCTCCATTCAAAGCAATATAATTATTAAATCGGATTATCGTGCTACCAATGTTTTGTTTTCCCCCATCAATTTATTTTATTTTTATTATTCAATCTAATTTAGCTGGCTTATTCTTTCTGAAACTGACATTGCAGTTGCATTAATGGATGGGAGACTGCAATGGGAAATTCTCTGGGATTTGATGGTTTAATGTCACATAAGATAAAGAACAGTGGTGAGCATTTTCACTAGTTTTCACCACTTTGTGATGACCACCTGAATAAAAGGGAGATCTCAAGGAAAAAAGTAAAAAGAACACACCGGTTCTCATCTTATTCTTGGCCCCATCCTTAGCTATGAACTGGGGAGTAGGGGTTGGGCAAGCTAGTCACCAACAGTACATGCTGCTGAATTGCCATTCCACCAGAGAGCGTTGACCGTGAAGTACCGGCAGATTAATCAGCTTTGGAGGTATGACAGCAAACCTCAATTGTGTCCTCTCTCAATATGAAAACGCTTTTGAGTACAGGACATAAAGTCACAATAACAGACAATTGTAGCAACTTAGAAGTTGTTGATGGCAGATGACAAATCGTAAACCTTTGTGACTCATTAATGCAGTGACAAATATTCAGATTCACATTTCTTCATGATTAGTTTATATTGCATCTAACTTCACTACATCTTCTAACTTCAGTGTGGAATGACATTCACCAGAAGTCAAAGCAATTACAAAACTCAGTCGCAACTCAAAGAGAGGAGAGGCTTGAAGTTGCAGACCATTTAATTGCAGTGATCCATGCAAGTCAATTCAGAAAAGAGAACACATTGCTAAAGCAGACACCAGAACACAAGATGGAGCAGTATTCCACTAAGATCATGCTGGAGAACATGTAGCTAGTGCATATCTTATAAAACAATGCACCTCTCACATGTCACTGACTTGGAAGATGATTTGCCTGATTTTGTTACCAATTTAAATTTTTAGCAAAGCATGCCATCAAAAGTCAGTACATTCACCATCCCACACAACTATTAAATTAATGACCAGTGCATAATTTCTCACAATACAACAGGAAAACAGTTAGATTCATGCATATGTTATTGTTCTTCATGTTTGCATGAGCATGTACTCTATACTGACACTGAAAAGTTTGATGAGTGTTCAGTATTCTTGGTAGGGTTTTCCTTTTGGAGGTGTTAAATTAAAACCATAACTTCTTATTCTGTGCATTCAGATAGATGTTAATTCTACCATAGCATTTCTAAAAACAAACAACAGAATTTTCGCAGTTTGGAATTTTCTCCTTTCAATCAACATCACAGTTAAATCAAAACTCCTGCAGTTACTGGGACTTTGCAGAGAGTGAAATGGCTTCAACATTTATTTACTGAGAAAGGTCAGAAGCAAGAACTCCCAGTTTGCAGAAATGGAAACCCTACAGCATGATGACACAGCAGTGAATTACCTCTTGCTCTCCTCTTTCAAGAGTCCTAAGGATTGTTCCCTCCCAAACAGCTTGATCCACTCTCTAATTGCCTCAAACATCTTCCCTTGCAAACACAGGAGATGCAGTATCAGTCGTTTTATGTCCTCCCATCACAATGTCTTATATTCCAATTGATTGTTCTGGGTGAAAGTGATTTCCTTGTACATCTTTGAATTCAGTATACTGTATTCACAGCTCATAATTGATGCTATTCTACATTGGGGAGACCAAATGCAGATTAACTCATTCTACCATTCAGTCAACAAGCTGAGCTCAAACTTCTGGTTGATTGACATTTTATTTTATTATTAATTCTTTTATGGAATCTAGATATCTCTGCCTGGGCCAACACTTATTTCCCATCTCTAATTATCCCCAATAGTACCAACAGTGCTATTAGGAAGGGCATGCCAGGATTGAAGGAATGATGCTATAGTACCAAATCAGGATGGTGTGTAGTTAGGAGAGAACTTACAGGTTACAGTGTTACAAAGAATCTGCTGTCCTTGTGCTTTGAGTATCAGAAGTCACACTTTGAAAGGTGCTGTTGAAGGAATTTTGATGGGTTACTGCAGTGCATCTTGTGGATGCCACAAACTGCTGTCACTGTGTGTGGAATCAACATGGACAGTGTTTTGCCATGGCTCATTCAGTCTTCAGTTGCTTGTCAATGGTCACTCCCAAGATATTGTTAGTGGGGGATTCAACAGTGCTAACATCAGTAAAGGAGAGAAAGTGAGGACCGCAGATGCTGGAGATCAAAGTTGAAAAGTGTGGTGCTGGAAAAGCACAGCAGTTCAGGCAGCATCCGAGGAGCAGGAGAGTCAACGTTTCAAGCATAAGCCCTTCATCAGGAAAGTGGCGGAGGGCGCTGAGAGATAAATAGAAGGCTGGGCTCAAGGTGGTTGGGACGGTGATGGGTAGATGCAGGTGGGTGTGATAGGGATAGTGATAGGTCAAAGGGGACGGTGGAGCGGATAGGTGGAAAGGCAGATGGACAGGTAGGACAGTTCAAATGTCTGTCTTATTCTGGTCTCTTTATGGCTCAATCTCATATTGTTCTAAGCTCAAGGCAAACATGAAAACTACATTTCACCCCTCATTTAAGCATTTTACAACCTTCAGAACTCAACACCGAATTCAACAATTTCAGATCCTATCCTTTGTTCACTTTTTCCTTTGACATAAAGCAGCTGTTAGCAAACACTTTGCTATTACCATTTACATCTCCTTGAGAGCTATCATTTGGTTCTTTCCTTGTCCCACGACTGTTCCTTCCTGCCTTACACAAATTTTTTTTGTCATTTGATCACCACTGCTCACTACCCTATTTCAGACATTCCCTTTTGTTCCTTTCTCCCCTTCCATCTTTCCTGTCTCCATAATTGCTTCAAACTGTTATTTTTCTAGTATTTTTCATTCTGGTGGCAAGTCACAGACTTGAAACATTAACTTTATCCTTCTCTCCACAGATGCTGCTCCATCAATTAAGTACTTCTAGCATTTTGATGCCACTAAATGATGAATGCGTAATTCCATCTAGACCTTGCACAACTACAAAGAGAAAGTTTATTCCTCCAATATTCTCTTCCAAGAAAATTGATCTAACTTGTCACATGAATAACGCAGAAAAGTGAAGCAAGCACATGTTTTGTAATAATCGAACAAAGACATATATAGACATATAAACAAGTTTGAAGATTTTGAATTTGATATCTCATAATTAAACTTAATTTAGGTGCGTACAGTTAAACTCATGTAGAAGAACATCTTGACCTTTATTTAACAGGTCATTCTACTCTGCCGAATATTGGTTTAATTTCAAAACCTGCACAAGGACAATGCATTGCCAAGTTTTCTCAGCTATGTACTGTGACTACATTACTGTAACCCACATTCTATTCTGCAGTTGTGCTATCAAAAACTGTAGATTATACAATGACATTTCCAAAGCACTTTCTGTAGAAATAAAGGGTTTCTAAAGATCCAATTTTTTTTGGAAAAAATTGTAGCACACCCACATATCTGCAAAGTGAACAGTTATTAGTCCTATAGGCAACAGTTATTAGTGTTAATAATTTGAAAACTTGAGATTGACTGATTTTTATTAGGCAAAGTTATAGAGACAGAATGGAGCAAAAGTATGTGTCATCCATTAAAATGCTGGAACAGGCTTAAGGGCATGCATGCCCTACTCCAGTTATTGGGTTTTCCTGACATAATTACTGTACTTGAGGATTTAATGGTTAAAAAATTGCCACTGCCAGATGGGTCTCCCATACAAGACACACAGGAAGGGATTTGCTCAAGAAATTCATTTCTCATTATTCAATTTCAATGCTCTGTTGCGTAAAGGCAGTCCACAATGCTCCATGAAATCATACGAACTGTTGCTAGCCTGTTCCCAGTTAATTGAACCCGACTGGATTGATTGCTACAATACATTTTTGGAGAGATGAAATTTAGATGGTGAAAGGGAGGAGGGAAATTAGCTGTAGGTTCTCATGAATGACCAACACTCAGAGATGCCAATTAGAAAGCGCTGTCTGTGTGCAGACTATAAAGCTTGACAGGGATGTCCATTTCATTGAAACATTCATCAATGGATACAAATGAAGATGACTAAAATGTGTGCAAAAGCATAAACCACTCTACAGAGAAGGGAAAAGGAGTATAAAACAAAGAACTTGAGAAGGTGTTGCTTTAAGATTCATGAGTCTTCTCTCAGTAATGAGTCAGATAATGTTACCACTCAGTACGGAACTGTAAGTTTTAGAAATGAAGGGATCGCGGAATCTACCAAAAGTATTCTGCTCATTTTCTTTTCGGAAAAAGTGTGACAAGTAGAATAACACTCACTGTAGTTCAGATTTTAAAATGACCAATACTATATAGAGTCATAGGGTTATACAGCATGAAAACAGACCCTTTGGTCCAATTTATCTGTGCCGATCAGATATCCTAAATTAATCTAGTCGCATTTGCCAGCATTTGGGCCTATCACTTCATCCAGATTCTTTTTAAAATGTTGTAACCGTATCAGCTTCCACCACTTCATCTGGCAGTTCATTCCATTCACGCACCACCCTCTACACGAGAAAATTGGCCCTTAGGTCCCTTTTAGTTCTTTTCCCCCCCTCACCTTAAACCTATTACTTCAATATAAAACAAAATACATTGATGTTGAACTTGCACTTTTGCAGTATTGTTTATCAGTTTATGAAATGCAAAACCAATGCAGAAACTAACTGATGAGCAAATGAATCATTCACCTCTTCGCCCTAATCCGACAGATATGGTCAGGTATAGCTTGTCACTTGTTGTAAGTGACTCCTCTGGCACTAGAGTCCAAAACTGGGACCTTGAATGGAGTATAACCATAGACCTAATCAGTGCTTAAAAAAAATTCTTACTTTTCCTCAAAATATGGTGGAACTGACAAAGAAAAATGAGAGCAAAACCAAAAGCAAAATGCAAATGGTCCAAAACATTTTATCATGAGTTTCACAAGTTAAAATGTCTTGAGTTTCACATCCAGTAAAGTGATTGATTTTCAAAAGCTTTTGATCACAATCCTTTATATCCTGGATATATAATCCCAAACTACATTTGCTTGAAAAGAGCCAAAAAAGATAAACGCAATTGATTTTAGAAAGTTTTTTTCTTCCTTCGCTGACTTGTGATTTGTGTTTGGATAAGGTTGCACAATTGTTAGCAGCCAAGCAATACTTTACCAAAAGGTCATTATTCATAAACCTTGACATTCAATTACAATAGTCTTTAAGCCATCCTGATCCATTCCCTATACAGGTATGCTTTGCAGCATGCCAACCAGGGAGAAGAACCCAGGCAACATTCCTTGCACTTTGCCTGATAATACAGAAATCACTTATGCCGTCTCTGCATCCAACCCACCCAACTCACTCTCTATTCGCCTAAAACCTGAAATCAACTATATCATCACGGACTAAGGATCAAACCCAGTTTAGTAAACCACAAATTGCTTTTATTCACTACACTGAGGGATCTTGTACCAGGACTAGGCAATACATTATGTGCTACTCCTTTCATCTTGGAAACCTTGCTTTGAGAACAGCAAGAGGAATTATGCTGCTTTTTTCCTGTGGAATCTGTAAAGATCCAACAGAAAATAAGATTGTGTTACCTCAAATCAATTTTTGAAGCTACAGGTTCCCAGCATAATCCTATTCACAATCTGCCACCTACTGGGGCTAAGTCTATAATATTGCTCAAAGTAGTCACAATAACGATTATGAGAATGGAAGTACTTTTCTGAGCTTGTCATTGAGGCAATATCAGTAAAATAGTGCAAAGAAAACATTACCCTGTATCAAACCATTCTCTCGTTCAGCTCAGAAAAATACAACAGTAACTACAATCAGTTCAAAGTCAAATTCTACTTCACAGAATTAGCATCCCTCAGACAACAAATGCAACTGCACTATTGAGAGGCTTTTTCCTGTTTTCAAAACAGTCATGCTTATAATCTTTGAATTATATTGCCCATTCAAAAGAAGGCAAGTTATTTTTGTAGCATGATAGAAAATATCCTTTTCAAGTCCAGTGAAGGGTCTTCAGGTATTCAAGAACTCTGATCTGACCTGATCAAACTTTATAAGACAAAAGACGATGTTCACAAAGTAAATGATTATGTATTAACATGAAAGAGTTAGGCATAAGAGTGCAGTAGCAGTGTGGAATATGCTTACCCTGCAATGGATAACCACCACATGAAGTGGGTCACTGTTTATCCATGTCTCCATAGATTTGCATATGGTACACATTTTATCTAGTGGTGGCGCATGAAGGTCAGGCCAACCTACATCCATCACCTGAAACATGAAGCAAATTTTAGTTTCTCAAGAGTTAACAAAAGACATCTGGTAAATTAGTTTTTAAAGACTGTGTGTCTTGTTTTAAAGCAAAACTTCATTTTTCAGAGTTGAATCTCAAAATTAGGAAAATTGAAGATGCTTATCCATCAAATTCATCGTAAAATTGGTCATCACAGAGGAACTAACAATGTTACAAACAATGTTTGCAGAACATTTAAAACTTTTAATATTTTCAGGCAACGATATAATTGCCATGTCTGCAATTTATGTGATTTGGAATATATGAGTATTCAACTTTCTCCAAATGTGAAGTAATGAATGACAAAGATAAAAGCACTTGTTTCTTTCAACGATTTGGCAACTACAACCATTACTTCCGACAAACAGCTGCTTTTCTAAAGAACCACTTTGAATTTTAAAAAAAATTAATGTTGAACCACATTTGTATGGGCAGACCCATGTGAACCCTTGTCTATCTAAAATGGATTTTAAAAAAAGCATGCATTCCCAATGAAACTAATAGGAATTCCTAAAACATGTGGTTTTAACCAATTTGATCACCAGTTGAACAAAACGGAAGTTTCTGAAATTCTTAGATTAAAAAGAGTAAAAGTCAGTGCAACAAGGGAACTATTAAAACAATGATAATAGGTTGAGGTTAATGGGCTGTTAAAGGAAAACAGAACATAAAACCTTAAAAGCTCAGCGAGGAAACTTATAGCCAAACTTACGGTAACTTATAGCAAATGAATAAAACTGACCTGGAAAAACCACAGGGTTAAAAGGATCAAAAATTATGAAATATTTTCAAAACAGAAAGTTGGCAAAAAGTAGAGTGTTAACATTAGGGATAATAGCCATATGGTTGATGCAACTGCAAATGGTCATAAAAGAAAACAGTATATATCAGACATGTATCTGGAGAAACAAAGGAACTGAGTGACATGTAAGAATGTACAAATGAGAAGCTGAACAGTAAAATGTAAGGCTCCTCTGGGATTCCCAGGCCTCTTGTTCCTAAATTTCTAACATTCCTATGAGAATATGAGAGGCATTCTCACAAATGAGAATGTTCAATTTCTCTCCTCTTATTTCACCAATGAGAGATTGGAAAGGGTGTAATAGCTTAAACCATATACAGTTCCATTTTCCCCATCAATTGCAACCCATTCAATTACTCCAGCAGAAGCACATTCTTCAGTGGACGTTATTTAATGATGTATATGAAGAACTGCCAAAATGAAAATGAAAATGTGGAGATCAAAGGGCCAAAGAAGTGATTAAAATAATACCATAGGCATAAATGGCAAGTCATTTTTATGTAAAATATCATTAAAAGAGGGATCAAAAGTTCTTAATCACGCCATCCAGGACTAATTAGTGTGCAGCATGAGGCATACACTGCTATGCCAATACCTTCAGGGTTCAGAAATCTTCTGTGACATAATTATATTGCATGATCCACATCCCAAAAAGGGAAAGCCGCCCAGGGGATAATTTTTAATCTAGAATCCTGCTGATCAATTGTAACTTTTCAAATTAATGTTTGGGGATGGGAAAATGTGATTTCATGTTGTTGGCTTAATTTGAAGACAGTTTCTTCAGTGGTTCCATTTGTTGCAGCCTCTCAGGTAGAACTGAAGTCTGTTTTTTAGGGAGTGGGTGGAAAGTGGCACCATTGTGAAAACAATTGATGAAACCGTGGAAACATACGTGTTGTCATAAAGAACTTTGGCTTCAACAAGCAAAGAGATGTTTGGGCTGGTTCCCTAGTCTGCTTCCAAAATAGGCAAATTGCAAAAGATTTGAGGGCAGTGACAAATAATACAATAATAGAGATCTGCATCATGAAGTGTAAAATAAACATAGCGCTCTGCAGCACATCTGAAAGCTGCAAAGTAATTTATAAGTCAAAATCAATGACAATACCAGCTCATGTATGAACATAGGTGAGAACGAACAATAGTGACGGGGTGAATAGTGACCGATTTTATAGGGGCAGCTTGAGCTAACTTTCATCCAGCATCATTACAGGATATATGCCCCAAAGTCCTCAGACATTTTTAAAATGTCTTCATCTACAGGATGTGAACATCATTGGTTAGGCCAGTATTTATTTCCCATCCCCAAGTCCCCTTGAGAAGACAATGCTGAGTTGCTTTCTTGAAGCATTGAAATCCATGTGGCGTAGGGACGCTCATACTACTACTACGGCAGAATGTCCAAGATTTTGACTCAGTGACATCAAAGGAATGACAAAGTAGTCCTAAATCATGATGATGCCATGGAGGGGAAGTTGCAGACGGCTCTATTCCCATGTATCTAATGCTCTAGGTGGTTGAGATTGTGGGTTTGCAAGGTGCTGCCTGAGAAGCCTTGGTATATTACTGTTTTGTGACTTGTAGAAGGTACACACTGCTGCCAGTGTCCATGTTTCGTAAAGGGAGAGAACACTGAAGGTGGGGGGTGTAATGCCAATCAAGCAGCTGTTTTGCCCTCAATGGTGCCAAACTTAAGTGTTATTAGAGGTGTACTCATCAAGCCAGTTGGAGAGGATTCCATCTCTCTTCTACCTTGTGTCTTGTTGATTATGGATAGTCACTGAGGAGCTAATGCAGTATTCATAGCCTCTGATCTGCGTTTGTTGCCATTGTATTTATATGGCAAGTCCAGTTCAGCTTCTGGTCAATGGTAATCCTCAAGATGTTTAGTGATGGCAATGCCACAAAATGTCATGAGGAGATTGTTAGTGATCATCATTGCCTGGCATTTGTGTGATGAGAATATCACCTGTCAACCCAAGCCTGAATAACATTAACACAATTGCTTAAATGCTGGCAAAAGAAACTAGATTTATTTATGATATTTGGTTGGCATGGATGAATTGGACCAAAGAGTCTGTTTCCTTGCTGTACAGCTCTATGACTCTATCTGATTGGTGCTGATAGAGTCAATCATCAGCAAATATCCCCACTTCTGACCTTACGATGGAGGAAGGTTGTTAAGAAGCAGCTTAATATAGCTCAGCCTAGGACAATACCCTGAGGAACTCCTGCAGAGATGTTCTGTAGCTGAGATGACTGATCTCCAAAAAAGATAACCATCTTCTTTTGTGCCAGATATGATTCCAACCAGCATGAAAGCTTTCTCCCTAATTTCCACTAACACCAGTTTTACAAGGACTTCTTGATGCCTCACTCAAAAGCAACCTTGATGTCAATTTTCACCTCCCTTCTGGAATTTAGCTCTTTCATCTATGTTTGAAGCAAGGCTGTAATGAGGTCAGGAGCTGAATGGCCCTGGCAGAACCCAAACTATGTGTCAGTGGGCAGGTTATTGCTGAGTAACTACTGCTTGCTAGCACTTCAACGTCACTTTCAATCATTTGGTTGACTACAAGTAAATTTGACAGTAACTGGTAAGGGTGACTTTATTCCACATTTTGTGGCCATGTCATACCTGGGCAATTTGCCACATTGCCATTATTTTAGCTGAACCAGAACAGGTTGTCCGGGGGTGGTGGTAATTTCTGGGGGACAAGTTTTCAGATTATGTCACAGTCTTTGCAGGAACCAGTGCCTTCAGCTGTTTCTTGATATCATGTGGAGTGAATTAACTCAAGACTGCAACTGTGATGCCGGGGAGCTCAAGGGGAGGCAGGATGGTTCTTTCACTTGGCACTTTTGCTTGAAAATGATTGCAAATACGTCAGCCTCGTCTTTCACACTGATATTAGGATGGGGATATTTGTTGAATTATCCATCACCACTCATGACTGGATGAGCAAGACTGCAGAGCTTAGATCTGATCCGTCGTTTGCAGGATTGTTTTGCTCTTTCTATTATGAAATGCTGCCACTGTCTGGCATTCAAGCCAGACCTTCATCAGGTTGACACTGGCATCTCTTGTTTTTTTAATATTCTTGCTGCAGTTCCTGGAACACCCTCCTGCACATTTCATTGAACCAAGGTTGATTATCCAATTTGATGGTCAAGGTAGAGTGGGGAATATGCCAGGCCATAAGGTTACAGATTGTATTAAAGTAGAATTCTTTTGGGGCTGATGGCCCAGTGCATCGCGTGGATGCCCAGTTTTGATTTGCTAGCTCTGTTTGAAAGCAGCCCCGTTATGCAAGCTGGCCATGCTACAAAACCCAATGGAAAGTATCCTCAGTGTTAGGTCGGATCTTCATTCCCTTGGTGTCAGGTGATCACTCCTACAAAGAACTGTCAAGGGAAAGATACTTCTGTGACAGGTAAATTGGTGATGGTAATTTAGGTAGATTTCTTTTTTCCTCTTGTTAATTCTCTCATAAAGTACCACAGGCCCAGGCTTGCAGCTATGTCCTTTAGGACTTGACTAGCTCAGTCAGTAGCAGCATTACCAAGCTAAATCTGGGTGATGAACATTGAAGATGCCCATAGATTTTGTGTCCTAGCCATCTTCAGCGTTTCGCCCAGGAAGAGTACTAACTCAAGAGCTGAAGGAGGGGGTTGCTGGTACTCAGCAGGTGGTTTCTTTGTCATCTTTGACCTTCTTTTATTAGGCATCTTGAGGTCCATAGTGAATTTTGAAGACTCCCAGGTCAACTCCCTTTCAATTGTGTAGCACTGGGCCATAATTTCTGGTTGGTCTTCTTGCCAATCTCACAGGACTTGGCCAGTGTATTGGATGTAGAATTACTAACCAAAGCACTCATTACAGATAACGCCAAGTGGTTGCTTGACTGGTTTCTGGAATTTCTCTCCTAATTTTGCCACAAGCCCCCAGATGTTAATGAGGAGGGCTTTGCTGGTCAATAATGCTGGGATTGCCATTGCCATTTCCATTTCCATTTCCAGTCCCTCGGTCAGTGCCAGGTGACCTGATGCACCACTTAGTGGCACGCACTTCTTAGACACTATTAATTCAGAATGTCGTTCTGTCCAGAAATAAAACTGGAGCATTGATTTTCCTATTTTTCAAACAAGGCAGATAAGAAAAAGCCTAAAAAAGCTTCCATAGTAAACCGTTAGACATAGGTAAAACTAAGTCAGCACTGCTGCTTAACAAAACAAGATTATTATACAAAAACATATTCCAATTAATTAGGCTGCTCATATTAAACATTTAATGCTGGGAAAAAGTTGCTTATTTCATAATGATATCTTCTTGCATATTACAATGGAGAGTTAATATTCTCTACATTTAACTTCATAATCTTACTTTTTTTCAAAGACTATTTAAGACGGTTTTTCAGCTTGTCAAAAGTGTAAATGTAAACAAGCAAATGAAGTGGTGGTGAATAAATTGTTATGGATTCATGATAAATGGTGAGGAATCTCAAATGCAGCATAAACATCAGTATGAACCGGTTGAGCCAAATGGCTTTCAGAGCCATACTGTATATCTTGAGTGATATGACCTCTTTGACAATGGTCCAATAAATGAGAAAATGTAAAACTCAACAGACAGAATGCAGGTTTAAGTTAACCAAATGCATTAAACGCAAAAACAGAAGTGATTCTATACATTGATAAACAGCATTACAAAGTTACAGCATGTCAGTCACGTGATATGATACAGTATTGAAATTAAGGTTTGGGATCTTTTGAACAGAGATTAGACACGCATAAAACCATACTATAGAAAAATAAAGCAATGCTGTACCTTGGAGTTAAGCTTGACAAGGTCATATCTCCTTTCAGAAAGGTTGAATACCTGCAGAAAACAAAGGACTAAATTGGTCAATAAATTTCGCAAAGTGATAATATTTTACGAGTATTTGTAAAGCTTAAAAGTGGCCAATGGTTCAATTGAAAAGACTATTGAATATAATGTGGTAATTTGATAGACAACTCAAAATATTTCTTATTTCTGAACCATCTATGCATTGGTTTATTCATCAAAACATTATTTTTTGCCATTTATGCCAGACAATTATTATTATTATCATTTATGCCAGACAATTTTAACTCAACGGAAACTGCTATTAACTTAAAGATTATTCGTAACCATAAGAATTCTGATTTAATCCATTATTTTCTGTATGATGTTTACCATAGACATTCTATAAAAACACACCGTGGAGAGTCATCTATTATTATTTTACAATTCTCCAAATTTTTTGACTAATTATACTTTGAATCATATAGCTCAGACAAGGCCTTTCAGCCCATCAAGCCTGCACCAACTAAACTACTCGAAATTTGCCCAAATCTCAGTTTCCAGCACTTGCTCATAGCTGTGAATGTTATGACATTTCAAATGCTCATCCAAATGCCTTTTAAAGGTTGTGAGTTTTCCTGTCTCAACTATCCTCTCTAAAAATGTTTTTCCTCAAATGCCCCCAAAACCTCCTCCCTATCCCCTATCACCTTAAAATATGCCCCCTTGTTATTAACCCTTCAACTAAGTCAAACAGTTGCTTTCTATCCACTTTGTCCATGCCCCTTATAATGTTATTCACCTCAATAAGGTCTCCTTTCAATCTTCTCTGCTCCACAGAAAACAACTTGTGCTTATCCATGCTCTATTTGCAGCTGCAACGCTCCACCCCAGGCAACATCCTGATGAATCTTCTCTGCACCCATTCCAATGCATTCACCCCCTCCCTATAATGGGGTGACCAGAACTTCACATATTACTCCAACAATGGCCTAACCAAATTCCTGTACAGCTTCAACATAACCTTCTAGCTCTTATAATCTATGCCATGGCTAACATAAAGGCAAGTGTCCCATATGCCTTGTTAATATCCTATTAACCTGTCCAGCCGCATTCAAGAATCTGAGGACAAACACCCCAAGATCCCTATGTTCTCTGAGTTTCTTCGTGTCCGACTTCTAGACACTCCCCTTCAAATAGTATTCCATAAAATGTGAGCTCTTTCAAATGAGGTAGCAGGCTAAAGCACATAAATACACACATTTTGTTGGGTTGCAGGTCACTTATTACAGTGCAGGATTTCAAATGGCAACTGAGAACTCATGCCAAGAAGACAGTCCCTTCTCAATCTCAATGGCAATCTCTTTCTCACCGCAGTGCAACTAATTTGCTTTTACTGTAGAGACATCATAGCAGATACTGCTCATCTCAAGTAGTTTTCCAGTTTCTTTTAAACTCCAAACATTCTCCTTCTGTTACTTCACATTCTCAGAGCACTGAAATGAAGATCCATAGTTCAGTCTCTTTCTTGAACTCATCCTTTCCCAAGCATCATAACTGAGAGTCTATTTAGCTTCCATTGTCTTTCACTGCTCATCCAGTCCTCAGGATATCAGATCCCAAGTTTACTCTTACCTGCTCATTACTGTATCATTTGAATCACATTATGGCCGGGCTGGATGATGTGCTGGCTACAAAATATAATTTTATTTTGAAAACTAAAGTGCAAGTGTACCATTGGTCGATATGGTATTTGACCGTATGTTTCACAGAGCATAGCAACTTGGCAATGGAAACTATTTCAAATCATCACCTAAAGGTGTACCAGGCACCACAGATACTGGAGTCTCCAATGCAACAAATGTCACACATGCCAACTCAAATAGAAAATAGTGATTTGTGTTTACTGAAGCTGTTACTTTTATTACAGCTGACTGGAACCATTATTTTTCAGGGATTTTAATTACTCAATTGCCAATTTCTTTAAATTTGAGAGTTCGAACATTCCACTAAAATAGATATTTTATGTCAAACACAGTGTACTTTAACTTAGGTTGTTGCTGAAGTGAGCAAACCTTGACAGCTGCATTCTATTAGTGCCTTTTCGCTGGGGCTGTTTTCCTGGAGTGTCGGAGGCTGAGGGGTGACCTTATAGAGGTTTACAAAATTATGAGGGGTATGGATAGGGTAAATAGACAAAGTCTTCTCCCTGGGATCGGGGAGTACAGAACTAGAGGGCATAGGTTTAGGGTGAGAGGGGAAACATATAAAAGAGACCTAAGGGACAACTTTTTCACGCAGAGGGTGGTACGTGTGTGGAATGAGCTGCCAGAGGATGTGGAGAAGGCTGGTACAATTGCAACATTTAAGGGACATTTGGATGGGTATATGAATAGGAAGGGTTGAGGGATATAGGCTGGGTGCTGGCAGGTGGGACTAGATTGGGTTGGGATATCTGGTCGGTGTGGACAGGTTGGACCGGAAGGTCTGTTTCCATACTGTACATCTCTATGACTCTAAACAGGAAGCCAATTATAAAACAAATAAGCCGTACAGGACTTTCACGACAAAACACTAGGCAAGTTGTGTTAATCATGTAGTATTAGCACTTCACAATTTTTAAAAGGCAAGTAAATGAGTTGCTCTGCTAAAAGCATCCATTTTAACTATAACCTTCATATTGTAGCTGCAATGTTGGAAAGTATCCTGATGCAGTAGGTACACACTGCAATTTGAAACAAATATTTTTGTTTATGCACAATGATGTGTGTGTGTAAAACATATACACAATAATGAAGCTGCAACATACTATAGTTGTAAGTGTCTGTGCACATGGCAAAACTAACTTGCACATTAACTAGAAAATACAAGCTTACTATAACACATTATAATATTAATACAGGTGTAAAATATTCAATGAAGTAACCAACCACTGAATATTTTCAAAGTGAACAGCCATGGGCAATGTAGAGAGGACAAGGACTTCAACTGAAATTGCGAACTTTAAATCTGAATGTGCATATTCCAAACTGATAATTTTTTTTTTAAAAACCTGTACATCAAGACGATGGTCAGTTACAGAATCAGCATGTGTGATGAAGAAGATTGCTGCAACATCATGTCAGCCAAATAGGGTGAATCGTGTTACACACAAAAGTCAACCCCTTTCTGAGCTCATCCGAAGTGCCACTGATTACACTGACAAGAACATCTCAAGTTCAATTCCTAATCTATGCAGAAATAGTTGTTCTCAGCAAGGGCAAGTATTTAATAAGTGCCCCTTGGCTCAGTAGAGAAGAAAGAATTGATTGGCTCTCTAGTAATTCTGTTGCACAGTGCTTGTATGCGAATACTGGTTGAAGACAAAATAAAATTACCGTTGTTCTTTCATGGCTGAATAGTTAGAGACAACTATTTTAACAGAAAATAGAAATGTGAATGATAGATAATAGGTGAAATTAGAAATGGTATCTGTTGTATGTGCATCCTACCTTTACAAGAGTTGACATTTTAAAACTTCATGTGCTCTGCGTATACAACTTTGCAATTATACCTGGCTACTAGTCTGCTCTCAGTCTGCAAGCAGCAAACACAGAAATCAGTTGGGTTGTTGTAATGACTGCTTCATAACTTATAAAGTGTTTTACTGTGTTAAACAAATAAACCAATCGTGTGAATCAAATCCTGACAAGTTACTGGTCATTAATATGACAACATCTGTATCCAGAAATAGGCATTCCAAAAGAAAGGTTTTCTGTTCAATTCCAGGCAACTGTGCATTCTCAAAAAAAAACTCTATTTAGTGCCAATATCTACATCATGCAAACTCAGAACTGTAACAGCCCAAAAGGAGGCCATTTAGGTCGTCATGTATGCACAGATACCGTGTTCTCAAATATGAGTTTTGTAAAAGCAATTACAATTTATACAAGGAAATATCAGGATGAGAAAAGAGTATTTTATTTTTCTAGCTTATTGTAGTGTGGACCATGGTTGGAAGAACTACTGATATTTGTTTCCAGCCTAATTGAGTGAGCTTTGTGGAGATCACCACTGGATGGAATGTTAATTGACTTGCAATACTTTAGAGTAATAGGGAAGTGAATACCAGACTTTGGCATGCCATTTGATAATTATTTGCAAGGTGATTTTGAAGGGACAGGGTAGTATCTCTTGCACGTTTCATGTTAAAAGTTTTAAATGATAAAACACGATTAGTTTGGAGGTGGAATTCAACTTGAGTAACAACACGAGTAAATCCAGCAACATCATAGTTGAAAACGATATATGTATAAAACATGCATCAGACGAACTTTCAAAACAGCATTAGAGAAGGACTAGAAAAGGCCTTTAAACCATTTAGGCCTTCATGATTCTAAACCTCCCAGGTGAAAATCAAATGACCTTACTATTTTCATTTCTACAACTGTCCAAACTGGACCACTAGTTAAGTGCAGCAAACATACTAAACTTTCCTGTTCTGGCCCATGGGACTGCTTCATCACATGTACAGCTTAGAAGGATGATCTGAATTTTGCAGCTATTTAAGAATTTAAAATTCTCACCCTGAAACTAAACCCCATCTCCCTGGCATGATGCAAACTGTGTTGAGCATCAGGATCAAAATTTCATATTTGATTTTAACAATAGGTTTTTTCTCAATAACCTGAGCGTCCAAATCCTGGCTTGGGATGTTACAACATGATTGATGCTTTGAACGAGTATCAGAATAGATACTGAAACAAAAGCAAAAGATGACAGATGTTGGACACCTGAGAGGAAAACGGAGTGCTGGAGAAACACAGCAGCTCTGACAGCATCTCTGACTCAAACGTTAACTGCGTTTCTCTCCCCACAGATGCTACCAGATCTTCTGAGTTTCTCCACCACTTTCTGTTAGACTGTAAACTAATGTTATTCAGGTCAGCACTTCTATGTAGTCTAGAGAAATAGATTCTGCTTTGCCTGAGAAACTTTTCATTAACTTTTCGTTTCTGCTTTTTAGAACCTCTTTCATAATTACTCTGCTTAAGGTAAATGAATAGATTTTTCTAATCATTATTACTGGTTTCATAATTCATAATAATTTAGAATATTATATCGTATTCAATTCACATGGAAATTATTAAGAGTCAAAGGAATTTCTTGACAAATAGTGCTGCACAAAGGACTGATAAGATGGCAAATTCAGTTCATGATTCCCTACATGACAAATCTTGGTCACAGACTTTGGGAAAATATTCAGAGATCATGCACCTCTCCAGAAGAAGAAAGGGAAATCAGAATCTATTCATCAATTTTTTTTCTGTAATCACTATGCTCGGGGGCTGAGTGTGTTAAGTGTCGTCTAACCTGTCACTTCCACAGCCCAAGGAAATCCAACCTACCACACTCCAATCCATTTGTTCTGAGCTGACTGCCAAGCTTGCTGGCCTAATGCAGCCTTCAAAGACCAACAGATTCTGAGCTTCACAGACCATTAGCTGTGTTCTACTTCCCAGGGGATCCAATGGTGAGAAGTTAAGTGTTTGTTTTTCTTTTCATCGGGATGAGTATTAATGGATTGGGGATATCAGAAGCAAGGGCAGAGGGGTAGCCTTTAGAGGCCATGCCTTTGCCCCATCCTCTTGTTGGGCCAAAGGGCCTGTTTCCACACTGTATGGAATCTAATCTAGTCTATTCTTTTGATTACTCCAGATCAAGATAATTGGAGGCACCAATTGGAGCTAATTGTGGAGGCAATGGGCGAGACCCCAGAAATGACTAAGACATGAGCTCAAATCCTACCATGACAGATTTGGATTCAATGAAAGATGGTGACCATGAAACTGATGTCAACTTGTCGGAAAAATCCATCTGGTTCACTAATGCCATTTAGGAAAGGAAATCTGCCATCCTTACCTGGTCTGGCCTACATGTCACTCCAGACCTACAGCAATGTGGTTGGCTCTTAACTACCGTCTGGGTAGTAAATACTTGCTTAACCAGTGACACCCACATTCTGAGAGTGAATTAAAAAAAACCCAAACATGGCAGTCAGATTGCCCTGTTTACCCAGCTGGCAAATCAGCCACCTTTCTCACCTACTGGGAAGTTGTATAATCAGGGATATACTTTTCAAGCCCCTGAAAGAGTTGCTAGTTGACCACTTAAGGGCCTGGCAGATCACCAAATCCACCAATGGATCTTCTTGTCCAAAATCTAAACAGTGAGATGGCAAGAAGGGCCAACACATCAATAATTCCCCTCCTTGCTACCTCCAGAGAAGACAAAATTCTGTCACAAGTGTCTAGTTTGAGGAGAATAAACCAATTCCCATTTAAAATTCCAACTACACAAATCAATATTCTCTCTTTCAGTATACCTGCTAACTGACTCGGAAATACATTATTATTCCTTGAGTGCCATTGGGTCAAGATTCTGGAATTCCTTTCTGAATGGCATTGTTGGTATACCTACACTAAACAGACTGCAGTGGTTCAAGGCAGCAGCTCACCAAAACCTCTTCACTAGCAACTAAAGGCTGTGCAATAAATGGTGGCCCAGTCTGCAGTGCTCACATCCATTTGAGAATTTTTAAAACTCTCCTGAAACCTTCATCTATGGTCTTTGTTATGTCCAGATGTGCTGACTTTAAAGCATTGCTGACAGATCTTTTGTTCCAATGTCAATTGCGACTAAGTTGGTAACTCTCATCTCTGAACTAGAAATTCTGAGTTCAAGTCTGATACCAGAGACCTGAACTCAAAATGTAAGAGAACATTCCAAGCTGCTACATATTTGGAGGTGCTGTCTTTCAGATGACACATTAAACTGGAGTCCCATTTTTCTTCTCACATGGCCAGAAAAGATCCCATGGAATCCTTACAAAGAAGAGTTGAGGAGCTCACCCAGTACCATGCCTATATTAATTACCTAGAGGTCCAAACATATTTTCTGGCCAACATAACACTGCTGTTTGTGGGAGTTACTCGACACAAAGTACTGCACATCCTTCCTTGAAACTAATTGGCCTTCAAAAAATGAATTATTGGCTGTAAATTTCAGTCTGGCATCCCAAGGTTGGAAAGCATTGCAGATAGTCCCACCTCCAACTAGTTGCAATTCCCAACGTTTCAACACAAGGTAATTACTGAAGAGCACCAGTGGATACCCTCCTAACGTCAGTGCCAAGATTGTGTCTGTGGAATTCCAGCTCTCTACTTTCAAAGCATTCGACATTTTGAAGCTTAACGAGGTTTTGAGAGTTATCAGCCTCAGTTTAGTCAAGCATCCACAACTCTGGGATTGTGTGCAAGCTTTGATGTTCTCAGAGCCAAACTGAGTGACCAGCCAGCAAAGTAGAAATACACAAATGAATCTGGATTACTAGTCTGGGTTAAATCTTTTGAACTCTTTTGTGACAAAAGAAAATAAAAAGTTTTCTTTTTCCAATTAATCAAAACTGACAGGTGGGGTTATGGTCAGAGAAACAAAGGTTATCTGTCAACCGGATTGATTTAATTTACAATATTTGTAAGGGAAAAAGCCAGAATGATGAGAAGTTTCCTTCCTGGTGGAATGGGCCACATTTGTCATCTGTAGCACTCACTCGGCAATCCACAGAAACATAAACTAAACAGATCCTTTTGATCGACACACAAGTGCACTTCAAAAACATATAGCCAGGGAGAAGCAAAACCTTATTTCACAGCAGTAATTGAATTTATGCTTAAATTCACTCACCTTAACTTAACATAAAATATCAGAATTTTAGATCAGCATGCAATTCATGCCTGCACTTCCTAGTATCATGTGTTTGACAATTATTTTCTTCCACGTTTGCATGGTTCATTGCCCGGCCTATACTTATAATCGGTTGTACTGACGCAATCTGATTGCACATAGCTCCCATAGATCGTACAGAAAAGCATGAAATTACTTTGCCTTTAATTTAAATATCTATAGCCTAAAATAAGATTTAAGCAAAACAAAATATGTACAGTTCATAAGTGGAAGAAAGATAAACACAAACACACAGAAATATTTTCTGATTTCATCTACGTTTTAAGACCAAACAATGTTGAAAGCAAAATAATTATCTCAAAGAAATTGGGGGACAAGTATCTGAATCCATGCAGTATACAAAATAAGGTAAATGAGCTTATGGTGCAGATCAAAATCGGCAGGTATGATGTGGTGGGCATCACAGACACATGAGTGCAAGGGGATCAAGACCAGGAGATAAATATCCAAGGATATACATCCCATCGAAAAGACAGGCAGGTGGGCAGAGGGGGTAGGGTTGCCTTGTTAGTAAGAAAATGGAACGAAATCGATAGCAATAAACAAAGTAGAGTCATGTGATGTAGAATCTGTGTGGGTAAAGGCAAAAAAAATAATGGGAGTTACGTACAGGCCTCCACAGGGTAATCAGGATTTGGAGCATAAGATACACCAAGAGATAGAAAGGCTTGTAAGAAAGGCAAAGTTAGAGTGATCATGGGGACTTTCAGTATGCTGGCAGACTGGGAAGATCAGGTTGGTAATGGATCGCAAGTAAAGGAGTTTGTGGAATGTCTATGAGATGGCTTTTCAGAGCAGCTTGTGGTGGAGCCAACTAGGGAATAGGCAACACTGGATCCAGTGTTGTACAATGAGGCAGATTTAATAAGGGAGCTTAAGATAAAGGAACCCTTAGAAAGCAGTGAAAATAACAGAATAGAATTTATTCTGCAATTTGAGCAGGAGAAGGTGGAATCAGATGTAATGATGTTAAAGTTAAATAAAGGCAACGTTAGAGGCATGAGCTGACCAGAACTGACTGGGAGAAGAGTCAAGCAGGAAAGAAAGTGAAACAGCAATAGCAGGAGTTTCATAGAATCCCCACAGTGTGGAAACAGGCCATTTGGCCCAACAAGACCACACTGACACACTGAAGAGCATCAAACCCAGACCCACTCCCCTACACATCACTCTACATTTATCCCTTACTAATACACCTAACCTATACATCACTGAACACGATAGGCAATTTAGAATGGCCAATTCACCTAATCTGCACATCTTTTGGACTGGAGGAAACTGGAGCACCCAGAAGAAACCCACGCAGACACGGGACAATGTGCAAACTCCACACAGATATTCTCCAGAGGCTAGAATCGAACTCAGGTCCTTGGTGCTGTGAGGCAGCAGTGCTAACCACTGAGCCACCATGCCACCCTCTAACATAGCAGCCTCCTGTGTGGCACCTTATCACAGGCTTTTGGAAATCTTGATAGACAACATCCATTGGCTGTCCTTGGTCTAACCAAGTTTCTGGGAGCAATTCAGGAGACACATAAAAAATTCATCCCAAGGAAAAAGCAGCATACTAAAGGGAGGATGAGGTAACCATGGCTGACCAGGGAAGCCAGGGACAATGTAAAAAGAAAAGAGAAACCAAATAATGTGGCAAAGGGCAGTGGGAAACCAGAGAATTGCCAGGCTTATAAAGACCAATGGAAGACAATGAAGAAAGAAATGAGGGAGAAGATTAAATATGGGGGGTAAGTTAACCAGTAACATTAGGGAAGATTGCAAGAGTTTCTTTAGATATATAAATGGTAAAAGTGAACATGGGCCACCAGGAAATGATGCTGGAGAATTAATAATGGGGAACAAAGAAATGGCTGAATACTTTGAATGAGTACTTTGCATCAGTCTTCATGGAAAATGAGAGTAATTTCCCAAATATTCAAGACAACCAGGGGGCAGAAATGAGTATGGTGGCCATGACCAAGAAGAAGGTGCAAGAAAAGCTGAAAAGTCTGAAAGTGGATAAACCACCTGGACCAAATGGACTACACCCCAGAGCTCTGAAGGTGATAGCTGAAAAGATAGTGGAGCATTAGTAGTGATCTTTCAAGTAACACGGGAGTCAGGGAGGGTCACAGAGGACTGGAAAATCACTAATGTTATTTCCCATGTTTAAGAAGGGAGTAAGGCAAAAGATGAGAAATCATAGGCCGATTAGCCTGACCTCATTCATTGGTAAGAAATGGATAATGAGTCGGATAGGACCAAAGTAGGTGGCCATGCTGGCTCGAAAAATTGGGTGACAGAATTGGAACAGAAATGCAGAGAACCCTTCTTTTTCAACGACTTCCATCCCGATCTAAACAAACCCTTCTAATTTACAAATGCTAATCTTAACCCATCTGATCTGCATGTTATTCTAGATCCAAAACAATCTGGGTGACTTTGAAATGCCCTCTGAAATGGTCTAGCAAAGCACACAGTTATATCAGCCTTCAAATGGATGGATAAGAGCAAAGAAACCAGATGGACTACCTGACATCACCAAGGCCCCGGAAAAGATATAGCAGCAAATCTTGCGCAGTCCATACTAACATCTAGGACATTATGCCAAATTTGGGAGAGCTATCCTACAGGCTAGTCAAAGAAACAACCTAACATAATCATTCTAATGGAATCATACCTGACATACAATGACCCAGAGACTATCGTCACCATTCCTAAGAATCTCCTGTCCCACTGACAGTAGCCAACCCACCAGGGGCAGCAGTACAGTTGTCCTGGGGGTCCACAACATTCAGTCCTGATGCCACGAAGTTTCAGTGTGTTAGGCATTGTTTACTAGAGCAGTACTGGAGAGTGCACTATTTCTGATCTAGTACTACGTATAAAAAAGGGTGAACTAATAATCTGCTTGCAATAGAACATTTGGGGGTGACTGGCCATAACTTTACATTACATTTCAAAAAGACATAGTTCAATGTTAAATTTGAACAAAAGAAATCATTAAGTTTTGAACAGCAAGCTGTTTGGAGTCTTACTTGGACATACCTGGAGCACTGCACACAGTTTTGATCTCCTTAGCTTAGAGTAGATATTACTGCAATGAAGGGAGTGCAATAAAGCAACACTAGATTATTCCCGGAATGGTGGGGATTGCCCTATGAAGGGAGACTGAAAAAATGGGGACTGTAGTCTCAACGTTTCAAAGCATGAGGGGTGATTTCAATAAAACGTAGGAAATACTGAAAGGGATCAATAGAGTAGATACAGGTAAGATTCTCCCCCCTGCTTGGGGAGTCCAAACCAGGGGATATAATTCAAAAATACGGGGAAGTCACATTGGACTGAACAGAGGAAAATAATTTATATTCAGAGCATTGTGAATCTAAGAATTTTCTATCCCAGAAGGCTGTGGAAGCTGAATCATCGCGTACATTTAAACACTGACGGGTTTTTAAATACCAATGACTGAAAGGGATTTTGGAATAGGGTGGAAGAAGGACATTGATATAAATGATCAGCCATGATCATATTGAATGGCAGAATAGCCTTTATGAACTGAATGACCTCGTCTTGCTTCTATCTTCATATGAATATAACCTTCAAAGGTGGCTCTCTCTCTGACTTAATTGAATCTGTGTTAAGTAACTTAAAACTAAAAAAAACATTCCTGCTGATTTAGAATTAATCCACTCACACATTTCACTTAAAACCAGCATTTCACTAGTTATGGGAGCGTGCACCTCCTTTAGATAAGCCACTCCACAACTTTTTCAATTTTCCACACTTCATATGCATCAATGCTGATCCTTTCTGCAGACTCTGGCTTTTGCAGTTATCAATTTTCTTCAGAAAGAGAGTTTGGTCCCGTTGTAATGACCACCCCATCAAAGGTTCATAATATCTATATACCATCTCCCCCAGAAAGGAGAAACTACCATGAAGTCAAAATATCAGATTAAAGTCAAAGAATGTTCTAGCAAAGCAACACTTTGTGCAAATCCATGACAAAAAAAATTGTCGACTCTGGTGGTAAGCATAAATTCTACAATAAAGATGGTTTGCACCTTAATAGGTTATGGATCAGCATTCTAGCAGGCAGGTTTGCTACTGCAACACAGCTACGTTTAAACTAAATAGCAGGGGGCAGGGGACAAACTGGATGTTTAAGAAGGAAATTGAAGGGAAAGTTAGAATAAGAGAAGTCAAGAAAGACAACTGTATCAATGAGGCAGAAAACTCAAAGGGATCATGCTGTAAGGTTGAGTGAAATAGGAGTTGATGGGAAGGGTGAGGGCAGTAACAAATTAAAAATACTTTTCATGAATGCACGAAGCATTAGAAATAAGATGGATGAGCTTGAGGCTCTTTTGGAAATTGGCAGATACGATATTGTGGGATTAATTGAGACGTGGCTTCAAGTGGACAGGGCCTGGGAAATGAATATTCAAGGCTACACGTGCTGTCGTAAGGACAGACTGACGGGCAGAAGGGGTGGGGTGGCCATGTTGGTAAGGGATGATATTCAGTCCCTTGCATGGGGGGACCTAGAATCAGGGGATGTAGAGTCAGTGTGGATAGAGCTGAGAAATACTAAGGGTAAAAAGACCTTCTTGGGAGTCATCTACAGGCCCCCAAACAGTAGTCTGGATGTCGGGTGTAAGTTGAATCAGGAGCTGAAATTGGCCTGTTGCAAAGATGTTACTACAGTTGTTATGGGGGATTTCAACATGCAGCTAGACTGGGAGAATCAGGATGGTATTAGACCTCAAGAAAGAGACTTTGTGGAGTGCCTCCAAGATGGATTCTTAGAACAGCTGGTCCTGGAGCCAACCAGGGAGAAGGCAATTCTGAATTTGGTATTGTGCAACGAACCAGAATTGGTCAGGGACCTCAAAGTGAAGGAGCCATTGGGAAGTAGTGACCATAATACAATAAGTTTCAATCTGCAATTTGAGAAGGAGAGGGTACAATCGGAAGTGACAATATTTCTGTTGAATAAAGGGAACTATGGAGCTATGAGGGAGGAGCTGGCCAAAGTTCAATGGTGCAATACCTTAGCAGGGATGACAGTGGAGGAACACTGGCGGATATTTCTGTGTATAATGCAGAAGTTGCAGGATCAGTTCATTCCAAAAAGGAAGATAGATCCTAGGAGGAGGCATGGGTGGCCGTGGCTAACAAGTGAAGTTAAGAAACATATAAAGTTAAACGAGAAAAAGTATAACATAGCAAAGATAAGTGGGAAAACAGAGGACTGGGAAGCTTTTAAAGAACAACAGAGGATTACTAAGAAGGAAATACGCAGAGAAAAAATGAGGTACGAAGGTAAACTGGCCAATAATATAAAGGAGGATAGTAAAAGCGTTTTTAGGTATGTGAAAAGCAAAAAAAATGGTGAAGACTAAAATTGGGCCCTTGAAGACAGAAACAGGGGAATATATTACGGGGAATAAAGAAATGGTAGAAGAATTGAATTGGTACTTCAGATCTGTGTTCACTGTGGAAGACACAAGTAATCTCCCTGAGGTAACAGTGGCTAAAGGACCTGAACTGAAGGGAATTTATATTTGCCAGGAATTGGTGTTGGAGAGACTGTTAGGTCTGAAGGTTGATAAGTCCCCGGGGCCTGATGGTCTACATCCCAGGGTACTGAAGGAGGTGGCTCGAGAAATCATGGATGCGTTGGTGAAAGTTGGTTGGCTGACAGGAAACAAAGAGTAGTGATAAACGGCTCCATTTCGGAATGGCAGGCAGTGACCAGTGGGGTACCGCAGGGATCAGTACTAGGACCACAGCTTTTTACAATATAGGTTAATGATATAGAAGATGGCATTAGTAATAACGTTAGCAAATTTGCTGATGATACTAAGCTGGGTGGCAGGGTGAAATGTGATGAGGATTTTAGGAGATTACAGGGTGACCTGGACAAGTTAAGTGAGTGGTCAGATGCATGGCAGATGCAGTTTAATGTGGATAAATGTATGGTTATTCATTTTGGTGGCAAGAACAGGAATGCAGATTAATACTTAAATGGAATCAATTTAGGTAAAGGGGCAGTACAGAGAGATCTGGGTGTTCTTGTACACCAGTCAATGAAGGTAAGCATGCAGGTACAGCAGGTAGTGAAGAGGGCTAATAGCATGCTGGCCTTCATAACAAGAGGAATTGAGTACAGAAGCAAAGAGGTTCTTCTGCAGCTGTACAGGGCCCTGGTGAGACCACACCTGGAGTACTGTGTGCAGTTCTGGTCTCCAAATTTGAGGAAAGACATTCTGGCTATTGAGGGAGTGCAGCGTAGGTTCACGAGGTCAATTCCTAGAATGGCGGGATTACCTTACACTGAAAGACTGGAGTGACTGGGCTTGTATACCCTTGAGTTTAGAAGACTGAGAGGGGATCTGATTGAGACATATAAGATTATTAAAGGATTGGACACTCTGGCAGCAGGAAACATGTTTCCGCTGATGGGTGAGTGCCGAACCAGAGGACACAGCTTAAAAATATGGGGTAGACCATTTAGGACAGAGATGAGGAGAAACTTCTTCACCCAGAGAATGGTGGCTGTGTGGAATGCTCTTCCCCAGAGGGCAGTGGAGGCCCAGTCTCTGGATTTAAGAAAGAGTTGGATAGAGCTCTCAAGGATAGTGGAATCAAGGGTTATGGAGATAAGGCAGGAAGAGGATACTGATTAAGGATGATCAGCCATGATCATATTGAATGGTGGTGCAGGCTCGAAGGGCAGAATGGCCTACTCCTGCACCTATTGTCGATTGTCAATGGCCTTCACAGAAGGTGTAAAAATGGACATTTTAATTCGATGGCACAGAGTTCGCAACTTATCTTATAATGCTCCTGCCAAGATCATCATGTGGTGTTTACATATTTCCTATGTAAAGATAAAGAAAAATAACTAACATGATACTCCATGATCTCAAAACACTGAGTCACAATGTAATCTTTTGCCATTCAGTACTACTGAAACATTCACAGACACAGATTTACTTTTGTTTCTGTTCTAATTGCTTGCAGTTATTTTAATGAACGATAAGCAGAAATCATAGATGCACAAAACTTAATTTCTGGCAATCTTCCATTCGAGTTATGTTGACTTAATCTGGACAAGGAACTTAGAGTGCACGTTCCTCTTCAATATTTCTTTCTATATCTTACCAGATAGTTATCTCCATGCTTGGATTTCAGCATTCGTGTTACATCCTGTAGATTATGAAAATAAGTTTCTTCTGAACAGCCAGCAGGGAAGGACACAGCAATGATGCGTTCAGTAATGTAAGTCAGATCAAGTTCATAACCCTCCTCCATAATGTGACCCGATTCCACACTCCTGTATACAGAAAATAAGAGAAAGAATGTAACTCTTTGTTGAAAACTTAGACTAGTTCTTCGCTGACTTCAATACACATGAAGTGTCTGCAGAAACAGAAGAGGGAAGAAAGGTGAAGCAGCTGTATATATTGAGAAATTGAGGAAGTTTAATATCAGTGAAGTAAGCATAAATATAAATAATCTAACTTCATTTAACAATTGTAGTTTAATGGTATATGTACATGAGTTATGTACTTTATCAATTGTGATGCCAAATCATTCAACATCAATTGTGATAAATGTGATGCAGTGGCTCTGAAGTTTTCCTGGGTCCAATCTCACCAAAACTTTCAAGTTACTCATGCAGTGAAATGTATTGAATAATCCAGGAGAAGTTTGATAGCATGAACAGCAGGTCACTGAGTTTCTGGAGAACAGGCTGATTGCACAGCTGAATGAACATGGGCATCAAGACACTGACTTCAAAGGGGACAGAGTGTGCCAGTCATGATCATTCAGGCATGTTATCAGCAATAGCATTGACTCTGGCTCATCTTGAACGATGCACCTCAAATGCACAAAGGCCTGTCCCCTCAGGCAATTGGAGATACCATAATGCAGTGGTCATGAGGGAAAAGAATCAAAACTGCTGATTGTGATTTAGCTTTTTGATTAAGTTGGTTCAGATTGCTGTCAAGTATAATTCACATCCAGATCTGCATTTCAAATAATCAGATCATGTCTACAAATGAGTAGTACTGGGATTACATACTCTGACCAAATATATTGAATGCCAGGTTATCGAAGAATAATCACCAGCACAAAAAGTACAAGATGAAAAAGTCAAATTTAAAGACAGCAGACAAAATTACTGGATACATAAACAAAAGACATCTAAGGATAAATAATTTAGTTTTAAAAAATGTATTGCTGAAAAAATATAAATCCAATATTCATGTAATCTGTAACAAGTCTCCAACTACACGAAAAGGGCACTGAAAAAGACTATGAATGACAAACATAGAAACTTTGCTGAGGAAAACAGAAGAATAAAGAAACTTGTCATAGTCATAAAGTGACCCTGGGATATTTAATAATAAAATTAATTTGGGATAAGCAAACAGGTACTGAATCAAGCAAAAAAAAAAGCTGATTATTATTTCCATGCACATTTCAGCTTGAATGGTTCCTGGTGACAAGTTGCTATCACAAGATCATCCAGGTGATGACTGAGGTAGACCATTTAGTCTATCATGGTTAATCAATGCAGAAGCACATCACAGTCCTTCCTCTGTGGCACTGAACTGTCATTTAATGATTCTTGGCTTTTACCTCAACTATTCTACCTGGAAATTTAATTTATGCATTAATAACACTATTTAAAATAAGCAATCAGTTCTAATTTTGGTCATTTGCTGGTTTCAAATTCGTGTATCTCATCTTACTTTTGCAATTTTAGGTAATTTACAAAAGTAGGAAAAGTAATTTTCCAAATTTATCTTCTCCATTTTTTGATTACTTTCCTGATGTTTTCCTTCAAGATTGATAAGTCTACGTTTCTAAGTTCTATCCTATCAATGCATAACATTAAAACCTTGATATTGGTCAATAACCGGTTAGGAGGTAGGAGTCAGACAATAGTGATAAAAACAATCTATTTGAACTGTAGATACTAAGTGGCATTCCCAAGTGATCTGTACTGTTTGTCACTGTATGTAAGCAATCATTTGAATGAAGGAAGATTGAAGTCTGTCTAAATTTAAAAGTAACATTAACACACAGTTATTGTGAAAAGGTGAGCAGAAAGTAGCAAAGGGACATACGAATAGATCTAGTGAGTAAGAGCAACCACAGAACATGAAAGGTCAACATGGGCAAATGTGAAGTTACCCAGTTGAGTCTAAGAAAAGCAGATCAAATATTTTCTTTCCAAGAAGAACTGTTGAAGAGCAAGGTTTCAGTGCATAAATCGACAAAAACAAATAGACTCGTACAAAAAGTCTTCAAGAGGGCTCGTGGAATATTGGTCTTCATCACAAGGGGACTGAAATACAAAAGAGGAGGTGGTTATCCTGAAGGTGCGTTATCCGAATTCTATATTCACTGTTAATGCCTGAATTTCTTAAGGATATATTTGATCTTGAAGGGAGTAGAGCACAGTTTCAGTGAAAAGATCCCTGGCTAAAAAGCTTAGATTACAATATCACACTGTGCTATCAAGCAGCACTTACTTATCAACAACCTGCTCACTGACGCTCAGTTAGGTCCCTTCAGGGCCACTCCACTCCTGAATGCATTACAGTCTTAGTTCAAACATGAACAAAAGAGATAAATTCCAGAGATGTGGCGAGAATGACTACTCTGTAATATGGACAGTTTACAGAGATATGGGCCAAATGCTGGCAAATGGGCCTAGGTTAATTTATGACATCCGTTGGCATCTTTCCAGACCAGAACTGAACGCAGTATTCTAAAAGTGGCCGCAATATGACCTCCTAACTCTGATATACAATGCCCTGACCACTCAAGCCAAGTGTACCAAATGAGTTCTTCACTACCCTGTCTACCTGTGACTCCACTTTCAAGGAACTATGAACCTGCACTCCAAGGTCTCTTTGTTTGGCAATGCTCCCCAGGACCTTACCATTAAATGGAAAAGTTCTTGTCTGATTGGCCCACAAAAACACAGCACTTCACATTTATCTAGATTAAACTCTATCTGCCACTCTTCCACCCACCTGATCAAAAGGTCCTATTCTACTGAGGTACGTTTCTTCACTGTCCATTGCACCTCCAATTTTAATGTCGTCTGCAAACCTATAAACCACATTACCTATATTCACATCCCAATGTATATCAAAGACAAAAAGCAGTGGACACAGCACTGATCTTTGCAGCATACTGCAATTGATCAATGAATTGCATTCAAATCAGTTCACTGTATACATCAACATCCTTTTGGTTTTTCCTATTGGTAGTTTGCATTGGTTGGACAAGGAGTCAGAAATTAATGCTCTTCCCCATTTGGTGGCAGGGGTCACTGGTGGAAGCGTGGCGAATGCAGACTTTGCTGCATTCCTGCCGCTATCCCAATTACGTCTATGTCAATTTGTGAGTACTTCCAAGATATACCACTGACAGTTGGTAAGAGTGGGAGAGATTCATGGTCGGCTATGTGATGGTTAAAAAACTGGAGCCTCTATCATCACCATCAATACCTCAAAGCTAAAGCATGTGTGGAAATGTGTATATTGCCACGGTACCTTGTTCTCAAATGCCTCCTTACCCTCCCATACAGGAGACTGTGGATGGTTCTCTTCTCTTTCCAACAATTGAGGCTTCTAATTAGCTAATTAATGCTCATTTAAGGCCTTAGTCTTACTACACCTGGCATTTATTTAACCAGTTCCAGTTGGGGTGGGTTCAGGACATGCCTCACTGCCCTATCTGAGTTTAAGATTGTGGCATTCTTCAGTCTGACCGACCTCCAAAGCAGAGAATTGAAAATATGGTCTGAATGTAAACCAGCCCATTCTGGGAGTGGAAGATTACAATGTGAACACGTGGCTCCCCTGCTTTCCAGAGAATAAATGCTGGCAACTAACCAACTGACACCCACCTCAGAGTCACAAAGCAATACACATGGCCTAAACAATCTGAGAGGGATGATTGCCCCTCACAGAGGGTAAATCCCATTCACGGGCACTGTCAGCCAATCTAATTCCCCAACAACTCCAATATCCACAGCAGGCATTGCCTGGATAGCAAGCAAGCCCACAAATCCCAGAGCCAGTCAAATCTGTGGGGTGGGTTGTGGGGTGGGGTTGTTGTGGTGGAAACTCATTTGGTTACTCAGGGAGGGGGTTGACAGGTGTGGAGGAGTGGATTTAAAACAGACTTCAGGCGAGGGATAAGGAGGCAGTTATTATCCTCTCAGGGGGGTGCCCCCAATGAGCCAACAATATCCTCCAGTGACAGCAGCTCACACCTCCTTCATACATTTTAAATACTTTTTTTTTCAAAATATTAATAATCCCATTCAACCTGGTGACCCACAACAGCCACTTCATAGCATGAGAAACTGGTCAATTGTCCCTTCATTAATTACATACGGTAGTGGGCTTCCAATTCTGGAGCTCAGCAATCCTCCCTATGATACGAGTGAGCAAAAGGCTGGGTGGGAAGATGGCGGGCTAGCTACACACTCTATATAATGTGACCTCACCCCTCCAACAACCAGGGACATGTAATATCGAGCTCGGTATTTCCCTTAAAAAAGAGTTGCTAAGAAAAAAAGTTCTGTAAAATTCAAAGATTTTCTGCATTCCTTCATGGTCCTGGCACCCAGGTTCCTCCTGAGAGAGCAAGGAGGAGAAACCACTTGCACTGTCAGGACTCGATACCAGAGGATAAAGATTTAAGACAATTGGCGAAGAATCAAAGGCGAGATGAAGAGATGTTTTTCAGTGCAGCTCATTGTTATGATGTAAACTGCACTGCCTGAAAGGGTGAAAGAAGTAAAGTCAATTGTGATTTTCAAAAATGTACTGCTTGATATATACTCGAAATAGAAAATTATTGGAGGGCGACATGAAAAAACAGGTAAACAATTCTAATCAGATAACTGTACCAAAAAGAACTGGAAAAAAAACACAATGAATCAAATGTTCTCTTCTCCCTTTTATTTTTCTACAATTCGATTAAATGTTGCAATGACCTCTTACCCCAAACCACTTCAGGCAGCAAATTATCCACACAGTTCACAATGGCCTGTGAGGGGGAATTTCTCCAAACCTGAAGGAAATCGTCCAGACGCTATCAAAGGTCTTGGTAAATTTTAGAACCTCTATTCAACCTCCCCTTAATAATTTCTGCTCAAGTGTAAAAAATTCCTGGTAACTTCAGGGGTTTTTTTTCCTCCCATTTTCTACAGTTTCCCACCACAGGAATCATTCTGATGAAACTTCACACTATGTTCTTACTACTATTACCATAATGGTGCATCCTAAACTGAACTTGCACAATATTACACAGTACCCTGTGAGCTAAACAATGCTTTGTACTCTTTACAAATAAAAAAAGGAAAACACTTCAATCACTGTATCCATCTGTATTTACTTTATTGGGAGGCTAACAACGTGGTGAAATAGTAGTTAGGCAATTCAGAGCTCAATCAAGATTTAAATAAGATAGTCAAAGCCATATAAAATGAACAAGCACAACAGTGCAAAAATATTTAGTTTCAGAGAAATCTCAATGAGTTAGCTACTTTTAAAGAAAACGTGCAATACTTACTGAGATGAGTTATTGTGACTGAAAGATGAGCTCTTCAGAAAATTGCTTGAAGTCTGTAAATATTAAAAAAGGTATTTTTGAAACAGCTACTGTGCTGATAACATTTACAATTATAAGTCTGTACAATAAGCATCTAAACCAAAGTTTTTTCACTCATATTGGAAGAGGTATTGTTGATAAAGTGTGGCACTGGCAGGTCAGGCAGTATCTGAGCAGCAAGAGAGTCGACGTTGCAGGCCTAATCCTTTGAAACATCGCCTCTCTTGCTCCTCAGATGCTGCCTGGCCGACTGTGCCTTTTCCAGCACCACACTTTACTGACTCTGACTCCCCAATCCTCACTGTCTCCTTGGAGCAGATATTTGAAATGAAACATGTCAGATAGCGAAGGCTTTCCGAGATTTTGAAAGAATAACTTATACGAGAACAAAAAAAACTTAAATTCTAATGCAAATCTCTGATGTGTTTTCATAGCTTAATCATACATGGTGTCAGTGAGGCAGTCTCCCCTTTTGCAATGTTCAACCCATCAATGCATTTTCTTTGCTTTTTTCATGTTTTAATAATAAAATAAAACAAATTACCCATTGAATAGAAAGATGCAATATGCATAAAACTTCAGATTGCATCAATTTTACTTCTTTACTTATAAAGCGTTGGCATTAGACATCTCCATTCTGGGCCCGATGCTATGATAAGGTTGCACCGGTGGGTCAGCACAGAATACATCTTTTTTTAACGCAGATTGGATTTAGGAACAAGAAGACATCATTCAGCCTATTCCACCATTCAATAAGATTTGATTATGGCCTCAGCTCCACTTTCCTGACTGCACCCGATAATCCTCTACCTTTTTGACGATCCAAAATAATCTACTTTTCAGTTCTGAATAAATTTAAAGACACAGCCTCTCCTACCTTATGGGGAAGAGAATTTCACACTCTAACTGCCCACACAGAGAAAGAGAAGTCACATTATTTCTATACTGTAAAGAGATCTCTTATTCTTCAACTCTATTCTCTAGTTATTGTTTCTCCCACAAAACCAACTGACCTTTATGTATCCAGTCCCCTGAAGATCTCATATTGAAGTAAGGCCACTTCACATTTTTCAAATCCATGTTAGGTATAGACCTAATCCGTTCAATCTTTCTTGCTAAGATACATTCTTCATTCCAAGAATAAGTCAAGCTAACGTTCATTGAGCTGCCTCGAAAGTAATCAAATCAATTTCAAATAAGGAGAATGAATTGTACACACAACTCCAGATGTCTCACATTCATGCCCAATATGGCTGCAGTAAAACTTCTGAACAGATGTCTTGTATTAAATGACATCATACAATTTCCTTTCCTGATCCCTTGCTGTACCTGCACACTAACATTATGTGGTCTTTCTACCAGGGCAAGCAGATTCCCTGCACGACCAAGTTCTCTCTATTTAAATTATGTACTTCTTTCTACTGTACCTGCCAAAATAGATAAATTCATATGGTTGCATGTTATACTCCATCTGCCAAATGTTTTGGCCACTAACTTAACATGTCTATATCCCCTTACACATACTTTACCCTCTCCTGACAACTGACTTTCCCACTTATCTTGGTATCACTAAAAAAATCACGGGTAAATATAGCAATCATACATTCATTCATTTCAATCTTTCATTGGTTTGTCACCCAAGTCACTCTTTTCCTTTGCTAATATATTATTCTCTCCATTTGCTTGTATCTTGTGTAGTAACCTTTGATGTGGCACCTTATTACATCACTTTTGGAGATCCAAGTCTACTACATCTCTACAGGGTCTGCTTTATGTGCCTTGAATGCTACTTCATCAAAAAGCTTGAATAGATCATTTAAACATGATTTCCATTCCATTGAACATGCTGACTCTGCCCGAAAACAGACTGATTTTCTAAATATCTTGCTAAAGCCTCCTTGAAAACGGATTGTGACTTTGGCCAAATCATTCTGCTTTCTGCCTCCCTCCTTCTGTGATCAAAGCTGTTGCTATGGCAAGTTCGCAGAATGTCCACCAAGAAAGTTTTTGAACATCATAATGTTCAAAGTTCTAACGTATAAGACATCTTTAAGCTAACACATAAAACTTTTGATAATTAAATTGAAAAAAAATCAAAGTATCAGCAATTCAGGAATTTAAGGTTTTTATAAACCTGACAGAAGTCACCGCAGTTACAATCTCCAGGCGAGATTTCTGCTTTCACTTTATTGCTTATAAAATGGATATTGTTGGGTTTTAGAACAAATGAAAGCAAAGTAGTCTGTATTTTTCTTTGTTTATTCATTGTGAAATATTTGCAGGGCAGTGAAGAAAGAGTAAAGGAGTGAGACTAATTAGATTGCTTTTTCAAAGAGTTGGCACAGTCACAGAGTCAAGGGGGCATAATCTAAGCTGCAGGATTCTGTGAAGCAAGGTCACATAAGATTAAGGAGCTGGAAAATTAAAAGAGCCAGCTGAGGCACAGACAAAATCTGTACATCGCAGAATAAATCAGTGGTGAAGAGTTATTTGTTTAGAAGTGTGGATAGCCATAAGGATGACACCTTCGGTGCGGAAAATTGGCCATCTCAGCTACAGTAACATTCATTGAAGAAAGGATGAAGGGAATTTAATGGGGACAGGAAGAGATGCAGAGAAGTGCACCAGGTAATACAGAAACTTTAAAAGCCACAGACCTGATAAGTGCAACCAAACTCTGATACAGTGACCTCTGACAGACTTCTGGTTTTGAGAGGTGAAGGGAGTTCATCAAGAAATGTGATAACAGAAAGAGTACCTATGAAGCTATTGCAAATGCAGCAAGTATACCTTAGTAAATAACTGGGGATACTTTCCAAAGAAAATAAACGGATAACTGGAGAGAAATACTCTGTGAGATTTAGAAAGAATTTTGAGAAAGCAATGTTGAAACATTTAAACCTGACATTTCGGAGAAAGACTGGTCAGTTAGTGGATACAGATGAGACTATTTGTTGCACGAAGGAAGTATGAATGAATCAACACTGAAATAGTGATCAGGAAAAGGCAGATACCAGGGAGTCACTTAAGGCAGAAAATATAATGCGGGCAAATGCAAGAAATATTAGAGATAAAAAGACTGTCCAGGCAGAGAGAAACAATATCATAGAAATATTAAAAACATGACAAATTCCAGAACCTATTGTCAAAAGGTACAAAGTGGTTATTGAAAATAAATCCCCATCTTCCTGAAGCATGAGTTTCTAGTACCATTGGTCCCTGACAGCAAAAGCCATTGATAGCACAACTCCAATATGCATGTATTGGGATGAGGTTTCTGAAATCAGCCACTCAAATAACATCCAAAAACCAAAAATGAGTGGCATTTCCACGCTTCTCTGCTTCAAAAATCAACCTCTGATAACCATTCGCTTCTAAAACATTTTTTAAAAAATCTGTACGAACAAGCCATTATTTCCTCAACTTGTAATCAGGCAATGGCCTCAGATGTGGAGTGACATCAGAGAACACATTTTTAAGAGCATTTTTACGAGGTTGTGTCATGCACACGGATGTGAAATTTAATCACAGGACTGGCAAAGGAGATTCTACTTTGGTGGCACAGTGGTTAGCACTGCTGCCTCACAGCACCAGAGACCAAGGTTCGATTCCTGCCTCAGGCAAGTGTCTGTCTGGAGTTTGCACATTCTCCCAGTATCTGCGTGGATTTCCTCCGGGTGCTCCGATTTCCTCCCACAGTCCAAAAAATGTTCAGGTTAGGTGAATTGACCATGCTAAATTGCCTGCAGTGTTAGGTGCAGGGGTAAATGTAGGGGAATGGGTCTGGGTGGTTTGCGCTTCGGCGGGTCGATGTGGACTTGTTGGGCCGAAGGGCCTGTTTCCACACTGTAAGTAATCTAATCTAAAAAGACCGAGCTAACTTTGAATCATATTCCCAGGATGATGATTTAGCAAAGCAGACTGTGTTTTATGAAAACTGCTCAATTCCCCACGATATAAAGAGAACAAAAATTTGGTTGAGTCCTATGATGTGACAACAATTTCGCATCTTTTACATAGGAAAACATCTCAAAGCATTCCACACGAGTATTATCCAATGAACAAACTGAGGGCATATTAAGAACATAGAACAGTACAGCACAGAACAGGCCCTTCAGCCCACAATGTTGTGCCGACCATTGATCCTCATGTATGCACCCTCAAATTTCTGTGACCATATGCATGTCTAACAGTCTCTTAAATGTCCCCAATAAGCTCGCTTCCACAACTGTTGCTGGCAACGCATTCCATGCTCTCACAATTCTATGTGTAAAGAACCCGCCTCCGACATCCCCTCTATACTTTCCTCCAAACAGCTTAAAACTATGACCCCTCGTGTTAGCCATTTCCACCCGGGGAAATAGTCTCTGGCTATCGACTCTATCTATGCCTCACATTATCTTGTACACCTCAATTACGTCCCCTCTCCTCCTCCTTTTCTCCAATGAAAAAAGTCCGAGCTCAGTCAACCTCTCTTCATAAGGTAAGCCCTCCAGTCCAGGTAGCATCCTGGTAAACCTCCTCTGAACCCTCTCCAAAACATCCACATCTTTCCTATAATAGGGCGACCAGAACTGGACGCACTATTCCAAGTGCGGTCTAACCAAAGTTTTATAGATTCGATTACTTACAGTGTGGAAACAGGCCCTTCGGCCCAACAAGTCCACATCGTCCCGCCGAAGCGCAACCCACCCATACCCCTACATTTACCACTTACCTAACACTACGGGCAATTTAGCATGGCCAATTAACCTGACCTGCACATCTTTGGACTGTGGGAGGAAACCGGAGCACCCAGAGGAAACCCACGCAGACACAGGGAGAACGTGCAAACTCCACACAGTCAGTCGCCTGAAGCGGGAATTGAACCCAGGTCTCTGGTGCTGTGAGGCAGCAGTGCTAACCACTGTGCCACCGTGCGCCAAGATCTCACAGCTCTTAAACTCAATCCCCCTGTTGATGAAAGCCAAAACACCATATGCTTTCTTAACAACCCTGTCCATTTTAAGGGATCTATGTACCTGCACACCAAGATCCCTCTATTCCTCCTCACTGCCAAGAATCCTATCCTTAATCCTGTACTCAGCTTTCAAATTCGACCTTCCAAAATGCATCACCTCGCACTTATCCAGGTTGAACTCCATCTGCCACCTCTCAGCCCATCTCTGCATCCTGTCAATGTCCCGCTGCAGCCTACAACAGCCGTCTATACGGTCAACGACACCTCCAACCTTTGTGTCATCTGCAAACTTGCTAACCCATCCTTCAATCCCTTAATAAAAATTACAAATAGTAGAGGCCCAAGGACAGAGCCCTGTGGAACACCACTCACCACTGACTTCCAGGCAGAATATTTTCCTTCTACTACCACTCGCTGTCTTCTGTTGGCCAGCCAATTCTGTATCCAGACAGCTAAGTTCCCCTGTATCCCATTCCTCCTGACCTTCTGAATGAGCCTACCATGAGGAACCTTATCAAATGACTTACTGAAGTCCATATACACCACATCCACAGCTCGACCCTCATCAACTTTTCTAGTCACATCCTCAAAGAACTGGATAAGGTTTGTGAGGCATGACCTGCCCCTCACAAACCCGTGTTGACTGCATTTAATCAAGCCATGCTCTTCCAGGTGGTCATAAACCCTATCCCTCAGAATCCTTTCTAACACCTTGCAGACAATAGACGTGAGACTGACTGGTCTATCATTGCCAGGGATTTCCCTATTACCTTTCTTGAAGAGAGGAATTACATTTGCCTCTCTCCAGTCCTCAGGTACGACTCCAGTGGGGAGCGAGGATGCAAAGATCTTTGCAAGTGGCAAAGCAATCGCATTTCTCATTTCCCAAAGCAGCCGAGGACAAGTCTGGTCCGGGCTGGCAGCTTGTCAATCTTAATATTTGACAAAATTTTCAGCACATCAGTTTCCTCTATCTCTATCCATTCCAGCATGCACACCTGTCCTTCAAAGGTTTCAATCACTACAAAGTTCGTTTCTTTCGTAAAGACAGAAGCAAAAAACTCATTGAGGGCTTCCCATACCTCCTCAGACACCACACACAAGTTCCCTATGCTATCCCTGATCGGCCCTACTCTTTCTTTGACCATTCTCTTATTCCTCTCATAAGTGTAAAATGCCTTTGTGTTCTCCCTAATCCGTTCTGCCAAGCCTTTCTTGTGCCCCCTCCTGACTCTCCTCAGACCATTTTTGAGCTCCTTCCTCGCCTGCCTGTAATCCTCTAGAGCTGAGCTTGACCCTAGCTTCCTCCATCTTATGTAAGCTACCTTCTTCCTTTTGACGAGACGCTCCACCGCTCTCGTCATCCAAGGTTCCTTTATCTTACCCCTTCTTGCCTGTCTCAGAGGGACATATTTATTCATCACTCGCAACAACTGTTCCTTAAACACAGTCTCCACATGCCTATAGCACCTTTACCATGGAACAATTACTCCCAATCCATGCTTCCTAACTCATGTCTAATCGCATCATAGTTTCCTCTTCCCCAATTAAATATCCTCCCATTTTGCCTAATCCTCTCCTTCTCCATAGCAATGTAGAATGTGAGACAGTTGTGGTCACTATTACCAAAATGCTCTCCCACCACAAGATCTGATACCTGCCCCGGCTCATTTCCGAGCACCGAGTCCAGAATGGCCTCTCCCCTCGTCGGCCTGTCAACGTACTGAGTTAGGAAACCCTCCTGAACACACCTTACAAAAACAGCTCCATTCAAATCTTCTGCTGGAAGGAGGTTTCAATCAATATTGGGAAAGTTAAAGTCACCCATTGCAACAACCCTACTACGTCCACACTTTTCCAAAATCTGCCGACCTATGCTTTCTTCCATCTCCCTGCTGCTATTGGGGAGCCTGTAGTAAACCCCTAACGAAGTGACTGCTCCCTTGCTGTTCCTCGTTTCCACCCATACTGACTCTGCAGGCAGATCTTCCTCGACAATGGAAGCTTCTGTAGCTGTGATACCCTCTCTGATTAGTAGTGCTACACCCTCTCCACATTCTCCCCCCTCCCTATTCTTTTTAAATGCTCTAAACCCTGGAACATCCAGCAACCATTCCTGCCCCTGAGAAGCCCATGTCTCTGTTATGGCCACAACATCATCGCACCAGGTACTGATCCATGCTCTAAGTTCATCACTTTTATTCCTGATACTCCTTGCGTTAAAGCAAACACACTTTAACTGATCCCTTGGTTCCTTCCCAGGAAAATCCTTCCCACTAGCTGGTCTACCTCTTGCTATTGCCTCATCTGCATCAACTCTCCCCTCCGGTATACAGCTCAGGTTCCCACCCCCCTGCCATACTAGTTTAAACCCTCTCGAACTACTCGAGCAAACCTTCCACCCAGGCCATTGGTCCCCTTCCAGTTCAGATGCAACCCGTCCTTCTTGTACAGGTCCCAGCTTCCCCAGAAGGCATCCCAATTATCTACATATCTGAAGCCCTCCCTCCTACACCAGCCGCGCAGCCACGTGTTAAGCTGCACCCGCTCCCTGTTCCTCACCTCGCTATCTCGTGGCACCGGTAGTAAACTAGAGAACACTACTCTGTTCGTCCTGCTTTGCAGCTTCCATCCTAACTCCCTGAAATCACTTTTTATATCCTCAATCCTTTTTCTGGCTATATCATTAGTACCAATATGTAACACGATTTCTGGCTGTTCGCCCTCCCATTTTAGAACCGTATACACCCGATCGGAGACGTCCCGGACCCTGGCACCAGGAAGGCAACATACTGTCCGGGAATCCCGATCCTGACCACAAAAACTCCTGTCGATTCCCCTAACTATCGAGTCCCCTACCTTGAGTACTTTTCGATTCTGCCCCCTTCCCTTCTTTGCCACAGTGTCAGGCTCAGTGCCAGAGAACTGACTGCTATGGCTTTCCTCTGGTAGGTCATCCCCCCCCAGCAGTATCCAAAACGGTATACTTATTGCTGAGGGGAATGTCCACAAGGGATCTCTGCACTGTCTGTCTGTCCCCTTCCCTCCCCCTAACTTAACCCATCTATCCTTGTCCTGAGCCTTACGAGTGACCAATTCCCTGTAACTCCTCTCAAATACCACCTCAGCCTCCCGAATGATCTGTAGTTCATTCAGCTCCAGCTCCAATTCCCTAACACTGTTTTCAAGGAGCTGGGGTTGGGTGCACTTCCTGCAGATGTAGCCAGAGGAGACGTGTGCCATGTCTCCCACCTGCCACACTCTGCAGGAGGAGCAAGCAACTGCCCTAGCATCAATATCCATAAGACCATAAGACGTAGGAGTGGAAGTAAGGCCATTCGGCCCATCGAGTCCACTCCGCCATTCAATCATGGCTGATGGGCATTTCAACTCCACTTACCCGCATTCTCCCCGTAGCCCTTAATTCCTTGTGACATCAAGAATTTATCAATCTCTGCCTTGAAGATATTTAGCGTCCCGGCCTCCACTGCACTCCGTGGCAATGAATTCCACAGGCCCACCACTCTCTGCCTGAAGAAATGTCTCTGCATTTCTGTTCTGAATTTACCCCCTATAATTCTAAGCAACGGGTCCACGGGTCCTAGTCTCCTCGCCTAATGGAAACAATTTCCGAGCGTCCACCCTTTCCAAGCCATGTATTATCTTGTAAGTTTCTATTAGGTCTCCCCTTAATCTCCAAGACTCCAATGAATACAATCCCAGGATCCTCAGCCGTCCCTCGTATGTTGGATCTACCATTCCAGGGATCATCCATGTGAATCTCCGCTGGACACGCTCCAGTGTTAGTATGCCCTTCCTGAGATGTGGGGACCAAAACTGGACACAGTACTCCAAATGGGGCCTAACCAGAGCTTTATAAAGTCTCAGTAGCACAACGGTGCTTTTATATTCCAACCCTCTTGAGATACCTCACTCACCTGAACACCCACTCAGTACTAAAGTAGAAAGCTTAGTTCAAGTTGCTATAAAATTAAAGGCAAGCAAAGGCTTAGTCAAAGAGGTAGATGTTAAGGTGTATTTTAAAGGATACGAAGAGAGTTAGAGCAGCTGCAGAAGACGTGCAGCAAGGCCATGCGGTGATTTGAAGGCAAGACCAAGGTGGCAAGTGATCCATTCTGGGAGAATATCACCGTGGCAGCAAAGTTAAAAGTAACCCTAAGTGTGCAATGATTAGTTTTTGAAATGATAATAATCTTGACATCGATTTTACTATCTATTCAGTCATATCCAGTTAACAATCTGCTGCTAGGCTAGAACTTTCTTGTACACAACGCACAGTAAAAGGAAGAATGAACTCTTTCTTTCGCAAGATACAAGCCTCATGACCAAAGTGAATAGCAGATGACTGCATCAATGAGGCACTTTGCAGCATGCACTGAGCTTTTCAGTTTTGCATACAAAGGATTCATTCATAAAATCTCCAAGACAAGCCCAGATAAAAAGTATTGAATCAATGCCACAGTTTACAGGACTTATTACAATCATTTCATTGCAATAGATATGAAGAAAACTTCTTGCCCTAGTTCAGTAAATTCTATTCACTGCCACATTTCTAGAACATGTGAAGTACATGGTGAAAGCCAACAATCCCTTGTGAACCTTATAAGTCAATGCAAATCCATGACCGAGCACTGAAGGGAAAGCCATTCTTATTCCTTTTACTTCACTGTCACACTATTGCTGTGCACTCATCTGTAATGATTCTCTTTTCATGCCCAGTCATATAGTCATAGAGTTCTAAAGCACAGAAAAAGGCCCTTTGGTCCATCAAGTCTGTGCTAGTCGAAACAAATACTAATTCTTCCAATTTCTTTTTCCAGCTTGGCCCACAGATTTGAATGCCTTGGCACCACACGCGTACATCTAAATGCTTCTTAAATGTTTGATGTGTGGGGATTACATTGTCTGGTTCTTTGCAACTGTGACTGAAATTGTCCATTTAACAAGACACGTATGATGGTATAAGGAATAAATCCATTTAATTTAACCTATTATTTTAAATGACAAGTTACTTTCAGAATAAACGATTCCTGCACTACAATCTTACAACAGATTTCCCAAGTAATTACAGAAGCAACACAAGCCAAACTCCATAGATTACTATATTACACTGCAAAGTAAAACAAAAGCTGCTTTGTTTTACAGAGTTTGTGTACCATCATTAAACATTGAGAATTAAAGCCTGAAAGTTATTACTTCTGATAGAAGCAGCCAAACACAACACTGGATGTGTATCATTCCACTTTATGCTATCTTAGTGTAAACATTGTTAAAATAAATCTTAATTCTACTGAAATGATAACTCAAAGCCTGCTTAAAGTCACATCGCGAATTCAACTCCATAATCCTGTTCGTCAAACATAAAAAATAGCAGGAGTGGGCTATTCAGCCCTTTGAACCAACGGCACCATTCAGTATGATCATGGCTGAACATCCAGATTAGCACCCTCTTCTCAATTTCTCCCCATTTCTTTTGATCTGTTTTGCCCTAACTCCTCGATCAAACTCAGTCTTGAAAATATTCAATGTTTTAACTTCAGCTCCTTTTTGTGGCAGTGAGTTCTCTGGGAGAAGAGATTTCTCCTCATCTCAGTATCAAAAGGCCTAGCCTATACCCATAGACTGTGACCCCTGATTCTGGGCTCCCTCGTCATCAGGTATATCCTTTCTGCATTTACCCTGTCACTTTTTTTTTAAAGGTTTCTATGAGATCCCACTCCCAACTTTTCAAACCCCAGCCAATTTAGTCAAAACCAGTTCAGATTCTCTTTATATGACCATCATTCCATCCCAGGAATCAGTCTGGTAAACCTTTGATGCACTGCCTCTAAAAGCCAGAACATCCTTCTTCAGTTAAGGAAACCAAAACTGCTCTCAATCCCTATGTTCTATAGGCCTTCCCCATGTTGTGGAATGTAGGAATTATCCCCCCTCACTTTGACTGATACTGATATCTTACAAGGTAGGGGGCAGTTTAAGCACTGAGGAATTTTCATCAGATACAATATTAGGGCTGTATGGGGCATTTTGTTCAATACAGCATGTGAACTGTTCCACACATCCACATGTAAGAGTGCATTATTGTGATGCTTTGCTGCAGTTCAGTTTGACTTCATGGGGAGGGCTGGATTTTGAGAAGTTAATGGGCTGAGTGGCTGGTAATTTGCAGTGACGTAACAATGCCGCTGAATTCAAAGCCTCTCTTCAATTTGCATACTCCTCAGTCAGTTGGAAGGTAAGCTGCCAAACTGAGCTAGCTTAATGTTCGGGAAAAATCAACAGCCATTGCCAAGAGATTCCCAAACAAATTGTGAGAGCTGTTAGCCCCAGCATGAGGGGTACAGGAAGTCAGTTTATTGTAAGGATGAAAGCAATAACCAGAGGAACTCAATGTAGCAGAGATATATGGAGCAGAAATTCAGGTCACGATATAACATGACAACACATCAGGAAACCTGCCTTCCAATGAATTCTGTCGTTATTATAAGGTGTAGGAGGAGAAGTCAGCCAGTCAGCCATTAAATCTGCTCAGACATTCAATGAGATCACAGCAGATCTGATAACCCTCAACTCCACCTTACCTTTGCCCCATATCCCTCAATTCCTGTACATAATAAAATTTGTCTAACTTGATCTTGAATATACTTAATGACCCAGCCTCTACAGTCCTCTGCAGAATTCCAGTTTTATTGTTCTCAGAAGAAATTTCTTCTAATATCTATCTTAAATGTGTAACCCCTTACACTGAGATAATGATTAGATTAGATTAGATTACTTACAGTGTGGAAACAGGCCCTTCGGCCCAACAAGTCCACACCGCCCTGCCGAAGCGTAACCCACCCATACCCCTACATCTACATCTACCCCTTACCTAACACTACGGGCAATTTAGCATGGCCAATTCACCTGACCTGCACATCTTTGGACTGTGGGAGGAAACCAGAGAGCCAGAGGAAACCCACGCAGACACAGGGAGAATGTGCAAACTCCACACAGTCAGTCGCCTGAGGCGGGAATTGAACCCGGGTCTCTGGTGCTGTGAGGCAGCAGTGCTAACCACTGTGCCACCGTGCCGCCCACTATGGAGGAATAACCTCTTTACATCTACCTGCCAAGAACAGGATCTTGGGAATGGTAAGGTCCTAGGGAGTGTTGTTGAACAGAGATTTTGGAGTGTAGGTTCATAGTTCCTTGAAAGTAGAGTCTCAGGTAGATAGGATAGTGAAGGTGGTGTTTGGTATGCTTTCCTTTATTGGTCAGAGCATTGAGTATAGGAGTTTGGAGGCCACGTTGTGGATGTACAGGACATTGGTTAGGCCACTTTTGGAATAGTGTGCATAATTCTGGTCTCCTTCCTAATGGAAGGATGTTGTGAAACTTGAAAAGATTCAGAAAAGATTTACAAGGATGTTGCCAGGGTTGGAGGATTTGAGCTATAGAGAAAGAAGCATCAGAGACTGAGGGGTGACCTTATAGAGGTTTACAAAATCATGAGGGGCATGAGTAGAATAAATAGACTAAGTCTTTTCGCTGGGATGGGGCAAGTCCAGAACTAGAGGGCATAGGTTTAGGGTGACAGGAGAAAGACACAAGAGTGACCTAAGGAGCAACGTTTTCATGCAGAGAGTGGTGCGTGTATGGAATGAGCTGCCAGAGCAAGTGGTGGAGGCTGGTACAATTGCAGCATTTAAAAGGCATCTGGTTGGGTATATGAATAGGAAGGGTTTGGAGGGATATGGGCCAAGCATGGGCAAATGGGACTATATTTGGTTAGGATAACTGGTTGGCATGGACGAGTTGGATCGAAGGGTCTGTTTCCATGCTGCACATCTCTGTGACTCTATTACTTATTCTTCTACATTCCAATGTGTCAAAACTAAATCTACTCAATTTCTTCTCATAAGGCCCATGTCAAATGACTAAGCCTTTTTTGGAATATCTCCAATGCTACTACATACTGCTCATAGTATTCCAGCTGTGGTCTGAATGTGCATTATATAGTCTTAGCAAAACCTTCCTACGTTTCACTCCATTCGCTTTAAAACAAAGGCCGACACTGCAATTATCTTCTCATAGATGCTACTGTTTTGTGATTCAGGTTTTTTTTGCAGTTAGAAAGTTGCAGGTAATGGGAAGGAAAACAGGGTCATGAAAGAGGCCAGAGGAAAAATGGGCCAGGGAGATGGATGGTACAAGGGAGGCAAAGGGTCAGGTGGGCCAGTGTTACCTCAAGCGTAATGGGTGCACATAGGGGGCATCATGAGGGTGAGAGACAGAGAGAGAGAGTGCAAATGGCTGTGAGGTGAGTGGAAGACAGAGAGAGATTTCAAGGGGAAATGACAGAGTGGAAGGTTTCAAGTTAGGGGTGGGGAGGTGGGAGAGGCAGGCTTGAAGAGAAGGAAAGAGAAAAAGACTGTAAAAAAGACAGATCAGTTTCAAAGGGGTCAAACAAAGGACCAAGAAAAGCTTAAAATCTCTGAGGTAGTGAATTACTTGAAAATGAATGTGGTAGTTTTTGCTTAAGGCTGCTCATGTTCTGGAGCAACTCTGAGTGAGATTGTAGTGGATGCTTTTGCAATGAACACAGTGCCAATTATTAAATTTAATCTGAGATACAAATGATCAAAACTGCCTGTTGAAAATATGTTAGCTGTTGCATATGTGATGGCAATGAACTGCCTGTGACCTCTGGGTAATCCAAGATGGAGGACAGGAAAAATCTCTGAATGGAACAGGTTGCTTCTTTATTGAGGTATTTTAAGTGTTGAAAGTGAGTTCCTCGAATTCCAGGAGCAGCAATTACTGGTTTATATGTTGTTGTACTGTTTTGGAGCTTTGAAGAAAAAAAAAGTCACAACAATGGCAATTTTAAAAATGAGAGGAACAGACAAAGGTGAGGTCAGTGCAAGAGAGAGAAAGACACCCACACTGCCAACTGCGCAACTGTACCTGCGCTGTTACTGCCTTTGCTGTTTGATTTCATGTATCGCTGGACATCAGAGTGGGTCTCGGAAAATTAACAAAGTGAAATTCACAACTGATCTTGGAGGAACCTGTTTGGGAGACGTCACAAGACAGAGACAGATAAGTGAATAGTTTTAAGTGTGGCCTTGGTGCCTTGTTGTAAATTTGCAGTAGTGAATAGAGTGGTTTTTTTCTTAATAATATGTTTTATTGAGATATGTCTCTCGATTAAACTTAAAAATATAAGCTATAAGTATTAAGTTAGCCTGAAGCAGTGTTTTGTAGAGGAATAAGATGGTGGTATTTTCTGGGTCTGTGGATTGGAAGAACCAAAATTGGCCTATAGCAGAGTGATACGTTCTTCTTGTCGGATGTAGGGGTTGAGGGAGCGTTTACGGGTTTCTGAGGATTATATGGGCAATAAATGCTGTTGGTTGCGAATCCCATCAGATCGAATGGAACAGTTGGAGCGACAGTTAGAGGCAATGAGGAATGTACAAGAGTAAGGGAGTGTGATAGATGGCACTTATAGGAAGGGGGAAAAGTCTCAGATACAGTCACATAGATGGGTTAACTCTAGGAAAGGTAAAAGAGGTAGGCTGTTAGTGCAGGAGTCTTCTGTGACTATCCCCATTTCAAACAGGTATGCTGTTTTGGAAAATGTAGGGGGTGATGAATGTAGCACGAACAGCCAAGTTTCTGGTATTGAGACTGGGTCTAATGCAATGAGGGTTACGTCGGGTTCAAAGAGATCGATTGTGTTTGGGGACTTTCTAGTCTGAGGTACAGATAGAAGTTTCTGTGGCCAGCAGTTAAAAATCAGAATGGTGTGTGGCTTCCCTGGTGCCAGAATCAAGGATGTCTCAGAATGTTCTCAAGGGGGAAGGAGACCCAATAGGAGGACATTGTATACATTGGAACCAATGACAAAGGGAGGGGGAAAAGGATGGGATTCTGAGGGGAGAATACAAAGAGTGAGGCAGGAATTTAAAAAGAGGTCCTCAAGAGTAGTAATATCTGGGTTACTCCTGGTACAGAAAGCTAGTGAGGGCAGGAATAGAAGGATAGAGCAGATGAATGCATGGCTGAGGAGCTGGTGTATGGGAGAAGGATTCACATTTTTGATTAATTGGAATCACTCTTGGAGTAGAAGTGACCTGTACAAGAAGGACGGATTGCACCTAAATTGGAAGGGGACCAACATACTGGCAGGGAGATTTGCTAGAGCTGCTCAGGAGGATTTAAACTAGTAAAGAGGGGTGTGGAACCCCAGGAGATTGATCTCTTTCTGCACTATTAGAGACTGGTACAGTTGAGAAAAGAAGCAAGTCAAACAGTCAGGGCAGGCAGGAACAAAGCAGAGAACAAGGTAGGATTGATAAATAAAACTGCATTTATTTCAATGCAAGAGGCCTAACAGGGAAGGCAAATGAACTCAGGGCATGGTTAGGAACATGGGACTGGGATATCACAGCAATTACAGAAACATGTCTCAGGGATGGGCAGGACTGGCAGATTAATGTTCCAGGATACAAATGCGAAAGGAACGATAGAAAGGGAGGCAAGAGAGGAGGGGGAGTGGCGTTTTTGATCAGGGATAGCATTACAGCTGGGCTGAGGGAGGATATTCCTGGAAATACATCCAGGGAAGTTATTTGGTTGGAACTGAGAAATAAGAAAGGGATGATCACCTTATTGGGATCGTATTATAGACCCCTTAATAGTCAGAGGAAAATTGAGAAACAAACTTGTAAGGAGATGGCAGCTATCTGTAAGAATAATAGGGTGGTTATGGTAAGTGATTTTAACTTTCCAAACATTGACTGGGTTTGCGATAGTGTAAAGGGCTTAGATAGAGAGGAATTTGTTAAGTATGCACAAGAAATCTTTCTGATTCAGTTTGTGGATGTAGCTACTAGAGAAGGTGCAAAACTTAACCTACTCGTGGGAAATAAGGCAGGGCAGGTGACTGAGGTGTCAGTAGGGGAAGCACTTTGGGGCCAGCGACCATAATTCTATTAGATTTAAAATAGTGATGGAAAAGGATAGACCAGATCTAAAAGTTGAAATTCTAAATTGGAGAAAGGCCAATTTTGACGGTATTAGGCAAGTACGTTCAAAAGCTGATTGGGGGCAGATGTTCGCAGGTAAAGGCTGGAAAATGGGAAGCCTTCAGGAATTATATGACGAGAGTCCGGAGATGGTATATTCCTGTTAGGGTGAAAGGGAAGGCTGGTAGGTATAGGGAATACTGGATGACTGAAGAATTTGAGGGTTTGGTTAAGAAAACGAAGGATGCATATGTCAGGCATAGACAGGATAGATGGAGTGAATCCTTAGAAAAGTATTAAAGGCAGTAGGAGTATACTTAAGAGGGAAATCAGGAGGGCAAAAAGGGGACATAAGATCGCTTAAGCAAATAGAGTTAAGAAGAATCCAAAGGGTTTTTACAAATAAATAAAGGATAAAAGGGAGAGAATAGGGCCCCCCAAAGGTCACCCAGCAACACATTTTCAGCTCTGATCTCCAGCATCTGCAGTCCTCATTTTCTCCCCCTCAAAGTTCAGCAAGGCGGCCTTTATGTGGAACCACAGGAAATGAGGCAGATACTAAAAGAGTATTTTGCATCAGTGTTGACTATGGAAAAGGACATGGAAGATATAGAATGTAGGGAAGTAGATGGTGACATCTTGAAAAAGGTCCGTATTACAGAGTTGGTGATGCTGGATTCATTGAAACACATAAAAGTGGATAAATCCCCAGGACCTGATCAGGTGTACCCGAAAACTCTGTGGGAAGCTAGGGAAGTGATTGCTGGGCCTTTTGCTAAGACATTTATACCATCGATAATCACAGGTGAAGTGCCAGAAGACTGGAGGTTGGCTAACGTGGTGCAAATATTTAAGAAAGGTGGTAAGGACAAGCCAGTGAACCTGACCTTGGTGGTGGGGAAGTTGTTGGAGGGAATCCTGAGGGACAGGATGTACATGTATTTGGAAAGGCAAGGACTGATTAGGGTTAGTCAACATGGCTTTGTGCGTGGGAAATCACGTCTCACAAACTTGATGAGTTTTTGAAGAAGTAACAAAGGGGATTGATTAAGGCAGAGCGGTAGACATGATCTATATGGACTTGAGTAAGGTGTTCAACAAGGTTTCCCATGGGAAACTGGTTAGCAAGGTTAGATCTCATGGAATACAGGGAGAACTAGCCATTTGGATACAGAACTAGCTCAAAGGTGGAAGACAGACAGTGGTGGTGGAGGGGTGTTTTTCAGCCTGGAGGCCTGTGACCAGTGGAGTGCCACAAAGATCAGTGCTGGGTCAACTACTTTTCGTCATTTGTATAAACGGTTTGGATGTGAGCTTAAGCAGTATAGTTAGTAAGTTTGCAGATGACACCAAAATTGGAGGTGTAGTGGACAGCAAAGAAGAAGGTTACCTCAGATTATAATGGGATCTTGATCAGATGAGATAATAGGCTGAGAAGTGGCAGATGGATTTTAATTTAGATACTTGCAAGGTGCTGCATTTTGGGAAAGTAAATCTTAGCAGGACTTATACACTTCATGGTAAGGTCCTAGGGAGTGTTGCTGAGCAAAGAGACTTTGGAGTGCAGGTTCAGAGCTCCTTGAAAGTTGAGTCACAGGAAGTTAGGATTGTGAAGGTGATGTTTGGTATGCTTTCCTTTATTGGTCAGAGTACTGTGTGTCTTAAATGCAATGAGACTGCTATGTTCAACTTGGGCAAGTGATCAGGTCAGTGTTAAATTGGGTTGGATACTAGTCTTTTGTACTGCATTTATTAAGTTTTGAAACTGTTCTCTGAAAAATAACTCATTTCCTAAATTCTTAAGCAGAACAGCTTGGTAAACTGTGCCTTAATCCTTAAGGAGGAGTTACTGCCTTGATAATTAGAGAGCATTCTGAGAACTTCTGTTTGATAACACATTCACCTCCAACATTTGTAATTTCTTTACTAAAGATAATTTTAATGTTTATTGACTATGCATTTGACTTGTGTTTTCTAAGCTGAACCCTTCTTCAGAGAGGTTGCCAAATGCTGGTCTTCCCACCACCGGTGAAGAGTGAAATTTCTAATCATTTCACCTTTGGCACGGTGACATGACAAGCAGTGGTACAAATTAGGAAGGTACCAGAGAGCTACATAGGCTGATAGAAGGAAAGACAGATGGTGGAGCCCTTACATAGTGAAGGTCTAGAGATACCAAAGGACCAAATTTCCCTCCCAAACTTTACAGAGCAGCGGAGCAGTGCATCAGCTGATTCTGGTTCTTCTCAGTGTCTAAACTCTGTCACCTGCAAAGTCAAAAATTTGAGTCCAGCATCAGGGCACCATCATATTGCCTGAAGTTATAATGGTTGCCTTCTGCTTAACTCTTAAGTGTCAAGTTTCTTTTAACATTAGTCACAGCTCTCAGTTTGTTGGGCTCATAGCATAAAGCAGACACACTGTTTCCTCTCACTTTCCCAAACAAAAGGCACACAAAGCTGCAGGCCAATTCTGAAAAATGGGATTAGAATAGTGAGGTGGCTGTTTTTTGACCGATGTGGGCACAATTGATCAAAGGGCCTTTTTTTGTGCTCTAGATCTCTATGACTTTACAAGAGAGGTGGGAGTGATGGACTTTGCAAAGGTTAAGGGGGTCAGTGACTTCTCCACACTATCTTTGTATGCTCCTATATAAGGCAAAGCATGATTTAGAAGTTCAACTGGTCTTCCACCACAGGTAAGATATGTCGGTCATGCTCAATTTTCTGGCAGTTCCCAATATGATGGCATCATTCCACCCTTTTTAAGTCAGCGGCAAATTTGGGACCCAGAGATCATTTACCCAACTCTTTATCCCAACTCAATGTAACCAGCTTGAAATTCATGCTGTTCAAACAATTCTATGGTCCATACCATTTTTATTGATTAGTCAATGTTTTTCTAAGCATTTATTAAATCCTAGTCTACAAACTGGAATGTGCAAGTTTATTCCCAAGCTACCTTTTGAGATTGTACCCTATCACCTCAATTCAATAATTACTCCTACAAAACTCACTTTCTCAATTTTCATTTATTTTGGACTGAATGGTAAGTACAAAATTTGTCATTCATTCTACTTAGACAGGCTCGATCTGAGCACTAAAATCAATAAAACTTTGTGGCTGAAGTCATGTCTGGCTTACTAAGGCCAACATTCCTCTTTTTTTCCATCTACCTCCTGGAACTTTTATTGGTGAGAATGTATTTTGTTCTGTCTCATGCCAACTTTCCACTAAAGCCCCCTCATTTCTCTCTCTTCTAAACTAATGCTTTTACTTTTGACAGTTTTTAATGTTTTAAAGATTCAAAAATAACCATTGAAATATTAAACCCAATTTTCATTTTGTTCATTTCTCCACTATTTTTTATTCCTTCTCCCTAACTTCTCTCTTATCTTTTGTTTCACCATTTACTCATTCATACCCTCTCTCTCCAGGCCAGGATTTGGTATCTATCCCCAACTGCCCTGGAGAAGGTGGTGGTGAGCTGCCTTCTTGAATTTTTCATGTCCATGGGATGCAAGTACAACTACAATGCTGTTAGGAAGGATTTTGTCCCAGTAGTAGTGAGGGAATGCTAATATTACTCCAAGTCAGACTGTTGTGTGGCTTGGAGAGGAGCTTGCAGGTGGTGGTGTTTCCATGAATCAACTGTTCTCATCCAAGATGATGACAGACCATAGGTTTGGAAGGTGCTGTCAGAGGCATCCTGGTGAACTGCACCAGTGCACCTTGTAAATGGTACATACAACTGCATTGTACATCAGTATTAGAGAGAGTGAATGTTGAAGATGGTAAACAGAAAGTCAATTGGTTTGTCCCAAGGTAAACCTCTCAAAGACTCCAAAACTTGATGACAATTTGCTTTGCTCTTTTCTTGGGTAATTATATTATCCGGCGATTGTATATTTTCATTCAGCTTTCACTGCTGTATTTGTTTGTCAAGCCTAGAAGGATTGCAGACTATGGTTATGGTATTTTAAAATAATTTTTGCCCCAAAATAGGGATGGGTAAAAAGTACATCTGGACTGAGAAAAGCCTCGAGATGATTAACTCACATTTTGTTTTCAAGTTTTCCTGTTAAAATGCTTTGGAATACCAACCACAATAGATGGTAAAATTCAAAACAATGGAAATAAAAGTTCACTTGCTCCTCGGCAACGATAGTTGAGGTGGGGAAGGGGGGTGGGGTGGTTAAGTAATCAGCTGGGATTCCCACTCTTGATGTCTGTTTAACTGACAAGTATATGTTTATGCAAAGTCGGTGAAAACATGACTAAAGACAAATGATCACTGACAGGAACATTCACCAATTTAAAAAGGTGAATTGCTTGTACAAGAAAGGTGAGAGAAAAGATGTTTTCTAACACATCACAGAGTCCAATGCTATTGCACTGGATGTCAAAACATACATCAAAATAAAATTTAACTATAACCGATGAAGAAAATCACAAAAAACAGCAAACAGTTGCATCAAGACGACAAAGATTTTGAAAAAGGCTCCAAGTATATTATTTTTATTTTAAAACAAAGCACGGTCTCAGACTCAACAAGCTGAAAAGAAGGGTTTGTAGCAGTGGCGAGAGTCCAGGAGGCTTGTTAAAAGTAATTTTGTTCTTGTAAAAGTTTGAGACATTTTTATCTGTGAAGCAAAGTTAATTGAGGAATTCTCAAAACAAAATTCCTGCTTGCAAGTAGGGAGTAATATAATGACATACAAATTACAGACTGCCAACAGCTGCTTGAACAGCCCGAAATAGTTGGTGTGCCTAACATGGTTTAAGCAGCAGCTTTGTAATTGATGTCTCTGGCTTGCTGATAATTGACAGACTTCTGACATAAGCAAGGACCATCTAAGTAGTGGAAACCGTGTTTGATCAATTTTGAATCCATATTATTTTATCAGAACAAAACTACAATGACGTGTAACAGTTTAAGAAGTATATCGACAGAAATGAACAGGCAGGGAAGAGAGATGTGGACCATGTGCAGGCAAATGGGACTAGTTTCAAATGACATCATGGTCAGCACAGAGATGGTGGGCTGAAGTGCCTGCTCCTGTGCTGTACTGTTCTATGTTCTAGTTGATGTTCTGCAATGCATAATTAAAATGCAATAATTTTAATAAACAGACAATGGTTTAACAGTAACTTTCAGTGAGCAATTTTACATCCATGCAAAATTTTCCTGCTCACTAAACTGTATCCATCACAGAAGGGAACAACTTCCTACTTGAAGTAAAGGCACCTACATCAAGTTAAGCAGATACATCGTTGACAGGAGGACTCTCTCCAGCTTAACTCAACAATTTGCTGTGTTATCAGATGCATGAAAGCAATTTTAGCTGCACAAAATGATTATTCCATTTCCTATACTATCACCATGTTTCCTCAGTGGTCATGCACATTTGATCTCAGGTTAATTGTACCCTTGAACTATGAGATGTTGCCATTACAGAACTGCATTGAGTTTGTCCAAGTGGACCCCAAATGCTAGCAAAAAGGCAACATCCTCATCCCCCTTGGGCTGTAATGCTAAAATTTACAGTGCCACCCAGGCCTTTAAACCCCCTCCTCCAAAAAAAAGGAGAAAAAAATACTAATCAAGAATTATGATGAAGTATCCACTATTTGCTTTAAACAGTGATGGAGAACAACTGGAAGGAATATCCAAAAGTGAAGTTACTGAGGCAGATAATAAAGGATGCCAACCCACACATGGAACCGAAATTCCAGAACTCGTAAAGTGCATTATATTAACATTATATTAAATGGTTGTGTTTTGAATCTGTCAAATATTAAGGAAATCCCTTCTCCAGGAAACTCCTCTTCCAGGTTTGCAGCATCGAGATACCATATAGAATGTAATCTTAATTTGAAAAACAATGGTTATTTGCTGTGGTTGTTTTTCTGTTTGGTAACTTGGCACTTCTTTGTGTCAGAGACAGAGACTTTGAAGCACCTGCCAATCCACTGAAATTTCTTGCAGCAATTAACTTCAACTAATCGTAGAATCTGCCATTTCTCAGAAGAAATGTAACTCCATTCTGATTTCCCAAGCAATAACCCTTTTCAAGTCAAGCCCTGATAAACACAAAGGAGTATTTGCTTAAAACAGTGCTGTGCCCAGGTGCAAGAGCATTAGGATGCATTTCAAGTTGTTCAAATGATATGAAGCTGGCAACTTTGTAATAGAGCAACAACCATTAGTGAAGAAAAACAGGACCATGAAGAGGTCAATCTAAAATATGGTTAAACGTGGATTCAAATTCCATCATTTCACACCAAACATTTCAAGGAATGAAGCGGAATACTCAACTAAAGCCAATTTTACAAAATAATGCCAGAACATTACAAGTCTTTTTTTTTAACCATACAGATTCTTTAAAAATAAACAAATGCTGTTCGTCCTAGAGACACAAACAGAACTTTTTTTTTGCTGATCAAATCAATTCTGAATTAATCATGAAATCAAATGTTACCTACCGGACTGGTGACATGGCTTACAAGTGTATCCGAGTTATCAGGCTGTGAACGAAACAGAAAGGAAGTTACTGTTGAAACTTAGTTGTTTCATAAAATATGATTTTACCTTCGAACTGAGTCACTGCTTTACAATGTCACTATCAAAAGACAAAGCTTTTTACTTCAATTAGCACCCACATTAGGACCTTCTCATAGGCTTACATCATAGTCATGTGTAACAGATAATGAATAATCCTCACCACTATGCAGTTTTAACCCTACATGATCAGAGCAAATATATTTCTGGAACCTGTTCCACCTCACCTCTACATACATCCCGAGGCTTCAGAAGAAAACACAAATGGAAGGAAGCAATCTGAATGATGAACTTACATCTGTGACCTGACAAGGGTTCAAAGGTTGCCCCCAACTATTATGACAAGACTACAGATTAACTGAACTCATGGGAAAACTAAACCAAAGCATGTCTCAACTTGGATTCTCAACTACCCGCAGAGCGGCTGCCCTGTCAAACTCTTTCCTTCCACCTTGCTCTGAAAGTGGATAATCAAGCAAAGTTCTATATCAGTGTCAATGCCATCTCCTGCTTCATCTCTATCCAGTCACATTGTCAACAGTTGGCAACTACAAAAAATAATACAGGAAGCTGCACATTGTACCTTTTCCTCACCAAAACCAAAACAAAAATCCTACACTTTAAAGAAAATGCAAGATAATACAAGGGAACATTTGAGATTAAAGGATTGTAATAATTTTTAATTAAAACCTGAAAGATCACAGTGCTGTAACCTTGTTTGAATCAATCCCAACTTCTTAACTAAATTTACATGCACTCTTTGTAAGATTATAAATGTCTTTATTTTTTTAAATTTACTACTTGCATAATATACACAAATGTGAGTTACTTACAGATATTGAAAAGGTCACTATGTAACTTGATGTCAGAGTTCTAATTCTCTTCATTCTGGAGTTAATAGTTGGTTCTCTTAAAGAAATTCCACACTCAGCTTTAACCTTGTCCAGATCATTAACTGATCAAATGCAGCAGGAAAATTAATGCAAATCTTGCTCTTTAATGTTGTGTTTCTCCATAGAAACACAGAAAAGTGCATATGTCTGCAGGCATAGGGACATTAAAATCTTGTTCCTACTGGTCATGGTTTCTGACTGAGTAATAAAGATAGGAAAGAGAAAAAAAAGTGTTTTGTCCAATACTACTTTAATCCACGAAAACTGTAATACACTGTTAAGTGGTGATGTAAATTATACATAGTAAGAAAAATAAGCTCCCTCAGTGAGATTTTGAAAAGCTTGAGCAGGTTGTTCACTCTCACAACTTTAAAATACAAGGAAAACATTCAAATTCCACTGCATAATTTAGAGCGTTAGGAATTTGTTACCACCAACAGTGAGCTTGCAAAATCATGGATATTTAAAGAAAATATTGCAGACAGCAATACTAACTACAGCTGTGGCTCATTTCTGACTACCCAAAACTGCCTGGTCAGTTACCTTTGCGTTAACAATTCTCTGGCAATATCAATCTGCACACTGTTCTCATTCCACATCAGTTTAACAATGTTTTCTCAAAACACTTTTACCAATAAACCCATACCACTGAATAAAGTTCCTCATCTAAAGCTGCAACTATACACATGGCCCTACTCCTTCATACCTTTGAGGAAAAAGTGAGGACTGCAGATGCTGGAGATCAGAGCTGAAAATGTGTTGCTGGAAAAGTGCAGCAGGTCAGGCAGCATCCAAGGAACAGGAGAATGGACGTTTCGGGCATAAGCCCTTCTTCAGGAATGAGGAAAGTGTGCCCAGCAGGTTAGGATAAAAGGTAGGGAGGAGGGACTTGGGGGACGGGCGTTGGAAATGCGACAGGTGGAAGGAGGTCAAGGTGAGGGTGATAGGCCGGAGTGGGGTGGGGGCGGAGAGGTCAGGAAGAAGATTGCAGGTTCGGAAGGCGGTGCTGAGTTCGAGGGATTTGACTGAGACAAGGTGGGGGGGGAAGGGAAATGAGGAAACTGGAGAAATCTGAGTTCATCCCTTGTGGTTGGAGGGTTCCTAGGCGGAAGATGAGGCACTGTTCCTATGGTCATAGCAACACGACGGTTGGAGGAACAGTGCCTCATCTTCCGCCTAGGAACCCTCCAACCACAAGGGATGAACTCAGATTTCTCCAGTTTCCTCATTTCCCTTCCCCCCCCACCTTGTCTCAGTCAAATCCCTCGAACTCAGCACCGCCTTCCGAACCTGCAATCTTCTTCCTGACCTCTCCGCCCCCACCCCACTCCGGCCTATCACCCTCACCTTGACCTCCTTCCACCTGTCGCATTTCCAACGTCCCTCCCCCAAGTCCCTCCTCCCTACTTTTTATCCTAACCTGCTGGACACACTTTCCTCATTCCTGAAGAAGGGCTTATGCCCAAAACGTCGATTCTCCTGTTCCTTGGATGCTGTCTGACCTGCTGCGCTTTTCCAGCAACACATTTTCAGTGCTATTCCTTCATACCATCTACCATACTGAGCCAGAACAGACAACATTAAGATACCTACCACCAGACAATGAGCTGCCTTAAAACCGTGTTCTTTCACCCAGTCCCATCAGTAACTGCCACCTCCCCCCGTACCCCATTCACCTCCACCCACATAGAGAGAGTGAAGCATACAGACTATTAACTTTCCCAACCAAACACGGAGCAACATTTCAGCTGAGGAACCAACTTTGACAGCATTTTTCCATAATGAACACCTCTCTACGTCCTCTAAGCTCACTCTCCCTTCCCTTTCCTCAACCATCCCTCTTCCCTTTCCTTTCTACCATTTTCTCCTCCCTCCCAGACGGAACGATGAGTATTAAAAAAAGGTAACACTTTGAAACGAATACACTGATTCTCCAGGAGATTCATTCTGAAGTATACACGGTCAGATAAACGTATCTCTTTTGCTAAAACAGAACAAAGAACAGCACCTACTGGCGATCTAAAACACAAACAGGAATTGCTGGAGAAATTCAACAGGTCTGGCAGCATGATTGGAAAGAAAGCACAGTTTTTAAGTCCAGTTCTAACTGGTTTTCTCTTGGCGTATCTCTTTCGCCAGTTTTACTGGCCTGTACTTGCTCCTACTCCATCTGACTGCATGTTCCACTAGACAGCAAGAGTTGTAAGGGTTGAAAATGTTTATGCCCTTAAGCATTGGAGAAGGGTGGGGGCGGGGAAGAAGACATTTTGTGGAATAAATATGACATGTCTGTTATCCCTCTGCTGTGATCGTGACTGTCTAGGAGTTTTCAGCAGATCATAAGCTACAATATTTCATCAAACTAAAGTCTACTGTCTTTCTCCCTTACTCTGTTCCAGTCATTCACTTTGAACAGCTCATCACAACAGGAAGAGTTTGGTATTTAAAACTGAAGTGAAGAAATAGTTACCTTCAAAATACTCAAGGGCCAAGTCCCTCATAAAGCCTTCGGCTTGAGATCTTTTTTCCCAAACAAAGCTCCTCCTGGCTCCATACAGATGCTTAACATTTTCTTTTAAACAAAGTACTGATTGTCTTCTTAGAACTCTGAAGAACTCCAAATGGACACAGACCAACTTCCTGCCCTGTTCCAACCTAATTTCTTTCAGCCACTTCTTGAACACAGCACTATGATCCCCAAAAGTGGCCCAAACTACATTCATTTTACACCAGCACGGAACAGTAATGACTCTTGTTATACAGGTCTCTGGGTGGTGACTGCTCTTCATATCCCTGATCTTTGACATGCACATGAAATCCAAGGGCAATGAGTTTTTGAAAAAAAGAAAAAAGCCTGGAATCTGGACTGTGAATGATTTTAACCAGTCACTATAAAAACATTCCAATCGCTGAACTTTGGGCACGCAAATATAAAACTTCCATCCATTTTACATTAACGAAGATTCCACATAAATTCTACTGCTGCTCTCAGTTGTTCTTTATCTCTGTCTCTGGCTGCTTCAAAATATTTTAGAAGACAGTAGTCACTGTGATTTGGAAGTGCTGGTATTGAACTGGGATGTACAAAGTTAAAAATCACACAACACCAAGTTATAGTCCAACAGGCTTAATTGGAAACACTAGCTTTCGGAGTGCTAGTGCTTCCAATTAAACTGTTGGACTATAACCTGGTGTTGTGTGATTTTTAACAATTATTGACTGTGACTAATCGTGATACATTTGCCCAGGGTGAAATTTCACACCTTGAACTGATAGTGCTGCACACATCTTCAGCTCTCAGAAAGCAGATTAACGCATTTTTCTACATAAACATACCTTAACTCAGTTCAAAGGGGCCCTTGTAAATTCCAGTTGATTTCCTTTCCAGAAAGGCTCCTTCCAACAACATACACTGATATTAAAAACAGTCTTATCATTTACTTAGCCAGTGCCCTTGCTGCCTATCACATGACCCTGACAGTTCCTTTTTATGCAATTGTGAAATATCAAACTTCTAATGACTCTTTTTAAACCCCAACAGTTGGAACATTGCGTCACCATACAAGTGGACAATAATTTGCCTCCTTTCCTGGAAGCTAGGGTGCATTTTCATAAACAACAGAGTTATCTTGCATTTCAACCAGCTATCTGCACACACGATTAGTGAACAACTTTGATCCCAAAATGTGCTTCTGGGCTTACACGCAGATTCCAACGGGAAAAGGACAATGAAGAAATTTGAGAACATCTGTTTCCTCATGCTAGAATGGTTTTTCCATCTATTAAATGAAGCGTTAAATCTGTTGGCTGCTCCCTGGACAATAAAGATCCCACAGCACCATTTGAAAGGCATGCTGACTTTTCCAAACCAATTTTCTGCAAAAAAAATTGTTGGCTGAAATTTAGTGCCTTCCCACCAAAGCATTTAATCAACAGTTGAGGAGCATTTAACCAAGGAGAATGGGACCAGCCACACCCCCATGTTTGCTCCGATGAAGTCCGGGTTAGAAAGATTTGTGATTTAGTTTCCTGACCCACCACCAAGTTCAGTTCAGCTATTAATGCCATTAAGGGCCTAATCACATTTGATTGGTTCTCAAAGCTTTTTTGGCAAAAAAGTAAGATTGAACCATGCTTCTGTCACCATGAGCTCAATAAACATTTGGGAGAATTCACAATTTATGGTCTGATTTTCGAAAGAAAGATTGTAGATGCAAAAACTTAACAGCAGTACCTTGTGTTCAATCATTAACATTCTAAAAGACAAACAGAGTAAGAAAGGAATTGCTCCACCCCAACAGTTATGAAGTGGTGGAATTCACAACGTCAGAGTGTTGTGGCTGTTGGGACACTGAATACATTTAAAGAGGAGACAAACAGATTTTTATTTAACAATGGATTAAAGGGTAATGGAGAGAGGGCAGGAAAGTAGAGTCAAGCCAGAGATGAGAATGGTCATGATTACGTTAAATGCTGGAGGGGGCTTGTGGGACTGAATTGCCTTCTCCTGCTCCTCATTCTCATATTCTAATGCATTACTTAACAAAAAGAACAGAAAGTTATTACACTTAAAAAGTTTTTTATATATATGACAATTCAGAGAGATCATGACACAAAAAAAAGGGTTCAACCCTTTACCCAGCAATATCCTTTACAGACACTCAAACGCAGGAGAAAGTGAGGACTGCAGATGCGAGAGCTCAGAGTTGAGGTATGGTGCTGGAAAAGCACAGGTCAGGCAGCATCCGAGGAGCAGGAGAATCGACATTCCGGGCATCCTCCTGCTCTTCTGATGCTGCCTGACCTGCTGTGCTTTTCCAGCACCACACTCTCAACCTAGACACTCAAACTCGACCTAGTGAGCTAACTCTCCAATCTTAACTCTTCAGTTTTTTTTTTACTTAGCTAGTGAGGTTGTAAATGTTCCCTTTTAAACTTACCACCCATTCATTTGATCTGGAGACTGGAAGACTTCTTTCATTATTTTAAATTGAAGTATTTTCCTAAACTATGTAGGATTAAATTTACTTTTTGCAGTAGAAAACTATTTTTCACTTTAATTGCAACATTTAAAAGAAACAATCAAAACAATTTCAGTGTCGTAAAACAACAGGTCAGATGATCACATTTGGCAAGTTGCTTTTTTTTATATATGACTGCAAGCAATTGTTTCAAATGATGTTGCTGCAAATGAGTGGTGAAGAAACTCCAGTGAGACTGTACTTTCTATTGTTGCATGAGGAGAGCTCAGTGTGTCAGATGAATGCCATCACAAATTTGGACTGTAAATGTATTGATGCTACAAAAATATACAGTGCTCAGAATATCACCAGTCTGTATTTCAACCACATTTAGTCACAAACAAGCTATGTCACCTCAATCAGTTTCAAACAAAAATCTTGCGATTGTCATCATAAAAATTTTAAATTCCTTTTGAGGAAGTGAGTTCAGATTTTCACAATCCTAAATTTAAAGAAGTATTTCTCAATGTCACTGTTTTAATGAGCTAACTGCAAACTCACTATCGCCCTTACTCTTGTTTCTCTGCATCCACCCAACCAAATCACTCTCATGTTAAGCACCTCATCACAATGTACTAGACTCAAACAAATATTACAATGCTGGAGATCCAGCAATACATCTTTCCAGAGGATTCATGCCCAAAGTGAATGCAATAATCCAGATGGAGTCTATTCAAGGCTCTACAAAATTGAGCCTCAATACTTCACTTGCAGATCTCAACTCTATTGAGATAAAAGGCTAACATTCCATTTCCCATTCCAATTATTTGTGCACTACTTTATGCCCATGGACACCTAAACTATTTTACTCCTCCAGAGGCATGAGGGCTTATTAATAAAGTTACACAGAGTATACAGTACAGAAGGAAGCCATTTAGTTCTCCATGCCTATTTTCCAAGCCACAGTTGAATTTGCTTCTCTCTCATGTTCAGGAAATGCAATCCAAATCACAACAACTCTGCCTTAAAAATGTTTTTACATGCCACTTCTAGTTCTTTTAACAATCGCCTTAGATCTGTCATATGGTTACCATTCCTTGTGCCAGTGGAAGCTGATTCTATTTAAGGATACTCTCAAAAACATATCAATATTACGCACTAAGAAATCTTCCCTTAACCTCCTCTGCTCTGAGGGAAACTAACTTCTCTCATCTTTCCATCAAACTGAAATCCCCTATGCTTAACTTGGCATCATTCATTTTGTGATCATTCTCAAAGAGTGATGCTGAAAACTTGGACATAACATCCAATCATGAGCCGAACAATACGCTTTTTAATAAGCTCAGAATAATGATATTTCTTTTGTATCCAAATGTCTAGTTGTTTAGGAAGCAGCTTGTATCCATTATTTAAAAAGTATTCGCAACTTGTAATCCTTAATCGACTCCTTTAATGTATTGATTTAAATTTGTTTTTCTGAGATCCTGAGCACGTGATGTTACATTTGCCCACTCATTCCAAGGTATTGGTCAGGGTCTCCAGATTATGAGTCCAGTAATATTCCCACCACATCATCATTCCCTTCTAGATTGCCATTAAAGGTTCTGTTAGGCTTACATGTTTTCAATGTATTTTTCCAGCATAAATAGTGTGCAATTAGATTAAATTTGTCAAATCACTGACTTCTATTAATTAGTTCTGCCATGACTGAAACTACATGCCCTGTGGAGAAGCATGGCCTCATGGATAACACTCTCCGGTGCTCTGGTATGTTCCACTTCCATTTGCTGGGATATCAGCCCTATTGTGTGCATGAAAACTCAGCATCCTGGCCTACACAACTCCCTCCTCTGCCTGAACACCCACTACCCTTGACTTCCCCAAACATTTCCTGCCCCATCCCAGCATCTACCACTCATTAAAACCACGAGCCCTATAACAACTTTGGGAAGTCATTTCAATATTCTTAAAGCTTTCAAAACAAACAAATGTTAATTCAAACTCCACTTGAAAAAAACCCAAATTCTTTCAGCTCAAAAAATTGTCAAACTAGCACAGCCATTCAAAGAATTTGAAAAAAATGGAGTCATGCTGTCAAAATAAAAATATTCATTCAAAAACCATTTTATAGTAACAATTTGTTCAGGAATTCATAAAACGATCAATAAAAATAAGACTGACAGTCCACTTGACACTTATGTGAACAATCGCTGCTGAGGTGAACCTTTGCAGAGTTTTGGAGCTCAGCCAAGCATTTTAAGGAGATTTCAGTGCACAACTGTGTCGACAAAACTTATTGAGGTGAATAGCTGAAACCTGGAATGGACGATGCTCTGTCTTGCTGCATCAAAAGTTGAACTGATGGCTGCATAAATAATGTAAAGATCAAAGCAAAGGGTCCATGTGATGCAATAAAATCTGAACGCAAATACAATTCAGTAAGACAAAGCTCTTTATCCACTGGTTGAACGTTACAATACATGTGAACACTGACATAATCATGCTCAGCTTAAAGGTGACTTAACTTCTTAGAATGAAGGTCAATAATTGCATTAAAATATAAGTTATCTTAGAGCATTTAATAATGAAGTGAAGTTAGCAACTTTGAAACCTATTTGTAAAACGATTCTTGAGTTCAGCATAGACATCCCCTATGGATACCCATTCTTCTAACTTGTTATGATACATAATGTCTTCAGGAGTCTTCTGAAGCCACCCTGACTCCATGTTAACTGCAGGGGTTTCTGAAATCACCATTCTTGCATTGCAGTCACTGGCACTGCGTTCTGCAAGTTCACCATACGGGGCACTCATGAAAACAGCAGACAATGGGAATGGAGTCCACAACTGGATCTTCCGTGCCTGATGTACACTTTCCTGCCATCAGGACAGGAAAATCTAATCCCAGACACTGACTTGCACAGTAATAATGCTGAATGCTGACACTTTCACTCTTATTAACACAAATTCCATGCTATGAGTTCATGAAATACTAGAAAAAGGCATATTCAGTGTACCTACAGTAAATACAAACCCTGGGTTTTCCATTTGTTCATAAGGGCACCCCACAACTTCTTGCTCATTTTGTTTCTCCTATTACTAAATCAGTAATCGAGGGAGGTACATTTTTTAAAAATTGAGAACTAATTAATAGTTCATACAATGACATTTGATCATTAAGCACATATTTGGTAATTCGATGTGAAACAGCAGGGACGTCAATCCAAAGCAAGATTCTTTATTGTATGCCTATGCAATGGTAAATACTTAGAATCTTGGGAATGTAGAATTTACCTGAAAGTTCGGGGAAACTCAGTCAATGAGCGCTTTCAATGCTGAGACTGGTAGATTTTTGGGTCCTAAGTAAACTAAGAGAAACAGGGATCAGGGAGAAAATGGTGTCAAAATAAAGAATAAGCTACAGCGTTCCTGGAACATATGACATACTACTGCTCCTATTTATGATGTACTTAAAAATCATGGGTTTCACCAAGAGAAAACTTATGCAGTAAGCAATGTGCATTTACTGCAAGATGAACTCAGGGTCATAACAGCAATTTCAGTAAGAGAATGTTACAATATTGAGCTCAACCCAAAAATGCCAGTGAGTACCTCTTCTAGACGTCACAAATCAGCTGAGTGTGATCATTTGATTCTTTTTCTTCATAATCATATATTTTGGAACTCACATGACTTATGCTCAGCGCAATGATGGCAACAAATAGTGCGTTAGCAACTAAGTCATCACCAAATATTACTTATTCATAAATTATTGGAAAAAATCCAAATTTAACTTTTTTCCCCTTCGGTGATTGCAAACATAAATGGATCAGCTATAAAACATGTAAATTGAAAAAACACACAGAGGCTAATGTTCCACATGTTGTTTCCCTCATTGCTTCTCTCCTTTCAAAGGTTAATGAATGGTAAAGTATTAAAAATGTAGCTGCCACATCACAACAGACTTGTGTCTATTCATTATGCCTCAAGACACCAATAAATTGCATCAATGACCCACCATTCAATTGTCAAAAGAATCTTTACGTTTGTGCTGGCAATAGGAAATCTGTATCTGGACTGGACAAACTAGAGAATTTTAGCAGGTTTTAAGCAGCATTTAGACCCATCGTTGAGTGGTAAGCATGTAGAATTTGGAATATGACGTAGACAACTGTGAAAGCTACCCACTTTGGGGTGAAAACTCACAATGAAAAATACTGTTTAAATAATCAGAGAATGGGAAATGTTGGTGTTCCAAAATTTTGAGAGTCTCTATACATGAATCATAGAACATTAACAGACAGCTATCGGTAGTTATGAAAACATTATCATACTTATCTTTACCTACAAGGGATTGGAGAACAGGCACAAAAAAAACTTATTGGAATTGTATAAATCCTTGGTGAGATCAGACCTGGAGAAATATTCGCACAAAACTGCAATTGGACATTTTCTGCACAGGCCTATGCATATTGGCTTAATTTGTCTTACTTGCACAAACTCATGGAAAAGGTTAAAGGACCCATACATTTAAACAAATTAGATACTCAAACGAGAAGGTACGTTGACCTGAACAACTGTGTACAGTATGGATCTCCTTTCTAAAGTGTACACTTGCTTCAGAGAGAATATAGCAAATCTTCATTCAACAGATTGCAGTCATGAGGGGATCGGGGATTGCCCTGTGAGGAACAATTGAGTAAACTATGCCGACAACCCAGATTTTAGCAAATAAGAGGTCTGTTTAGTATACATATATAAATATAAAAGCATTAGCGAGTTTAATAGTGGGCACGCTCAGAAGATATTTCCACCAACTGAGGAGCCCAGAACTCGGTTCCAAAATAGTGTCAGTATTCAAGGATTATGATGAGGTAAAAACAATGACTGTAGATGCTGGAAACCAGATTCTGGAGTAGAGTGGTGCTGGAAAAGCTCAGCAGTTCAGGCAGCATCCGAGGAGCAGGAAGATCGACGTTTCAGGCAAAAGCCCTTCATCAGGAATACAGGAATCAGGAATGATGAGGCAAGCATTCTTTGCTCAAAAGGATCGTATGTCTCTGGAACTCTCCAGCACCAAAAGCTGTGGATGCTCAGTCATCAAGTACCTTCAAGACTGGGATTATTAGATTTTTGAACACTGAGGGAATCAATGGATAGTACAGGAAGATAGACCTCTGAAAGGTCAGCCATCATTTTTCTCAAATGAAGAACATGGATCAAGCAACTACATGACCTATCCCTGTTTCTGTTTAGCTTCCTGTAACTGTAAAACCAATTCCACTTTTGTTGTAGTCCCACACCTTATCATCCCTTTGCACTTTCTAACAAAGAACAGCAGGTTCATACTCCACTAAGCCAACACCGCTTCACTTTCCAAACAACATGTTAAAAATACAAATTGACTGGACACTGCAACACCCTAAAAGAGCTTTTGCACACTTTAATCCATAGCCATAATGGCAGTTGTCTGATGTTTCGTTCTAATACTCTTGACTTCAGTTGAAAGTAGCTTGTGTTGTTATGGAAGCAGAGCTATCAGACGGACAATTCATGGTTGGGTTCACAAATGTGCTGGAAAGGAATAACTCAATGGTGCACACAAGGTCTTGTGTCAAGTTTATACTGAACTTCCCCATTGTTCTTCATAACAGGCATGGTGGCAGGCTTCCTAATACACAAAGGATTTTGTGGTACACACCCATATCATGCTTCTGTAATCCACCCAATGAAAAGCTTACCTGAATGGGCAATAAGGAGATAGTGAGGACTGCAGATACTGGAGAATCAGAGTTGAAAAGGGGGACGCTGAAAAAGCACAGCAGGTTAGGCAGCATCAGAGGAGCAGGAGAGTCAACATTTCAGGCATAAGCCCTCCATTAGGAATGTGGAAGGAAAATGGGATGAATGATAAGGGACTCACCAATCACATGGCACCAACTGACTTCACCAGTTTCCTTAACTCCCCTCCCCCACCTCATCCTAGATCCAACCCTTCAACTCATCACTGCCCTCTTGAACTGTCCTACCTGTCCTTTTTCCTTCCCACCTAATCGCTCCATCCTCCTGTCCAACCTATCACCATCACCCCCCACCTGCCTCTACCTATCACCCTTCCCAGCTACCTTCACCCCAGCCCAGCCCAACCCCACCCCCTCCCTCCCATTTATCTCTCAGCCTCCTTCCCCTTCCACATTCCTGGTGAAGGGCTTACGCCCGAAACATTGACTCTCCTACTCTGCAGATGCTGCTGGACCTACGGGCTTTTCCAGTGGTACACTTTTCAACTGAATGCACAACAAAACTCAGATGCAACGTTACTCTCCTGCAAGCTGGCACTGCACTGTCCTTGCCCACAGCCCTGGCTGCAGGTCACTGATACCCAATATCCTCCTACATGCAGATTTTGTTTTCTCTGGGCTCTATGCTAAACTGCACAGCGCATGTATGTATGTATGCTGTGGCTGGGAGTGTGGGCCTTCTTCACAATCACTGGCCCCTCACTGCTCCTGCATTGCTTGGGTAACTGATAACTCTTTTGTATCTGAAAGGAGAAAATAATGAAGTCAAGGCTGAAGGGTAAGGAAGGGGACATCCAATGTGTTTGTGCCTACCATCTGCAGCTTGGAAATTAGAAGGGATTGTGGCTTGATGGGGAATTGAAACGCAAACAGAAGAATAAGGTATGAGAATACTATGACTGGTTTCAGCCCTTTCCTTAAGCACAGCCTTAGCAGTAGGTATATAAACAGTGACCAACACAATCACCTTCATGGCAATCAGGATCTGCACTTGTGCTTACTCTCTGCTGGCTAGCTTCTATGGCCTCTGGATGTGCGCCACCTTCGCCTGTGAGAAAGGAGGATACATGACAAAGTGTTGAGCAACCTGTCTGACTGATATGGCTATCTCATTTGAACGCTGTAGAGATGTGACTATGAGGCTTCCACCAATGACTGCACTAGTGAGAGGGTGCAGTGAAGCACAATGTCTGATATGAATGACAGGGATGGCTGGTAGTTGAAGGATGAGGATGTGGTGAATTGAAGACTGCCAGAGGCTAATACCTTGCATTTAAAAATGCAAAGTCATAGAACCTCTTGCCACTTCACATCCGAGGCTTCAGGGCTCAGTGCCTGTTATTGACATTCCATTACCTCCATTGGCTTCTGAGGGCTTTCTGGCCCCTACAAATATAGAACCTTTCATTCCCTCCCACCGCTGCACTATGATCTCCTGTACAGCATCGAGGTATGTTGGACTCCACACTCTCCTAGCTTGTTCAATGTTTCGCAGGTCAGATTCACTTCTGCAGAACTGCCAGCACACAATTCACCTCAAATCATACAGTAAAGAAAAGGCCCTTCAGCCCTCAAGTCTGTACCACCAAAGCTACACAAAATCCACACTAGTCCCACTGTCTAGCATTCGGCTCACAGCCCCATAAAAGGGGCAGGTTAACTTAAAATTGTGCCACTCATGATAATGCCTTTTCACCAGAGCAGGGTCCAAATATGCAATATAGCTTCTGCTAGCTAAATGGCAAATTATTTTTGAACAGCAGGCAACACGAAGAGTACATGCCTTCGGCATTGCGATCAACATGCATACTGCGATTTCCATGTCCAATTTTCGCAATGATTAAACTTCACCCCACAAGGTCTAAAAATACTTGCATACTTATGTAGCATACAATTATGTCAAGCCAGCCCTGAATTAAAAATAATAGCAGTTACATTTTTACATACAAGTATTAGTTATACGATATGGTACTAGCCACACTTTTGTGTCCTATTGACAAATAGTGCGCATTTAGTGAATCCATTCTATTGCTTCGAATATGTCATTACTCCCCATCACTAAGCTGGAGTTAAACCTTCAGTTCAGCCATTTTCCAAAAGAAAACTATTGTAAAGGTGATCTGAAATCGTATGGCTAATTACATCCAACTATTTGGAATGCTTGCTAGCTAAGGAATTCTAAATCAGTTTAATTTCATGAAATATTGCGTTCTGTAATTTTATCCACTGTCCAAAAGCTAAGAGCATGTTTTTCTCGGCAGTGTTGTAGTTTGCCATCTGGACTATTGACAGCCAAGGCCATGCACCATTCCAAGATGAAGGGCAATGATGACAGGGCAAAAGAAATCAATTTCACGGGAACCATTGATGTGGGCAGGAAGTCATTACTAACAGCAATTTTTCCTTTCACAGCCATCCTATTATTAGCTAGATAAGTCACTGTAATCATCAGTTATGATCGTGACTTTGCCCTTACGCTTTGATTTGATTGGATGATTCATCTGAAAAGTATCAACACATCGATTTGAAGAGAATTCATTACTTGAGTTAGCACAACCAATATCCAGATACAAATAAAATGAATTATGGAAATCATTCTAAGATACCATACTAATAATGCATGGACTACATATGAAAGCAGCCACAGAATGAAATGAATGTTATGATAAAATTCAGACATTTCAAAAATTGTTTTTTGGGCCTGGTCCTCTTTACTGCTCTGTGAGGCAGAGCTGCTCCAAGGGCTGTCATTTGAACGGTGGTTGGTATTATCTGCTATACAAGGTGCATCATTTGTGCTGTTAACTGCTGAGATATGATCAATTACATCTCATCTTTGCCTAACTGGGCCCCATTTATTTCTTTTTTACAAATTTGGAACTTACATCATGACTTCACTGAACAAAGTCTGCTTAGGATAAAATGCAAGAACTGATTCTGCTGACTACCATATAGCTATCGGAAAAAGAAAATGATAAATTTTAAGCTATTAGGATGTACACCAAAGATATAACCATTTCTCTTTTAAAGAACATTAGTCTCTCTCCAGCACACAAAGCATAACAACTGTTTCAAACGTTCTTTGCCCTCTTGCCATTCTCTCTTGCTCCATTACAGAAAACATGAAAATGTTCAAAAAGTGGTGAAAAGATTCACAAGAATTGTTGCAGGGATGAGAATTTGTGGTGGTTATGAGTTTGTTTTTAAATGTGGGCACTGCTGGATGGGCCAGCAATTATGAGCTTGCTGGTGCTATTAGGAGGAACAGTTAAGCATCAAAGCATTCAGATGGATCTGGAGTCACATGCAAGCTAGACCAGGTAAGAACAGCAGATCTCCTATCCTAAAAGACATTAATGAACAGATGGGTCTTTGCAATAATCAATAGTGGTTATCAAGGTCACTATTAGGCTAGATATTTAATTCCAGGTTTTTAAAATTGAATTCAAATTTCGATTTGGACTCATGTCACCGTAGCACTAGGCTTAAATTTTGGACTACGAGCCCAGAGATATTATAACTTTGCCACCATACCCTCATTACACAGAGTAGTTTGGACTGTTTTTCTTCAAGAAGGGAGGGATGACTTGATAAAGAGGGGCTAGACCGTAGACAAAATCATGAGGGTCTAGACCGTAGACAAGAAAAGATCAAGATCAAGAGGGCACAGAGTAAAGTTAATTGCTAAACAAAAATGGTGAAATAAGGAATTACTTACTCACAGTGAGTGCTCAGGATTTGGGATGCTCTATCTGGCAGTTGTATAAGACTCTGGTGCGGCCGCATCTGGAATATTGTGTGCAGTTTTGGTCGCCATACTATAGGAAGGATGTGGAGGCACTGGAACGGGTGCAGAGGAAGTTTACCAGGATGTTGCCTGGTATGGTAGGAAAATCCTATGAGGAAAGGCTGAGGCACTTGGGGTTGTTTTCATTGGAGAAAAGAAGGTTTAGGGGTGATTTGATAGAGGTGTACAAGATGATTAGGGGGTTAGATCGGGTTGACAGTGAGAACCTTTTTCCACGTATGGAGTCAGCTATTACAAGGGGGCATAGCTTTAAATTAAGGGGGGGTAGATATAGGACTGATGTTAGGGGTAGGTTCTTCACTCAGCGAGTCGTAAGTTCATGGAATGCCCTGCCAGTAGCAGTAGTGGACTCTCCCTCTTTATGGGTATTTAAGCGGGCATTGGATAGGTATATGCAGGATAGTGGCTTAGTGTAGGTTAGGGGTGCTTTGATCGGCGCAACATCGAGGGCCGAAGGGCCTGTACTGTGCTGTAATGTTCTATGTTCTATGTTCTGGCAGTATGGTGAAGGCAGTTCCAACAGATTTTCAAAATGGAATTGCGTCATTTTGTGAAAAGGAAGAATGTCCAGAGCCACAGGAAAGATTGGGAGTGGCATAGATAGATTGCTCCCCTGAAGCGCTAGCACAACATGCTGGGCTGAATGGCTTCCTGTGTGCTGTATCAGTTCTGTGATCCTATAACATTCTTGCTCTTTTGCATTATTAATATTATTATTGTCATGGTTCCTCTGAATCTTCCTCTCTTATTCAATTTTGGAATTTTACATGCTCACAAAGCAGAAGTGATTCCACAAAGACTCTCAGTTTAAACCAAAAGTCTGTTTTTTTAATCATTAATACAGTTTCTTAACTGGCTGCCTTTATATTATTGACTTTCATCTGATTGAGTACAAGTCAAGGATTGAGTCAGAGTCTACTGTATCTTTCAAGGGAACCTACATAAACATATGAAACAGGAGAATATTCAGGGCCATGGGAAGGTACAAAGGCAGCAAGGTTAGTTTAGAAGTGCTGCACAAAACAAAACCATGCACATTCTGCCAATGGCCTCCTTAAACACTCTAAATTACTCTGGTCACTTTACCAACATTGCACCAATGAGCAGTTGGCATTTTATCTGAATGTTTCAGTGCTTACCTTTTGCTCATGTGGAGTTACAACAATATAAAAACAGTAATATTACTGCAGGAGTTATTGGCTGGAGATATCAATTACTGCACCTCACAGACATGGTGAATCTGAACTCTAGCAGCTTGGGATGGCACAAGCTGTCTCACACAAATGTCCCAATTGGTTGCTTGCTGTTACAAAGTGAGTAAACTACTATTAATAATATGCAGTTGCAGGAGCACCCTCAAGTGTTTGAAAGAAGTACTGATAGTGCAATCACACAAGCAGCAACGTATCACCACAAGGAAGTTGGTTTGCTATCAGCCTGGCTTTTGACAATGTTTTTTTTCGATGGGATGTATGTAAAATGCAAAACTTAACTTCACCTTTCTCCCCCCTAAATTGCTTTATAGGGCAAAATGTTTCTCAAAAACACAGTAGACAGATGTAACATTTTTAACCAGTAAGCTCTGCTCTCGCTGCGGAAAACCAACCCAGCTCAATATTCAAATGAGCCCCTAAATTGGTTCCTGACACTCCTGTGTGGAACAGGCTGGATGTTGATTTCAATTTTCAGTTTGAGTCTTGTTCTCAGTAGAAGATCCTAGAGTGATAATTTTGGATTGTGGGCTGGCAATGATCCCTGATGTGTAATGGTCTAACAGACAGTCTTTAAAATAGAGTGCACTGACAGAACAACACTTCTTAACGGTTGTATTTTTGGAAGGAGACGTGCTCTAAATAACCCAGCAAGACAAAGCAGAGTGGTCTTGCTGGTCTGTGCTGAGGAGTGTCACATTGTGGATGGTAAAATCCAACCGTAGCCTTGTGCACATTCAGCCCAAAATGAAGTAAAGCCAACACAAAATAGGTAGGGCACATTCAGAGCTTCATCACTGCTTATCTGTTAGAGGGTTATAATCCTGTTCAGTCAGGAAAGCTATTGTGGTGCAGCAGTTTGTGTCCCTATCTCTGGGCCAGAAGGTCCTGGTTTAAGTCCATGAGGTAGCTGTGTCCAAATAGGTCAATTAAAATGGCCACACTCAGTTCTATATGGCTGTATGACAACCCAGTTAGGAATTATTGGCATTTAAAAAGAGATGTGAATACCTTGTTTAAACTAAACTATGTCACAATATTTCTAACTTTTGAACAAAACAAACTTCTCTTGTACATAAAGTAACTGCACAAAAGAAGAGCTATTAACAACATGATTTATGACTGAACTGGAAACAAAAAGTGCTGGAGATCACAACAGATCACGCAGCATTCATGCAGAGAAAAGGAAGCTAAAGTTTTGAGTCTAGATCACGCTTCCTCAGAGCTTCTGTGAAATAGCTCTGGTATACTTGCTACTGCAGACACAATATTTCAAGTTATTTACTTCTCTATGGACCATCCATAATAAGTATACCGCCATCCTCAGTAAAATTCTCCACAACTGCATCTATTCTTTTTAATTTACCCTCCATTGTCTGTGGAGACATCAGTCTCTTGTTCAGATTTTTTTTCAATATTTTCAAGCTAATCCTCTGGTCACTTTCTTTTGCAGTGTGACACTGTGAGGCCCGCAGTAGATTCGTCCAAATTAGGTAATCTTGCAACTTCTGTTTCCTCACATTTTTCAAACTGGGATTACAATGAGTGTTTGCTCCCAGGTTGGGTGGGCAGAGTCGTCACATCGCAGCTTCACAAACCCTGTCTGGGGAGAAAATGACTTGCAAGGTTGGATTTTCACTCTGTGATAGCAAGATTCCCCATGAGGGAGGCTGTGTGACCCGGAATTGGGTGCAGAAACTGGTTACGTGGAAGTCCAGCCGTGGTGCACCAGCACTGCATTAAAGTGTAAATTAAAAAATGAACAAAACATGAAATATCATTCTAGCCCTCTCACACTCAATATGCTCTGTCCATGCCACTACATGCTTCTCATCCACTCCTCCAAAGTATGCCCCCAAACAAGCCCCCATCCCCACACCTAATTATTACATCGATACATGCCCACGAATCCATATATCCTCCATGTCACCTATGCACTCTTGTCCAACGCTCATGGCCTTCAATACACTCCATATCAACACATTTCCCCCACCACCAGCCCCAAACCCCCAACATCCACATTATCCTTTATCGTTTCAAAAGCAAATTATTGACAATTCATACCAATATAAACACACACACCATTCTGTTGCCTTACAAACGTGATGCTAACTGAACTAGACAAAAGTGAGGACTGCAGATGCTGGTCATTAGAGTCGGAGTGTGGTGCTGGAAAAGCACAGCAGGTCAGGCAGCATCCGAGGAAGAGAATAGACATTTCAGGCAAAAGCCCTTTATTGGGAATGAGGCTGGGAGCCTCGGGGGTGGAGAGATAAATGGGAGGGGGTGGGGTTGGGGCAAAGGTAGCTGAGAGCGCAACAGATAGATGGAGGTGGGGGTAATGGTGATATGTCAGAGAAGAGAGTAGAGCGGATAGGTGGGAAGGAAGATGGACAGATAGGAGAGGTTATGAGGGCAGTGCCAAGTTGGAAGGTTGGATCTGGGATAAGGTGGGGGGAGGGGAAATGAGGAAACTGGTGAAATCCACATTAATGCTGTGGGGTTGCAGGGTCCTGAGGCGGAAGATGAGACATTCTTCCTCCAGACATCAGGTAGTTAGGGAGTGGCGATGGAGGAGGCCCAGGACCTGCATGTCCTCGGCAGAGTGGGAGGGGGAGTTGAAGTGCTCAGCTGCAGGGCGGTGGGATTGGTTGGTGCGGGTGTCCTGGAGATGTTCTCTGAAATGCTCTGCAAGTAGGCATCCTGTCTCCCCAATACAGGGAGCATTGGGAGCAACAGATACAGTAAATTACATTTGTGGATGTGCAGGTGAAACTTTCATGGATGTGGAAGGCTGCTTTAGGGCCTTGAACAGAGGTGAGGGGGTAGGTGTGGGTGCAGGTTTTGTAATTCCTGCAGTGGCAGGGGAGGGTGGACCTAACAAGAGAGTCGTGGAGGGAACAGTCTTTACAGAAAGCAGATGGGGTGGGGAGAGAAGTATATCTTTGGTGGTGGAGTCCATTTGTAGGTGGCGCAAATGGCGGAGGATGATGTGATTTACGTGAAGGGGTGGAAGATGAGGACCGGGGGGGTTCTGTCCTTGTTGAAGTTGGAGGGGTAGGGCTCAAGGGCAGAGGTGCAGGAAGTGGATGAGATGCGTTGGAGGGCATCATCAACCATGTAGGAGGGGAAATTGCGGTCTTTAAAGAAGGAGGCCATCTGGTGTGTTCTGTGGTGGAACTGGTCCTCCTGGGAGCAGATGTGGCAGAGGCAGAGGAATTGGGAATAAGGAGGCAGGGTGGGAGGATGTATAGTCCAGGTAGCTGTGGGAATCGGTGGGCTTGTAGAAGATGTCAGTGTTGAGTGAGTCCTTATTGATGGAGATGGAAAGGTCCAGGAAGGGGAGGGAGACGTCTGAGATGATCCAGGTGGAATGTGAAGTTGATGAACTGTTCAACCTCGTTGTGGGAGCACGAAGTGACGCCGATGCAGTCATCAATGTAGCGGAGGAAAAGGTGGGGAATGGTGTTGATGTAACTAATTCAACTAGGAATCTACCATGAGCATACACATTAGAACCCATCCAAAAGATTGGATTAAAGAAAGTTCTAAAAAAATAGGATTTCAAATTTCTATTACAAACTACACTGTATTGGAAGAAAAGGTACACATTTTAAAAATATCATTTTTCCATTCCTTTAGCTGGAATAAGGCCTTACAACAAACATATTACTCAACAGTGCAATCCCTTGTAATAACAAACATTGGAATTTATTCATAGGATCACTTCAAAGAGTCCATAACAATTTGCAATGAACAAACCGCGGAAGGGAAAGTACCACTCTTTGAGAACAGATAGTTTGGAACTCTGTCCTGAGGTAATAACCCAATATCAGAAATCCCCGGCCTATGTCAACAGAATAAAACAGAACCAATTGTTTTATTTCAAACAATCCAGACTTGTTAAGACTTAAAGGCAAGGTCTTTTAAATGCCTTAACAAAGCTACTACTTGTAGTCCTGAAGGAGGGTCATTGGAGCTGAAACATTAACTCTCGCTTCTCTCCAGAGAGTTTGTCCAGCAATTTCTGGTTTTGTTTCAGATTTCCAGCATCGACAAACAGTCATGATTACTTTAACAATTGCAAGGGGTACTTTGCCTCTACAAAAGGACAATTTATATCCTCCAAAAGGTAATCTCAGCCAGACCAAAAGGGGTACCTTTCCTCTCCACAAGTTATCCTGGCTCGCCAAACAAATATCCACCAAGACCAGATCTACTCTTCCAAGTCTTATCCACAAACTGCAGGTTTCATGCTCCAAAGGCTACCGATGTCCCACTTCAGTGATTGCAGCTGATGGTTTAAATAGTGAGCAGCGTCTGTATCTCATACATGTGCAAATGCTATCTGTGGGGACTAGGCACACAATTTTCAGCTAGTCCTGCAGTTTTTGTCAAAGGGAACATCTCTCAAAAATCTGGGTCAAAGTGTGAACCACCTTCCACAGTTACATTATGACTTGTTTTTAATCATTCATTCACAGGACATGGGTGCCACTGGTTTGGCCAGCATTGATTGCCCGTCGCGAATTACCTGGAGGGCAGTCAAGAGTCAACCACATTGCTATGAGTCTGCAGTCACATATAGGCTGGATCAGGCAAGAATTTTAAGATTTCCTCCCCTGGGATATTCTGACAATCGACATGGATAGAAAATAGACTAGCAAGTATAAAACATACAGTAGGAAGAAATGCGTCTTTTTCTGAAGGGCACTGCAGAGATCGGTGCTATTCTGAATATATTTAAATGATTGCAATATCTTAAAACTTGCAAACGACACAAAGCTGGATTAAAGGATGAGTTTTGAGGAAGATGTCGAGATGTTACAATATGATTTGGACAGGTTGAGTGAGTGGGCAGATGCAGTGTAATGCAAATATATGGGAGGTTAGTCACTTTGGGAGCAAACAAATAGGAAGGCAGTATTTGACTCGCTGTAAATTAAGAAAGGGGAGACGTTCATCGTGAGCTGGGTGTCCATGTGCACCAGTCGCTGCAAGCAAGCATGCAGGTGCAGCAGGCAGTAAAGGCGGCAAACTGTGTATTGGCCTTCATAGCGTGAGAATTCGATTACAGGAAGAAGAATGTCTTTCTGCAGTTGAAGAGGGCATTGTGAGGCCAAACCAGGAACGCTGTGTGCAGTATTGTTCTCTTCATCTGAAGGACATTCTCACTACAGAGGAAGTACAATGGAGATTAACCAATAGATTCCTAGGATGACACGATTGAACTATGAGGGGAAATTGAGTTGGTTAGGATTGCATTCATTCAAGTTTAAAAGAATGAGGAGAGATCTCACAGAAACCAATAAAATTTGAACATGACTAAATAGGTTAGATACAGGAAGGATCACCCTGAGTCCAGAACCAGGGGTCATAGTTTAAGGATAAGGGGTAAACTTTGTAGGACTAAGACGAGGAGAAATTCCTTCACCCTGAGAATGGTGAGCCTGAGGAATTCACTACCACAGAAAATGGTTCTGGCTAAAAGGTGTGTGCTTTCAAGAAGCAGTTTGATATAGCTCTCAAGGTGAAAGGGATAAAGGGACAGGGTTAAGGGTGGAAATAACTTATTGAGCTCAGTGATCACCCATGTTCATATTGAATCAGAGCAGGCTCGAGGGGTCAACTGACATATTCCTGCTCCTATCTCCTCTGTGTTTCATGGTTGTCATTAGATTCTTAATTCCAGATTTCAATTGAATTCAAATTCTATCACCTATCATGGCAGAACTCGAACTGGTCCCTAGAACATTACCTGATCTTTGGATTATTAGTCCAGTGCCAATAACAGTAGGCCATTAGCATTGGTCTGTCCAACTGTCACTTATTTTTGTTAATGTTTCTCATTGATTTGAAAATTACACAAGATCCAAGCTGGAATGAAAATCAGAGCAACACAATAAACACCCAGGTAAACTGAAACTGGAGAGCCTTCTTAAACTCCACTCATCTCCATGCCCATGTAGTCAGCACCAGACTATCCTTATAAAGACGATTAGACAAACATGGGAAACCTCTGAACTTCCTTAACTTAGGTTGAACTTTGCACATCCTTGCCAGGTGCTCTGGCAATTAATAAGTTACCATACTATCTTTACTTTTACACTTATAGCCTCAGCATCATAAAGCACAGAAACAGACCCTTCGGTCCAACTAGTCCATGCCAAACATAATCTCAAACTAAATGTCCTTCCTGCCTGCTCTTGGCCTATATCCCTTCAAACCTTTCCTACTTATGTACTTATCCAAATGTCTTTTAATTTTTGTAATTGTGCCCAGATCCACCACTTCCTCAGGAAGTTCATTCCACATGCAAACCACCCTCATCTTTAAAATGAATTGCCTTTTTCTGAGTGTTTGCAAATGCAACAAAATCTGGATTATCTCCAGGTTTTGGCTGACAAATGACAAGTAAAATTCTTACCATACAAATGCCAGGCAATTACCAGAAATAAGAGACAATCTAACCACCCCTTTGTCATTCAATGGTGTTACCATCACTGAATCACCTGCTGTTAACATCCTGGGGTTAATGTTGACCAGAAACTCAACTGAATTCTCCTATAAATACAGTGACTACAAGAGCTGGACAGCAGCTGGGAATACTGTGGCAAGTAACTCACCTCCTGACTCTCCAAAGCCTCTGCATCATCTGCAAGGCACAAGTCAATAGTGTGTTGGAATACTTCCCACTTGCCTGGATGGTGTAGCCCCAACAGCACTCAAGAAGCTTGAAGCTATCCAGGACAAAGCAGCCCATTTGATTGGCACCACATTCACAAGCATCCATTCCCTCCACCACTCATGCTCAGTAGCAGCAGTGTGTACTCTTGACAAGATGCACTGCAGAAATTCAACAAAAATCCTGAGACAGCACCTTCCAAACCCACAATCACTTCCATTGAGAAAGGCATGGACAGTAGAAACGTGAGAACACTAACACCTGCAAGTATCTCTAAGCCACTCACCATCCTAACTTGGAAATATACGGCTGTTGCTGGGTCAAAATCTTAGTCAAAATCACGAAGAGTGTCATGGGTCTACCTACAATGGACTGCAGCGGTTCAAGATGGCAGCTCATTATCACCACCATGACCTGAACAGCAACTGCAGACAGGCAATAAATGTTGGCCTGCCAGCGATACCCATGTCCCACCAATGAAAAATAAAATCTGGGATGAATTATTACCTTTAAAATATTAAATGAACCATGAACTAGATATTTGCAACAACATTTTTCAAAACAATTCTAATAGGGACCTTTCTTGGAATGTTTCAACATAGACCAGAAAGCATATCCATCATTAGAATATTATTCAAGCTTTATACATTAGTCACGCAGAATTACAGTAAAATTGACCCCAACTGACGAACTGGGGAAGTGGAATGATATTGAGGAGTTGGTTCAATCTTTGTACTGGCTGTGGTAGTTCATGGAGGAATCTCTCCTCACTTTAGTCCACAGGTTACATACAGTTTTCTCTCTCTTTTTTTCTAATGAAGACAGTGATGCCTATGGTCCTTTACATACTCAAGCGTAGCAGTTTAACAATTGTTATCTGGGCGTTTCACTCAAAAATGTTTTTAGTCCAAATGCCCACAAATTGAGAGTCAAATAAAAGGCGTGATATGAACTCTGATCACAAGGAGGGGCTGTTGCAACACACTTGGATGCTGGTATTTTATAATTAGATCTTAGGCAGTGTGGGGCACTCCTGAGTATGAATTTTGTCACTGTATTGAAATAGGGAGGACACAGAGAAGACTCATTAAGCTGTTTATGAAAACCTGCTGGAAATGACAAGTTCAGGCAACATCCATGGAGGGAAAGAGTTAATGTTCAGGTTCAAAGAGCTGTTCTGATTAGAGTTGGAACAGTAACTTGGTTTTTAATCGATAGATGCTGCCTTACCTGCTCAGTATTTCCAGCCCTTTTTGTTTTCTTTTAATTCAGATTTCCAAAAATCTGTCTTATTTTCTTTTATAATGGATTTTTAGAAAAATGTTGCCAGGACTGAAGAGATTAAGCTGGAGTTGTTTTCCTTAAAACACAAAAGGCTGATTTTAAATGAGGTGTATAAAATTATTAAGTGCCTAAAAATCATCAATAGGAAAAATTACTTTCATTTAGCAGAATGTCCACTAATTAAGAGGGCACAACAGTGATGCAGTTTTGTGGAAGGAGGTGAAGAGAATCTCTTATAACCACATGTTGGTGAACTTGAAGTTTCGTATTCACTCGTTGTGCTGTAACTCACAAGGCTATAGGCTGACAGCTGGGAAGTGAGATCAGGCTGGAATACTCATTTTCAGATGACACAGACACAATGGGCCAAATGACCCCCTTCAATGTTGTAAATTGCTTTGCCTCAGAGAGATACCCTGACGACATTTAAAAGTAGGACTGCCACTGAGCTCAAGAGAAAACCAAAGTGAGAACCGCATTTTGTATTTATACAGGTTGAAAATACTTTGATCTCTGCAACCCTGAATTAAAATTCAGCGCAACCTAATCATATTCAACTATCTTTATTTCAAAGGCTAGAGCTGAGTTTGGCTGGTTTGGTCTAGTGACACAGCTATCAAACATTACAAGCATTCACTAAACTAGTGAATTAGAGAAGAGTGACACAATGGTATTTATAGCCTTGAGCTTGAAGTACAGACACTGAAAATTTCATTGTTATTGCTAATTTGAATACAATATGGAGCAAAATATACAATTCACTTAGAAACTATTTATTGTTCGCTAATGCCCCATGGGGATAATACTTGGGATTAGACTGTTAGAAATCTTCCAATTAAATATCAAGAAATTTTTTGAAGTGGAGGTGGAAGAAGTGCGTAGTGCTTCCCTCAGAAAATAAATAAACCTATTTGCAATTTTGTTTCACGGTTGACCATGCGATAATCGATTTCTGCTTCACAGGGTGAAAGGCCATATGAGTTACATAAATGGTGCTTCAGGCTGAGCCCAGTACTAATAAACAGAAAAACAGAACACAAGGCACTGCTTTTGTCACTAGGGATTTATACAGTCCGGCAGGCATATGCTGCTTCTTAACATGCATTATGCTCCAGTGTATCTACCAAACAATGTTTTCATTCATACAAACACAGATTAAAGACCAAATCCTATTAGTTCCCTTGTCACTGAACTTCTACTGAGGAACATAGTGACATTCTGCTGCTCAATTGGCAATAATGAACTTTAATACTGGCATCTAGCCAAGAAACGTGTTTGTTTCTTATGCATGTACGCACCTTTCCAATCATGTGACAATAGAGAGTCCAAGGTCCCTTCGTTAGAGTATGTCTCAATGTGAATATCAGCAAACAGAACAGGCACCTGAAACCATTTCTATCAACCTCTAACGAATTAGCATACTAAAACCAAACTGCTATTCGGTTTTGTTTAATACTCAGGATCATAAGTCATTTGTCAACAACATCACCATAGAAAACACCTATCAGCATTAAGAACTACTTACCAACTCATAGTTGACTGGTGGCAAGCATGGTGTCACAACCTGGGAAAAAAGAACAAAACAGCAGGTTTAATTTCAATATTTTGAGGGAAGGAAAACAAAGAACAGCTATGCAACACTTTCACTTTTAAAACGAGGTTTTCTTAAAAATCACAATGGCTGAAGAGGGAAAAGGACTACATTTCCAGTGCTGAAGGTAGTAATGCTGTTTTAGGAAAATATTAACCAGCCAGCTAGCAGCACATCCTTGAGACCATGCCACCCATTTCCTGATAAACACTCGTTGTGTAATTAAGCCAGAACAAACTAACAAAGTAAACACACACCTAGTCTACCTGCAGTGGATAGCTCCAAATGATTACATTTGTGCTTCTGGAGTGCATTTAACAAAATCTTACACCAACCATATTGTGAGTTTGAACATGCAATGACCAATACTGGTTAATGATTTACCTAAAGTTTTCCTCCATATTTAAAAGTTGCAACAGACAAGTAGCCTACTGAATATAGGGTAATCTCAACTGTCACTGGGGATCTTTACACGTCCAATCAACTGTTGTGACATGCTTTAATCAAAATGTATTTTACATCAACAGATTCATGGGTGAGAAATTTGAGTTTTCACTATTATTTGGAAGTTTTTTTTGTTTTCAGTACATTTGCAATACTCAGGTACATTTTGTACCTAACTATGAGTTCAGAATGTTGTAAGTTATGCACTATTTTTATTGTCTCAGGATTATTACATCACAACACATGCATTTTTACTGTGAAGTTAGAAAGATCTTAAACCAAGATTTCTCTCATATTAATTTATGTTTTCCTCGCAACTTGAATGACATTGGTAGAGTTAGATTTGTTGCTCACTGTTTGCTATCCTTTGAGCATGATGATCATCTTCTTAAGCTGCTCTGTAGCCATTGTCCTTACAGCTAAGTGAATAACAATGTTGCGTTCAAATAGTACAGAGAGCACTGAAGAATGTGCAAAGGCTGAAGTTCAATCACAGGGTTCAGATGTTGTTCTCATTATCTGGATAAATCTAAATTCCTTGATTGATCACAAATTGCTCAGTTGGTAGCAATTTCACTTTTGAAAAGATTGCTCCTCCATGTCTCACACCAATGCACATCATCTAGTATGACATTTCAGAGCAGAATGAAAAGAATCTGCATCGCATCAGGTAGTTTTACTGATAAACTGCAAAAACCAAGGTCCTTATCATCTGTTTAGATGGACATTAAGACAAATCAGAACCAGCTGATCTTTTAGGCTCAACGTACACTTCACCCAGTTCAAATTTACCAGCACGTTAATTAAAGCTCAATTTTTAAAGGATACTGCTGGGCTGCAGCAGCTGTCATGGTTAACATTTGGAAACTCTTGACAGACCAAGAAAGTTAAAACGTAAACTTCAGGAGTGTTTAAAATGCTGATGAATAAAATAAAATGACAGGACACACTCAAACAAGGTTGAAAGGTTGCATGTGTTTGTTGCAGAATGTTTGCCTCTTTACAAATAACTTGCTTTAGACATTACAGAATGGTAGTTATCTGATAATACAAACATGAGAGGAAGATTATTGTGGCACAAGAGGCATATGTGCACTTATCTGACCACATAGAACCTTTTTTCTCATCTGAAAACTTTCTTCCCTAATTCTTTCAAAGTCTTTTGCTCGAATGTCTCATTTATAAACAAATTTGTACAAATAACAAATAAACTTTCATTTACTCAGCACTTTTACACATCTCTGCGCGATCCTAAAGCTTAAAATTCAATTAAGTATTTATGAAATGCAGTCATGTCCATTAGGCAGGCAAATGCAGCAAGTAGCTCCTTCACAGCAAAATCTCATAAATAGCAAGTGCATGAATGACCAGATTATTTTCTTTGATTTAACGACATTGCTTGAAGGATTCATCAAGTTAGCCAAGGTTCCTGGAAAAAAGTGTCCTTATTTTTCTTCAAATAACACCATAGCAACTTTTAGGTTCACCTGAGAGGTTGATGTCTCATCGAAGACCCAGCATTGATGCCAGGAGTAGCACTCCCTATGCAACATACTAAAACGACAACCTGGATGATGTGCTGAGGTCTCTGAAATGGTGTTCAAGTACTGCCACCAATGTAACTTTCTACTCTTTCCAAAGGCCCTGTTGTTCAACAGTGACACAGGACGAGTGAATATTGATCAGAAAAAGCACTTGCCTGAACAGACAGATGTAGTTTATTACACGATAGTTACATAGCTTTCATTCTTGCATCTAACAAGCCAGAGAAGAATGATTTCCCACTGTCTCCATTGAGATCTTCAGGTAGAATTCCTCTTTCCCCAACCAAGACAATAGGACATCAGCAGATTGGATGAAAATGTAGTCTCCAACATTAACCCTTTAATCATCGTATGCACCAACTTTCACACATGACCATCAAACACAGCAACAACAACCAAAAATAATAATTTTTGGGATGCAATTACCGGAAATATAACTCAAATAGCTATCCAAACTCCACTGTGAAGCATTCTGATCTCAAACACTGTTTCTAGTAATCAAGTTTCCAAATGGAAGATGAAGTGGATGACATCTGAAGGTGATCATACTGTAGCCTCTCTTTGAAAAACAAGGCACAATGAGATATATGATATAAGAAACAGAATGTAGGAAGTACATATTAATTAGAAATTATACATCATGTTCATCACCTACTCTTCAATGTGTTCGTCAAAAAGCAATTATCCATTAGGCCAGAGATAGACATGCTGTGTTTTTCAAAGAGACACAGCAACGTCAGCATATCCATTTGTGTTGCTCAAGTGGTAATGGTGAACTGGTACTATACAGCTTCAAATTATTTTAACATGTAGAATCCCTTCAGTGTGGAAGCAGGCCATTTGACCCATCGAGTCCACATTGACTCTCCGAAGAGCATCCCACCTAGAGCCTCAACCTTACCCTTTCCCAGAAACCCTGCATTGCCCACAGCTAACCATTACTGATGAAGGGCTCTTGCCCAAAGCGTCGATTCTTCTGCTCCTTGTATGCTGCCTTTCCAGCACCCCACACTCTCGACTCTGATCTCCAGCATCTGCACTCCTCACTTTCTCACAGCTAACCAACCTATCCGGCACATCCCTGGACACTTATGGACAACTTAGCATGGCCATTCCACCTAACCTGCATATCTCTGGACTGTGGAGGGAAACTGAAGCACACAGAGGAAACCCACACAGACACAGGGAGAATGTGTATACTTCACTCAGATAGTCGCCTCAGGTTGAAATCAAACCTGGGTCCCTGGTGCTGTGAGGCAGCCGTGCTAGCTAAAGAGCCACCGTGCTGTCAAAACAGTCATATTATACTAGACCACGAAGAGGACAACAAGACTTTTTGTATCCAAATGCAGCAAGATGTAATTCTGAAACTTGCTCAAGATGTTTTCCTTTTGATTTTCTAAATCCTGACAGAGGATATATTATGACCAGGAGTAACTTTGCTTTTACTATTGCATGAAGAGTAAGGCTGCTAGGTGCAGGGAATGCTGGATGACCAGAGAATTTGAGGTTTTGATCAAGAAAAAGAAGGAAGCATATGTCAGGTATAGACAGGAGAGATCGAGTGAATCCTTAGAAGAGTGTAAAGGCAGTAGGAGTAGACTTAAGAGGGAAATCAGGAGAGCAAAAAGGGGCATGAGATAGCTTTAGCAACGTGAATTAAGGAGAATCCAAAGGGTTTTTACAAAAACATTAAAGACAAAAGGGTAACTAGGGAGAGAATAGGGATCCTCAAAGATCAGCAAGGTAGCCTTTGTGTGGAGCTGCAGGAGATGGAGGAGATACTAAACAAATATTCTCCATCACTATTTTCTGTGAAGAAGGACATGAGAACAAAGAATGTGGGGAAATAGATGGTGACATCTTGAAAAAAAGCCCATATTACAGAGGTAGTGGTACTGGATGTCTTAAAACACATACAGGTGCTTAAATCCCCAGAACCTGATCAGATGTACCAGAGAACTCTGTGGAAAGCTAGGGAAGTGATTGCTGGGCCTCTTGCAGAGATATTTGTATTATCTATAGTCCCAGGTGCTGTGCCGGAAGACTAGAGGTTGGCTAACTACTTAGGAAAGTGGTAAGGAAAAGCCAGGGAACATGGAGCAGTGAGCCTTACATCAGTGGTGGGCAAGTTGGTAGACGAAATCCTGAGGAACAAGATGTTCATGCATTTGGAAAGGCAAGGACATTGTTTATTCCCACACAGAAAACCAAGAGGATTGATGAGGGCAGAATAGTGGATAGGATCTATATGGACTTTAGTAAGGCATTCGACAAGGTTTCCCATGAAAAAGTGGTAAGCAAGGTTACATCACATGGAATACAGAGAGAGCTAGCCATCTGGAAACAGAACTGGCTCGAGGTTGGAGAACAGAGGGTGGACGGTTGTTTTTCAGACTGGAGGCCTGTCACCAGTGGAGCGCTACAAGGCAAAGGTGGTGGGTCCACTGCTTTTCATCATTATATAAAATGATTTAGGTATGCACATAGAAGGTAAAGTTAGTATGTTTGCAGATGACACCAAAATTGGAAGTGTAGCAGACAACTAAGAAGGTTACCACAGAGTACAACAGGATCTTGATCAGAAGGGCCAATGGGACAAGGAGTAGCAGATGGAGTTTAAGTTAGATAAATGTGAGGTGCTGCATTTTGGGATGGCAGGATTTATGCAGTTAATGGTAAGGTCCTAGGGAGTGTTGTTGAACAAAGAGACCTTGGAGTGTAGGTTCATAGCTCTGTGAAAGTAGAGTCGCATGTAAATAGGATAGTGAAGGAGGTGCTTCGTATGCTTTTCTTTATTGGTCAGAGCATTGAGTACAGGAGTTGGGAGGTCATGTTGCAGCTGTATAGGACACTGGTGAGGCCACTTTTGAAATAAGTGTGTAATTCTGGTCTCCCAAGGATGTTGTGAAACTTGAAATGATTCAGAAAAGATTTACTAGGATGTTGCCAGGACTAAAGGGTTTGAGCTACAGGGAGAGGGTGAATAGGCAGGGGTTGCTTTCCCTGGAGCATAGCAGGCTGAGGGATGACCTTATAGAGGTTTATAAAATCATGGGGGAGCATGGAAAAGCTAAACAGACATGGTCTTTTCCCTGGGGTAGGAGATTCCAGAACTAGAAGGCATAGAATTAATGTGAGAGGGGAAAAATGTAAAAGGGATCTAAGGAGCAACTTTTTCACGCAGAGGGTGGTGTATATATGGAATGAGCTACCAGAGGAAGTGGTGGAAGCTGGTAGAATGATAACATTTAAAAGGCATCTGGATAGGTACAGGAGTAGCAAGGATTTAGAGGGATATGGGCCAAGAGCTGGTAAATGGGATTAGATTAGGTTAGGATATCTGGTCAGCATGGATGAGTTGGACCAAAGGGTCTGTTTCCGTGCTGTACATCTCTACGACAAGAAAAGTTACAGAAGAGATAGGACTGAAAAACAGAAAAGAATGGGCAACATGATGGTAACTTCTCCAACTCCCCTACATATGCTTATGCAAAATAGCAACCTTAGACATATCATTGTGTCCAGCAAAACATTCTCGTGAATAACCCACGAGTTGAGTTTCACAGCCCCTTCAGGAAACACATAGCAGCAGTTGGTTACTTTATAAATAAAGCATAGCAAAGCAAGAAGAAGGGCTGAGGATTAAAAAAATTACACAGGCAATTCATTAGGACAATTTGTGCTGATCCAGATTGAATTGCGATTTTAGACAGATCCTGCTGAGAACCCATGTCGGTGAACAAGCACAATGTGATAATGATAGATTTTCTGGCAATATAGAAATACATATTAATATTTTAAATTACATTTCCACTTGTGTTCTATTCAATGTCATTCATTACTGCCCAATCACTGGGGTGAAAAGTTGACTTGTCTCCAGTCAAGTGTCAAAGTATAATTGCTTGAATGCTCTATCCAATTACGGGAACACCATACCATCAGTCTGACACCTCTACTGTTTCTAAATTGTCAGACATCCAGTACTGAATGAACTGAAATGTGCTGCAATGAAATGTTCACAAGACTGAAGCCATCATCTTCAGTCCAAGTTCCTAACTCTGCTCCCTAGGTATCTACAACAGTATCATATTTGATCCTGACTGAGCTTCCAGAATATATTTCCCCATAAAGATTCCAATGTTCACCTCTGTATCAACTTCCTACTTTAGCCTTGCCCCAGCTCATCTGCTGCTCAAGCTTTCAGACAACCCTTTGTTAACTTGAGATTTGATAATTGCAATATACTTTTTGCTGCCTCTCACATTTCAGAAAACTGTACTCATTTAAAACTCTGATACCCATGTACATAAGTTCTGTTCAGCCATCACCCATGCTGACCTTGACTGAGTCTCAGTAAAGCAATGCTTCGATTTTAAAACTAGTTTCCAAATCCATTAATGGCCACATCGCTTCCTAACTTGGTAATCTCCTCTCAGTCAACAACCCTCTAAGATATCTGCGCTCAACTGATTCTAGCCTCATAAGCATTCCTCATTAGCTGCTCCATCAGTTGGAGCTGGATCTTCTGCTATAAACTGAGCACCAAAATTCCCACCTCAAAACCTTCTGCCTCTCTACTCTCCTTTCAGATAAAATCAATGTTTTGGCCATCTACCCCAATATTGCTTTACGTCACCATAAAGTGTTCCTGTGAAGCACCGTGCAATATGTTACTGCACTAAAGACACTGTATAACTATAAAGTGTTGTATCCATATTGCATATTTGTATTATGCTTCAACAAGAGATAAAGTAATTGTTCAAGTCAAAGTAATTGTTTTTGATATAGCCACCTTACATGCCTAGATTTTTCTTCTCTATTTATTTGTGAGGTTGAGGGCATCGCTGAACAGACCAGCATTTATTGCCCATCCCAGAGGGCGATTAAGAGTCAACCACATCACTATTGGTCTGGAGTCATATACAGGCCAGGCCAGGTAAGGATGGCAGATTCCTTCCCTAAATGACATTAGTGGACCAGATGTATTTTTCCTGACAATCAACAATGGATTCATGGTCATCAATAGACTCTTTATTCTAGTTTTTTTATATAAACTGAACTCAAATTCCACTATCTACTGTGGCAGGATTCAAACCCCAGACCCCAGAATATTTCCTGGGTCTCTGGATTAACAGGCCAATGATAATACCACTAGGCCAAGACCTCCATTTCATTTGACAAATGCAAATGGGATGGCTGGTAATGTGGTTTAAATTTTGCATCTGCGCTTTTGGTTAAGAATAGAATGTTGGCCAGGACAATCAGAAATTGGACCACTCTTCTTTGCTAACCATACATAACAACACATGCCATTTAACTAAATTAGTCATCAATATAAAACGAAAGGCTGTGAACGTTCATCAGGAAGTTAGCTCCCTGATCTACATGAAAAGTGTGTTACAAAAAACACTTTAAAAAGCTACTTTTTACAGGTTTTTAGTAAGAAATAGTGTTGCATGAAAACACAAAGTTCATGGTCTAAATTGTTTCATGTAAAGATGAGGGAATCAGCATCAAATTCCCTTTGTAGATCATAAATCTGCTGCTTTAAACCAACATTTGTGGAAGGATAGCTGGTAATGTTTAACTTAGGCTATTAAATTAACAAGAATGAACCTGTGTGGAATGTTTTGTCTCTCTTTGAATAGTCTGAAATAATAATTGCATAATCTGTAACTTGAGTAGAAAGCCACTTTTTGCAGTTTCTCTCATGGACTAATTTCTGATTGGTTTAAGACTGGAAAGATGACTAGAAGATATGAAGGAAATCTCACTCTTCCTTCTCATCCATTATAAAATAGTGGAATGATTGCCTGAGCAATATTTTTTTCAGATAAGCCTGGATTATATGTAGGATGCCTGCATAATACCCTTACATGCAGCCAGACTATTAAATGCTATTTAATGATCTTTACAGGTCAATAACAGACCATTCAAAGAATGCATTTCGTTAATGCAAAACTCATATCATCATACCCAAATCAAATGCTAGGATGAATTCAAAATGTATTTAATTCCCAATCAGATGAAATTGATTTAATCTTGCACAAATCACTTTTGAAAACATATTTAAAATACTATGCTGAATTCTGAGTACTTTCTAAAAGGAATTGGTTAATTTTTTTGAAAGTGTGGATTTTAGATTCTAAGTCTTTGCTGGAAAAATGCAGTTTAAAAGCTCACAAGGTAAAGGCCTTTAAAAGACCAATGGGGAGTCAGTGAATATTTAAGTGGACAATTTCTTACAAAATGAACTACAGGAAACAAGTTTTGAAATGACTAACGGTTACATCTAAGATTTTGACAAACGTTCCTACAAGAGGAATATCATGTGGAATACAGTTCCAGTAAAAACAGTTAAAGTTGAACCAATTATTTTGCTCAGAATGGAACGAGCCAATTTTTTAAGCGTGTTCTAACTGGACGTTATGGGGAATTGGTTTGTAGAAGTAGTGACCTGCCAAGAGCAGGTTCTTCATTCTTTATTCCACATCTAGCAGTTTTGTATTTGCCTATTCAAGTATGTGCTGAGATGGTAAATACTCAACATGATTCTTACATTATTGGGTCTGGAAAGTGGAAAACTTCATTGTCAAAGAAAAGATCAGGGCTGATGAGAAGGAATGGGGAGCTGGACAGTAACCTATTGGCTGGGGTTTGCTTATTTTATAATCAGTAAAACATAAAACCATGAGATCATTCCCTATATTTATTCTGCTAAACTCAACTGCCTTGTCCAGACTAACAGTGCTACAGACAGAGTTTTTCATGGATATACAATTCTGCCACTAATTAAATCAACAAACTTTATCACAGGAAAGTGAAATAGTTAGCTGTCTGCCAGAATCATTAGTAGTGAGTGCTATTGTACAAGAGATGATTTCAAACTCGGCAAGAATTTAGACAGGACTTTGCCAGAGGAATAAGAAATAAATATTGTGAACCCCTCTCAACTTTACAGCAGCTTGTGAATGATACAAGGCTCAATATATTGAACGGTGTTCTCTTTCACATATTGATTTTCTTTTGGAAAAGAATGACAATGTCTGTCCAATCATTTTGATTCAGTTTCCAGCATTTAAATCCATGGAAAGCATGAAACTGCTAAAGAATCTATGTTATACTTGATTCCTCTAATATAAATTGACATAATCGCCTTTATTCTGAATTCTAAAAATAAGTACTATATCAACAGAGGAGATTTACTTTGCAAATATTATTTGTGCCTGTATCTGGTCACCAAAAACAAAACTTGGTACATCTCAATTTTTTGCTCAAGGCCAATAAGTAATGGTTTAAAATTAGTCAGCTGCTCCAGATATGAAGCGCAAGACATTCATCATTGGGTATAAGAAAGCTGAAGGCTAAACCATCAAGGAACATATTGGGAAGTTGGTAACAGCAATGTATTTGAGCAAGAGTTTAGTTTTGAATGCATACAGTGCAAGTTAGTTAATCGCTGGTGCAACAAAGCTAATATTTAACAGCATTTGCCAGAAGTTACCTTCCAATTGAGCAGCACAGCACTCACCCACCAATACCCTTGTACCCTTTCCATTCTCCTGTACTTCAAAATGTCTCCAGTTTCTACTCAATAGAGATATCATATAGAATCAGAGTCATACAGCATGGAAACAGAACCTTTGATCCAACCAGTCCGTGCTGAACAATCCCAAACTAAACTAGTTCCCCCCCATAGTTCCCTATGGGCCTGTTCCTGGCCCATAGCCCCATCATGACAATTCTTAGTGGTTTGTTAACAATTACCTATCAGGTGAATCTCAAAATGCCATTGATCTGGAATTGCTGAGAAACATTACTGGAAATCTGAAACTGAGATTTATGTGAAAAGCTCAATGAAGATTTGAATGTCTCTTGGAGTCAGTTGACACAGGCCAAATATAACACTCAGTGGTCAGGCTTGAAGGGGGCAGCACTATTTCACAAAAACTTGACTGAGAGAAACATTTAGCTTACAGTCCATGTAGACATTGAAAGAAAATAATATTATTCTAGCTTTTGTTTCTCCAAGAAAATGGGCTAAGTTTGCTTGAAAAAAAATGTGCATCTGTAAAAAAATCAACAAGAAACTGGTGATGAATTATGACTTACGACAAATCTTTCTATCACTTAAGTTTTGCCTCACTGGGGTAACGCTCTGGAAATCATGCCCAGTTATCATGAGATAATCTCACAGGTTACAGATTTTATCAAAGACTGTAGAGTTCTCCAATTTGTGTCCATTAGAAACTGGTTGACAGACAACATGAACCAGGTTTCTGTACTTATGAAGAATTATTATTGGTCAATAAATAATTTCTACACACACTTATGAACCATCAATATATAACTCAAACCTCACCCAAACCCTTCCCACCACACATTCAGTCAGTCAAAAAGAAAATGGTGAACAAAAATAAACCAAATGACTATGAATTCTAGAATCAGAAACAAAACAGAAATGGCTGGAAAAGCTCAGCATGTCTGGTAGCTTCTGTGGAGAGAAATCAGAGTTAACATTTCAGGTCTGAATAAGAGTCACTGGACCCGAAATATTAACTCTGCTTTCACTCCATAGATGCTGCCAGACTTGCTGAGTTTTCCCAGCCATTTCTGTTTTACTTTCTAAAAAACAAAAATAATGTTATAGGTGGAGGGAAAAGCTGGGAATGCAATTGAATGGTCCCTGTCTACAAGGTTTACTGAAATGATCATTTTGTCTCATTAGGACTTGCTGCAATGTGGTCCCCCTTCTTTCACTTGCAAGTAGGAGCCACGGGGGGACTTCACTCTTACAAAATCTCTGACTTCTCAGTTAAGAACTACAACTTGCAGCAGCTGGTGAGGTAAGATAATTTTTACTTCATCCAGCTTGAGATTTTTGGTTTACTTGCAGAGAAAAAAGACAGCTCCTTCCTTTTTGAAGGTCCAATGGCTCCTGACCAAACATTCACAGCTACAAGCTGTTCAGTTGCCAAGGAGCCAATCACATAGTTGGTAGAAAGTCATTGGCTTGAAATTGATCTGTGGAGTAGTGACTGGTTGTCAAGCAGCGACTTGTTATTGACCAAATCTCTACTGACCACATCCCGAGCTCCATCTTGTCTGTACTAACTTCCCTCACTGCTTCAACAAACAGTAGTGCAAGGAACACAGGTGATAAATGTCAAGTAACTTGCTTTTAAAAATGGCAGTAATCCTATCCTCAATCCTCAATTTACAAAGTCCTTTTCCCATCAGTCCACAGTTAAAAATACAGAAAAATAAAAAGGTGCAGTCTTTATACTCAGCTGTCTGCTTCAGAGAAGCAGGACCATTAGCCATCTGAGAAATTCAGTTAAGTTGCTGGCTTTGGACATTAATTATCTAGTAAGCCCACTATAGAACTCTTAAACAGAACAACGATCAGCTGAAAATATCGCTTTCTCAACCAATATTTACATAATAAAAGCAAAGTACTGCAGATGCTGGAAGTCGCATGTTAAAAACAGAATGTTTTGGAAAAACTCAGAAGACCTGACAGTATCTGGAGGCAAAAGAAAACAGATTGTGAGTTAATGTTTCAAGTCAAATATGTTTCTCAATCAGAACAGAAAGATAGAAACATGGTGGGAATTAAGATTGAATAAAGGGGTGGAGAGATTGAACAACAAAAGATGTCATGGAATAAAAGACATTGGGAGTGGTACTGGATCTAGCAAAGAAAAAAAACATTACTCCAGACTTGGTGTGAATTGTAGAATAATGGACAGCTCTACCTGAAAACAAGTACATGAAAAAAAAGACTGGCCATTGGCAAAAACAAAACAAACAGATAGTACGGTCAATACTAGCTTTCATTACTAGTACTTTCTCTTTCAATAACAGATTTGTCATTGATTTAAACTCTCTAACTCACCCTCCTTCTCAATCCTCCACCTGTTTATTTCTTAATCCTTATATTTCATTAGTTATGGGGATATATTGCTGGACACATTTACCAAGATCCCAGATGCTCTGCTGCCCTCTGTGTGCCATTATTAACTCTCACTTCTTGCAGACTTCTGGGAAATAGCATTTCAAATTACAGGGTACAAGAAGAAAATCTAACTGGGCATGCTGTAAGATGACCAGTTTCTGCAAACTCTGGCTTTATGACAAACTAAGTTATATTGACTGTGATTCGGAGCCTGCACACACATCTGGTTTTTCTTCCTTTGGCTTTAATGCAACAGAATCTAAAATACAGTTCAGCTCAACATGCACATTCAAATATTTTAGTTTGTGAATGTGAAACCATTTCTATGATTTCCAATATTTCAAGGAGCTTTGTGAACACATACTGATCTGTCCTTATTTGAAAAAAAAAATCTGCTTTAAAAAAAATTACATTCTATCCATAAAAACATTGAGAGATATTCAGGAACAAAAATGCAGAAAGTCCCCAGAACCCCAAAAGGTCTTTTGACTTCAAGTGAAGCAACGCCAAGATAAGTTCCTGATGTCTCCTCCTCATCCCATGTAATAAATAAAAACCATTTCAAATTACAGACTATTTGAATGAACAAATTAAGAATCAGAATAGCTGTGTTGAAGTAATATGTATCTCTGCATAAATGTGTGCATATTCATTTACAATGCTGATATTACCATGGTATTTAAGTATTTTTTTTAAATACTCTTATCGATAAGGAATATGCTTGTTAGAAGTTCATATAACACTATGTAACATTCACTGATCACTGAGGCAGAGTGGATGTATGTTCATGCCAGTCAATAGAACACCATCACACAACAACTAACCCACAAAAAATGTTGAAATGTTGATAGCACATGAAGCACTGAGAAAAACAAATGTTTACAGAATTAGAAATAGTTTATAATTTTCAGAAAATACTGAACAAGAGCTCCCTCTTATGTTCTACTTAATTCTCAATATTAAAGTCTGCATTGGTTCAACAGCAGCACAATTTCAAAAAATGCAAATAGTTATTTTGCTGTTCCATGAAAAATGCTTGCATAAACAGTTCATGTGAACGGTTTATCAGTTTCATGAAATGTAGCTGCAGTGATAATGAAATATATTTCAATTAAAAAGAAACATAAGCACACTCAAAATTTTCAAGATTGTTACAAAGAACTGAATGCAATTTTCAAATACAACAGTCATGATTTGGAGGAGCTAGTGTTGGACTGGGGTGGACAAAGTTAAAAATCATACAATACCAGGTTATAGTTCAACAGGTTTATTTGAAAGCACTAGCTTTCAGAGTGCTGCTCCTTCATCAGGTGACAACTGAAGACTATAACCTGGTGTTGTGTGATTTTTAACCGAATACAACAGGGTAGAGAGAACAGGGTATACAGAAGTGTAGAGAAATTTTCTAAAATGAAAATCTCAAGTGTTCTAAGAAGTGCATTACATATCATCAACAGTAAAAGAAAAATCGCAGTCTGATATCTTGCATCCAGCTCAGTAGGAAGAAGTTATAAAAATTTACTGTATAAATATGCAGTAATTGATTTTATTTAAATTTTTGCCTGTTAAATTTTCACATTACAATTTTCAGCTATCCTTGATGCTTGCTTTTTTAAAAAAAATTCCATATCAAATTCTACACGACTTATTTCATCCCTCACTTTAATGTATTCATGAAAATATTTTAGTTGTCATACTTGAAATTTTCCCTGTGCTTTCTCCCACTGAATCACAGTAAGGAAATCTTTTTTGCTCTTCCTGAATTCCAGAATGCAGACACAACATGAAAACGGATAAACAGAAAATAAAAAGTGAATGGTGATGCATTTTGCAAGGACTAACAAGGTCGGGAGGTTGAAATGGCAACACACTTGGAGATACAGAGCATCCCTGGTCTGCATGTCCATGGATCATGAAGATATCAGGACAGGTGGATCATATCCTTAAAATAGTAAATGGAATATTTGCCTTTTAGAGTTAAGGCACTGAATACAAGAGCAGGGAGGTTAATGAAGGAACTTTATACAATGTTGGTTAGGCCACAACTGAAGTACTGTGTACAGTTCTGGTCACCACACTGTTGAAAAGACGTGGATGTACTTGGCATAGTTCAGAAGAGATTCACCAGGGTGTGCATGAGCTAGAGTATTCCAGTAATGAAGCAAGACTAAATAGGCTAGGGGTGTTTCTTTCAGAGCAGAGAAGAATGTCTGGGGGGTGGGAGCAGGGGAGAAGAGATCTGATTGAGGTGTACAAAGTTTGAGGGGCATATACAGGGTAGTGAGGGAGATACATTATCCCTTAGTGAAGGGGTCAATAAACAGGTGCAGACTTTTAGAATAAGGATGTGGAGATTTAGAGAAGGTTTGAGAAAAATGCGTTTTTTTTTATCCAGAGGATTGTGGGCGTCTGAAACGCACTGTCTGAAAGTACAGAAGAAGCAGAAACCCTCAAGACATCGAAGAACTACCTAGATGAAAACGTGAAAGACCACGGCATACAAAGCTACAGGTTGAAGCTATGAAATGGAATTAGACTAGATGGATATTTGATGACCAGCATGAACACAATGTGCCAAAAGGCCTTGCTCCATTCAGTAAAAACTCTGACTTTATGCCCCCCTGTAGAAGAAATTTCACATATGGAATCAGTTCTAATATAAACAGAGAAGTCAAAAGAGCAAACCACCACTTCAGACTCAGCCATAAGCTATCAGTAATGTTTGAACCTAGTGTGTTGATCATGAACAAGCCTCCTCAGCAACTACTAACTCTTTGTGAACACCTTATTTGCGAAGGGTCTATTATAAAAGGCTTAGCAGTGGGCGAGGATGTCTTAATGATCATGAGATTGCTAAGGGACACTTGAAAGGAGAGTTGTGCACAGAATCCCAAAGCACGCAGTACAATTTGGCATCCCAAAATTCAGCTTAGCTAAGTTTTTTTATCGCCTCATATGTTGTTAGCTGGGCCAGCATTTATTGTCCATTCCTAGATGTCCCTGAGTCGGTGGTGGTGAGCTGCTTCTCGAACTTCTACAGTCCACTCGGTGAAGGTCCTTCCATTATACTATTGGGAAGAAAGTTCCAGAAATTTGGCCCAAGCCATGAAAAGAAGTTGAAGTAGGCAAATTTATGGGCAGACCTAATTTTTTTTTCTCTGAGAGCCATTTATATTTGTCTTCCTTTACTTAGTCACAGAAGTTACTTATAGGAGTATACTGGAGACCAATAACATTACTCAAAGGACTACAAAGACAGGTTTTCCAAATATTGGACTTGCTGCTGGGATTGCTCAATGGTGATTATAAACCTTGATGAATATTTAACATTGATGTAAAAACTTTTAGAATGTTTTTCTTACAATATTAATTACATTTTTACTTCACACAATTTGAAGTGTTCTTATAAAGTTGCAATATTGATACAAGTTCACGTCACTTTCACCTAAACCCATTTGTCTGGTGAAAATTATACTGAGTGATTGTCCTTTCTTTCTACTATTAGCATCGTCACTGTCTCCTTTTTAAAATTCTTTCCCTACAGATTAACAAAATAATTAACAGAATTGAAGAAAGTTGCCCTGGGAGTTTGATGCAGCCAGGCAAGTGCAATTATATACTTTTCCAACATAAATTATTTGCTAAACAGAATACTTTGAGTGAGTTAAGCTAAATTAATCTGACAGATGACCTTGTACAATATGTACCAAGATAACATATGGTACTGCAGGTCTGACAACAAAGAGCTTGAACAATTAACAATATGCATTCACATATCAACCGCTAGGAATTCTATTCGCAACGTATGCCACAAACCTGCGGTATACATTAAACTGTCAACTGTTTGTGTTTCCCAGGTAATGTCAACATGTCAGCATTTACTGATAAAAATCAGTGCAGAGTTTAAACTTCCCATTGTGCCCCGAGGTCACCACAAAATGATGCGGAGCAAAGCTGCAACCAGTTGAAACACATTCATGAGCAAATGTGAAACACTGGCAAGTAAATGCAGGAGATTTAGCAGATCATTTGAAAATCATTTAAAAAATCCAACTAGAATATTAAACATTCTTAAAAATAAATGCTAAATAACTGAACTCAAAATAAGAGAAAGCATATTTTGACTTCAACTTATTGAAATGCTTTGAAACAATAAAATTGTTTAACCACCACCACTTAGCTCTTCATTCCTGGCATACCAGTCCTTCTGGTTGTTGAGTTAGGGGCCCAATGGTCTCCTTTCCCAGTGGTTTCCTTTCTTTTGTTGCCTTAGCAAATTTCTGCTGATCCCTCACTGGCTTCATTCTGAGCTCTTTCACTTATTTGACCTCATTTCCCTGCATCATTTATCTGAGGCAATTTTCTCCCTATTTCTCCCTCATAAATTCCCTGCTTAATTTTAAAATTACCTCAAGTTTGGGCACGCTTGATACAATCTCTGGTCTCAGCTGCCTATTGTCTATTGCTGTTAAGTCAGTGTAATCAATTGTCTGCAAGAGAATTCAATCGAGGCCTCAAAAGTAAGAGCCAAGGTTAAAAACAAATTATTTGTTAACAATAATAATAATAATAATAATTCAAATTTGTCAACTTTAAAACAGTTTAAGAAAAAAAGAGCGATTGTTACTAGCCATTACAGATCCGTTATCTAGCACCCATAGTCTCGCTAACACCAAGGTGTCAGTTGTGGCTCAGTTGATATCACACTTACTTTGAAGTCAGAAAGTATGGGTTTACCCTCACTCAAAAGACTGGAGCACAAACCATTAATTGGCATGCACTGCAGAGTCACCCTGAACTGCTGCAATGTCCAAGGTGCAGCAACATCAAAGGTGCCTACTTGTGGATGAGATATTAAAGTAAGTTCCAATCTGTTCTCTCAGCGAGATTCAAAAGATCCCTTAGCCCTCGTTGAAGACAAACTGAGATTTCTCACCAGTGGAGTCATGGCTATTATTTATGCATCCAACTTCGTTGAAGTAAATGGCATTGTCATTACCAAATCTTGTTTTATTTACCCATGGCATGGTAGGCATCACAGCATTACTTATTGTCCAAATTGCTGTTTTGTGGCAGGTTTCTGTGTGTAAATTGACTCCAGCACTCCCTCTGTGGCACTTGAGACCAGACTTCAAATATACTCCACTGGCTAATGTGATGATTTCCTGTTTTTGTTGAATGCAAATGGTGCTATAAGCCAACATTCTGTAAAACACAGCGATATTTAAGGAATCGGGAAATCGAAGGGTTTGCTACATTGGATGTTTCTAAAAGGTAAAAACAATGACTGCAGATGCTGGAAACCAGATTCTGGATTAGTGGTGCTGGAAGAGCACAGCAGTTCAGGCAGCATCCGAGGAGCAGTAAAATTGACGTTTCGGGCAAAAGCCCTTCATCAGGAATAAAGGCAGAGAGCCTGAAGCGTGGAGAGATAAGCGAGAGGAGGGTGGGGATGGGGAGACAGTAGCATAGAGTACAATGAGTGAGTGGGGAAGGGGATGAAGGTGATAGGTCGGGGGCGGGGGGAGGGTGGAGTGGATAGGTGGAAAAGAAGATAGGCAAGTCGGACAAGTCATGGGGACAATGCTGAGCTGGAAGTTTGGAACTAGGGTGAGGTGGGGGAAGGAGAAATGAGGAAACTGTTGAAGTCCACATTGATGCCCTGGGGTTGAAGTGTTCCGAGGCGGAACACCCACACCAAACAACCACACCGCCCTGTGGCCCAACATTTCAACTCCCCCTCCCACTCTGCCGAGGACATGGAGGTCCTGGGCCTCCTTCACTGCCGCTCCCTCACCACCAGACGCCTGGAGGAAGAACGCCTCATCTTCCACTTCAGAACACTTCAACCCCAGGGCATCAATAGTTCTAGGGGTTACATCTAGTTGTACAGGAAGACAGAATAAGAGAGAAGCAGACTCCATGGTAGATAGCATTACTGATAGCTGTGCTGCTAAAGGCAGCTGAATTACTGGGGGAGAGGGGGGGTCTGTGTAGTTGGGACTCAAAGAAGTCTTAAAGTAGCTGAAGAGCACTGTATACTGAGGGCTCAGATAAGTCTTAGGAGTTGTGAAGGGCTCAAAAGAAGTCTACACACAATTGATAGTTGGGCATTGAAAAACAGGAGTTCTGTATAGTTGGACTCAGCAAAGTCGTAGAATAGTTCAATAACTCTGCAATGATGTTCAGGGAAATCCTAGAAGCTAGGAAGAGCCTATATGAAGCTTGTGCACACTTAATATTAAGCTCAGCATAGAGGACTGGGGGTTGAAAGCCCATACACAGTAATTGCTTCGTGTAACTGAACCAGATTAGACTTTAGGAATCAAATCCGAGGATAGTACTGATTTGGTGAAACTAGCTGTCTGGGCAAAGATGAAGTTGTACTACTGAGCAAGTACTGGAAATGAAAATTCCAAGAATTCAAGAGGGCATAGTCCCTGGAAAAGAGGTTGGGATGTGGGTTGTCATTGAGGCACTCCATGAAAGAGCAGCTTTTGAGAGAGTTTCAAGGCCAGACCATCAAGTTTGAAAAACAAAACCCCTTGTCAAGTTTCAATGAGATTCTGGTGACCCACAGTGTCATTAGCTGAGAGGAATTGTTCAGAAATCTTTTTGGTCGCATTTGCTATTTGATATATTCTATGGGATGTTCAATCAAAATTTGTCAGTTACAAATTTTGTCTCAAGTTAAGTTTGATATGTTAGAATATAAATCATGTATATCTTTTCACAGTTTAAGCTTTTTAAAATAATCTTTACAGCTTTGTTTGTCTAAGTTTGATTTGTAATAACCTAATTATTCTTTGCTGACAAAAGAAACCTGCTGACTTGTTTCCAATACTAAACTGGATACAGTTTAAAACCTTCATACTTAGCCATATCACTACTCTGGTTAATTTGCTAGTGGAGGAGTGGGAGCAATAAAGACTGCGACCTCAGTCCAAAGTCAACACAGCAATTTCAAGCATCTGAGGTTGTTGAAAGGCTATATAAATGCAACTCTTTCTCCCCTGATCAGTGAAGAGTAGACACTTCTCTCCATGCTAAGAAGTCGACGTTGATGAATTTCATTTCCATTTGGGAGCATGTAAATGCCTTGCATTCCTGTAGTATCACTAATATTAAAAAATGCAGCATGTTTCTGCAGGACCATTAAGAATCAAAGCAAAACATTTGGTCAACTATCAAACACGTACAGCTAAAATTCATATTTTGAAAGTTAAGTCTGGATTCTATTTTTGCAAGGATTTCCATCATGAGAGCTAGCAAATTTTCTTGTTGTATCTTGCCTCATTAGCTATCTTCCAGACTCCTACGGCACCATCGCATCCAATTCTGGTCTTAGTTTACCACATGCCATTCCCAGAACAATCTACCACTCAGTGGATATCCAATGAAAGGTCAGCATAATTTCTGCCTGCACTCTGAAAGGATACAGATTCATTAATCTGCCGTGACCCTGCATTGGCAATGTGGCATTGTGTTGTGTAGCCAATGACACTCCCTCACATGTACAACCCCATTCTCTCAGACTAGTCATTGTTTAGCCACCATGTCACACATTTTACCTATCCACAACACATCCTGCATCGCGATCCTTTAAGTCAGCAACTACTTGAACCCAATGCCCACTGCAGACCCGCAGCTTATCACTGCACAATCGGGGAACATTACATACCGGCAAGCAATTGGACAAATTCAAACATGAGCTTTTATTCACAGAAAACAAAAGGTATCCACAAACAAAGCAAATGGAGACAGAGATTTGTCCCCACAAGTGCACACTAGATTGCGGCGTTACATCTAGTGAGTACTTTACAGTCTATGATTGTCTGGACTCACCTATTGGAAGTGGCTGAGTTCTGTTATGGATAAGGACAGTTTCCTCACCCCCCTCCATGTCCTTTCCCACCTCCTGAGGTGATTGTTCCTGATCCCCAAGTTCCTCAGCATTCAGCACATCATTTCCTTGCCTGCTCCAGCCACCACCCTCCCCAGACTGGTCCAAGCAGCAGAACCAGTTTTTCAGAAGCACTATCTATAGGTCCAACACAGCCTTGGTCGAACTATGGATGATACTGAATCTGTGCTCCCCATCAGTCAGAGGCTGTGCAATGATGTCATGAGCCATGGTCACAGTAGGTAGCCATTCTGCCCCAGTAACCAGCCTGGTAAGGCACCTGGAGCATCAAACATGCCAGGTATGTGGGAGTTCTCTAGGATGTAGGAGTCATGGCATTTAACAGGATAGTGGGCACATACCTCCTGGAAGTGGAACTAATGACACAGATCACCTGAACTTTACTTGAATGGGAACCCTTGCAATTGATGAATTCTAAAACATAGCAATACGGCCCTCTCAGTACCACTTGGAGGCTGTCATTGCTCCTGACTGTAGATCCTATGCTAATGATAATGCCTCCTTCCCCTTTGTAGCTACTGTCCATTTCTTCTGGCCTGTAGGTGTTGAGAGTGTTATTTTTCCTTCATAAGTTGCTGATCCTCAAACCCAAAGACCGTGATTTCTGAGGGTGCACTATCCATTTCCAACTACATCCTTCCTGACGTCCAGGAGGAGTCGCCCACTGATCTGACGTCCAAATGATACATGGAAGGTGCTAATACCCTGAGTTGATGTTGAACCAACAGCTAACCTATTTGCAGCCCCGCCTATCCCCACCTTGTAACAACAAGCTGTCATGATAACTTCCAATGTGCAAACATTTTCTGGTGTCCATGTCTTGCCCTCAATGTGGTCTTCATCTGTTTCAACAGCTCTTGGACAGACGCTGCCAGACATTAACCTGCACTAAAAATATTATGCAGGTTTGCAGGGATTAGTTTTAATAAGACCTTAACATTTTCAGTTAGTTTGTTGACACGTTCAGAGACCCAACCTCCCCTGGCCCTTGTGAATATCTCTAACGCAGGAAACAGAAGCGGGATACCCAGCTGCACATTACTGATGCCTTTTTCTGCCCCACAACCACTAGGACAAAGCGATCACGGTACAACTCCTGTATGAAGTTCAAAATGACATGCTCGAGTTGCAAACAAAATAGCTAAGCTTAAACAAAACCAATTACATAGATGTGAAGCAAGAGCTGGTTAATATTGATTGAATAAATAGATTTTAAAATAATGACTATAAATAAACAGTGGAAATTACTTAAAGAAACAGATCCATGTGACTTACAAGCGAAGTACACTATTTGAATAAAAGGAGCTTATAATGTTCAAAATGTACTAAGTTTAAGGACTGTGAGAGGTTTATAAATCAGCAAAGAATAATCAAAATGTTGACCAAAAGGAGTAAAAATAGAATTAGAATAAGTTAGCAGAACATAAAAACAGTTAGAGTATTTATACATTTTTGTAACTAAAGTAAATACTGGTGCCTTAGACACAGAGACAGGAGAATGATGAACTGATAGAGATGCTGAAAAATATTTCCTGCCCCCATAATCGCTACAGAAGACCCACACAGCACACCAAAAGTAAAGGGTAACCAAGGGTCAAACTTGGGTGAAAACCGTAAGGTAATGAAGACCATCAGAATTAAAGTGTTGGAAAATTTAAGGAATTAAAATACAAATTCCCAAAACCTGATGGCTTACATCACAGAGTTTGAAAAGAGGTAGCTGCAGACAGCAGGCGCACTGATTAGTAATTGTCCACAATTTCCTGGATCCTGGATGTTTTCAGAAAATTGGAAGTCTGCTGAATAAATTTATTGGAACTTTTTAATGATTTAACAAATATAAAGGTGGATAATGGGAAACCAGAAGATATAGTCTATGTGGATGTCCAAAAGGCTAATACACTAAATAAGCTCTAGCATATTTGGGGTAATATATTAGCTTGAATAGAGGACTGGTTAACAAACAGGTAACAGAATACAGCTAGATGGGCATTTTCAAGTTGGCACCTCGACTCAGTACTGTCAATTCAGTTATTTACTATTATAATAATTAGACAAAGAAACTAAGAGATATAATTTTGCTGGAAGTACAAATTTAATTATAAGATGCGGGGGTGAGAGTGATATAGCTGGCAACAAGGTGACAGGAGTTGTATAAAACTGGGAGGGATGAGATTATTCACGTTGGTAGCAACAAGAGTTTTTTTATAAAAAAAAGATTTGAAATGTTTAAATGATGATACTCAGGAATACTTAATGTTCATTCAACAAGTACATCAATGATAGCATGCCAATATAGCAAGGAACTGGCAAGGAATGACTTTATTGCATGATGATTGAAGTAGCACATTGAGATCTTGTTAGAATTGTATATGGACATCACACTTGGATTATAATGCGCAGGTTTGGTCTCTATATCTAAGAAAAGAAATAAGTTTCTTGCAGACTGAACAGTAAAAGTTAAATCAGTTGGTTCCTAGGATAAAGACTAAGTAAACTGGCCCATATTTTGTGGAATTAAAAAAAACAGAAGATAGAAGCCCTTCAATGTGGTCATGGCTGATCATTGAGCTCAAGACCCAGTCTGTCCATTGACCCCACCCCAATATCTCCTCATCACTTTCGTTACAAAAGCTATTGAGAAGTTATTTCATTGAAACAGAAAACATCCCGATGAGTCTTAAGAAGGGAGATACTGAAAGATTATTTCCTTCACGGAGCACAATCTCAGCATAAAATAGCATAATTTAGGACTGAGCTGAGAGTAAAACAAAAGAGTCAGATGGTTTTAACTCTTGAATTTGTGTGACTCAGAGGAGACCTGATGCTGCATCATTCAGTACAGTTATGATCAAGACTGACAGCCCTGCTGATCTCTCAGGAAATCTAAGTCAGGTTTTGACAGGAATGTGGAGCTGGGCAAAAGGAACAGGTCGGTGTTTGCGACTGAATGGTGACGAATGTTCCAAAGGGACAAACATCTTACTCCTCCTTCTGTTATTTATGCTCTTTTATTTGACTCAGATGCAAAATTGCAGTCAGCTATACATCTAAATCGAGCTCATCCAAAATCTTATTGCCCTGACCGGATAATGTGTGGGTGCCCTGTTCACCCACACATTATCCTTGTATTTCTCAATCTACAGTGAGACTTCTAGTGTAGCAGTCTTCAATTTTTAAGAATAATTTTGTTTGCAAACAAACAATTTCAAGAGGAGATCAACTTTCCCCATTTTTGCAATCAGTTCCACAACCTTGGCGGTCTTTCTGCTTCTCCAATTTTGGTTTCTTTCACTTCCCAGATTTATTCAGCTCCACTATTAACAGCCATGCTTTTCGCTGCCTAGTTGCAAGTTCTCGAATTTCCTCCCCAGGCTGTTTTCTCTTTATCTTTTTCTTTAAGACACTTGTTAAAACCTCTTTGAGCAAGCTTATGGTCATCTTCCCTAATATCCCCAATGCCTTTGTGTCAAGTTTTTGATGAATAACACTCCCCTGAAGCACCTCAGGATGTTTCCCTATGTTAAAACCAGTAAGAAGAAAAGGAGCTGCTTACATGCTTGTTCAATCTTACTACAATCATCTGTTTCCTGGCTTGCAGCACTCAGTTTGAATGCTGCCACGTTTTTTTTTCATGTGGATTTTCACTGAAAACTGAATTTGAAGGTTGATTTCAGTCAAAAGCTTGCAAGTTAAGAGTTCATGAGGTCAATGGAACAATTTTAGGCACACAATTTGCACCAAAGCATAGAATCTTTCAAAAGATTTGTTATCATGGAGGTCTGCAGCATAGAAAAAAAGCCCTTCAGCACATCAAGTCTATGCCAGTTAAAAACCACCACCTAATTATTCCAATCCTATTTTCCAGCATTGGTTTTGTATGTCTTAGCAATAAAGTGTACATCTAAATATTACTAAAATGTTAAGAGGGTTAATGCTTCTACCACTCCTACAAGCAGTGAGTTCCAGATTCCTATCACCCTATGGGTGAAAAAGTTTCCCTCATTTCCCCTCTAAACCTCGTGAGCCTCACCTTAAAAGGGGAAAGCTCTCTTCTTTATCTACGCTCCCCATAATTTTATGCCCCCAGTCATGTCCCCTCTCAATCTCCTCTGCTCTAGGGAAAACAACGCTGGTCTACCCAACCTCTCCTCATAATTCAAACTTTCTAATCCAGGCAACATTCTGGTAAATCTCCTCTTCACTTCTCCAGTGCAATCATAGCCTTCCTCATGAAGTGGACTCCAGGACTTCACACAATACTCTTGTGCGACCTAACCAGCATTTTATATAGTTCCACTGTAACCACTCTGCTCTTAAACTCTTTGCCTCAGCTTGTAAAGGCAAGTATCCCATATGCCTTCTTAACCACTTTACTCACCTGCACTGCTGTCTTAAGGGATTGATGTATAAGCACACAAAGGTCCTTCTGATTTTTGATGCTCCCAGGGTCCTACCATTCATCGTGTATTCCTTTGCCTGGTTTGTCTTGCCCAAATGCATCATTGGTGGCCAGGGAAACTAAGTCACCACAACAATGCACCAATTCAAAACTCATATTCTTGACTGAGAGTAACAGTGAAGTCAACAAGCCTGCAGAATTCAACCAGTATAGTAACTTATCTATCTGTTACCAATTTATTGTTTTTAAGTTTACAGCATATAGTTTCTTTTACAAGAGCTAAAAAGAGTCTGGTGTACCTTTTCCCAAAGAAAATGGTATTAGTATCATACAATTGTACTTTACTCAACGTAGAAATGTCATTTACTAAGGGACCTACGTTCAAGGTAAAAGGGGGAAAACGTTAAAGGAGATAGGAGAGGCAAATGTTTTCACAGAGGGTGGTAAATGTCTGGAATGTAATGACAGAGGTAGAAGTAGAAGCAGAAACAATGGCAATGTTGCAGAGGCACCTTGACAGATAGATGAATAGGCAGGAAATAGAGGGATACAGACTGCATAGAATCAAACTGTTTTAAGTTTTGAAAGGTGTCATGTCAGCACAGGCCTGACGGGCCCAAATGGGTTGCTTCTATGGTGTACTGTTTTTTGTTAAAACTACAAGCCAGAGTCAAAGTCACAATTTCAATCACTGTTTGCCCAGATTTGTAGGAAGATTATTAGAAATTAAATTAGTTTACTTACAGTGTGGAAACAGGTCCTTCGGCCCAAAAAGTCCACACCGACCCTCCAAAGGGCAACCCACCCAGACCCAGACCCCTACATTTACCCCTTCATCTAACACTACAGGCAATTTAGCATGGCCAATTCACCCAACCTGCACATTTTTGGACTGTGGGAGGAAACCGGAGCACCCGGAGGAAACCCACGCAGACACGGGGAGAATGTGCAAACTCCACACAGACAGTTGCCTGAGGCTGGAATTGAACCCGGGTCTCTTGCGCTGTGAGGCAGCAGTGCTGACCACTGAGTCACCGTGTACTCATTTTAATTCAATGTTATGGTTCATTAACAGCTAACAAGTAATTGTCACATCAAGATTGCTTACCATGGTCCAGAAGAGACACCATGATAGTTATGTCTGCAATAGGGCTTAGCTTTAAGAGTCATAGAGATGTCCAGCAAAGAAACAGACCCTTCGGTCCAACTCGTCCATGCCAACCAGATATCCCAACCTAACCTAGTCCTATTTTCCAGCAGTTGGCCTACATCTCTCTGCGCACTTCTGATCTACAGCTGCAGCCTACACTTTTCAAAGATGTAGACATCTTTGACATGAAACACATCTGCAGCTTTAAGATGTGAAAATGTAAACGTGAAATTGTTTAAATGTTTCCACTGTAAAAAAATCTGCAACAGAAACAAAACCTTTCACTTGTCTTAGGGAAGGAATGTCACTGTGAACTCCAAAGCAAAACAAACTGTGGATTCAGCTTGTGTAGTCAGAATAACAGAGCCTGTTACTATGGAACCATTACTATGGAACAAACTGGATAGCAATTTCCAAGTCACATATATGTGGTTAAACGGAAAGTCAGTGCCATCTACTCAGTTTCACCATCAACTTCACTGAATCTTTAAAGAAAGACTTCACAAAGGAACATTACATAAGGGGCATGGTAGCCACTGGTGACTCAAGGAACATAACAAAAAGGTTAAGACTGGTGCCTTGAGGTGCAAGTTACAATGGTGTGATGAGACTTACCAACTTCTGAACAACCCATCTTGTCCTGGAAATTCCACTTTATAAATACGAAGTCTCATTCCTTTGGAATTAAATTCATGTTTGAGATTTTCAAGGTTTGCTTTCATTTTTCTCTCTCTCTCTCTCTCTCTCTCTCTCTCTTGATCCCATCTGTCTTTTCCTCTCCTTAATTTCATTTCTGTAGACGATTTAACATCAACGTAGTTATGCTAATCTATATGTCCTGGCCTAAACTTTGGTGGGAAGTTTCAATGTTAACAGGAGGTAGGCTGTCTATGTGAGGTGTCAATCCATGCAAAGTTAAACAGGCCAGGAACTCAACCTGATTCCTCCCAGGTTTGGCCCCAGTGTGTTTGTAGGCGAGAGCTGCATGCTTGTGCAGCTATTGGGAGAGTCAATAAAGAACGCAAACAGATCATTATTGCTTGATTTTAACTCTGCGTTCTGGCTTTCACAGGCAGCACATGGTTTCCGAAAGTGTTTTGCGTCTCTCCAGGATTAATAAGTGCACAGTGGGGAATTGTGACTTCAGTTTAAACATCAGCCGAGGAAGACTTCAAACAAATAGTGATTCTGAACAGCTGAAGAACTACAGGTGGAAACTAGAGATAAGACACTGCTGCGCATAACAATTGTTCCAGGAATATGCTGTTTTACTTTGGCAGGTGTTTTCCAACTTCATGGAAGATACCTTGCCCCACCTTGTACTTAATTCACCTTCAGTTGCACTTCCTACTGTCATCTCCAGACATGCCATGGGTGTAGTTTTTACAGCTCAGATAAGAGATGAAGAACAGTGGCACCAGAGGCAGCAGGAACTACAATGGCAGCATCTGGCTTCTCCTCAGTCACCGCACAAAGGGAATGGGCAATAAAGGGCTAAATCTTATGGTTAAATAACCAAGTCCAAGTTGTGTTGAATCTGTTGGAGTGAGTCCCACCAAGGGGCTGAGAGAGTATTCTCAGGTGTTACCAAATGCCTCACATTAATCAGAGTTTCAACCCTTGCAGCAAGTATAGTCTCTGATTTTTGCTCGATCTTACCGCAAACAGTTCCAAGAACAACCTTGTCTCTCATTGGATATCCTGGAATACATTGGTAGCTTTGTCATTTTCATTGTGCACACAAACAAGCACATTAACTCTAGAGCTGCCCTGCATGGTTCCTGCCATTTGCCCTGGACACTGAAGATAGAGGAGGTCGGGTTCATAGAGGTCTGCAGCACAGAGAAAGGCCCTTCAGTACATCAATTCTGCACTGGTCAAAGACAACCATCTAACCATCTTATTCCAAATTCCTGGAGTTCCTATTGGATAGGATGGTGCATAGGAGAACGTGAGGACTGCAGATGTTGGAGATCAGAGCTGAAAATGTGTTGCTGGAAAAGCGCAGCAGGTCAGGCAGCATCCAAAGAGCAGGAGAATCTACGTTTCAGGCATGAGCACTTCTTCAGGAATCCTGAATTCACCCTTCCTGAAGAAGGGCTCATGCCCGAAATGTCGATTCTCCTGCTCCTTGGATGCTGCCTGACCTGCTGCACTTTCCCAGCAACACATTTTTAGCTATACAATCATCAGATCATTGCCAACGGTCATCTAGGATGGTGCATAGGCAGGTTGTCCTCTTCCCCCTTGCAGCAGAGACCATGAGGCCAGACACGTCAGTCTAACCTGCCATTGCCTCCAGGGTCAAAGCAGTTTCAGTGTCAGAAAGAACACTTAGCACTGCAGACCATTGATGATCTTCACACCACTGGGCTAAGAGCCACCATCTTCAATCTGCTATCTCACACTCACTGCATCTCTGTTACTGTACTCACCTCTCACCAAAGTTCATGTTATACTACACTCATTATTGCCTGCAACATCTCTGCCATTCACTGTCACCCACCCCAACCGACAACACTACTATCAAGTTCTGAACAACAGTCATACTGGAATTAAAAAGTTAACTCTGTCTCTCGCTCTCTATAGGTGTTGCCGGACCATCTGTGTTTCTCCAGCCTTCCCTGTATTTGTTTTGGATTGCTGGCACCCACAACTACATACCCTCTGTGTTGCTTACTCACTCAGGACACTGTCTCACCTGCACCAAATACCACCAACTTCCATCTCCTTGAGGACCTGTCTCTTACATTCCAGGCAAGAAGCAGCACACTAGAAAGCAGAAGGAGTCAGGATCGGTGTCATGCTGCCCATGATTATAGAGTCATAGAGATGTACAGCACGGAAACAGACCCTTCGGTCCAACCTTTCCACGCCGACCAGATATCCCAACCCAATCTTGTCCCACCTGCCAGAACCCGGCCCATATCCCTCCAAACCCTTCCTATTCATATACCCATCCAAATGCCTCTTAAATGTTGCAATGAAACCAACCTCCACCACATCCTCTGGCAGCGCATTCCATACATGTACTACCCTCTGCGTGAAAAAGTTGCCCCTTAGGTTTCTTTTATATCTTTCCCCTCTCACCCGAAACCTATGACATCTAGATCTGGACTCCCCGACCCCAAGGAAAAGACTTTGTATATTTATCCTCTCCATGCCCCTCAATTTTGTAAACCTCTATACGGTCACCCCTCAGCCTCCGACAATCCAGAGAAAACAGCCCCAGCCTGTTCAATCTCTCCCTATAGCTCAAATCCTCCAACCCTGGCAACATGCTTGTAAATCTTTTCTGAACCCTTTCAAGTTTCACAACATCTTTCCAATAAGAAGGAGACCAGAATTACATGCAATATTCAAACAGTGGCCTAACCAATGTCCTGTACAGCCGCAACATGACCTCCCAACTCCTGTACTCAATACTCTGACCAATAAAGGAAAACATACCAAACGCCTTCTTCACTATCCTATCTACCTGCGACTCCATTTTCAAGGAGCTATGAACCTGCACTCCATGGTCTCTTTGTTCAGCAACACTCTCTAGGACCTTACCATTAAGTGTATAAGTCCTGCTGAGATTTGCTTTCCCAAAATGCAGCACCTCGCATTTATCTGGATTAAACTCCATCAGCCACTTCTCAGCCCATTGGCCCATCTGATCAAGATCCCGTTGTAATCTGAGGTAACCTTCTTCGCCGTCTACTACATCTCCAATTTTGGTGTCATCTGCAAACTTAATAACTATACCTTTTATGCTCACATCCAAATCATTTATATAAATACGAAAAGTAGTGGATGCAGCACCAATCCTTGTGGCACTCCACTGGTCACAGGCCTCCAGTCTGAAAAACAACCCTCCACCACCACCCTCTGTCTTCTACCTTTGAGCCAGTTCTGTATCCAAATGGCTAGTTCTCCCTGTATTCCAGGAGATCTAACCTTGCTAATCAGTCTCCCATGGGGAACCTTGTTGAACACCTTACTGAAGTCCATATAGATCACATCTACTGCTCTGTCCGCATCGATCATCTTTGTTACTTCTTCAAAAAAACTCAATCAAGTCTGTGAGACATGGTTTCCCATGCACAAAGCACAATGCACACTATCCATAATCAGTCCTTGCCTTTCCAAATACATGTACATCCTGTCCCTCAGGATTCCCTCCAATAACTTGCCCACCACTAAGGTCAGGCTCACCGGTCTATAGTTCCCTCACTTGTCTTTACTGCTCTTCTTAAACAGTGGCACCATGTTTGCCAACCTCCAGTCTTCCGGCGCCTCACCTGTGACGATCGATGATACAAATATCGCAGCAAGAGGCCCAGCAATCACTTCTCTAGCTTCCCACAGAGTTCTCGGTTACACCTGATCAGGTCCTGGGGATTTATCCACCTTTAACCATTTCAAGACATCCAGCACTTCCTCCTCTGTAATCTGAACATTTTGCAAGATGTCACCATCTATTTCCCTATAGTCTATATCTTTCACATCCTTTTCCACAGTAAATATGAATGCAAAATATTCATTTAGTATCTTCCCCCATTTTCTGTGGCTCCACACAAAGGCCACCTTGCTGATCTTTGAGGGGCCCTATTCCCTCCCTAGTTACCCTTTTGTCCTTACTATATTTGTAAAACCCCTTTGGATTCTCCTCAATTCTATTTGCCAAAGCTATCTCATGTCCCCGTTTTGCCCTCCTGATTTCCCTCTTAAGTATACTCCTACTTTCTTTATACTCTTCTAAGGATTCACTCGATCTATCCTGTCTATACCTGACATATGCTTCCTTCTTTTTCTTAACCAAACCCTCAATTTCTTTAGTCATCCAGCATTCCCTATACCTACCAGCCTTCCCTTTCACCCTGACAGGAATATACTTTCTCTGGATTCTTCTTATCTCATTTCTGAAGGCTTCCCATTTTACCAGCCATCCCTTTACCTGCGAACATCTGCCCCAATCAGCTTTCGTAAGTTCTTGCCTAATACCGTCAAAATTGGCCTTTCTCCAATTTAGAACTTCAACTTTTAGACCTGGTCTATCCTTTTCCATCACTATTTTAAAATTAATAGAATTATGGTCGCTGGCCCCAAAGTGCTCCCCCACTGACACCTCAGTCACCTGCCCTGCCTTATTTCCCAAGAGTAGGTCAAGTTTTGCACCTTCTCTAGCAGGTACATCCACATACTAAATCAGAAAATTGTCTTGTACACAATTAAGAAATTCTTCCCCATCTAAACCTTTAACACAATGGCAGTCCCAGTCGATGTTTGGAAAGTTAAAATCCCCTACCATAACCACCCTATTATTCTTACAGATAGCTGAGATCTCCTTACAAGTTTGTTTCTCAATTTTCCTCTGACTATTTGGGGGTCTATAATACAATCCCAATAAGGTGATCATCCCTTTCTTATTTCTCAGTTCCACCCAAATAACTTCCCTGGATGTATTTCCAGGAATATCCTCCCTCAGCACAGCTGTAACGCTATCCCTTATCAAAAATGCCACTCCCCCTCCTCTCTTGCCTCCCTTTCTATCCTTCCTGTAGCATTTGTATCCTGGAACATTAAGCTGCCAGTCCTGCCCATCCCTGAGCCATATTTCCGTAATTGCTATGATATCCCAGTCCCATGTTCCTAACCATGCCCTGAGTTCATTGCCTTCCCTGTTAGGCCCCTTGCATTGAAATGAATGCAGTTTAATTTATTAGTCCTACCTTGTCTCTGCCCGCCCTGACTATTTGACTCACTTCTCAACTGTACCAGTCTCAGGTTGATCTCTTTCCTCACTATCTCCCTGGGTCCCACCCCCCCAACTTACTAGTTTAAATCCTCTCAAGCAGTTCTAGCAAATTTCCCTGCCAGTATATTAGTCCCCATCCAATTTAGGTGCAATCCGTCCTTCTTGTACAGGTCACTTCTACCCCAAAAGAGATTCCGAAGATCCAAAAATGTGAATCCTTCTCCCATTCACCAGCTCCTCAGCCATGCATTCATCTGCTCTATCCTCCTATTCCTGCCCTCACTAGCTCATAGCACTGGGAGTAATCCAGATATTACTACCCTTGAGGACCTCCTTTTTAAATTTCTGCCTAACTTTCTGTAGTCTCCCTTCAGAGTCTCAACCTTTTCCCTTTCTATATCGTTGGTTCCAATGTGGACAATGACCTCCTGCTGGCCCCTCTCCCCGTGAGAACATTCTGCACCCTCTCTGAGGCATCCTTGATCCTGGCACCAGAGAAACAACACACCATTCTGCTTTTTCTCTGCTGGCCACAGAAACATCTGTCTGTACCTCGGATTACAGAATCCCCGAACACAATTGATCTCTTGGAAGCCGACATACCCCTCATTGCATTACAGCAACTTGGCTGTTCATGCTACGTTCCCCTGAGAATCCATCACCCCCTTCATTTTCCAAAACAGCATACCTGTTTGAAATGGGTATATCCATACAAGACTACTGCCCGAGGTGCCTACCTCTCTTACCCTTCCTGGAGTTAACCCATCTATGTGACTGTATCTGAGACTTCCCCCCCTTCCTGTAACCGCCATCCATCACATACTGTTGCAAATTCCTCATTGCTTCTATCTGTCTCTCCAACCGATCCACTCGATCTGATAAGATTCGCATCCAACAGCATTTATGGCAGATATAATCCGCAGTAACCCTTAAACTCTCTTTAAACTCCCACATCTGACAAGAAGTACATATCACTGCAAAGGCTATTTTTGCTCCTTCACAATCTACAGACCCAGAAAACAACACCATCTTATTCCTCAACAAAACACTGCACTAGGTTAAATTAAGAGCTACGGCTTATATTTTAAGTTTAATAAAGAGACTTATCTCCAAAATCATATCATCAAGAAAGAACCCACTGTACTCACTAATACAGCCTTTCTCTTGAACAGACTTAAAACAACAATTAACTTATTGATTCTGTGTTGTGAACTTCACCCAAACCGATTCCTCCAAGATTAGTTGTGAAATTCACTGTTTGTTAATTTTCCCAGATGCACTCCGATGTCCAGCGACACATGAATTCAAAAACAGCAAAGGCAATAACTGTGCAGGTTCTCTCTCCTGTAATGACCTCACCATGTGCTTCCTTTGTCTGTTCTTCTCCCTTTTAAAACTGCTGTTGTTTTGACTTTTTTTTCCAAAGTTCCAAAACAATGCAACAGCATACAAAACCGTAATTGCTGCCCCTGGAATTCGAGGAAATCACCTCCAGCACCTAAAATACCCCCAAAAAAATGGAGCAGCTCTTACAGCCAGAAATTTTTGCCGTCCTCCATCTTGGATTACCCAGAATCCATTTCCATGAGGACAGAATATTGACTCTATGACTGCCTGAAACAGGCTCTGGATTGGTATTGAGACTATCCTTATCTGATTGTGACCGGGATCCTCTGTGAGAAGGCTACATACCCCCTTGACTTGATTCACCTGAAACACAACATGAAAGTTATTTGCAGCAAGCGTAGAGTTAAACCGACCAAAAAGTCCACGGCCCATGCTCCTGATGGATCATTTGCATGACACGGTTGGTAAGATTGTAACCCTTGGGAAGTTAGGCTGATAGGAGAATGCTTAATACACAATAATGATCACTAATTGGGAATGTGCTGTTGCTCAGCAAAAATCTCGTCTTGCCACTTGAGAAAATTGTACCACTTGCAGTGATATGATCTGAATGTCAAGATGGGCCTCACTGAATATCTTACTTGATTCTGGTGCTCATCCTGTCATAGCCTCACATTGCTCAGAGCCTGTTAAGATTCTGCCAAAAATTGCAGTTCGAAGGAAACAAGGAACTCAAAGTAGGGTTTGCAGACAGAGCCTGAGCTCTCTCGACATGCGAGAGCACCAGCCCCCAAGGAAACTCAGCCTTTCAGGGTTGTTGCCAACAGCTGCAGCCTCCTCCTGAAACCAAAACCTCATACCAAGTGGAGCAGTGGGCGAGCATGGCATTGCTAGTGGCTATAAAGTTAACTATTGTTGGTTGTCCCTCTATAACACTGCATTTCTCTGTCTGCCCTTGCTGCTTTCTCTCGTTGCAAAAAAGAGAATGAGAACTAGGAGATGGGTCAGGGATTGTCACGGGGTTGGGAAAGATATCATTTGTGGAAGATGACCGTCAGGGATGAGAACATGAAGACTATCAGCACTGCTGCTCAGCTGGGAATGTGGAGGTGTGGCTGGAGAAAGAGTGGAAAGAGTTCAGCTACCAGATACGTTTATGAGGACTGCTATCAGTACTGAACCTGAACATGGATCATACTTCCCAAAGTTTCTACCTCCATTATATCGCATGCATTACTGAGTCCAAGTATAAATGACCGCACTCCTGCTGTGTACTGCATGTGCCACATGCAGCCACACCTGGCCTCTTTCACCCAGCTCTGGGTTAGATCAGCTCAAATCAGGTCCTGCAGCAGGACCTAAGAAATCAATATATCCTTCAGCTATTCAATCCTACCAGGGACCATTTCAACAGAAATCCTTCCTTTAACATATCCAATTGACAAGTCTGGAAGTGGGATGCTAATGCTGAGTTAATGAGCTACAGCAAAGTCTGCTTCAATTGTAAATGCATTCCTGAACCAGTTGACAATCTCCCGCACTGTAAAAGAGTTTGCTCTGTTAAGTTTCCACTCTCTCTCTCTCTGTAGAGGTTCTACAATATAGTTAATTAGGAAGTGCTATCGCGTACAGGCCCCATGCTGAAATGATGATCATAACAATAATTTATGTACATAGCAGCTTTCAACAACATGTTTTAAAGTTCTTCACAGGAATATTATAAGCAAAACTACTAATTAAATTACTGGCCAAAATCTGTCAAACGTCTGTGCAAAGCTGTAAGCACAAGAAATGGTACGCACCATTCCTTTCATGACATTCACAACATCAGAGTAACTAAGTTTCTCACAGAAATGAACCTCATTCCTTCTTGATTTCTTGGACTAAGTAATAAAAGAACTACTGAACATTTGAACATTATATAAACAAGAACAGAATGTTCAACATATTAAGTAACTCAACCATCTAAAAAGCAAATTACAGGAAGCTGCATTTGAGAAATCTCTGCTCAGTTTGACTTGGAGGACTACCTTCCTGGAGCAAAGCCATAGCTGAAACAGCTGGAAAGCCAGACAGCTGAGTTACTGTTGGCCTATTTGCAGGCATTAATTTGCCATTTATGTCTCAAACATTTAACTATTTCTCACCACTAAAACAGGATTTTCTTTTCATGGAAGAAAGCATTAAAATTGCAAATATTCTTCTTTTTAAGATACAAATACTCATGTTTTATTAAGCTGCTTGCCACTAAAGTGCTGACATTCATTGAGAGCACCTAAATTGAACTGTTACAGAATTTAAACACAGAACATGTAGCTAAAATAAAACCTTGAAGTTATCCTGTTTTGTGGAAGTGACAGATATTGTCTATGATTCTTTCAAAAAAAAAGCATGGCAACTTCTAAAACTGGATTTAGTTGTTCACAGACAACATAAGAAACAAATTCAACTCAAAACTACTTGCATTCCCTATTAAAACTATCCACGTTCAACAACTCTGAATTTAATCACTCCTTGCCCTATTACCTAGAAATATGATCACAACTAAATACTGTCCACATTACCGTTCTTTACAGAGAAAAAGAGAATTCTGCAATCTGCAACTTTTTAAAATTTAATTCCCAACGTATTAATGAGCTATATTCCTGAAGCTTTCCTTGGTCAAGAATGCCCTCAAAAGGAATTACGCCTCTGGTATTTTCCGGTTTTTAATCTTCAACCATCACCATTCTGTCTGATATATATTGATTTTCAAGTTTACAAATCCAACCTTTGTTGTGAACAAATTTTGTTTTATTGAACCTTTGACTGAATAAATCTGGCAAGTCACCATTTCCACATCAAACTGTTGTGAACAGATCTTCACAATGTGCTCCTACCTCTTTCAGTGAATTGGTTTTAATCCCCAAGGTGGACTTTTTTCTGTTTACATTCAATAATAATGGTGTCAGATTGTGGGAACTCGGAGTACTTCTGAACAGGATTGTTTAATCTCCTTCTTATCTGAAGTGTTGGCATTCTTTTCCTTACTTGCTGAAGATGCCAGTAAGGTAGCGTTTTCACATATAAGATCAGATTTCTAGGTCACCTTTTGTTAAGAGACACAAATTATGACTTGTTCAGGTAAGTTTTTGTATACTGAATAAAACAAAGCATACTTGAAAGCAAATGTATCCCAACACTTGCTGTTTACCATTTTAAGTACTTGAATACAGACGTTCATGGACATTTCTTTTCAGGCTCATGTCTGCAATACACATCTTTAAAAGAACTGTATCACATAAGCTCTATTGAATGCATTAATAAAAAAAGTATAATCTTTGTTTATTTCACATTAAATTACTGATAGCATGGTTGCACAAAGCTATCCCAATTTTATATGCAATAAGCTCACTTGATAGAACCCTGGAGAATGGCAGTTGCATCTAATATCAGTGCCTTGAATGTAAGACATTGATGCTCGTGAGCAGTATTGAGAAGGTCCACATTGTTGGAGGCACGGTCTGGCTGACCAGGTGTTAAAGTTACAGTCTGGCAGCAAAATTAAAGATTGATATTCCAGTCCAATAATTTTATGAAATCATTCAATGTACTTAACCACTTTGATCTGAACACTTCAAGGTTTGCAACAATCAAGAAGGCAGCTCACACCACTTTCTCCAGGGAAATTAGGAACAGGCAAGAAATGCAGCCCTCGACACTGGCACTCTCATTCCATGAACCAATTTAAAAAAAAAGGAGGGCTGATTAGGGACCACAAAAAGAATTTACGCATGGACCAGGAAATGAATACCTTGAAATACCTTTGTGTAGAAATCTGTGCTTACAGAGGATTGGTTGCCACAATGGGAATGTCACTGGACCAGCAACCCAGAGATCCAGCCTAATGTTCTGGCAGGTGGTTTCAAATTCCAACCTGGAAATTCTGAATTCAGTAAAATGTGGAATTAAGAACTGGTACAATGGTAGCTATTCCTGAAGAAGGGCTCATGCCCGAAGCGTCGATTCTCCTGCTCCTTGGATGCTGCCTGACCTGCTGCGCTTTTCCAGCAACACATTTTCAGCTCTGATCTCCAGTATCTGCAGTCCTCACTTTCTCTGAGAAGATTTTAACCGACTGCGAATCCTCTTGCAAGGATGCCTTCCTTGAAGAAGCTCTCTTCCTCCCTCTACAAGGATTTCAGTGAGTCCCTCTCTCAATGCACATCCCAGGTCATCTCCTCTGTCTTCAGCCATGTTCTCAAACAGACTCGCTACCACAGCCACATCTCCTTCCTCAGCATCTGTCTACAGAACCGACTGACCCCGCACAGACTCCGGACTACGTTCCGACCAACACAATTTGGACCCAACCAGGACAACCAGTACCTACAACAAATCCGAAGCCTCCAGCCACAGACCTCCCTCCGGATCCTCCGCTCCACGCTTGCAGCCATGCGCCGCTACCCACATTCCCTGCAATTAGACCTACCCCAGCTCAGGATAACACTCTCTCAGACCTGCAAAGGACCTCTACTGTTCTTCATCCACAGAAGAATCCATACACTAAACAAACAGTTCTTCCTAGCCATATCGGAAATTAAAGACAGTAAGTACCAAAAACTTTCATGTACTTACCCCCACACTCTGGGTTCCTCAACTGTTCCAGAATCTTCCATCAGCCTCCGAAATCAGTCAGGCACCATCAACCACGCGGCTGCTGCAGCGCCCGTGGCAGCAACCGCCACCGTGAACCACAACGTCACTTCCGCCCCCACCAACCTCGCAGCCTCCGTGATCGCCGCCCAGACAACCGCCTCCACGATCGCCAGGAAGACCATCGCTGACAGATTTGCGGGGTGCGCGGGGTCGACGGCTATCGGGAACAACACCATTTCTGCTGTCGCCACAGTCTCTTCCACCCCCTGGGTTGCCGTCGCCACAGCCACTTCCGCCTCCACCCCCCCCCCCCAGTGACATCACTAACCTGCACAACAACCATGCCACATGCGTCTCCGCCCCCATGCCAACCTCAGTCACCACACCTAACCCCGCCCTCACTCCGATCTCCATCCGCACACCTAACCCCGCCCCCACGCCGATCTCAGTCCTCACGCCTAACCCCACCCCCATGCCGATCTCCATCCCCACACTGAACCCCACCCCGCCCAATCTCCGTCCCCGCCCCGATTACCGCCCCCACGCCTAACCCCGCCCCCAATCCCAGCTCCAGCCCCACACTAGGTCCTAGCTCCCAGCCCTGCCGTATCTTCACCATCCCTCCAGAACTACCCCTCTCTGAGGATGAAAGATCAGTCCTCGGCAGAGGCCTCACCTTCATTCCCCTACGCTCTCGGATTAACAAGTTCAACACGCGGTGAGACATCAAACAATTCTTCCGCCGCCTTCGCCTCCGCGCCTACTTCTTCAACCAGGATTCTCGCCCACCCTCTGACAACCCCTTCTCCCACCCCCAACACACCCCATCTACCTGGACACCCCGTGCTGGCCTCTTACCTGCCCTCGATCTCTTCATAGCCAACTGCCGCTGCGACATTAATCGCCAACCTCTCCACCCCTCTCACCGACTCTAACTTCTCACCCTCGGAACGTGCAGCCCTCCACTCCCTCCGTTCCAACCCCAACCTCACTATCAAACCGGCAGACAAGGGAGGCACGGTAATAGTTTGGCGCACCGACCTTTACACAACTGAGGCTAAACGCCAGCTCGCGGACACCTCCTCCTACTGCCCCCTTGACCATGACCCCACCTTCCACCACCAAACCATCATCTCCCAGACCATCCATAACCTCATCACCTCAGGAGATCTCCCATCCACCGCCTCCAACCTCATAGTCCCACAACCCCGCACCGCCCGTTTCTACCTCCTGCCCAAAATCCACAAACCTGACTGCCCCGGCCGACCCATTGTCTCAGCCTGCTCCTGCCCCACCGAACCTAATTCCTGAAGAAGGGCTCATGCCCGAAACGTCGATTCTCCTGCTCCTTGGATGCTGCCTGACCTGCTGCACTTTCCCAGCAACACATTTTTAGCTATACAATCATCACATCATTGCCAACGGTCATAAAAACCCGTCCGGTTCACCAAATTCTTCAGACTGCTATCCATACATGGTCTGGCCTACATGCGACTGCAGACACACAGCAATGTGACTGCCTCTTAACCGCCTTCCAAAATGGCAACAAGAGCCAAGGGCAAAAGGATCGACAACAAATGCTGACTGTGCCTGCACCACTTATGTCTCATTCAAGAATTTTTTTTAAAAAGGATCATAGCAAAAAGAGATGATAGGTCAGACATCTGAAGGGTTTAAAATTAATAAGGTATTAGACCTTAGAACAGTATGGCACAGGAACAGGCTCTTCGGCCTATCACGTCTGCGCCGATTATGATGCCATCCAAAACAACCCCATCCTGTTCATGTATCTGTCTAAATGCCTCTTAAATGTTGCTATCATATCTGCTTCTACCTCTTCCCTTATATCCTTTGACAACCTTCCTCACCACCCACAAGTCTATCAACTTTCATTTGTCTTAAAACCTACTAATCAAACATCTTCATCCAAATTATTTATATATTTTGTATGTATATATTACTAACAAGAGAGGTCCCAGGAATGTTGCTTGTAGAACAGCACTAGTCTCAGACTTCCAGTCAGAAAAACATCCCTCCTTTACTACCCTCTGTCTTTCATGATCAAGCCAATTTTTTTATCCAACCTGCCATCTCATCATCGATACGATGTGACTTAATCTTCTGGACTAGCCTATCTTGTCAAATGCTTTAGGAAAGTCCACATAGACAACATCCACTCCCCAAGCTCATGAATCATCTTTGTCACTTCCTCAAAAACCTCAGTCAAATGTGTGAGCCAAGACCTCCCCCGCACAAAGCCATGGTGACTATCCCCAGTCTATTCTTTTCCAATTGTGAAGAAATATTATCCCTTAGAATCTTCTCCAATAATTTCCGTCCCATCGACGCAAGGCTATAATTTCCTAGATTATCCCTGTTGTACTACTCAGAGGAAGGAACATTGGCTATTTTCCAGTCTTCTGGGACCTCACCTAGGACTAAAGAGGATACAAAGATTGTTGTCAAGGCCCCAGCAATCTGCTCCCTTACCTCTCTCAGTATACTGGGATACATCTCATCAGACTCTGGGGACTTATCTATTTTCACGTTTCCCAGTGTATTGGAAAGATTGAAGTTGATAAGGCATTATGAGAGCAAGAGAAGCATCAAAAAATACAGTGGGAAGTCAGAGCATGAAATGCAGAGGAACTAGATAATTGCAAATATTACACCCTTGTTCAAAAATGGACATCAAGATAATGCCAGAGCAATTACAGATCAGTCAGCTGAACCTGGAATAGAGAAGCATCGCAAACTGATCAGTCAAAACAAAATTAATATTAATTTGATCAAATGCAGGTTGATTATGAAAAGACACACAAAAATGTTCTGTGAGGGTGCAAGGGGTGGGGAGAGAGTGTGAGGACACATGGGGAGAGGGGTGAGGGGAGGATGTTCCCGATGTCTACCCCACTATTCTGGGTCCAGTTCCCCATTCTCCCTCTCCAACGTCCTTCCTCTCACTTCTAAGTCCCAATCGGCTGCATTCCCTCAAAGCCATTCAAATTTAAGCAACACATAGTGTGCATGAGCTGGTGTCAGTAAATGCAGTCAAATTTTAAAGGCACAAAGCTTAAACATATCCCTGTGTTTGCACAGAACAGGTTCTTATGTGTTTGAATGTATGCCATTGTAGCAAGTGTAAATGAGCTACATTACAATTTCCACTCATTCTCTTAAATTGGTTGTTAGCATAGTTATTAGCACACTCAGAATTGTTAATCAAACGCTGCCAATTGCGCAAACATCGATCACTAGATGTTTTATATTGTGCCAACATGGATTGGTTGAATAGTGTGTATTCCACCTATTATGAAAAGAAAAAACAGATTGCTATGATAAACAGATTTGTGAAAGGAGTAGACAGGGCTTTAAGCAATTATTCTAAAGGCTTTTCTTTCACCTTGTTTTGACTTCCATTATTTTAAGCTTTTGGTACATGGTTTGTCTCTTCATTCAATTGCAATGTGGACCAGACAGACCTTTTTTAAAAACAATACAAAAGTTTAGTAAATGTAGCAGTGCATAAATTCCATAGTCTGTACGTAATGTTAAAATGTTTCAAACACAGTCACAGCAGAATTCACATAATGTTCATTCCATGGAAAGCACCCCAGGTAGATTTCTTTTTGGAAAAGTCATTAACAAAATAATAGCAAATTCCACATGCCTCAGCAACGCAAAACAATTTTTCAAGGTCGAACTTCAGCTTGTATTTGTGAACTGAGAGATTAATAGCATTGGTTTTAACCTTTGAACACAATCAACAAGAAAAATGAATATATTTCTTAATCATATCCTTTATATGAAATGATAATACGAGATAACTTACTCTGCATTCCTTGGTATCGCAAAATAGCTTGACTTAGTGTTACTTAGTTTAGGAGAACATTAGGCAATAGGAATGGTTCTGCATTCAATTTTCTTCTTTGTTTAGGCAACTGCCCATCATAGAACTACAAAATTGTTACACACAAAGGCTATTTTGCTCATCATATCTGCACGGCTCTCCAAATGAACACCATGATGTGGTGCAGATATCCTGCTTTTCCCCACACATTATTTAACTTAAAACAATCATACAATGCTCTCAAGAATACCTCAACTGAACCCATCTTTCTCATTCCAGTCAAAAGCCACTTGGGTAGAAAATGTTTTTTCTCACATTATATACACTTCTTTTGAAAATCACTTTAAGTATCTGCCTTCTCATTCTTGATCCTTTCTACAAGTAGGAACAGTTTCTCCCTATCTACTCTGTCCAACTCATTCTGATTGTGAAAGCGTTTCACAGATCTCCTTGGAGTCGTCTTCTCTCTAAGTAAAACAGTCCCAAACGCTCCAATCTATTCTCGGATCTAAAGCATCTCACAGCACTGGAACCATTCTCAAAATCTCTTCTACACTCTCTCCAACGTGCTTACATCCTTCCTGTACTGTGGGGCCATAACCATATATAATACTCCAATTGTGGTCTAACAAGCATCTTATAGAAATGCAATATCACCTCCTTGTTCTAATATTTTATGCCCCTATTAATAAAGCCCAGGTTCCTTTAAGCTTTATTAACTGCTCTCTCCACCTACCCTGCTACCTCCTTTGATCTGTGAATACACTGAAGTGTATTACTCACTTTGCAAACAGCCAGCAACATGAATTACTCCTGTAGTTCTTTAACACTGTATCCCATATATTTATGCTGTCTGTCTGCATCCTTCCAACAAAAATGCAACGCTGACACTGCATTCACTCCCCACTGAACTTCATCTGCCACATATCTGCCCACTGTATCAACTCGTTAATGTCCTTTTGATTAATACGACCAGGAAAGGATCCTAATCCTGCCCCCGGCAACTCCACTACAAACCTCTTCGAATCTAAAATAAATTCATTGGCCATTTAAATTCATTGGCCATTATTTTCTGCTTCCTATCACTCAGCTCACACCAATCTGTGTCTCCACGCAAACAAAACACAGGTATGTTCAACAATTGGCAGTGCAATTAGCAAAATTCGAAATATGTTATTGGACAATTCATTTTTACTTGTCTAAATGTTCAGAGTTTCAGTCAGACAAACTACCTAACTCACTTCATTCATTACTGAAGCAACAAGCTGCTTACTTTGAGAAGTAAATTCTGCCTCAGCAGTTCATCTAAAGCTCTTTTGGCCACATCAGTGCTATCAACCATGGCTCAGTAGCAGCATTCTCATCTTAGTTTCAAGTTTCACTCCAGGGTTCTGAATATGCAATCCAGACTGCCAGTTTGTCATAGTACTAAGAAGTGTTCCATTAGCTGCCTTTCAGATAAGATGTCAAACCAAGGTTCCATTTGCCTTCTCAGATAGATGGCAATGATCACAAAGCATTACTTTTGAACAAGTTCTTGCTGATGTCTTGGTCGCTATTTATTCCTCAACCATTATCATAAAAACAAGTTATCTAATATGCTATGCCATCGCTACTTGTCAGAACTCACTGCACAAATATTACTTGATGTATATTCCAAATTACAACAGTAAATACCCTTTAAAAGTATATTATTGGCACAGAGGTTTGGAAATACCCAGGTGATTAAAGGTACAACATAAAATCAAAGTTCTTCCTGCGAAGAGGTGTAAAAAGCCAATGTGTCAAATTTCCTATCGATCCATTATTAAAATAGTCACCTTTTATTCTGACTTACCTTTGACTCGCATTTCTTGTGACACGCGTATTTGCAAACTGGAAAAGAATAATGAAAACAAATTAAATACAGTAGTTGATAGTAGAAGCTATTTCCTTCAAAATTAACTCCTCGCTGAAATTCTAAAAGCTGTTGGGGCTGTTTGTGGCTCTTTCAATTATCAACCCCAACCTCCTTTTTTTAAAAAAGTTGGAAGGCTTTCAAGCAGATAAAGTGCATTTTGGTAACTTTTGTTTTGCATTCCATACTTTGATGTATCAAGACACCTTCAAATAACTATTTTCAATCTAATATAATGGAACTGGATGGGAGTAAAGGCATGTAAATGTTGAGAACTGAAATACATTGTGCCTTAAAATTATGAACAGAAATGGTATTGTATGGTTAAAATTTTACAAAGGCAACTGGATGTTCAGAATTAAAATGTCACTGTTTCCCAGTTGCAAAGGACACATATCATTCCATGTGAATTTTTGCCAGTTTCTGCTTTTCAGCCATTCAATTTTTTTTTCAATCACACAATGGATAGTGTTTGCATGCTTATTGATGGCAAAACTAAGAACTAACTGATCAATGATTATGTTACAATTATTAAGTCCTTAGAAAGAAAGTCTTTTTCATTGTTTAATGAAGTTTTTAGCTGCCATAATACCTATTACTAACTTAAACAAAAAAGACAGAATTGTCATGAAAAACTATCTTTTTAGTTGTGCCATAAAACATAACTAAAAATAAGAAAAAGTGGTCAAATTTCAAAAACTTGAACAAATTACTGCCGAGCAATCACACCTCCTTTTTGATTACTCCTGATTTCTGCTCTTTCAAGTGCTTCTCTGAAAGTTGCAATTACTGGATGGTTATAACAATTTACTTATGGCAAAGTCTTAACAGCCACTTAGATTAGTTCAGGTTACGAGCAGGGAAACGAGGTGAAACATAGGGTTTTCCATTATACAGGTGAATTTGCTTTCAACTCACTTCCACAGCCTTAAATGGTGACTTTGAGACAACAGTACTCAATGGGCTATTGAGCTCTAGTCATGCTACTAACTTGACAAGGAATAAGCAACTCCCTTATTTATTATAATGGAGAACCTTGCGGCACAGTGGTTAGCACTGCTGCTTCATAGTGCCAGAGACCTGGGTTCAATTCCCGCCACAGGCAACTGTCTGTGTGGAGTTTGCACATTCTCCCCGTGTCCTCTTGGGTTTCCTCCAGGTGCTCCGGTTTCCTCCAACAGTCCAGAAATGTGCAGGTTATAGGTGAATTGGCCATGCTAAATTGCCCAGAGTGTTAGGTGTAGGGGAATGGATCTGGGTGGATTGCTCTTTGGAGGGTCGGTGTGGACTTGTTGGGCCGAATGGCCTGTTTCCACACTGTAAGTAATCTAATCTATCCTAGGGCAGAAAGTGATGCAGATCCTTACTGAATAAGAAGAATTGCAAATTTTAACATTTTTTCTTTGTTCTTCTGCCGTTATGTTTTATTTTTCTTTGTTTTAAGATGGCGGACAGTGGCAACACTATACAACAACACTTTTCACCATATTTTGTAACAAAATACATGTGACAATAAATAAATAAAATCAAAATGTTCAAAGATGTTATCACACACCTCTGGTGCATATGGGATTTGAACCCTGGCTTTCTGGCTCACAGGTAGGGACACTACCACTGCAGCACAAGAACAATGAGCTATAGAGTTTTGTATAAAATTATGGAATGAATTATCAAGTGTAAACTGGAAGATTACACAGTGAGTAATCATTTCATAAGTAGCCAGAAACATGAATTCATAAGTGGAAGACTCTGTCAGGCAAATCCTTTTGAAGTGTTTGAAGAACTGACATCCCAAATGAAATGCAGGAGACTTCGACCTCCGAAGAACATTGGATAGAATTCAACAGAGGATTATTGATAAAATTCAAATTCAGGGTTCATTGTGGATTCTGATACTAAGTTGATCAAGATTTGAAAGCAGTATTTGGGGAGAGGGCATTCAGTGTTGAGACAAGGAGAATTTTTAATTTTCAATGAGAGTTTGCAGTTTGACACATTGCAAACTGGAGTACAAATGGGCAGGACATATGCTTGAAAGAGAAGGTCAAAGATACTTAGCAGTTTCAGGAGATCTGACACTTAATACTCCAAACAATGCAGAGCAGCAAGAAAGGAAGAAAAGAAAGTCAACAGCACTATGTATTCTACAGCTGAAATAATGAAATACAAGTCACAGTCAAGCTGAAGATATCCCAAGTTAGGTGTCACCTCGAGTGTCACATTCATTTCAATCACGTTCAAGTGTTGGAGACAGTCCAAAGAACTATGGGCTGATTTTATCTTTCAGAATTCTTAATTAGATGGAAAAATGAAGACAACTTGGACTTTTCAGCCTTGAAATGTTGCAACTTACAATGTAGAGCAGATGACAGTCAAAAAATTGGAAGATTAATCTGAAAGTTGAGCGGGACAAGGAGCAACAGGGTCAAATTAGTCAAAGGATATTTTTCTCATGCTAAATGCTTAATGCATAAAGACTCTTTCTGATGATGTGCAATATATATTGTCAGTCCATTTCCAACAGACATTCTATTTTCAAAAAGAAGTGTATGATACACATCGGTGTTTATGTGGGAGCCAAACACAACTATCCCACTGAATCAAAGTGAAAACAGTCGACAAATATTTAAGGTTTATCATTTGACTTAATATCCATGACTTCCATTGAACAAAAATGAATTTTAAAAGGACACAGCTGATCTAAAAATGACTGCTCTGATAACAGGATAAATCCAGACAACCCAAATGAATTGTATGAAACTAGCGACCTTCGAATGACCATTTTTAACCAGAGACACTGAAACTGTTTGAAACACAGAAAACAGGAACAGATGTAGGCCACTCTGCCCTTTGCACCTGCTTCACCACTCAACGTGATCATGACTGACCACCTACTCAGTAAACAGATCCTGCTTCCACCCCATACACTTTGATGTCTTCAGCCCCAAGACTTGTATTCTCCTTCACTTTTGGTGTGATTAGCTAAGTTTAATTATTATAGCTGTATGTTTCAAAATTCATTTCCAAAAACTGTTACAACTGAATGAGAGGAAGACACAGAACAGCTAAGGAAAATGCCAGGAACTTGTTCCGCAGTTGGCCTGTCTCTATGATGAATCTCAGAGAACACTGGGATGCTTTTACCTTGGGCCCTGCTGGTTCATTGCACAAGAGCAGGTTACCCCATCCACAGGCAGAGTGGGGACAAATCCAGTGGTGACTGGTTCCAAATGGTCACAATCGCAGGTGCACCAAGTGAACACAGACAAAAGAATTAGGAGCAGCAGAGGAGCCTGTTCTACGATTCAATAAGAACATGGCTGATCTGTTTGAGTCTCAACTTCCATTTTCTGTCCTCAAAGGGTGACCCTTAATTTTGAAACAGTGCTCCCTGGTTCTGGACTGACCACCAAGAGGAAACACCTTTTCTGCATCCACCTTCAAGATCATTCAGGATATAACACTTCAATGAAGTCACTCCTCACTCTTCTAAATTCCAGTGGAAACAAGCTCAGCCTGTTCTGACCTATCCTCGTAAGAGGATGTGCTCATTCCAACTTACTGCAATCCAGTAAATATGCTCAGAACTACCAGCAATACACTTACATTCTTCCTTCAATAAGGACACCAAAATTGCACATAGTAGTTGAGATATAGTTTCACCAATGCCCTGTATAACTGAGGTCCTAATAGACTGACTGATTATATGTAGGTAAAAACAATGACTACAGATGCTGAAAATCAAATACTGGATTAGTGGTGCTGGAAGAGCACAGCAGTTCAGGCAGCATCCAACGAGCAGCGAAATCAACGTTTCGGGCAAAAGCCCTTCATCGGGTATTCTAACTTCTGGTGACTCTTACCTGCAAATATGGATAGGTACGTACTCCTCTTCAATTCCCTTTATGAGCACCACTGGACTTACTGCATTCTCTAAGAGGAAGTTCAAGTTAGCTGGTCCTGATACCCTTCCAAATCACAGCAGGCCCGCTCACCTCACTCTGGGAACTGTGGCCAACCTTTCTTCAGATGCAAAATCCCAGTAACTCTCAAAGATTAATTTAACCTCATGCACATCCTCAGGAGTGCCTTTACAGGGTTTCACAGCTGCAGCCAGAGCCATAGCCTGGTCTACTATGCTTTCTGACGATCACCAGACATACATGCCCCAATAAATCCTGCAGCATTTCCCGGAGCCTCCAACAGTTGGCCCAAATATGCCCTTACCGTTTGCTAGTGAAATGACAGAGGCTTGTCTGGCCCCACTTTTCATTGCAAAACCATCCCTTCTGCCCTGAGGAGGTTAAAAATCACCCAATACCAGGTTATCGTCCAAGACGTTTATTTGGAAGCACGAGCTTTTGGAGCGCTGCTCCTTCATCAGGTGGTTGATGAGGTTCAGATCCTGCTCATAGAATTTATAGCCAAAGGAGTCCAGTGTCATGGAGATGTGATATAGTAAATAATCTGAGACGAAAACTTCCATCTTTATGATGGGATATGCTGGTTTCTGTTCTTTGATATATAAATCCCATAACTTCTTTTAAATTATGGAGTGAATTTTTTTTGCAGAATTACATTTTATTTTGCACAAAAACCGCATGAATCCATGTAAAAATGACACAGAGGGTTTGTCAGTCTGACACAGCATTGGGACACAGACAGACTTCATGCCTGTTGTTTAAAAACCTGAGCTACCTTGAGAATGATTTGGAGATGCCAGTGTTGGACTGAGGTGTACAAAGTTAAAAATCACACTACACCAGGTTACAGTCCAACAGGTTTATTTGGGAGTACTAGCTTTCGGAGCGCTGCTCCTTCATCAGGTGGTTGTGGAGAATGGCTCTCAAAACCAATCACAACACTGTCATCAAACCAGCAAATAGAGAAGGAGCCATCGTCATTTAGAATAGAACAGATTACTGAAAGGAATTGTACCGACGACTGAACAACCAGGCACACTACAGGCAACGACCGACCGATCTGACCAAACAGCACACCCGTGAACTAAACACATTGATCAGGACTTTGAATCCAGTTCTTCAGAGTTCCCTATGCACACTCATCCCATGTAATGCTCATATAGGCGACTTCTACTGCCTTCCGAAGATACACAAAGCCAATACACCAGGACGTCCCATCAAACCTGTGTGAGAACCTCTCTGGCTATGTCAAAGGCATCTTGAAACCATTGTACAGGGGAACCCCAGCTTCTGTCACGACACTGCAGATTTCTTACAGAAACTCAGCACCCACAGACCAATCAAACCAAGAACATTCCTCGTCACAATGGACGTTTCAGTGTTCTACAGCAGCATTCCCCACAATGACGGCATGACGGTAACAGCCTCAGAGCTCAACACCAACAACTGCCAATCTCAGAGCACTATCCGACACCTCAAAGAACATAGAACACCTAGAACATAGAATATTACAGCGCAGTACAAGCCCTTTGGCCCTCGATGTCGCACCAACCGGTCATACCAATCTGAGACCCATCTAACCTACACTATTCCATGTACGTCCATATGCTTAACCAATGACAACTTAAATGTTCTTAAAGTTGGCGAATCTACTACCGTTACAGGCAAAGCATTCCGTACCCTTACTACTCTCTGAGTAAAGAAACTACCTCTGACATCTGTCCTATATCTATCACCCCTCAATTTAAAGCTATGCCCCCTCGTGCTCGCCGTTACCATACTTGGAAAAAGGGTGGACAGGGAGAGCCTATCTAACCCTCTGATTATCTTATATGTCTCTATTAAGTCACCTCTCAACCTTCTTCTCTCCAATGAAAACAGCCTCAAGCCCCTCAGCCTTTCCTCATAAGACCTTCCCTCCATACTAGGCAACACCTAGTAAATCTCCTCTGCACCCTTCCCAAAGCTTCCACATCCTTCTTATAATGCGGTGACCAGAACTGAACACAACACCCCAAGTGTAGTCGCACCAGAGTTTTGTACAGCTGCAGCATAACCTCATGGTTCCAGAACTCGATCCCTATATTAATATAAGCTAAAACACTGTATGCCTTCTTAACAACCCTGTCAGCCTGGGTGGCAACTTTCAAGGATCTATGTACCTGGACACCGCGATCTCTCTGCTCATCTACACTACCAAGAATCTTACCATTAGCCCAGTACTTTGCATTCCTGTTACTCCAACCAAAGTGAATCACCTCACACTTGTCCGCATTTACCTCCATTCGCCACCTCTCAGCCCAGCTCTGCAGCTTATCCAAGTCTCTCTGTAACCTACAACATCCTTCGTCACTATCCACAACTCCACCGACCTTTGTGTCATCTGCAAATTTAATAACCCACCCTTCTATGCCCTCATCCAAGTCGTTTATAAAAATGACGAACAGCAGTGGACCCAACATCGACCCTTGCGGTACACCACTGGTAACTGGACTCCAGTATGAACATTTCCCATCAACCACCACCCTCTGTCTTCTTTCAGCAAGCCAATTACAGATCCAAACTGCTATGTCTCCCACAACCCCATTCTTCCGCATTGTGTACAATAGCCTACTGTGGGGAACCTTATCGAATGCCTTGCTGAAATCCATATACACCACATCAACCGGCTTACTCTCATCTACCTGTTTGGTCACCTTCTCAAAAGAACTCAATAAGGTTTGTGAGGCACGACCTACCCTCCACAAAACCATGCTGACTATCGCTAATCAAATTATTCTTTGCCAGATGATTATAAATCCTATCTCTTATAACTTTTTCCAACACTTCACCAACAACTGAAGTAAGGCTCACTGGTCTATAATTACCAGGGTTGTCTCTACTCCCCTTCTTGAACAGTGGAACCACATCTGCTTTATTCTCGATCACATCTTCACCTTTGACAGCCAGCTCTTCATCCAGACACATGGAACAGCCATGGGGACCAAATTTGCACCCCAACATGCCAAAATTTTCATGCACAGGTTTGAACAAGACTTCTTCTCTACACAGGACCTCCAACCAACATTATACACCAGGTACATTGACGATATTTTCTTCCTCCAGACCCGTGGAGAGGAGTCACTGAAAAAACTACACAGTGATATAAAAATGTTGCATCCCACCAAACTCACCATGGAGTGCTCACTACTATCTGTCTCATTCTTGGACACATGCACCTCCATCAAGGGCAGGCACCTCAGCACCACACTCTACCGCAAACCCACAGATAACCTCACGATGCTATATTTCTCCAGATTCCACCTGAAACATATTAATACAGCCATCACCTATGGACAAGTCTTAGGCATACACAGAATCTGTTCAGACAAGGAAGAACATGATGGGCACTTGGAAGTACTCAGTGATGCCCTCATAAGAACGGGGTATGATGCTCAACTCATCGACCACCGGTTCTGACATGCCACAGCAAGAAACCGTAATGACCTCCTCAGGAGACAGACATGAGCTGCAACCGACAGGCTACCCTTCGTTGTCCAGTACTCCCCAGGAGCCGAAAAACTACGCCATGTTCTTCGCAGCTGCAACTCGTTATCAATGAGGATGAGCACCTCACCAAGACCTTCCCCACACCTCCACTGCTCGCCTTTAAACGACCACCAAACCTCAAACAGATCATTGTTCACAGCAAGCTGCCCGGCTTTCAGGACGATGCAATACAACCTTGTGACAGTAGACGCTGAAGACGTGTCAGAATGTCGACACGGATACCACCATTACGCGTGGGGACACCTCCCACCATGTATGTGGCAGGTACTCATGTAACTCAGCCAACGTTGTCTATCGCATACCCTGCAGGCAAGGATGCCCTGAAGCATGGTACATTGACAAGACCAAACAGAGGCTATGGCAATGGATGAATGGACAATCAACAGACAGGAGTGTTCCCTCCCAGACGGAGAACACTTCAGCAGTCCAGGACATTCGACCTCGGAACTTCGGGTGACCGCCCTCCAAGGTGGACTTCGGGACAGGCAACAATGCAAAGTAGCCGAGCAGAGGCCGATAGCCAAGTATGGTACCCATGAGGATGGTCTCAACTGGGACCTTGGGTTCATGTCACACGACAGGTGATCCCATTGCACTATGGACACACACACACACACCCCCTCTCACAGACTCTCATAAACCACCACCCCCACCCCCCATATGCACACATACGCATATAAGTTTGTGGGGTAAATTTGTACTTGCAAAATTACATTTTACTTTGCTCAAAAACCTCATGAATCCATGTAAAATTCTGTAAATCCGTGTTTTAGATTAGAATCAGTCTGACCATTGTGACACAGACAGCCTCACAGGGAGTTAACACCTTCAGTATCTTATCTGGGCCAACATAACACTAATTGTTGAAGTGCACTTGAGAATGTCACTTTTAAAAAAGGTTTTGTGATTTATGTACGAAAGAACTGAAACCAACACGGTCATTCTAAAAGATGAGAGACTTAACAAACAATCCAGGTCTTTTCAATATATAATTTCAATACATCACACTGGAAACTTTTGCTATAAATTCTTTGCCTTACAATCTTATTCTCTACAATCCCCTGAAGGAGCAGCGCTCCGAAAGCTAGTGCATCCAAATAATTCTGTTAGACTATAACATGGTGTTGTGTGATTTTTGTCTTGAGAATGTAATTTTAAAGAAGTTCTGGGACTTAAATATCAAAAAACAGAAACCATTACAAACTAAGATTGTTTACTGTATCACATCTCCATGACATGACTCCTTTGGTTATAAATTCTGTGAGCATGATCTTAACCTCCACAACCATGTGACGAAGGAGCAGTGCTCTGAAAGCTAGTGCTTCCAAATAAACCTGTTGGACTATAACCTGGCATTGTGTGATTTTTAACTTTGTACACCCGAGGCCAACACCAGTATCTCCAAATCATGTCCTGAGGAGAGCTCATAACATTTTCCTCTCTCTCAGGGGTGTTCACTTTCTTATCATTCTCCCTGAATTTCCAGTTGACGGGTGGCAACGGAAGGTTTTTTTTAATATAAAAACAGGGATTCACTAAACAGTTCACAACGATTAGCCAAGCATGGCTGCCTGCCTTGTCACTCTTTCTCTAGACCCAATCATATTGGTGCTTTAAACTCCTCAAGCAGAATTATTACATGGAGACTTTGGCATAAGTGACCATAATCACTGGTCAAAAGTAAATTGTTCAAGGCTTTCAAATTACATGTCTGTCTGGTAAGACCATTTGAGGGCAGGGGGAATGGAGTGAGAATTCTTTCTGGCACACCTCTGGCAGTAACTGGTATGTACCTAAGATAATGCTGTTTACCTTTTTACATACTCAGTGATATTTTTCTCAAACAAGAGGGAATAAACTTCATGAGCCTTCCTCAAAAGCTTATTCTGCATTAATAAGGGCCAATGCTGGACTGACCACTTGAGCTACTGCCTGACCTACTCGAAGGAGATAAATAAGGATTCCACCTCAACCTCCTCGAACCTAAGAATTGAATGTGCAAATTCAGCAGCCTCGGCCCTCGAGTTGGAACTAGTATTGCCTTGGGACATGGCAGAATTCCTATCCCTCAGCTCGAGCTGTCTTAGTTCGCATTCCCTTCCCTCCTCTTTTTCCTGAAATTCTCCCTCTTCTCTGATTGCTTTGTCCCCTCTTTCTCATTTCTTTCCCTCGGCTTTCCCCTCTTTCTCACTTGCCTTTACCTCCCTGTCCTTCCATTTTTTTTTGAAATTCTAACTTACGTTGCTCCAATTTTAATCTTTTCCATGCTTACTCTCAGTTTTGCAGTCCTCACCTTTCACTTGTAAGCTTTTACTTTAAAAAGTTCTGGCTTTTAGGTAAAATTCTAATCCCGACAGCCTTGCTAAATCTTTTGTTACTCATGGGACAGAATTTTTAAATCCTTGAGTAACTTCCTTTAGTAATTTCTCCAAGACAGACATTGAAAGTGGCCATTTCTGTTTAGTTGTAGTGCAAATTTGAGAAAGCTTTCTGCAACGTCTTTGAAAGGGACAATTTATCCTCTAATTATTTTCTATTTACACTGGGTGTATCTGTGGTTTTAAAGGACACATGCCCTCAATTTGTGCAAACCAATTCCCAGGTAAAATGGCTCCAATTAGTTACTGTTCCAGACAGGATATACTAAATTGCTAAGTTCCCATCTGAGGTGGCTCCTGCTGTCTTGGCTGGTCACAGCAAGTTCATTAAAAGGAATCCACCCCCTTGTGGATACATTTTGCCCAAAACAAATAAATTTGAGTTTTAAAAGGTGCCAATTTAACCAGACTTTCTTGAGTTGATAAAACAATTGGTTTATTAGTTACTAAACATGAGAAGAAATAATAATACAATACACACTTCTCACTTTCAATAGAAGTCTAAAAGAACCTAAAAATTTAAAATTACATATGTTATATCAATTGCTCAGTTATTCAAGATGATAGATTGTGGATTATTAATAATTAAGCAGTGAATTCAGGTTCTTGGCTTTGACGATTGGTTAAAATTATTTTGACCGGTTTCTGTTTGACGAGCTTACTGACTAGCTTCCAGCAGTTCGAGTTAGCAATTTGTTTACCTGCAACGCCAGGGTGACTACTGGATGATTCTTTGACTGTGACTCATACAGCACACTCACACATATACGCGCGCATCCAAGGGGTGAAACTCACTTTTAATTCCTGCCCTTGTGTGTTCTTGCAAGTGGAAACATGCCTCTCACTCATATTGCTGTATTTTCTCCTATCATATTCCAGAACAGAGGTACTTACAGTTTACAGTGCATTTCTCCCTTTGAAGCATCTTTGACACATTCAGGTGTGATATTCTAGGGTTCCTCTCCAGGCAGTCACTGAATTTACATCTACAGTAATCTTTATACTGTTCACCCTCACATTTTGAATACATTTTTGTGTTAAAAGTCCAATAGTGATCTAGGTTCATGGTTCATGATCATGACAATATTCGTCTTTCAACATTTGACTTGTAAACCTGAGATTTTAATTCACTAGAAATAGACTTTTAAAAGAAAGGACACTGCTGAACTGAAATGGTTGCTCTGATAATTTCATAAGCGCAAGGAACTCACATGTAATGAACAAAACCAGCTGATTCAGAATTTCCATTTCTCATTAAGAGGCAGTGAAACTCAGAGACATTAAAAAAGACACCATCTATTTTTTACTCACACTTGTATAACAGCTTCGCTTTGGGGTGATGCAAAATTATCCATAGAGTGTTAAATTTATAAAAGATAACAGAACTAGTCTTCGAACATGCAATCAAACCATATTTAAGTAGTTTGCTTTGACAACAAAGCTGCTGGGAAAAACAAAGTGATTTATAACAGCATAAATGCAGAAAGCTCCTCTCACTCCCCTTTCTAAACCTCACAAGTTGAGGAACTAGCTGATGAAAAATAATTTGGCAGAACAATGATTTATTGAGAACTCCAGGGCATCTGCAACCTTCTCATGATGCAGAATTCAAGATAACAATTAAAAAGCTAGCCTTGGATCTAATCATTCTCATAACTTAAAGAATCTAAAAACCTCTAAAATGTAACTGCCTTCATTTTCCTGCTGAAGCAAATACTCCTCACCCCACCTTCTTTGTAAGCTATGTATGTTTGTGCTCATCTATTATTTTTCTAGGGAATAAAACTCCACTCTGATTCAAGAAACCTCAAAAATGTTTCTCCTTCATTTTTGTCTGGTTAACGAAGCTCAATTAAGGTATGATAGCTAGATACTAAAACATTAAAATTGTTGCAACAGACCAAGAAGGGGTTATGAAAAGACAGGAGCTGTGTGACCACCCCCTCCCCATCCTCCATCTCCTAACCTGATTATAAAACTTGCAGTTTGCTGAACAGCAAAGGTGGGAGTCAACAATCCAGCTATTTTTGAGTACTTACAGACTTCTCTTCATATTTCTACCTACTATTTGTAACTAGAACAGGATCAAAAATGCTTGACATCCATTGCTAACTCTAGTCCGCACATCTAGATATGGCATTTACCCCACTAGAATGTAAAAGTTTGTGAGCATTCATGAGCACTGAGCACAGAAGCTGTTCCTGTGCTTCCCAGAAAAAAAAATCCAAGATCTAAATTTTCTCGTAGATTGCTTGCAATAGTGTCCAGGACATAAATCTTTCATTGCTAGAGATTCCAAATCAAAAGTTGGCAACTTCAGTAATGGCACATTCTACCAGGTATTCCAATTTGCACGAGTCCCTGTAGTCTTAGGTGTTACTCCATTGCTGGCAGTGGCTAGCCATTTTTCTGGTTAAATAATATAGTTAGTTCATCAAAACAGACACGAAGAAGCAAACACAAAAATCTTGCCCAAAATAGTTGAACAAAAACTGGCCTATTGGAACAAGAATTAGTTATGAACAGCTACAGGCACCAGTGGGCACTCAGACACCAGGATAGTGTTTTGCATCTGTCACTCAACATGAACTGAAAGCTCATTCATCTGCACGTAAGCATGCATCACTGACATAAAACACACCTCTAATCAGTATTACGTATTCAGCACAGAAATTCATTTTTGTGGCAGTGGACCAATAATTTATACTGCACATCATCGGAGAGTACATGTACTTAAATGTTCATGCTGCATACCAAGTGACCTACATTCAATACATAATTAAGGGCTTTTGGCACCAGACAACAAAAAAGGCAGAATATTGAGAAGAGGGGCAAGCAATTTATAAAAAGTGATGGCATTCAAAAAGGAAAAACTGATAGTCAGACAGGACAAAAACTAAACAAAACAAGGATACAAGAAAATAAATCAAGGACTTGCAAGAAATAAGAATCCTACATCTTCTTCCATATTTATATTTGTGCTCACAGCAGTCAGTGCGAAGTTCCTGATTTACGAACTTTATTTTCTGTTTTAGTAATTTTATGTTCTGGTCATTTACATTTGTTCTTATCGATCTTTGATAATGCCTTACTTTCCAATATTCATTCCACTTTTACTGAAATCATCTTGTGTGAAGGGTCTTAGAAGCATCAAAAAATGTTTGGACCTCATGATCCATTCCTCCTTAATGTGGACATACCAGCGTTGGACTGGGGTGGATCTCTCCACTGATAAATTATGTGCCTGTGTGCTTTCCTCCACTTCATATGATGAAGGAGCTGTGCTCCGAGAGCTTGCAATTTCAAAAAAGTCCTCCTCAGAGAGGAATGCATTTCAGGAGACAAATATGTCTCATACCAAAATGAAAACGCACAAAGAATTCTAACTTGTCACAAATATTGTCTACTCTTGTCAGAATTTTGTACAATCTAGATGTAGAAGTCTCAGAATGAAAGAAAAGTCAATTCGGACGTAGATCTGAAGGAACCTATTTACTCAGAGGATGTTGAATCTTTAGAATTCTCTACACCATATGGCTGTGAAAGCTCAGTCATTAAACATGTACAAGACAGAGACTGACAGATTCTAGTTACTGATGCCACCAAGGGATATGGGAATAGCCTGAGGAATATGGACTTTTACTTAATAATTCATGGGATCGGGATGTGGCGACTGGACCAGTATCTATTGTCGACTCCTAGCTGCCCTTGTAAAAGGGACAGTGAGCTGTGTGAACTTGAACTGAAGTTTATTTAATGTCAGTAGACCCACAATGTCATTAGGGAGAGAGTTCTCGGATTTTGACTCAGTGACACTGAAACTGGTCCAATTTCAAGTCAGGATGGTGAGAGGGGGGCTTGCAGGTTGTGTTATTCCCATGCATTTGCTGCCATTATCCTTCTAGGTGTTCATAGCTGTAAGACAGAGGATCAATAGCAATCTAGAATCTTGCAAGTTGTCTTGAGGGGCTGAATGGCCTATGCATGTTCCCATGCCCGGAAAACACAGAATAGTGCATGTTGGGGACTCACCTCTGCATGAAAGACCTTGACTGCTGCTGATGAGTTGTTTGCAGATGCTGCAAGTTTTTGGCTTTTTGAAAGTCTTGCTCTTGAATGTATGTGAACTGGAAACTAACTCTTCAGGCTGAAACAACAAACATGAAACAACTTTTTTATAACACACATTACAGAATGAAGTTTTACTTTATAGTGTTTTAAAACAACTGAAGAAAAAGATATTGCAGGTCAACATTAAAATCTAACCATTGCATTATGGTTAGAGTTTCAGCTCTAACCATTGTGGAAGCCTCAAATAGCAAATATAGTAAGAAAAAGAAGTAGCGAGTTTTGAGAAGATTTGTAGCTCATGTTGAGGTTCTGGATGTAGGTTTGCTCACTGAGCTGGGAGGTTCATTTCTGACGTTTTGTCACCCCACAAGGTAACATCTTCAGTGGACCTCAGGCGAAGCAGTGTACATGATTCATGCTATTTATATGTTTGGGTTTCTTTGGGTTGGTGATGTTATTTCTGTGGTGATGTCATTTCCTGCTCTTTTTCTCAGGGGGTGGTAGATGGGGTCTAACTCAATGGGTTTGTTGAGAGAACACCCCTGAGCAAAAGAACAGGAAATGACATCACCACAGGAAATCACATCACCAACCCAAACATATAAACAGAAAGCAGAAATCATGTACACTGCTTCGCCTAATGTCCACTGAAGATGTTACCTAGTAGGGTGATGAAACGTCTGGAAATGAACCTCCCAGCTCAGCGAGCAAACCTACATCCAAGAAGAAGAAGTCTACAAGTTCATTTAAAGTGACAGTGAAGGCATGAAAATTTTGTGTTTATTTGATACAATACCTTCATTTAAGCGTATCCATTTAACTTACATTTCTTTCAAAAATACTTTTAACAAAGAAAAACAAAGTCACAGAGGCGTGAGGAAAAATGGATGCTGAGCCAAAAAAATGTTACAAAGGAGGAGGCTGGTAAAATTTGGGTCAAAAAGAGTCTAGTTCAAAGGAAAGTAGTATTAAAATGTGCCCAGGTGAAGAGGCATAGGATTTTGAAAAGAAATTCTAGAAACATACCTAGGAAGCTCAGTGAATAATAAGGTAAGAGATACCAAGGTCAGTCAGTATTGGAGTGGGATTATTGTGATAGAGAAAGAGGGAAATAGGAAGTCATGTCAAGTCGATATGCAATAATCAAAATTTTGATTTTGACGCATTGCAGGATCAAATGTTGTTTAGTTAGTGCTGTTCCTTCAGAGAAGAAAACCAAAAACAGATTATGGGATTATTCTAGACATCATGGATGAGAGAAGGTAATAACTGAAGACACCCTGTACAGTTTATAAAATGAACTAGGCAAAAATGAATCTAGATTCAGATAAGACTGAACAATGGTTAACCATAATCAAATATTGCTACAAGTTCAAGAAGTGATAACACGTTATTAGCAGAATCAGAAAATGTCGCCTCATGACATTTCCACCATAAGGATTAAAATGGTGCTTGCAGATAAGTTAACGATGGATCCAAAAAGCAGCAAATGTACAGAAACTTTGGCTACAAGAGGAAGATTGAAGACTAACGCTGAGTTAGCAAGGGCCAAGAATAGGTTTGTTTTTGAAAAGGACAATAAGGGAAACAACTATTTTTGCACAGAATGCCCAAGGAGAGGTAACAATGTCTGCTAAAATTGGGGTTGGGAAGAGGATTTAAACAATAATCGGGCCAAAGCTTGGACAGGGCACAGAGAGATGAGTGGAGAATTGCAAGTTTATCACTCGAAGAAGGATAGTTTAGTTCAGTTGAGTGGACTATTCTCAAGAATCAGTGAATGGATTTTGTTTTAATCTTTGGAAACAAAACAAAAACCACAATCTCTATCTTTTATTGCTAGAAAGTGACAGAGGACATCAAGACCTAATGTTTAAAAATGAAGTATGAAAGGGAGGTTGTCTGTTGTGGCCAGGTATTCATGAGTTAAAACAGCTTCGTGCCAAGTTGATGACATGGTTAGAGAAGTGTCTGGGAATTTTTTAAATGGGAGACAAATTGTTTGTTCATCCATGCATTCTTCTTTAGATATTGTGCCTTTGATCATGGATTATAACAGCTTTGTCTTCTGGCATTCTTAAACGGTCTACCAAATCATGATGTTCTCTAGACTTTGGCTCAGTAATAGTGCTGGAATCCAAGATTGAACCTGAATCCTTTGACCAAAGCTTCATCTGCCGGGTCTACGACAGAAATAAAGCTTGTTGCAATAGAATATGCTCCAATACCAAGCCTATCTTCTGAGCTAACTGGAGAACACATATTTTTATGACCTGAATTGTAAACTACAAATCAGGATATATGGTTAAACCAGGGTTAAAAAATATGTATGTATATTCAAAAAGCATTGCGATAGCTTAGGAAACTCCCATTCACCCATTTATGTCAGAGTAAAAGAGTGAAATAAAGCCTAAACTCCAACAATAACAAACAAAAGCATTTACACACCCAATACAACCATCAGCCACACTATCATTTAGCAGCACAAAATTATCAGTGGGGGTTCTGAACATATTAAATTGTCATACCGCACGGAAACAGACCTTAGTGCAACACATCCACGCTGACCAGACACCCCAATCTGACTTAGTCCCATTTGCCAGCATTTGGCCCATTCCCCTCTCAACCTTTGCTATTCATATACCTACCCAAATGCCTTTTAAAATGTTGCAATGGTGCCAGCCTCCATGAGTTAATCTGGCAGCTGGTTCTATACATACATCACCCTCTGTGTCTGCCGCTCTATCAAAACCCTTCATGGTTTTGAACATCTCCATCAATGTTTGTATACAGAACTGAACACACAACTCCAATTGAGGCTTTTTCATAAATGCTGCTTTTGCATTATACATCTCTATTATAAAGCAAAGGAATCCTTTTTTTTCAAAAATTCATGGATGAGGAATAGAAGAAGTACAAATTGAGCCAATTTTTGATGTCCATTATGGTCAAAGGAACTGTCAATCATTGCCTTTTGTTCAAAGAATGGTCACAATCTAATGGCCAGATGGGTAGGAGCACACTTGCAATAGTGACACAGTAGGTTTGTGGGAGGTGAGATGAGGGGTCAGGAGCAAGCAATGCCATGAATGTAGGGGCTGCAAAAAAGAGAAAACATCATCTCTGCTTTACTTCACTTACCCACTGTGTTTTCTCTCTTCAGTGTTACCACCATACTAGAAGTAACTTTGTTTTTGGCTCCTTTGAATTCTTCCTCACTTCTGAATTTCTGTCGTTGAACTCTTTTCCATCCTTTCTTGCTCTCGACTCTAACCCACGCACTACCAAGAGCCCTTAAATTATCCTGCTTGTAATCAAAGTTTATTGTTTTATATCCTGAACTCATTAGTTCTGGAGACAACTGGCCTCATATCACTTCTGGCCTGATGTTCTGTACATTGAATATTCAATGCTATACAGTCTCTTCTTCCTCTCAGCAAGATATAAAACAGCAATATCAACAGGAAATGGACAGCTGTCATCCAGAATTTTAAGGATTATGAAAACCACAGCTCATTCGAAGGATGGCGAGTCATCTGGATTATCTTTTCCCCAAATGCTGGGAAAGTGCCTGGTGTGCATGCAGCAGTTTTTCACACTGGCATAGCTCAGAACAGGAGCTTGCTGCTTTGGAACGATGATACCGTCACATTTAAGAGTCCACTTCAATTATGATTTACGTTCCCACAATTACATTACAGCATTCCACTAAATCAACACCAAGAAAGAGGAGACATTAATGTGTCAACTAAGTGAAAATTAAGGCAAAATTAAACGTGACAGATTTGCAAGTTACTGAGATAGATTTATTTAGGTTAATTGACACTTGACCAAATTTATCATGCTGATACTTCAATGAAATTTGTTACTGACCCACAGAGGTCCATACAACCTCAAGTTTAAGCGCAGATTTGTACTGATTTAATTGATCTCAGCCAAGGCTACTGCCAATAGTTAAAATTTGTTGCAGTGTTCCTGAATGAGATTGGAGTGATTGTTTTCTCTCCTGATTATAATCTCCCTGAGAACATACATGCAGATAGCAAAAAGAGAATAGCACTGAGCCTGATGATCAATCATCCAATGAATACTTAATGCCCACAAACATGTGAAGGAAAATATTTAGCTTAATTTGTCTGGCACTATCTTTGATAGAGGCAAGGTAAGGAAAAGAATCTGAAGAAATGTTTCTCTACCACCTCCCAATGTATTCAGGCCATGCTAAGGTTATTTCTTTTTTTATCTATGATGACAGTGCTACAAAGTGAAAGAAAGCACAAAGATGACACTGATTTTTAGATGCATATTCAGGTAATGACCTATGAACAAAACTTTGGAAAACTAAAGCTAAATCTACAAACTGACATTTAAGCTGAGCAGGAAAATGTTTTAGAATTCAAAGGTGAATTCGTGACAATGTACAATCTAACTACATATTTAAAATTGAAGGGGCAAATAAACCTAAAAATCTGTAAAGTGACAGTAGAAAGCACAACACTGCACTAAAGATTAAGTTAATGCCCTTTCAGATGTTTACACATTTCTGATGCAAATAAATAAAAAGTTATTACATTATAATGTATGATTCTTTGGAGTTAATTCATGAGAAAAACAACAGAATTGCTCTGATGAGTTCTATATGCATCCAGGTCCATAGATTAGAAACGATTATATTTTACAGCAGTCCCCATCATTTTTGTTGCAAAGTTAAGTGACAAAGCCAAGTCTGTTCTTTGTTATTCACATTCCAGCTTTTTACAGAGTAATTTAACACGGCTGCTATTACAAAACAGCTTACTTTGTTCATCACCACATTGCCTCATTTCACATATTCCCATGTATTGTCAGGCAGAATGGCTGGAATTCCAAAGCCATTTAAACTTTTCAAAATCCACAGGATTTTGTTACATAAAACAGAGCACAAATGTGCAGCAGCACAAACCTAGAGAGTAGATTCTTAGCCAATATCTTTTGCACTTAGGAAGGTTTAAGTCAAATATTATTGAGTCCTCCTGTTCAAAGAGGAAATATCAGGCACTGCGTAGACTTATAACACAGAAGACCCTCCAGCACAAATATTTGTTTGTGAGAAGATTTGAAGAATTTTTCTGAGCTGTGTATGTTTCTTGAGATGAAAGCATGTTTATGAGTTTTACCTGGAGTTGGTGAACACAGTTTTCTTTGATCCTACAACAGCATTTGTAGAATGCCTTCATGGCCAAAAGTCAATCAATACAGAATCCTTCCAATCAGTCAAGAGACGTGCCTGATGGAATGCTTTGAAGTCAAAATGCTTTTTACTGTCGTGTACAAAAATAGCGCAAGTATTTCAACAATAAAGTTGCTCCAGTTGGAACATTAAAATCAATAGAATGAAGAATACCTGTCATCCACTTAAAGCAGCACCATTAGTTCAGGGTAATGCTTATAATAATTCTTCAGTTGATTATTACACAGTCTTGAAATGATTTTGAAGACACCATTAAAACAGTAAAATGAAATTCAAAACACATCATAAGTATTTTTACAGCACAGTCTAATTTCAGGACTAGTATTTTTAAAAAGAAGCAAAGTATAGGATTGAAGTTGTCAGAAGGAATAATTCCATGTTAAATCTTTCACTTACATGCCCTGCATCCAATGTATGAATAAAGTACAAGCTTTTAAATGAGCAAACAGATAAAATTGAAGCAATTGTGTGTTGAGATAAGACAAAATATTGCTTCAATTAATATCTTTGGAATGAGACATATTTTAAAAAAGCCTTCCAAATAAACTAAAAACAAAATTCATTAAAAGAAAAGCAATATTCAGCACTGCTAGATATCCATGCACATCTGATAGAAAGACAGAAGATACTAGAAATACTCAGTATATCTGACAGCACCTGTGTAGACAGAAACAGAGTTCATGCTTTGAGTACAGTAACTTTCTCTTCATTGATACTGCCAGACCTGTTAAATATTTCCCGCGCTTGTTTTTTTTAATTTTTAAATAAAATCCACATTTGATTAAGTTTTTCACCTGAATTTCATACAATCACCACGACCCGAACATCTCACCAATTTGGTATGCTTTTTAAAATACTACGCAATATTAAAGTCTTGTGAATCATTTCCAGAACAACTGTTTGAGTGTTTCTATCTTTTTTTCACACGATCAATTTAATAATACCCTCTTTCTAACATGTTAAACCATTCTGCACCAGATCCAGCAAAAAGTGCACAAAGCAAAGTATTCATACATTATGTCTGCTGTTCGGCAACTTATAATTACAGCAAAATTTGTTGGAAAGCAGCACTGGCTTCTTAGCTTGAAAAGTCACTGCTCAGACATGTGAACATTACTTTTAGCAGTTTTTTTTTAATTGACTTACCAACAAAGGCTGCAACTCCAAAGAGCTCATTTTCGACATACCATATAGTCCAATGTTGATAAATTGCAATATGTAACAATGTGTTAGGATCTCCTGATCTGCGTTAGCTTCACATATGAGTTACTTCTGTCCTTCTTGCTATATAATCATTGAAATAGCCAATGTAGTAATCCAAGAACAGAATCCATAAAAAAAAAGAAAAAGGCTTTATAATGATTTCTACAGTACAGACTCTCTTTTTAGTTTTTGTTTAGGAGATGCCCTATTATGACCTTCACATATGTGAAGGTTCAATCAAGTAAAGACTGAAAGAGTCCTTTATAATGGTAGGGTATTACTAAATCTCCTTCTGTCAGACAAAGTAAAATTTACAATAATTAAGCTTTCAGAAATTTTATTTTTATATAGCTGTTACTGGTCCAGCTGGCTTTGAGTGTAGTTAAAAACCTCTTCAAACAAAATATTCATACTTTTAAAAAGTCCAATTTGTGGTAAATAAAATAGTTTGTCTTTTCATAGTATACAATTAGAGTATAGGATTCTTAATACTGCTTGCATTTTGGATTCCTGTTTTAATTCTTACCATATACATCACTGAAGTTAAAGCAATTATCAATGAAAAATATCTGAGTCCATAATATTTTTTGCATTCCAAGACCAACCACATTAGTCATGCATATAATTAATTTCTCATACCTTTCTAGACACTTACAGGAGAGACTGGCTTACCAATATTTGTGGTCAAGACCTATCGCTTCAATGACAATGCTGTACTGCAGCACCTAACTATCACAGTGAGTTGCTTTCTAGAGTGGTGGAATGGAATTCTCTACCTGCACATCACAGTTACTGCACTGTTTTCAGTCTGTGCTTTAACACTGAGGAGAAGGCTTGATCAACATTCTCCTGTACTGAGTAGTTGGTCATGCATACATCACCATGAAACTGGTGGAAGCTCAAGTTGTCAAAAATGTCACCCAAGTCAAAAATGAAAAGAAATTCCCATACAAAGGATTTCATGTTAATTTGGTGAATAAATGCATTGTATGATACTAATTATAAAATAAAGATTCCATATTTGCAGATCAATCTCGAAGCTGTTTTGAGTAAACAGATTTCAGGCAGGACAATAACTGGAGGTTTACAAATATTGTCAGTGCTTCTGGGTGAGACTAGGAATAAGCAAACAGCCAAAGTTTCCATCCACTGCACACTCTGAAAATCATCGGTGTCTGTATGTCTATTGGTTCTGGACTCCCTAGTCATTGGGAACATCCTGCCTATGCTTAACCTGTCTAATAAGCAGCTTCAGATTGCGCATTTTGAGTGGATGGGGGAAAAACTACAAACCTAAGTTTCTCTCCCCCAATACGTCACACTTTCTCCCATCTCTTTTTTTATCAATGTAATCCTGACTCCTTTAACTTCCTAATATTCCATCCTTAATTGTCAACTCCTCACTGCAATCCCAATCTGTTACCTTTTGAATGACTCATTTAGCTCCTGAATCTCTGCTCCTCTTTAACTCACTAGTCACCAACATGTTCCTGCCACAGCCAAACTTCAATTCCTCCAGTCCCAGCAAACTCATTCTATCCCTCCCTCTGCTCCTCATATCATAATGTCCCACTATCTTTAGAATGCTTTGGCTGCTTCCAAAATTGAATGTGATAAAAACAGAAATAAAATTAGAATTAAGGAGAAACAAGGGGTGGCACAGGGGCTCAGTGGTTAGCACTGCTGCCTCACAGCACTAGGGACTCAGATTCAATTCCACCCTTAGGCCAAAGTCTGTATCGAGTTTGCACGTTCTCCTCGTGTCTGCATGGGTTTCCACCAGGTGCTCCAGTTTCTTCCAATAGTCCAAAGATGTGCAGATTAGATGGATTGGCCATCCTAAATTGCCCATCGTGTTGAATGTATATATGGGGGGAGGTGCATTAGCCATGGTGTAGGGTGACAGAGGTTCAGTGTGGACTTATTGGACCGAATGGCCTGTTTCCACATTGTGAGGATTCTGTCATATGATCTGGATTCTGCTGCAGGAATGGTGGCCATACAATCAGCAGTCATTGTCATTACCCCTCAAACAGAGGAAATTCCTGAGCCTGCATATGTGCAGTTGTATAGGAAAATCCAGAAATGGCTGTTAGTAATTCAATATTTCAAAGAGTGCACTGTTCAATCTCCACCCAAATTATAATCTATGGTTATTGCTGAACCAAGAGGACTTCTGTTTTTCTGGTATGAGTCACTTCAAAAACCTTTGAAAAGGTTACAACTTGTGGAACGAAGTACCAACTGGGTTGCTTTTTAAATTGGCGAGCTAAGGTCATAATTGCTAATAAACAGCCTCACTAAACTTAAAAGTCTAATCTTATATTTGTTCAAAGACAACTTTCACCAAGTTGATGGATTCCAGACAGTTTTAAAATAATTCAATTTTTTTTGGCATTTGGATTCTAACTTAATCCTGTGCTAGTTTTGTAATCCTTTATTTGGGTCTCTGTGAAATTTGAAGTAAAAGTGAATGGATTAAATGGTTTATCCTTGTTGGTTTACTGTTTGTGAGAATATCTCCGTGCTTACTCTGTTTGACAACAGCTCTGATACCGGACACCTGCAGAGACAATTAAATTTATACCAAATTTAAAGGGATGTCAGACAAGGGGAAATCCACATCACAGAGATGGCTAAATCTTTGCGGGTAATTCTCATCAAGGTCAGCAGAAGATGCTATCTGCTTCTCTATCAACCACAAAATCCAGGTCCTAGCCTGTCAGTTGTTTCCTTTCACTTTCTTTCTTGTGCTCACACAGATGCTCGTTGATAGTTCTACTTCTGTGTCAGATGTAAACAACTAGTATTTAATTTTCCTGGCTACAAAACACAGGTGAGATAACATTGGCCTCAAAATTCAAATAGTGTCTTTTTAAAATCAATCAATCTGACATTAGTGCATGACAGGTAAATAGTCTGTTCCTCTCCATTGGCCAAAGTGCATTTCTTTCAAACAATATAAGCTTTAAACTTGGTCAAATAGGGAAAAAAGCTATAAAATATTAGCAATACAACCAAATCACTTAATTCACAACTTTTCATCTATGTGCCCCAGTGGCCAATTCATAGTGAAATTTAAAATGCATAAAAACATACTATTGTAATCACAACATCGTGCACTAATGCAGTCTCCGTGTTTGCCTTGGCCAACTGGAGTCCACTTGCCAAGGAGTTAGCATGCTCCTCTGAAAGCAGTATAAATGTTGGTTTTCCCCCTGAATTGGCATTCTTGTGATCTGTCCTAATGAGTGGCAAATTAAAAGCTCCAATGAAGTGAGTCTTTGTTCAGGAAAGCTTACTTTGTGCATTCAGAAATGACTTTAGTAATACAAAGGAACCTCGATTATCCGGCATACGATCATCAGAATATCGGGTTATCCGGCAAGATCACAAGGTCCCGATGCTTGGCTAAACAATGTTATTCAGCATTCAATAATCCGGAATTCGATTAACCAAACAAAATACTCCCCGCCCGTGTCCTTTGGATAATCGAGGTTCCTCTGTATTGTGAAGTATTCTGTAACCAAGAATACTGAAGTAATAGAGTCACAGATGTATAGCATGGAAACAGACCCTTTGGCCCAACCCGTCCATGCCGACCAGATATCCCAACCCAATCTACTCCCACCTGCCAGCACCCGGCCCATATCCCTCCAAACCCTTCCTATTCATATACCCATCCAAATGCCTCTTAAATGTTGCAATTGTACCAGCCTCCACCACATCCTCTGGCAGCTCATTCCATATATGTACCACCCTCTGCGTGAAAAAAAGTTGTCCCTTAGGATGAGATCAAATTCCCATCACACTAGCTGGAGTATTTGAGTTCATATAAAAGAACAGAAATCTGAAATAAGAGGCTAATAATCAGTAATGATGACTTTATAAGTTAATAGCTATTAAAATGCAGTTGGTTCACTCATGCCTTTTAGGGGTGGAAGTTTGCCATTTTCCAGTTGGTTTGCCTATGTGACTCAAGATCTATAGCAGACGTATGCTCGACTCCCAGAAATAGCCCAGCAATACTATATACCAAGTGCCAGAGTCCTGAACAAGTGAAGAGGGAATCTGTCCAAGAAAAATCCTGTTCTCCTACCCTAAGCTGAAGCATCGCCCCATGATGACAGCTGGTAGAAATGACCACTGCACAGTCCTAAATGCTAAGGACACCTTCCATCATGCTGTGCAGGGCAATGCTACCAAGAGAATAAATGAAGTTGATTCAGAAGTAGATCCAAGCAATCAACAGCAGCAGAATGGTATTTCTCCATAACCTGAGGTCTCTCAGTATAGAATATCCCATACTTAATCATTATGCTGAAGAATCCAACTTTGTTCAACAAGTAGTACAGAAGAACATGTCAAAATAGCACTACACATACAATAGGTCCCTGCTTTAAGTTGTTCCACTTAAAATGTCAGCAAGCTAATGGGTTGCTGTGTTTAGCATTGTTTTGTGGGTGTAATGTAGGGTGAGGAGCTAAGTCAGCAGCCTTTCAGAGCAGCTTTGATCCTCCCAATCAGTACCAAGTCTTCCCCTCACTGTACCTACACTTTACGTTCAGAACCCTGCAACATGTAGGTGCTCTTGCTCTAATGCTGCTCTTCCTCCCATCACTGTTCAACTCTGAAGCCTCACTTCAACTTGGATCCAAAGGAGGCAAATGCACAACAGTGACTGGGTAGTGACAGGCTTCATGAATTGGATGGTCAGGGAACAGGATGCATGGGAGAAGGAGGTTCAGCAAGTTCGACTGGCAGTGACAGGAAGGATGGAGTGTGGTGAGACCAGTGAGCTGGAGGCTAAGTACAAAGCATATTTCTTTTATATTTTTTAAGTTACTTTAAAAGTTTTTTTTGTTTACAGATGTGGAAATTTAGCAATGGAAAGTTTTCATCCTACAAGGTACAATATTTGAATGTTGAGCAGAAAAAGCTCATCAAGTCTGCACTGACCCCCCACCCCCCAAAAAATTTCCATGAGCTTTCATGTATTTCTGAACACTAGATTGCTAGGTTCCAGAACTCTTTTACAAACCCAATTCATGCACCAGTCAGGAAATTGCAGAAAACCAGCTGTATTACAGCTAAGTTTCTGGAAAGCTGATTGTACAGTATCAGAAAGACATAGATCTGGAGTTTGAAACACAGTCATTTCAATATTAAATCACCCAATGAAGGGGCTGATCCCATGAAGCTGGAGTTTTAAAAATAAGATCAAACAACTCATTTCATGTAAAATGTTTAAAACCTCACTACAAAGTCAACCCTAGTTTTACAGTGATCAAAATGCAAAGATTTAAAAACAAAGCTGAATCCTGAAAATATCAATGATTTAATTCCATGGTAAATGTAAACTATATACACTCATTAGTATTTTATAATGTCATAAAATAATTCAATATTGGATTACCAATGTTACAAAATAAATGGCAGAAAATCAATAAGAACTTTTTTTATTATTGTCATCTGGATGGTCCCTCCCTCTCTCCTTAAATAATGAAATCAGAACTCAATTTTGTAATCTGAAGAAACCATTTTGGAATAGAAAATCCTTTGGAAAATTATGATGCAATGCAACAGCAATTTTTTCACATTTACTACTCCTGTCTGGGGTGGAAATCATAAGATTGTGGAGATTTTCTCCTGTAAGTTCCAATTTTCCTCATGACGGTCTCTGTGGTTGAAATCAGTCCATTTCCTTTGACTTTGTCTTTGTTTTTGAACTGATGGGTTGAAGGCAAGAATAGGCATTTATGGAAAGGTATAGAGAAAGGTAGTCTGCTCATGCCTTGAGCAAGAATTAGTGTGGAATCTCTCTGTGGTCCCCTTTCGTATTCAGTGTACACTCTGTTGCATGTGCTCCAACAGGAATACATTCCACATAAAAGAAGCCAACATTCAAAAGCAAAGGCTGTTTGTGATGCACAGTTCTGAGAAACTGGTCAAACTCTCAATCTCAGCATTCCAAGGGAAATGGGAACCCTGAGGACTTCTTCAACAGACAGACAGTAGACCACAAAGTCACTATGCAGTAAATGATGTATAATAGGAAAGAGACCAATAGATTTTGGAACCAAAGTGCCTGTGAAGCATTGTAACCTAGAATTGCTTCCCTGAAACAATACACCATCCTCTCAACTCATAATATCTTCACTGAAACTTCTCTCAAAACTCCCACTGATTGGTGTGCAGTTTTCCATATGTGAAGTTGTGCATTGTTTTGGGGAAGATCACAGTCCAGTGGCATTATCACTAGACTGTTAATCCAAAGACCCTGGCAATGTCCTGCGGACTGGATTGAAATCCAGCCACAGTAAAATTCCAGATTTTCACTGAATTCAGTGTCCAATGATAACCATGAATCCATTGTTGATTGTCAGAAAATCCCATCTGGCTCACTCTTGTCCTGTAGGAGAGGAAACTTCCATCCTTATTTGGTCCGGCCTACCTGTGACACTAGGCCCACAGAAATGTGGTTAACTCTCAACTGCCCTCTGGGCAATTAGGGATGGGCAATAAATGCTTGCCTCACCAGTGATGCCCTCACCACACAAATGAGAAAATGTACCCAGAGAGATTTTTATACATTAAAAAGAACATGATGATACAAATAAGATGGTTACAAATTGTGAGGGGGTCGGAACCATCTCTTTAATTTTGAAAGAAAGAAGAAGTATGGTGACCTATTCTGACAAGAAACTTGAGAGGCGTGAGTTGTTAAAGGTTTAAAAACGTGGACTCAGGTTATTTTACTGGAAAGGAAGTGCATGATATTCACACCTACAAACAATGACTAGCACAGCTAAAGTGGCCATGCACAAACTGTTAGCTTTCAAGCCCCATTAAGGTATTAGGAATGCTAGGTTTTACAACTGGTTGCACGTTAAAATTATCTATGTAATTTGAAGGTGCAATGAAATAGGGGTCTAAAGGATAGCTAATTGGCATATCTATCTGAATACAAGGCCTATGTTGCCTTAGAGTGAGACTTTGAGAGTGGAAACAGTCAACATATTGACTTGGAAATATATCACCGTTCCTTCAGTGTCACTGGGTCAAAATCCTGGAATTCTCTCCCAAATGGCATTGTGGGTCTAGCTGCAACAAAAGAACTGCAGCAGTTCAAGAATGTAGCTCACCACCACCTCTCAAGGGCAACTAGGGATGGGTAATAAATGCTGGCCCAGGCAGTCATGCCCACATCGCCCGAATGAAATTTTAAAAGGGGCATAAGAAATGACTGAATGGCGAGGTTGCAAGTTTTCTTAACAAAAAATCACAACCTCACAGACATCAATCTGCAAGAATCTGAGAGAGGGCAAGAGAGACAGCAGACAGATAAAGGTAGAGAGTCTCTATTGTTTATTAAACAGGCAAAGGGAACATGTGCTTAGGCCAAGTTCAAAGTTTAAAATCAGACTGAATGATTCATCCAGTTTTGGCCTAAGGGATGAAACTCCAATTGACTCCCTACCAAGACAGAGAAAGTGCGCCCGAGAAACAGAATGCCATGTTATCTGGCATTCAATAAACCAAACAAAATACGCCCCGTCCTTGTCCTACAGAAACTGAGGTTCCTCTGTATATATGAACTGAAGTAAAAAAAAACTTATTTCCTGCAAGATAGCAGAACAATGCAAATATCTTCTGTTATAATTTTGACTTGTTGTATTTTGTTATTTCACTGCCAAAACTGATTACAGCTATTATAGAATAGTTGGCAATTGTCCTCCTTTTCAGCATTGGGTGTGTACTATTAAGTAACCTGGCTTTTTCCTTTTTGAAGGAGCAATGCTTCACATTTAGGATTTAAAGTTTTTGATGCTAGGCACCTGCTATATTTAATCTTCTCTATAATACATGCACATGAAACCAATAAACTTTGATTAGTCTTACAAATGCCATGGCAAAAGCAGATGCTGGAGATTAGAGTCGAGATTAGGTGTGGTGCTGGAAAAGCACAGCAGGTCAGGCAGCATTGAAGGAGCAGGAGAATCAGGGGGGGTGGGGGGGGGCAGGGTGGGGGGGCAGGGTGGGGGGGCAGGGGGGGGGGGGGCGGGGGGGGGGGGGGGGTGGGGGGGGTGGGGGGGGGGGGTGGGGGGGGGGTGGGGGGGGTGGGGGGGGTGGGGGGGGGGGGGGTGGGGGGGGTGGGGGGGGGGTGGGGGGGGGGGGGTGGGGGGGGTGGGGGGGGGCAGGGTGGGGGCAGGGTGTGGTGGGGTGGGGGCGGGGGCGGGCAGGTAGCTGAGAGTGAGATAGGTAGATGGAGGTGGGGGTAATAGTGATAGGTTGGAGAGGAGGGTGGAGCAGATAGGTAGGAAGGATGATGGACAGGTAGGACAGGTCATGAGGGTGGTGCCAAGTTGGAAGGTTGAAACCCGGGTAAGGTGCGGCGGGTGAGGGGAAATGTGGAAACCGGTGAAATCCACATTGATGCCACGGGGTTAGAGGGTCCCAAGGTAGAAGATGAGGCATTCTTCCTCCAGGCATCAGGTGGTTAGGGAGTGGCGATGGAGGCGGCCCAGGACCTGCATGACCTTGGCGGAGTGGGAGGGGGAGTTGAAGTGTTCGGCCACGGGGCAGTGGGGTTGGTTGGTGCGGGTGTCCTTGAGATGTTCTCTGAAGCGGTCTGCAAGTAGGTGTCCTGTCTCCCCAACGTAGAGGAGACCTCATCGGGAGCAACGGATATAGTAAATGACATGTGTGGAAGTGCAGGTAAAACTCTGATGGATATAGAAGGCTCCTTTGGGGCCTTGGATGCAGGTGAGGGGGGAGGTGTGGATGCAGGATTTGCAATTCCTGTGGTGGCAGGGAAAGGTGCCGGGATGGGAGGGTGGGTTGTTGGGGGGGGCATGGACTTGACAAGGGAGTCATGGAGGAAATACTCTTTATGGAAAGTGGATAGGGGTGGGGAGGGAAATATATCTCTGGTGGTAGGGTCTGTTTGTAGGTGGCGGAAATGGCTGAGAATGATGCGGTGCATACGGAGGTCGGTGGGGTGGAATATGAGGACCGGGGAGTTCTGTCCTTGTTGCAGTTGGAGGGGTTTGAGGACGGAGGTGCAGGAAGTGGATGAGATGTGCTAGAGGGCATCATCGACCACATGGGAGGGAATATAGTGGTCTTTAGATGAAGGAGGCCATCTGGTGTGTTCTGTGATTAAACTTGTCCTCCTGGGAGCAAATGCGGTGGAGGCAGAGGAATTGGGAGCAAGGGGATAGAGTTTTTATAGGAGACAGGGTGAGAAGAGGTGTAGTCCAGGTAGCTGTGGGAGTTGGTGAGTTTGCAGAAGTTGTCAGTGTTGAGTCGAGCAGTGTTGAGTCAGGCAGTGTTGAGTTGGGCAGCGTTGCAGATGGAGAGGTCCAGGAAGGGGAGAGAGGTGTTTGAGATGGTCCAGGTGAACTTCGTTACAATTGCCATGTACAATTTAAAGATATAAAGTCGTAATAGTCTTATTAGATCATGGGGGTGCTCTCTCATTAGAGAGAGACAACTGGTGGTGGTTTAACCAGATGGTCAGCACACCTCAGGCGAGAGGTTAAGAAGGAGAGTCCTCCATGGTAACCACGGCCACTCAACCCATGCTGCTGACATCACTCTGCATCGCAAACCAGCCATCTAGCCAACTGAGCTGACCAACCCCGCAGTACAACTACATAAGAACTAACACAAACTTAAACTGAAACACATTGCTATCCACAATTCCATTCAGAGTCACAGTGAAGGGATGTATCAGAACTAAGGTTATACTGCATAAGGTTTTGGTAATCCAGTATCTAAATACAGTCGAGTTAATATGTTTATTTCACCAAAGTTTGCAACATGTGCTTATTTTGAAGTATAAAACCTTTATTCAATTCGAACTTCAGAGCATTTGTTGTTGTCTGGCTCAGAGGTTAATTGCGTATTAATGGTATGTTGATAGTATTCAACAACTTTTACTTGTATCACATTTTTAATGTAGAGGAACATTCTAAGACCATATCAGAGGGACATTTCTGGAACAAAAGATGACACTGAGATTTGGGAAAGCTATGGAAGGATTTGAAAACAAGCATAAGAATTGTGGAAGCGACATGCATTACCAAGCAAAGGGCAGACAGGTAAACAGGACATGCTATGAACTAAGGCACAGGGAGCCTAAATTTGGCTGTCCTCAAGCGTATCCAGGATAGAAGAGATCAGCCAGAAGTGTCCTGAAATAGTCGGGGTCCAGAGGCAGTAAAGGCATAAATGGGGGATTCAGCAGGAGACAAATTGAAATAAAAGCCAATTCAGACAACTTTACCGAGGTGGAGTTTGACAGCTCTTGGGATAGCCCAAAGGTCAGAAGTGCATCAAATGTAACATGGAGTTTCCACATTAATGTAGTTAATCCAGGCTATTACTAGGGAAGGGATGGAATTAATGCAAAATATCACAGATGCCAAAAATCTAATGCACCGAGAATGCTGGTAAAATTCAAAAACATGAACTAGTCCTGAAGAATTCATACCAGACTTAAGATGTTAAGTCTGTGTCTATAGCACAGAAGCTGCTGGTCTTGGTGAGTTTCTCCAGCTTTTGGTTGTGAAAGGGATGGAATCGGTGGCTGGGGAATGGACCTCTAAGCAGAGAATTAAAATAATAACTTCACTCTTCTGTGCATTCAAATGGAGGAAATTGATGCTCATCTAGTACTGAATGTGGTATAAACCGTCTGGCAATCTAGCAACAGTGATGGATTAGAAAGAGATACTGATAAAGTCGGGGTGGGTGTTACCAACGTCCATGTGAAAACTAGCAATGTGCCCTCAGATGATGTTATTGAAGAGCAGCATTTGGATGAGTAACTCATGCAAGGCAAGGATAGATCCCCAGGGACTCAGCTGGTGGGCGTTAACTGGGGATTCACTTGGGATCATCTTGCAGATGAGAACTATGATGGTTTGGTTTGGACGCACAAGATTGTACTGTCTATTTCCGTAAATAAAAGCAAATGTGTGTGCAAAGGCTATACTATTGTTCTCCTTCTCTATCTGACTATCAAGAGTTGAAATGCTGTGTCCTTTGGTGTTTCCATCATTGCCATGGTCCCATCTTGCGAATACAACATTTCTAACACTGTATTTAATATTAATGCTGTTTATAGAAGGGCGATGGCGAGTCAGCTAAAACTGGTATTCTGGGAAGGGGCTGAGTTAGGATGTAATAACCTGTCAGAGGCTGAAATGAAGCAACCTCCTTTTCCCAGATATTGACATAAACAACCAGAACGCTGTGTACCTAATGAATATTTCCTGTTCACCTACCTGGAAAATAATAAATAACGCATATAGTAAAGATGTAATGATGTATATTGTGATGTAATAATAACATACAGAGTCTTGCACAAGAGTACATGAAGAGAAATGGAATAGTTTGTACAAGAGAGAGATATATATACACACACCTAACAGTGTAGATGTAAATAGCAAAAATAAAGACCAAAGGCAAATCAGAGCAGGACTTATGCTCTTAACGGTAAGGTCCTGGGGAGTGTTGCTGAACATTGCTCATTGTTCCTTGAAATGGAGTCGCAGATAAACATGATAGCGAAGGTGGTATTTGGTATGCTTGCTTTTATTGGTCAGTACATTCAGTAGAGGTGTTGGGAGGTCATGTTTCTGCTGTACAGGACACTGGTTAGGCCACTTTTGGAATATTATGTGCAATTCTGGGCTCCCTCCTATCGGAAGGATATTGTGAAACTTGAAAGATTCAGAAAAAGATTTACAAGGATGTTGCCAGGGTTGGAGGATTTGAGCTCTAGAGAAAGGCTGAGTAGGCTGGGACTGTTTTCCCTGGAGCGTCAGAGGCTGAGGGGTGACTTTGTAGAGGTCTACAAGATCATGAGGGGCATAATATGGCAAATAGACAAGATCTTATCTCTCGGGTGGCAGAATCCAGAACCTGACAGCATAGGTTTAGGGTGAGAGGGGAAAGATTTGAACGGAATCTAAAGGAGCAACTTTTTCATGCAGAGGGTGGTATATGTATGGAATGAGCTGCCAGAGGAAATGGTGGAGGCTGATAGGATTATAACATTTAAAAGGCATCTGGATGGGCATATGAATAAGTACGGTTTAGAGGGTTATGGGCCAAATGCCAGCAAATGGGTCTAGACTAGTTTAAGATATCAGGTTGGCATGGGCAAGTTGGATCATGCTGTACATCTCTATGAGTCTAAGTTCTGAAGAAATATAACATAGTTCGATCCAAGCAAACTACTGGTATAGGGAAACTGTTACAACCTAGTAAAGCCATAAGTTACTTAAAGCAAATCCAAATGAAATCAAACACTACAACTTCCTCATTTTATTTCGATGACCTTCCCAGTTAGGGATTCAAGTGAGGCACTGATTTCTGCAAGTCATCTGGGATGTGTGTGAATGAAGCTAGCAACTGTCTGTATAATTGCTCAGATTATAATAGCATTAACGAACAATTAAATCTCATGGCGCACGAAGTGTAGGTTACAATATTTAATTAAATGTCAAATCAAGTACTGGAAGCACAAGGAAAGGAAAAATACATTAGATTGAGAGAAAACAAAAAAAATTATATAGTTTATTTAAATCTTCAACAATTATGAACTGAAGGAATGAGACTCCACACTTATGCAAGTTAATGGTCAGTGCCAGGGCAACTAAAAGAAATGCCAATCAGCCATCAAAACAGATACTGAAAGTGAAATGCACAAGTCCAATTTCTATTAAGTGTTTCACCCATTTGTGTCATGCAATTGGAAATTCAAACAGTGTAATGCTATTCTCACTGCAGTTTATAGCAAAGCACCACATAACTGTTGTGTCTGGGTCATTGTATTCGACTGTGATTCTGTGCTGATCTGAAGTTACTGACTGATTTGTCCACAATAACAGTGAGCCCTAGTCAATGTGAATGCTTTCAATTCTTAAACATTTTGAAAATTTCTGTAATCTCTATCATTTAATAATTTTGAAAAGAAAAAAAAGGTCTTCTGATTTAGCTGATCATTTGTAATGTTCTAGCTAGATAGTCCTTTTTTTGCCCACAACTCACTGGATGGAACTAAATTTACAACGTAATCTACAATCATAAAATTGTTCTCTTTGAGCTCCCTTCTTGTGACTTCAAATTATCTCAGCTGTAAGGTCACGAGAAAGAGTCAATCTTAAATCTCTTACAGATTTGCTTTAGCTCTAAATGTTCCATTTAACCCCTGGAAGTGCTTAGTAATTTATTTTAATAGCTTCTTTAATCCAATATATTTATGCATCACATAAGTGTGGCACCAAATGGCGAATTTGTTGATTTAGTACCAATTTCCTGATAAAACAAATCTGAACTACCACTACCACTATCAACATCCTAAATCTTCAGACTTTTTTTCATGACCTCTTTTGTAATGATGTGTTCCAGCTCTCCGAAAGAAAATTTCTTAATCACCAAAACCTAACCTGCAGTGCCATTTCCCTAATGAGCTCTATGACAGCATAATGACAGCTCATAGCTCTCGCTTAGTGGACCAGCTTCCAACATTAAACCAAAATGTTCCACCCAAAGCCTCATCTCCACCCCTCACCAGACCCTGTGGGATCTTAAGGGCTGTTTCAGATCTCCTGCGATAATCACATCAGGAAAAAGCCAAAATAATTGATCAATTTGACACATCTGACATTGCTTTACATTGACATTATTGTCTCAAATGCAATTTATTCATTCAATCCATCAGACACAGGTATCTGTCCCACCAATATTCTCTTCCCCACTACTTACAAATACATGAAATATAATCAAAAGTAGACACAGTCCCTCAAACCTGCTCCATCATTCTATGAGATCCCAATTTGAAATGAAGGTGAACTCTTATTAAGCAATTTCTTTTTATTCTTATTGCACATCAAAATGCCAACAGATTGAGGCAACAAAATACTTTTCATAAATGTGACAATAAATAAATCATTCATTCATCATTCATATTCTGTCAGCCAGCTAATCATCTAGACAGACTAATATGTTACCCAAGATACCATGAATTTTTATTTTCCACATTGTGATTTCACTTTGATGGAACCATGCTGACTCTTCCTTATTACCTAGTGTTTTTTTCTAAATGCACATCTATAATCTCTTTAATAACTGGTTCAATACTTCCCCATGACAGACATCAAGCTAACTGACTTATAGTTTCCTGTTTTCTGTCTCTTCCCTTCTCGAAATAGAGGGGTTATATTTGCAATTTTCCAGTCCAATGGAACCTTGCCTGTTTTGAGGCAATTTTGGAAAATTAACACTAATAGATGTACTAACTTATTAGCAAGCTCTTTGAGCCCTGAAGATGCTGTCCATCTGGACTCAGACTGATCAGCCTGCAGCTTCAGTTTGTTTAGTACCACTTCCCTCATGATTATAAATTCAGAAGGTTTCACTCTCCCTTCTATCTTCTGATTTACAGGTATCATTGGAATATTTTTTGTATGCTTAATGATGAAAACAGAAGCAAACTATTTGTTCATTTCAACTACCATTTCCTTATTATCCACTATTAACACCCCATTCTTACTCACTGTTGTTGCTCTTATCCTTTTTAAATACATGCAGAAACTCTTGCGATGCATTTTCACATTTCTGGCTGGCTTGCTCTCATACTTTTATTTCTTCCTGCTGATTAATCTTTCAGTTATTCTCTGCCAATTTTTTTTTATCATCCTGACAAGTCATCTAACCTGCCACTCATCAGTTATATGCTTTTCTGCAAGTTTGATGTTTTCCCTAACTTGGAGAAAGGAAGGACTACAGATGCTGGAGAATCAGAGTTGAAAAGTGTGGTGCTGCAAAAGCACAGTAGGTTAGGCACGATTCCTGATGAAGGGCTTTTGCCCGAAACGTCGACTCTCCCACTCCTCAGATGCTGCCTGACCTGCTGTGCTTTTTCCAGCACCACACTTTTTGACCCGTTTTATCTGACTTGTCTTGTTAACAACAGATGATGGACATCTTCTTTCTAAGAACAGACTTATTCTGAAATATTACCTTCAGTATCTGCCACTGTGCCTCTATTAATCCTCCTCAGAGCCTAATATGCCAATACTCTGCCAGCTAGGTGAGATTTTGTGCCTTATTTCAGTTTAAGATATTCTTCTCCAAACCAATCTTCTCCCTTTCAAATGGTTTTCAAAATCCAAACATATTGTGGTCACTGCTAGCTAGAGATGCCTCTACTCTGAGGTTATTCATTAATTCAGTCACATTACACAAGACAAAGTCTGAACAAAACGTGCTCTCCAATTAGCAGTAAAACTTGATGCTCTCAGAAATTGACTCAAAAACTCCTCACACAGGCTATGATTGCTAATCAAATTTTTTCTTTCAGTTTGTGCAGATTAAAGTCATCCAAGATTATTGCCATCCCTTTAGCAAAAGCACCCAACATTTTTCATCTTTGCTTTGTCCCACATTATGGCTACCGTTCAAGAGCCTGTAGAATATTCCCATTAGTGACTTATTTCCCCAACTATTACTCATGGGTTCCAAAGACAAATTCTACATTTGGACCTTAACAAAAAACATCCTGGAGCAATGATGCCATTGCTCCAGCTTTACCTAACTTCCTACTTGAATTTCACACAACTTTCAATATTTAGGATCTAATCCTCATCGCCCTGGAGCTATGTCTCCATAACTGCTAGCAGTCTAGGTTTATTCACTTCAATGTGCGCTATCATATTTTTTCCTCTGTTGTGAATGCTAGGCACATTTAGATATAGAATTTTTAGTTTGGTCTTTTTGGTCCTGGATGCAATGCTTCCACTTAGTAATACTTGCATCGGGTTAGGTTGCAGAAATCAATTGGCACCAACCTAACCTGTCACAGTTATTCATGTGACAGTCTCAACAATGAACAACATCATCCTATTTGACCTTGAAGATGTTTAACAACAGCTGCATTCATCCACTGTCTCTAATGTAATCAAGTGCCCTCCTTACATCGCAATAAAACCACTTTCAGAAATCTGGCTAATTTCTATCTTCCCAACTTGTGTAGTAAATGGAAAAGCTGTATCTCTACCATATGCAGAACAGGACTTAAACCTACATACTATTTAAAGCTGCTGAGTCGTCAGAAGACATGGCATCTTTCTCCTCCCATACATAGCTGTTGAAAACCATTTTAATAAGCCAACTGTTTTCAAATCCAAGAACAGGACTTCAAAGCCTTTGGTGGCTTAAACTGTTCGTATTCACACAATAAGTCTCATATCACCAGAAAAATTCCTTTGCATTGAAACCATGAGCTTTAGAATACAACACAGATGTTGTGTCTTAGGCCTGGTTTATTCTGACAGCACGGAATAAAGCTGCAGTAGTTGTAACTTCACTCAATTATACCTTCACAGCTTTGGAGCTGAATAGTTACAGCTGGACTACTTCTTTCCTCTATGGAAATGGAAATTTCAGTGGAATAGCAGGTGTTCACAACTCAGTCAAGCAATATTTGAAATCCTGAACGAAGATCAAAATGGGTTACTGCTACTCGTACCTCAACAGTTTGCTTGTTAAAATGAAGAGAATGTCATTTCCATATAATGAACTGAAAGACTACACTGTACATTACAGCTCATTCTCCTTGTGCAAAAATCCCATTTGTGTCTTCATTAAGTAATTCACTCTATAAAATCCCTATCATCTTTTAGCAATTACAAATCTTTAACCAATGAAACATTTTTATTGGCCTATGACCTCCATTGATTGGGGCAAAATTCCAAGGGTGAGGACTTCTGGCAACCACAGAGCTCAGACTTCGTAAACCAGCAGAATAAAGGTTTTGGGAAAACTATCGGGAATAAAGGATTTTATGCTGTTAAAAGAGGAGGAGGAGAGAGTGGAGCAGATGGGTGAAGGCACACAGAGCAAAAGACAGAGAGAGTGCTCATGGCAGTGAAGGAGACAGATGTAAAGTAGGTGTAAATGATAGGTGTGTAAATGAGAAACCCACCATTTTCCATCGCTTTTTAGTTCTGAAGAGGAGTCATATTGGGACTTGAAATGTTAATATGTTTCTTTCTCTCTACAGCTGCTCCTGGATAGGCTGTGCAACATAATGCTTGAAGAAATAATCCCTGATGCACTCTACAGACTTGTCTTTCATTGTTAATCACTACAAGGCACATGGGGAATCACAAATTAACCTCCTCATGGAATACGAGTTCTCTTGGTAATCGGCAATGGCCTGCCCAGCTGGAATTCAGAAAGTAGTAATGAAGCAGATGCAAGCCTCAAATCCCAGCTGCTCCAGAGGTGTAGAAGAACTTCTCTGAACAGGTTGACTTAAAAAAAAAGGTGAAATAAACATTTTGAGAGCCCTCCTGTGGTGCAGAGGTGTTGTCTCTACCCCGGACCAGGAGGCATGGGTTCAAGTCCCACCTGCTTCAGGCAATTGAAAAAAAACAAGGCCAAGAGTGTGACACTGGAAAAGCACAGCAGGTCAGGCTGTTTCCCGAAACGTCCATTCTTCTGCTCCTTGAATGCTGCCTGACCTGCTGTGCTTTTCCAGCACCACACTTCCACTTCGATCGCCAGTATCTGCAGTACTCACTTCCTCCGAAATGAAAAAAAGCAAACCATGCCCCCTCCAACTCTATTCTGATTCAGTCTCTTCCCTTTTCACAAATCAGAGATAGATCTGCAGAACTGTCTGTCCCAGGATTTGGACTAGCTTTTACACACCATGAATTGTGGCTCTAACTTGATGTTCAACAGTAAACAATGATCCTTTCCAGTCAGAGCTATTGCATTTTCCACGTTACCCTTGCCAATCCAAATCAGCCTACTCCTGCCCCTATTTCTTAACAACTCAGCTGAAATTGCAGCACTGAAATCAGTGTGTTTTGGTAGTGAGCTCCCAGGATTCAGAAATGGATCTCATCAAATTGTCAGTTTTAACTTTGCAGGTTCCTCTTTTGCCTTTGCATGTGAGAGTGGCCTGACAGGTACTGCTGGTTAAGGAAATTATGGGCTTACTCTGTTCGATCTAGAATATTGGATACCTGGTCCTAAGAAGCATCCTTTAAATGCAGCATTTGAATAATGCAAATAGAGGGAACTACATCACAAGAATTGTCCTTATCTGCATCTGCTTCAACATAGCAACCTAAATACCATCCTCTATCGGGGCACTGCTGTTGAAGATGGCACTATTTATCAACGTCAACTCTACATTTGCAATCCAAAAATATCTAGCTCAAGACCTGCTCTTAAATATCCACCGTGAAACAATTTCACCATGTTATTAATGAATGCGTCCTGGAACAATAATGACAATCCAAAACCAAAACTATCAACACAGTTGAACCATCAACATGGACACAGTACACTAAATATGCATCACTAATATGCTGACCTCGATTGTTAATTTTTAATCTGCCAAATTAACTAGGTAATATGCAACTGCATATCAGAGCTCTCTGGTTCATCAACCCTGCCTGCCCCATGCACTTTCTGCATTCATGTTCTCTAGAACAAAGAGCTACACTACAGCGACTAGCTTCTAAAAATGATGCACTCAAACTTTCAAAGAAACTCAACAATCTTTTCAGTTTTCATATTCAAAGCAGTAAAAAACTGAAAGATTGAATAACTACTTGAAGAAAAATACACACGTGCGATGTTACAAAACATAATGGTTCTGAAGTTAGGCAGTGATTCACTTGAAAGTCCGAAATCTTCAGCTGAACTCCAGGAGCAACCATCTTTTCAGCTGTTATTAATTGATTTCTTCAGGAGTTCCAGTAATCTTCTTCCACAGTTATAGAGGCAGATGGGGAAAACTGATGATAAAATTCAGCATTGATTTTAGGTAATGGAACAAATCCAATGCGTTGTTTTTTTCATTGTTTTATTAATTCAGGAGCGCAGTCAGATCAGCCATGCCTTAGCAAGTCCCAGCAAGTTTACTTCAATAACCTCAGCCATCACCACAATTCAGCTCACAACAAACATGAAATAACAGTAGTTCACAATGCCAATATATATGATTGATCATTCCCCAACAACAGCACACAAAGATCTTTGTCCTGAAATGGTTTCCACACACATCAGCAAGTGTGCATTAGAAAATACAAATGCAAGTCAATAACACTATGAGTACAGGTGTTTCCCTTTTCTTTGTGGTGACCATGTTCAAAACTGTTGAGATCAATCTTCTGTTGAAAAGTCCACTCTTATTGTGTCTGTTTACCTGGAGTCAAGGAGGTGGGGGAGTGGATACCAGTGAAATACACCAAGAAAAGGAAAACCTGCCAGGCCCCCAAAGCCTCACAGCAAAACAAAGAGACAGCTACATGAGGATGACACCATCTGATGGCAAAGAGGGCGATCATCAGAAAAAGAGGCAGAGCACCACACGGGAAAGAGAGAGAAGTAACCACTAACCCGGAAATGACAGACCCTCCGAGGGGACTGGTAAAGCCTAGCCCCAACCTGGGGAGAACCAGGGGTATCCACTGCACCACAGCTCCAGGCAACAGGGATCTGCGATCCTCTGACAGTCCCTCTGTCAGACTCAGAACTAAACTCTGCTGAGCTTATTCTCACCTTGATGACACCAGACTCGGGAAATGGCCCCAGGGAGAAACTGGACAGCTAGTTCAAGCCTGCGAGGGTCCAACAGTTCACCCACACCACGGGGATGTGGACAGTCCCCCCAGTGACAGGTCCATTGGTGAATGAACATTGGTAATTTGATAAATTTTAAAACAGGTGTTAAAATTGCCAGCGTTAACATGCATTAAATCTTCCGCGTGATGTGCTTCCATGTTGGTTCTCCAAAAGCTTGGGACAGCTGCCACCAAGGTGCAGTGGGGAAAGACAACCGTGTAAGGTCCTTCTGCCAAAGATGGATGGGGGTTCATTCAATTATTGGTCCCTGCTGACGTCTCAACTAAGTGCCAAGAGGTTGACGGTAAATATAGAGTATGGTGAACATCAAAAACTTAATTTGTTCCCTGTAAGTAAAGACAGTATGGATCTGAACTGCTCCATTAACTGTCCATGTACCAAAAATTTCTATGAATAAAATATATTTTTGCAATTTAAGAAAAAATCTGTTTACCTGGTCTACCATATTGCTTCTAACATTTATTACTTAAGAGTTCAGGTACATACACATGTCCATTGCCTTTCTCCATTCATGTATACTCAGTCTGGTTTCCAAACAGTCCATCTCCCTCTCTTCAAAATCGGAGATGACATTTGCTTTCCTAACCTCCCTGTTCAAGATTACTGATTAGGCAACTCCCTTCAGTTGTCTCTTTCTCGCCATCACCCACGACCCCAAGATCATCTTCGGTACCCCGCAGCTTCTGTCAATCAATCCCTCATTCTCATTTACATTACACACAACTTTCAGCAGCATCTTCTCAGAAACAAAGGGTCAGATTTCACATATACACTGAGTAAACCTAATATGAATAATCCATCACTCCTCATGGATTCCAAAAAATGTCGTTTGTATTGTATGTCTGATAACAAACATCAATGAGTCAACATTTTAAGGCTGAAAACTGACAAAAGCAACATAGTGTTTTATGGTAAATCCAACACCATCAATGTTCCTGTTCTACACATCAAGATAAATCTTGTTCCTTACAATCTTTCCTTAGATGGTGGTAAGATTGAACAGCATGCCAAATCTGGTAACAGTAATCTGTGTGATGTTTTAGAAACGAAAATAGCAGACATTACATTGGCATTTTGATTTATAGTTGATCATGCATCTTTATCTTTCATTGCATCGCTGGAGTTATAATAAATAAGGAAAAGTATTCAATATGGGATCTTTGCAAGCTCAATATTGGCCTGGTTACTGTTTTAATATTTACATAAGCATCTGAAGTCACAAACATAAAGCCAAGTGATCAAGTTTGTAAATGAGGTCTAAGGTGAACCCAATGAATGGTGTTGAAATAGCTCTGGGGATGAAGCTAAAAAGACAGTCAAGATTTAGTAACTTGAAGCTTAAACAAAACTTCAACCAACGCATAACAACAAACAAGAAAGCTCACCAGAATATTGAATTATATATCTAAAACTACAGAACAACAAATTACTTTTCTGAGGCAGGAGTCACACATAAGCCAGATCAACTAAAAACAACCTGTTTCATCCCTAATGGACCTTAATGAAACTGATGGATTTTTTTTTCAACAATCCAACTGTTTTGTGATTACCTTTATTTAAAAATTATGTTTTAAACTTAACTCAAATTCTCAAACTGCCATGATATGATTTAAACTCTTGTTTTTTGGATTATTAGCATGGATCTCCTGATCACTAAGCAAGTAACAAAATTAAACTTTATAGTATTGCAATCAGACTGCATGTTGGCTATTGCATCCATTTCTGAAAGAAGCGAACATTTCAAACCCAAAAAGATAGTGCAGAGCATAGCTACACGAACTGGTTAGGTGTTTCAAAGGCTTGAATTAAAAGTAACATACTGGATTAGAGGGGTGCTGGAAATGCACAGCAGTTCAGACAGCATCCAAAGAGCAGGAAAATCAACGTTTCGGGCAAAAGCCCTTCATCAGGAATACTGATATTCCTGACAAAGGGCTTTTGCCCAAAACGTTGATTTTCCTGCTCCTTGGATGCTGTCTGAGCTGCTGTGCTTTTCCAGCACCCCTCTAATCCAGGATCTGGTTTCCAGCATCTGCAGTCATTGTTTTTAGCTTAAGAGCAACGTACCTAAGACTTAGGCTCATCAGTTCAACAAAGCAACATTAAGAGATATTTTAAAAGATATAAAATAACTTCAAATTTTCACACAGACATTGGAAAGACAAACTATTGTTTTCAACTTCTGTACTAAGTTGGTTATTTTTCCCATGGATTCCATCTTAGGTGAACAAAAATGCTTCTGCCTCTACCATCAATCTCCAGCTGATCTCATCTTATCCAACCCCCTCTCCAACACTGCAGACCAATTCTCCTACAGCCTCTCTCAGTCTATGTGGTGCTCAAACCTTCATCAGTGTATCTGTTCCTTTCAGGTTTCATGAGAATCAACTAATGATCTTAGTCCATAAGACAAAGGAGCAGAAATTAGGCCATTCAGCCCATCGAGCCTGCTCCGCCATTCAGTTATGGCTGATAAGTTTCTCAACCCCATTCTCCCCAAATCCTTAATCCTCAAGATTGACGACCGGCTTGACACTGACATTTTTTACAAACCCACCGACTCCCACAGCTACCTGGATTACACCTCTTCCCACCCTACCTCTTGCAAAAATGCCATTCCGTATTCCCAATTCCTCCACCTCCGCTGTATCTGCTCCAGTAGGACCAGTTCCACCACAGAACACACCAGATGGCCTCCTTCTTTAGAGACCACAATTTCCCTTCCCACGTGGTTAAAGATGCTCTCCAACGCATCTCGTCCACATCCCACACCTCCGCCCTCAGACCCCACCCCTCCAACCGTAACAAGGACAGAACGCCCCTGGTGCTCACCTTCCACCCTATCAACCTTCGCATAAACCAAATCATCCGCCGACATTTCTGCCACCTCCAAACGGACCCCACCACCAGGGATATATTTCCCTTCCCACCTTCCGCAAAGACCGTTTCCTCCGTGACTACCTGGTCAGGTCCACTACCCCCCAACACCCCACCCTCCCATCCTGGCACCTTCCCCTGCCACCGCAGGAATTGCAAAACCTGCGGCAACACACCTCCTCCCTCACCTTCATCCAAGGCCCTAAAGGAGCCTTCCACATCCAAAGTTTTACCTGCGCATCCACTAATATCATTTATTATATCCATTGCTCCCGATGCAGTCTCCTCTACATTGGGGAGACTGGGCGCCTCCTAGCAGAGCGCTTTAGGGAACATCTCCGGGATACCCGCACCAATCAACCACACCGCCCTGAGGCCCAATATTTCAACTCCCCCTCCCACTCTGCCGAGGACATGGAGGTCCTGGGCCTCCTTCACTGCCGCTCCCTCACCACCAGACACCTGGAGGAAGAACGCCTCATCTTCCACCACGGAACACTTCAACCCCAGGGCATCAATGTGGACTTCACCAGTTTCCTCATTTCTCCTTCCCCCACCTCACCCCAGTTCCAAACTTCCAGCTCAGCACTGTCCCCATGACTTGTCCTACCTGCCTATCTTCTTTTCCACCTATCCACTCCACCCTCCCCCTCCCTTGACCTAATGTACTCTGTGCTACTTTCTCCCCACCCCCACCCTCCTCTCACTTAACTCTCCACCCTTCAGGCTCTCTGCCTGTATTCCTGATGAAGGGCTTTTGCCCGAAACGTCGATTTTACTGCTCCTTGGATGCTGCCTGAATTGCTGTCCTTAATCCTCAAGAGCCTATCTATCTCAGTCTTAAATATACTCAATGACCTAGCAACCACAGCCTTGTATAGCAATGAATTTTATAGATTCACCACGTCTGGCTGAAGGAGTTTCTCCTTATATCCATTCTAAAAAGTGTTCCCTTTACTCTAAGGCTGTGCCCTCAGGTCCTAGTCTCTCCTACCAATGGAAACATCTTCCCAACATCTACTCTGTTCAGGCCATTCAGTATTCTGTATGTTTCAATTACATTCCCCCTCATCCTTCTAAACTCCACTGAGTATAGACCCAGAGTCCTCAAACCGTCCTCATGTGTTAAGCTTTTCATTCCTGCAACCATTCTTGTGAACCTCCTCTGAACATGCTCCAGGGCCTGTACATCCTTCCTGAACTATGGGGTCCAAAACTGCTCAATACTCTAAATGTGGTCTGACCAGAGCCTTATAGACTCTCAGAAGTATATTACTTGCACATTCAAGTCCCCTCAAAATAATTCTTCCTACCAAAGTGCATGACCTCACACTTTCCCACGTTCTACTCCATCTGTCACTTCTTTGTCCACTCTCCTAACCTGTCCACATCTTTCTGCAGCCTCTCTGCCTCCTCAGTGCTACCTGTCCCACTAATAATCTTTGCATTGCCTGCACACTTAGCCAAAATGCCCTCAGCTCCTTCATCTAGGTTATTAATGTATAAAGTGAAAAGTTCTGGTGCGAACACGGAGCCTTGTGGAACACCATTTGTCACTGGCTACCATCCTAAGACAGACCCTTTTATCCCCACTCTTGGTCTTCTGCCAGAAAACCAGGCCTCTATCATTGCTACCACCTTGACTCGAACTCCATTGGCCCTTATCTTACTCAGTAGCCTCCTGTGCAGCATCTTATCAAAGGCAGTCTTGAAATCCAGGTAGATAACATCCATTGGTTCTCCTTAGTCTAATCTGCTTGTTACTTCCTCCAAGAATCCTAGCAGATTTTTCAGGCATGACCTCCCCTTGAAGAGACCATGCTGACTTTGCCATATGTTACCATTCACTTCCAAGTATTCAGAAATCTCATCCTTCACAACGGATACCAAGATCTTACCCACACGGAGGTTAGGCTAATTAGTCTGTAATTTTCTGCCTTTTGCCTTACTCCCTTTTTAAACAGGGGTGTCACAGCAACAATTTTCCGGTCCTCCGGGACCCTCCCTGAGTCTAGCGATTCCTAAAAGTGGAGGCGGTAGAAGTGATCTCGCTGTTCAGCTATCTCCCTTAGAACTCTGTGGGTAGTCCATCTGGTCCAGGTGATTTATCCACCTTCATGCCATTCAGTTTTTCTAGCACCTTCTCCTTGGTGATGGCCACCATACTCAGCTCTGTTTCCTCACTCTCTTCAGTGTTTGGAATATTATTCACGTCTTCCACCATGAAGACAGACAGAAGGTTAGTTCTTCAGCCATTTCCTTGTTCCCCACTATCACTCCAGTGTCATTTTCCAGCAGCCCGATGCCTCTCTTTTGGTCTTTATATATCTATTGAAACTCTTACAGTCTTCTTTTATATTACTGGCTAGTTTACCCTCTTATTTAATCTTCCCCTTCCTTATTTCTTTTTTTATTGCCCTCTGTTGGTCTTTTTGAGCTTCCCAATCCTCCGGTTTCCCACTGCCCTTCGCCACATTATAAGCTTTCCCTTGTGTTTTTATGCTCTCCCTGACTTCCCTAGTCAGCCTCATCCTCCCTGTGCTTTTTTCCCCCCTCGGATGAATCCTCCTGAATTAATCCCTGAAACTCCTGCTAATGCTGTTCCACTGTCTTTCCTGTCTTCCTAACATTAAGCTTCTATTGTCTACAAACTTCAGTTTATCTGAAGTTCTACCAACCATACGATGTTGTGCAAACATTGTTACTCACTTGTTGTCCATGTGATCTATACTGACTCGGAGTTCTTCAATGCCTTAAAATCTGAACTTTCAATCCTAGTGATTTTGCCTCTTCATAGCCATTTCTTTTATATCTGTGTAATCTCTCCCACAGACATAAAACTTGCCCTCATAATACCATAGCTCCTCCAACTCTGGCCACTTGAACATCAGGTCTGCCCATTCTATGACCATTAACAACTTTGTTTTCAATCTCTTTGACAGCATGCTTTGAATTTTCTTTCCTCTTCCCCATCCTCCTTGCAGGCCATCCTTAAAAACTATTTCTTATCCCATTTTTTATGTTACTCATTCCAATCTTATCTTCTTCACTTTGATTTTTTGAAATTTGCCTCCACGTTGAAGGTGTCATATAACTGTGAATTGTACACCTATGTGAGTATCATATCTGTAAAATCGCAGTCATAAACCTCCACTGAAAACCTCCTTCCCACCAAATCCAGATGAATGCATTTCCCTTCCTTCCCAAGACTTCAATTGATTAACCATATGGTCCTGAGTAATTCTCTTTTTAACCACTTTTGCAGAACAACATGCCTCCTTCTCTTTAAGAGAATCTTGTTCATGCCTTTATCTTCAATCTCACCTGAAATTGCTTCCAGTTAAAGAGTACATTGTTTGCCTTTGACAGGCAACTCCTCTTCATTCCATGCATTATATGCCAGATTTAAACCCTGAGGTAATGTATAGTACCTTTTATTTGTTCTGCGATTGGTATTTCAATTAGTTTTTGCATTACACCTCAAGCCATTCAATTTGGTTTAAATTATCTGTGTTTTAACATGGCACCAGAGTGTGGTGACACTGTACAACACTTTTCACTGTATTTTGTAACAAAATGTGAGACAATAAATAAATCAAACCAAATTGTTTTGGCTGCCAATCTAGTCCATTCATCTACATTTGCTAGTTATCAGGTTCTGCCCTTTCATTCTGCAGCATGACTTGTGTCAGGCTATCAGTACCTGAAATGATTAACTGAGGTCACAGTATAAGCCTTACCCATCAGGATTTACAGGACAGTTCCTGAGAGGAGCTAACCAGAGTTGTGTGTGTGTGTCTAATGAGTTCTACATGTATTCACCAGGCAGTATGCAGAAGTTTTTTTTAATTCATTGATAGTATGTGGGCAGAATTTATTTCCCATTCCAAGGTGTGTGCCAAAACTTATTTCCCATTCCGAGATGCCCTTGAGAGATGGTGGTGTGTTGCATTCTTCAACCACTGCAGTCCATGTTCTGTAGTACTGTACTGGCTGTAGGTATTTAGTAGTAACAGTATGTAGACATAACAGCGAGTATTAACATGTACCTAATTTTTCATTGAGTTGGTTGTCTCCTGGGAGAAAATCATGGTGGCACAGTGGCTCAGTAGTTAATATTGCCTCACACAGTGCCAGGGAACCAGGTTCAATTCCAGCCTTGAGTGGCTGTGTGTGGAGTTTGCATGTTCTCACCATATCTGCATGGGTTTCCATCAGGTGCTCTGGTATCCTCCCTTCGTCCAAAGATGTGCAGGTTAGGTGAACTGCCCATGCTGAATTATCCCAAGTGTCCAGAGATGTCCAGGCTAGGTGATTCGTCATAGTAAATGCAAGATTATGGGGATAGTGAGGGGGCCTGGGTCTGGGAGGGGATGCTCTTTGGAGTAGACTCAATTGGCCAAAATAGACCACTGTAGGGATTCTACGATTTATGTCAGAGGTAATGTTGCCATCCAAGTAGTACGTAATAAACACATTTATTGTTCATCAGGACTGAGACCATCTTCTGGCAAAGTGTTTGTGTGGCCTTCCTTCCCAGCTTGGTACTTGTAGCTTAGACTGAACCAGTAAGAATCAGTGGTACTGATCCTCAGTTATCCCAGATGGCTCCAGCAGAAACCAACCTACATTAAATGCTAGCAGCATTGGTTTACAACTTTACAATATGACTTATCAACTCCACCCACTTTCTACAGTAATTGTGCCCTATCAAACTTGAGTTCTCAGAATGAGAATAGCACAGTAAGTTTATTGTGACCCCCTCCTTCACATTGAACAAAACAATTTAAAGACAAAGATTAGATTCTGGGCTTGGATATTATGCACAAGTAAATTACACCCTTTCAGGTTGGATTGTACAGTGCCATTTTCGATCACGCATATTGTAACAAATGTATGCCTTTTTTGATGAGAATTTCCTGCATGCACAGCTGAATGCATCTACCTACAACAAGAGTCAGAGAAGCTGAATGGCCACTGCATTGTAAAACATGAAAGCCAAGTTTCTAATAATGTACATGGTCTTGAGAACATGGTGTTCCCAAGATGGAGGCAACATGAAACTTTGTAAATGTTGCTTCTACCAATTAAATCATAAGGAATGAGACCTATGCTCAAGCTAAAAATAATTCTTTCCTTTAGGCATAAAAGAACATTTCATGCAATTAATGTTCTACATGTAAGCTTCAAGTACTCTTATGGATGGGAGGTACAATGACCAAGTTACAAGCTGCAACAGGCAAGCTAACAGAGGTAAAGGAATGAGACAACAACCTACTTAAGATAAACCAGCCCTCCCTCCAGTAGTATCTCAGTTCTTATAGCACACTGAACTGAACTGAACAAACCTGATTATTTAAAAACGCACCCTGAAGACACCACACCCTCAGTGATTTATATCCACCTTTATTTCCTAGTTGCTATTATCTTGCATACTATCTTGAGTCATATTAAAAGCTTTGTTACAACTGTGTTTTGACAAAAAAAACACTCAGCTTTTCAGGTTCAAATTACAAACATTGTTACTTTTTAACATCAATGATAATTCACAATCAGAGTGCTTCTGGTAAATTCTGTCAGTTTGTGTGCTTCATTCAATTCTCGCCTTCAAAAGCAGCGTTTTGTAACCTGAATCATGCGCTTATTTTGATCATGAAGCACTTGGTTTCTTAATCTGGAAGCACTATGATGTATGTACTAGACAAGTCTTTTCATAGTTGCTGGATTATTGGTATTAGGCTTACTTAGCATACTGGTACCAACATGTTTTGGAGGGAAATATTACACTTAAATCAAAATGCTTTTGATGTTACCTTTCTTTCAAGATGCTTTTAATTCATGAGTACATTACTCTCACCTTACAAGCATAGCATTCTACAATTATAAAACTCTACATATGCAATTCAACTGTAAATGTGCAAAACATGGAACGTTATTGCTGGGTGAATTTGAAACTGTGCAGATGTTGCTTATGCTGTGAAGAGTACTCTATCTATTGCAAACTCTATTGTATAATTCATTTTATGCTGTACTGAACTTCTGTTCTCAAAAGCCTATCCCATACCAACATTTAGAAGGAGCAACATCAACAACATATTTAAGAACGGTGGACTCCATATGTAGTCAAAAATTAACATTTCCTTCAGAAACTGAAGATAGCTAAATGTTAACAATGCCAGATCAGTCTACTAGATTTTAGTTTCTCCTTGTTCATGCTATTGTATCTAATCTCAAATGATTTTTAAAAAAGGTTTAACTCTTGTTAATTTAGTAATACACAAAATTCCAAACTAGAATCACTATAAATGTAGATTTCCTTAAGAATTTAAAGTTTTTTTTAGTAATTAAATACACTGCGGGACAGGTTTTAAAAATGTCTGTCTTCATTAAGTACTGGGTAACAAATTTCAATGAAAAATATACATTTATACCTGCAGCAAATCAAAATGAGAGAATTAGAATGCAAACAAAAACCAGAGACTGCTGAAAAAGCTCAGCAGGTCTGGCAGCATCCTTGGAGAGAAACCAGTTAATGTTTCAGGGCCAGTGACTCTTCCTCAGAACCGCTGTAAGGAAGGGTCACTGGCCCCGAACGTTAACTCTGATTTCTCTCCATGGATGCTGCCAGTCCTGCTGAGCTTTTCCAGCAGTCTCTGGTTTTTGGTTCTGATTTCCAGCATCTGCAGTTCTTTCAGTTTTGTTTTTAACAGAGAGAAATAAAACAATAACTTGGTGAGTAGGTCAGCACAGTCAGAATCAAACTTCGATAACTTAAGGAAATGAACCCATTCTTGTTTCAACAAGGATAACCAAGTAAACACTGCAGTGGCCAAGAAACAATAATCGGTTATCAAACTGCTTAAAGTAGTTCTTCAAAGGTTCTCAACTTCACCTATTACCACAGGTGGGAGAAATGATTCAATCTTTACTCGTGTTAGGATCCTTGAGGTGCAGTGGTGATGGCACCACCTCTGAGACTGGAGGCCTTGTAATAACTTCTCTGAAATGGTTGATTTAGAAAATACATCATGACTAGTGGAACCCAAGTTCAAGCTTGGCCCAACTGAATAAGATTAAGATTAAGAAATCAGAATGAGATTAAATGGGTGGCACAGTGTCTCAGTGGTTAGCACTGCTGCCTCACAGCACCAGAGATCCAGGTTGGATTCCACCCAAGGTGACTGTCTGTGTGGAGTTTGCACATTTTCCCTGGGTTTCCTCCAGGTGCTCCAATTTCCTCCCACAGTCCAAAGATATGCGGGTTAGGTGGACTGGCCATGCTAAGTTGCCCACAGTGTCCAGGGACATGCAGGTTAAAGTGGTTTAACCACGGGAGATGCAGGGTTACAAGGATTGGGTAGGGGAGTGGGTCAGGTTGGATGATCTTTGGAGGGCTGAATGGCGCTTCTACAGTGTAGGGAGTCTGTGATGCGATGAAGAGTTCACCTGCCTTTACTTTACACAGATGCCATTTAAGTTTTTTTTTACTGAGAAGAATTTCTGCTGTCGTTTACAAAATGTATGCTGGCTACAAGAGTTCTATACACCAGATTTTAGGGAATAGAACCAAAAAGCTGGGGAAGTGAAAAAGGTGTACAAACATGCAACTTACAAGAATTTAGAATAATGTAACGTAAATAGATCACAAGAACACAATCTCCAGCCACCTTATTCTAACAAACATTATTTTAGCAAAATATAGGTAAGTATTAATATGGACGTTGTCCTGCACAGAGCTCAATGGAGAGCTGCACTGTCGATCACGTTTCATAAATTAGGAATCACAGAATCTTTGTTTGGAAAGTGGCCATCCAGCAATGACCTCCGAACAGTATCCCATCCCACATCCCCCTTCCTATCCCCATAACCTAGTTCCCATAGCTAATTCATCTAGCCCAAGATCCCTGCACACTACAGATAATTTAGCAATCTACCTAACCTGCACATCTTGGGCGGCACGGTGGCACAGTGGTTAGCACTGCTGCCTCACAGCGCCGGAGACCCGGGTTCAATTCCCGCCTCAGGCGACTGACTGTGTGGAGTTTGCACGTTCTCCCCGTGTCTGCGTGGGTTTCCTCCGGGTGCTCCGGTTTCCTCCCACAGTCCAAAAATGTGCAGGTCAGGTGAATTGGCCATGCTAAATTGCCCGTAGTGTTAGGTAAGGGGTAGATCTAGGTCTAGATGTAGATGTAGGGGTATGGGTGGGTTACGCTTCGGCGGGGCGGTGTGGACTTGTTGGGCCGAAGGGCCTGTTTCCACACTGTAAGTAATCTAATCTAATCTAAATCTAATCTTTTGACTGCGGGAGAAAACCAGAGCACCCAGAGGAAACCTGCACAGAAAGAGGTAGAATGTGCAAACTCTTCATCGTCACCCAAGGCTGGAATCGAATTTGGGTCCCCAGCGCTGTTAGGCAGCAGTGCTATCCACGGAGTCACCATGCTGCCCAGGCAGTAAACAAAGTTAACTGAAATGCAAAAATCTGATCATTCTTGACCCCTTTTTTTGATTGGTACGTTTCTATTGCATTCTTCGATCTGGTCTGCAGAACAAGATGGGTCAAGTGAATTAAATTTTAAGTGGAGAATATTTTAGGGTAGTGATCAAAACCTGAAATGAGACATGAAGGAAGGACAATCTAGAATAATTATATTTCATTAGAAAAGGCACCAACTTCAGTGCTGTGAGGACAGAACTGTCTCAGAATATGGATTCTTCATGGTTAAGGATTCTAACTTTAATTAAACAATAGGTTGCCTTCAAGGAGACAACTGTCCCCTTACCATCAAGGTACATCCAATGTGGGAGAAATCAGGACATTTAAACACACTGCTCCCAGGATATTAATGACCAAAACATGGATATGCAGGGTCTAATCCTGTAATTTTCACATGACACAAAAAAGGTGCATTTTGAACACTGAGGAAGATAATGATAGACTTCAACACAGCATAGACAGGCCAGTGGAACATGGAGCAGATGAAATATAATGTAGAACAGTGGGAAATGATAAATTTCAGTAGGAAGAACCAAGACAAGATAGAGTAAAACAATCCTGAGCTTTATAAATAGAGGCTAAAGTAGATAAGCAAAGACGTCCTGACAAGCGTTTATAAAATCTAGTTTGACCCCACAGCTTGAGTATTCAAATTGCAGGTGACCTCACTTTCAAAAGGATGTGATGCGATGAAGTGTTCACCTGTCTTTACACAGATGCCATTTAATTTTTTTTACTGAGAAGAATTTCTGCTGTTGTTTACAAAATGTATGCTGGCTGCAAGAGTTCTATACACCAGATTTTAGAGAATAGAACCAAAAAGCTGGGGAAGTGACGAAGGTGTACAAACATGCAACTTACAAGAATTTGGCTTGAGGGAACATGCAGAGGTGGTTTAGTTATATGGAATAGTAAAGAAGAGGCTTCTCCTTAGGGAGCACACATTGAGAGAAGATTTGACGAAGGGGTCCAATATGTTAATTCAAAATACACGAGCAAAAAAGAGAGAGAAACAGATCCCAATGGTGGAAAGATAGAATACCAAAGGAGACCGAGAAAAAATGATAAGCAAAAGAAGTAATGTTGAGATGAGGAAAATTTCTTTTAAAAAAATGAACAGTGTGGTTAGGGTATAGAATGCACTATGTGGAAATATGCTTCTCAAAGGCAGCTAGGTATGGAAAACAAATGCTGACCCAGCCAGTGATACCCAAATCTACTAAATGAATGAAAAAAATTAAAAGATGCAACAATAGCTTTCAGAAGGGAATCAAGTAAGTGTCTGAAGACAAACAAATTGCAGGGCTAGGGAAGGCGGCAGGAAAGTGGTGCTAGATCTGTTCTTAGAGGAATAGCATGGACAGAAGGGGACGTGTTGACTTCCTTCTGTGGCCAACTCATGTTCTGGTTTATTACAGTCTCCTTGTTGCCACAAATGACTTACAAGAGGATAGGGAGGTAACATGGTTATTGAATCATGTAGAATAGCCAAAAGTGACCTTGCCATTGGAAAGAAAACTTGTCTCTATCTTCCATATGCTAAAATAACCAAATTAAGACATATTCAACTTGAAATGTTATTTCTATCTCAATTGGTGAGAAACCTACTTAGACCTACTGAGGATTTCCAACATCATTAACCATTAGCACACAGCTGGAATAAGTAACAATTTGTGGAATTGACCCAACTAGTTGCAAAATGAGAAGTTACAATGCATTAAGTCATAGTTTCACCCTAGCTCTAGAAGTTTACTTTTCTCATCATGACATACATCGCTGAAGTAACAGACCCCTCTATCTCTTTGTTTCGGATTGCAGGGTGATTTGTTGATGTGTGGCCATATCACATTCACACGCATTAACTTAAAGGGACCATTTGTGAGCAGAAACTTCTGGGCTCTTTCCTACTCCTGCACTGCTGAGAGGAAATATGACCTGTACGACATTTTTATGGGATAAATACTGAAAATCACTCGGTTAAGCTTCAATATGTCATGAGATTATCAAAGCTAGCCAAAAAAGCTAAAATGGAGATAACATTTCTGAGTAATACACAAATAATTCCCCTTTTTTGCTCATGTCGAACCTGCAAGTGTCTGAAGACAGAAGTCTCATCTCCCTTAAAATAGAATAACAATATTATATCCAATCATAGTCAATTTGAGGCAGACTTACTAAACATGGTAAATTCCAGTCCTCTGAAAATACACTAACTAATTTAAAATGATCACCACAGCCACGCATTCTTGGGTTTCTTTCCAGTTTACTACTTGAACATTACTGTTTTATATTTGGAAGATGGGTCTGGCTGGTTTCCTCAGTATAAGAAACTGTTAAAATGTCAAAGGTGAAGTGATGCTTAGTTTTATTCAAATGCTTTCTGCATCACATTTTTATTAGCGTGTAACTGTGGATTTCAAGTTTGAAACACTTTAAAATCAAAAGAATCCTATTATGTGACTCCCAAATGTTTTGCTCCGCACAAGTGAGAGGTCTATAACTGATAGACTTCAGGTGCGATGACACAAAAGCAGCAGAGGCAAGAAAATCATTACTCTTGATTATTTCAAAGGTCTCAAAAACTGGTCTGGGCATGGTCAGACCCTTACTGTACTGTATTATTTGAGACATAGGGAGTTTGAACACTTGTATGACACTAACAGCAAAAGAAACCTGGGGTAGGTTGGGGGTGAGCAGAAGAGAAAGGGAGACTCAAAAGCTGCAACAATAATCTAAAAACACACGGTAATTTGTAGTTGAAAGGACTCCGACATTTCTTACACATTCAAACAAACTTCTTGACTGAAAGGAGATCAATGACAGCAGAACTATGATCACATCACATCACATTCGTGGAGTACTAATTCAGGAGTTAAAAACTTGCATTTATGTCAGGCCTTAAAACATAAAAGACACTGGACAGGGTTGTTATCAAAGTTTGACAGTGAGCCAAACGAGGAAATAACTTTGCTAAACTTTGATAAAAGCAAAGTTTTTTTTAAGGATTGTATTAAAAGAGGAAACTGGAGACTATAGGGGGAATTCCAGAATTCAGATGAAGGAATGACTGCCATATTGGAGTGATTAAGTTCATGGTAACGGGGGAGTGTCGCAAGATTAAAACAGGATAGTGGACTTCTGACACTTCTTCCCTTCCCAAAATGGAGTGACTTAGACCTGGGATATGATTTGCTGCTAGTATCTCTCTCTAAATAATCTTATTGAAAATGTCATCTTAGGTAGCATTGGCAAGCATTCAATAGAAGTGGAAAACTGAGCCAACAAACATCCCATTCTTCGTTGACATCCACACACACGTGTCGACCAACAGACAGAGTAATTATCAGAAACAGGAAACCTGACTCATTTTGGAGAAATTTGAACAATCTATTACATCCCATCTGAAATAAAACCATCTGCTAGATCAAGGTAGTCAGAGTCAACCACATAGGGTGAGATGAAGGCAAATACAGGTTAGTCGAGGTAGTAGATGCCAAGTTTTCTTCCCTAAAAGAGATATGCCAACTATTTTGAAGTTTATTGTTTGCAAGTGGCTTTGCTTTCATAGCCACAATTACTTAGTGAATTTAACATCCTAACTTGAGATGGAAAGACTTGAACTCTTAGCCTAGAGTTTAGAACCAATAACTATGAAGAATCCATATCCTGAGGTTCACACAATAATGACCTCAATCTCTACAAATGAACTCACCATCCATAAATTAGATAGGGGACTGGAACAGTCAGACCTGTGAGGGAGAACCTACTCTGGACTGTGGACACAAAGAGGTCAGGGCTCTGAGCTTTTCACTTACTTCCTGGAGGCTCCAAATGTCAGACATGCAAGAGGGCTAAGCTTGGAGGGAAAAATATTGACATCACAGGAAAGACAAGAGTTGAATGTTTGGATATTGAATGCAGATATTTTGAATAGGTGGAAACCAATAACTGAAAAGCAAGTAGTTGTAAGTGCCAGGTATAAAGGCTCACCATAAAATAGAGTGTAACATTGTTTTTAATTTTCAAGTGCCAGATTTCAAAATTGAGAAAATGATGCTTTAGTTGTCCCCAGCCTTGGTCAGGCTCTGTACTGAGTACTGAAAGAGACACTTTGAACACACTGCTCCTTGGTTATAAAGATACTTCGGTAAATTCACAAGAATAACATCAACATCTGAAGAGTCAAATTATGAAGGTTGGTAACATGCATTTGTTTGGCATTCCTTCCAGTTTAGGTAGTTATGTGGTAAGCTACTCAAGGGTTTTAAAACGATATGGGATTTTGAGGGGCTCTTCTATTGAATAAATCTAAAACAAACAAGAACTAGGAGTTAGGAGTAAGAGTAGGAAACATTTTACGTGCTAGAATGACGGGAATTGACAACCATCATCCTCCAAGTGTCTGGGAATGATGGAATAAGATTCAGAGCAACAGATTTCTGAAGTATGCGGTTAATGAAAAAATGGCTACAGATTGCAAATGAGAGATTAATCCAACATGAGTGAAGAAATGGCACAATGAATGCAATAGGTTGAGGGCTCACATCAGCAAACAATTTTATTTCTCAAAGACTGCATTGCTTCAGGACTCTGATTTTTGAATCTCATCAACTCATTTATTTAGTGATGCTATCATATAATAACATTATATTCTGTTTTGCACTGATGTCTACAGACTTTAGACTTGCAGAGAAGCAGGATTAAAATAATGCGAATGTCCTCAATAATTATCAACCTTGCAATTTAGGCCACAATGCACAAGAAAGGCATTAATTTCTGAAACGCACGATTAAATAATAGTGTTAGGTACATGGGAAATAGGTCTGGGTGGATTACTCTTCGGAGGGTCGGTATGGACTGGTTGTGCCGAACGGCCTGTTTGCACACTGTAGGTAATGTATTATAATGTAATGTAAATTAGCCAAGGACAACAAGCATCTTAGAATCATAGAATCCCAAAAGCGCAGAAAGAAGCCATACAGTTCAATGAGTCTGCACCGCCCCTCTCCCCCTCAACCTAGCCCTGTAGCCCTGCATTTCCCACAGCTAATCCAGCAACCCTGCACATCCTTGGACACTACAGGGCAATTCAGAATCGCCATTCAAACCTACTCTGCACATCTTTGGACTGTGGGAGGAAACCCCTCCAGACACAAAGAACGTGCAAACTCCATACAGTCACCCAAGGCTGGAATCGAACTTGGGTCCTTGACGCTGTGAGGCAGCAGTGTTAAACACTGAACCATATGTCACCAAAGCACTTCACAAACTAACAAACACTTCTACATAAAATCTCTCTCTCTAAACACATCTTTCAGATTAGAGAGGTTACAGCTAATAGGTTTCTATTGCATATTCACAAATTTGGAACATTTTATACTCAGGTATCAGCATTTTACTGCATTGCAGATCTCAATATCAATATTGAGTTGAATAATTGATAGTGTTTATTAAAATAGCATGCAATACAATCTTCCAGAGTCGTTTCTGAACATTCACAGCCTTTTGCCAGATATGCTATGTTGATTTGCAAGTATTTTGCTATTTAAATGATTTCCAAGTTTTTCTAACTCCTCACTATCTCAGTGTTTCTTTGCTGATATGCTTAAAACTACCGCTTTCATTGCAGCCTCTTTCTCTCTGCTTCCTTTGAAGACCACCTGTCTATCTCCCACTTCTCTCCTAACTTCCCTTTCCTGTCCATTCGCCTTGAATTGGCTCCTATACTCCGAATTCCAGCAGCATTAACGTTTTAACCATATTATTTCAATGTTATTCAACAGTACAAAAAGCAGAATTATATCTTGTTTTTACGGTTTTGCAAAAAAAAGGATTATACAAGAGGTTACAGAACAAACACTGGTGCAGGAATAATTTGTTCTTTGAAACACTGTGACTGTGTCTTCCTATAGATATCAGATTACAGTGAACATCGCTTAAAAGAATGCGATTGATACTAAACCAAAGATAAATATAAAAGTTATAGCCTACATTTGTGGATTGTCACATTATTGATTATGATGCAATGTTAAGGAACATGCATGCTTATGTCCAACAGCTTTTCTTCAAGCTGATAAATGCCCTCTTTTTCTAAAACAATGAGCTGTTAAGGTAGGAACCCATTATAGACAAAAAGCTTTAAATTATTACGTAAAACAGATATTTAATTTGTTACAAAAAGTGTTCACTGCCTTTACAACAGAAACAAATGTGCACGTTTTGTTTTTTTTTAAAAAGGGCAGAGTAAATAAATGGAACATCCCTAGACTGTCACTCATCAGTAGTGCCCCACAGCTATGCTAGACCACACAGGACAGCAGAAAGGTATGCTGTACCTCAGCTGATCCAAGCAGCAGTTTGCACAAGTGTTCAAAATGAGCTTTTTTAAAAAAAGAACTGGTTCCTCTGTAGGCTGTATTTTAGCTCAATTTGCAAGAAACGTTCAATGTATGAATTACACAACAATCAAAATAAGTAGTAAAACTGGAACAAAGTAATAATGACTTCAACTTTGATTGATGCAACTTCATATTCCATCCCTTACATTCTTCTCTCCTTTGGAGTTTTGGTCAGCTTTATGTGACTCATAAAATGTCTATCAACAAATCATAAAAAAACTGGCCACCCTCAAAAGTGTTATTTCAGAAACTTTTAAACAATTTTACTTTCCTCGCTGATGTTTTTAATCATAAGCCACAGTCAGTCCAACAACAAACAATACCTTTGACATAGAAAGTCTGTAGTCTCTGCGCAAGAAAGTGGAAAGCAGGCGCTGAGCCACAAAGGGAGAAACCAGGAGTTATAGTGACAGTTTTCTGAAAAAGATGGATTTTTAGAAAAGTTTCAAAGCAAGATACAGAGAGGGAAATGAGCTTGGGAAGTCAATTTCAGAGATAAATATTTCATGAAAACATTGACACTTAAGTTGCATCAACAGTAAAATACAAAAAAAAATTCACTTTTATAATCGTTTATAAACATACAGACCCATATTAAGACAGAGTCTTATTAGAAAATAAACTATCACTCAGTTGTTGAAACTACAACGTCTGTGTTACTCTTTCCCTAGAGAGAAGTAAATATACTTTACATATAGGTTCCTCATACAGTCACTTTGTGATTACTCAGTATACATCACAATTAAATCGTCATTAATAGGCAAGTTATACAATCACTTTTGACTATGAAAGCAGAATACATACATAAACATTAAAAAGTTTTGATCTGAGTATTGCATACATATGGTTAGCTAACCCTATTCAACCAGTGTTATAGTAGGTGAACACTGAAAGTACATGAAAGAGATTTTTAAAATAAATTCAGATATTGTCATAACTTTACTTTTAAAACTATAATTTCTCCTGGACACTGCTCCTGAAAGTTAATTTGTGTGTTTAATTATAAAACACATTTTCACTGTCTTTTGTCTTTTCAGTCACAAGCTTGTACCAGATTATTTTAAACTGTTACTAATTAAACTGGATATGGGCTTTTCCTGCGAGACAGTTGGTGGGAAAACAAGTTAGCAATACACACAGCTGAATGCTTTGTAGTCTAGTGCAAGATGAAACATGTACCTTCAGCTTATAGCATTCCACCAGCAGCACTATAAAGGGTATGTGGAGCGCAGCTTCACAAAATGAAGAACAAACCAATCATACTTTAGAAATGAATGAACAGTCAAATGATTTATGAAAGAGATACTTCTGTTAAAAAAGTTATTTTCAAAATAAAATTACCTGTTCTTTGCTCATCGAGCGCATGCAGTAATATTGCATTTCAGGGCAATGCAGCACTTAATTGTAAGAAATGACCTAGAAAAAATAAGTACACATGGGAATATGAGATCAGCCCCAAACCTATGTTCTATAAACAATACGTCATTATCTTTCTTCCCCAAGGTTTCAGAGGAAAGCATTCCAAACTGGATTAAGGTTTTTTCCTACCAAATTTGACGGAACACACTTTTAACAGACCTGTAGTTACCTGTTTCCTTGGCTTATTTTCCTTTTCTTTTTGCTATTCTATTTCTCAATTTTTTTTTAAAAAATCACTTTCCACAAATACAAAGTGTTGGAAACAGGTTGCTCACACCTGTATGCACATTGTCAGATTGAATCAGTTGCTTAAGCAACACAGGGCTTTAAAACCAGCAATTCAAAGCACATTTCTGTTATCACTGAACACTGAACTGAGGGCAAACAGATAAAATCAGAACTCAAGGAAGCACAGACAGTCAGCCTCTATACTAGAGGACAGCTTATTCCTCATTAACAAAAGCTCACTAAACCTGGCCTTTGGGCTATGAAAAATACCTGCTCCTGATGAACATAAGCACAACGTGATTGATAACGCTTTGTTCAGTTAAAAAAAAACCTCAAGCAAATGGTTTACAGCTCACCTATTTGACTTACTCTGCTACACAAAAAAAAAGTAAGAACACCTTAAGAACGCAGCATGTGCAAGAAATTTAAGGAAAGAGTAATCAAGTCAGAAAATGTTGACTTGCTTACCTATTTTAGGAATGGATTGGTATCGAAGCACCAAATCAAAATTCATTCACAGTAAAGCAAAACATTTTATTCGATTAGAAATCTGCCTACTTGCTGCCTCAGATTTTTAGAAAGTCAAAATGCAACTATGACGGTACCTACCTCTGCTGCTGGGATCTAACAATGCCCTGCTCGTTTCTATGGCAGGTAAAAGATAGAAAAGAACCAAGACCAAGACCATTAACCCTTCAGCGTTTTGTTATAAGCTCCCAAATGGCAGCTTGCTTCAGACTATGAAATTGCTGAGCATCATGAGCAATGAAATGTGCAGTCTTTGAGGAGATGAGTGCGAGTAACAAAATCACCAACACACTACCTCAACCAGCTCCTGCTGCTCGGACTCACAGAAGGAACTTCTGACTGTCACCCACAGCCCCCTCTGTTGGCCGTGTATGTTACTAAACTTCCTCCCTCAGTTTTGCAGCGACCAGGGGCTCCCTCTCAAGGAGTATTTAAAGAGATGCGTTGTCAGGAAAAGTTCTGGGTGTCGTCGTTCATTTGTTCTTGACATTCAAAACCTAATATTTTCCACAAAAAAAACGAATTATATACTTTTGTTGCTGTACAGTCTTTAAGAACTACAGGAGTTTACCAACAAAGTGCTTTGTAGTCAAGGGCACCCTTGGAATGTGCTATTTATATACTACATGGGCAGGACCAGGCACAAGATTAATAAACTGTGTTGACTGAACTTTCACATTCCAAACATTAACAAAATAATGGTGACTAAAGACTAAACTGTCCAAGGCAGTATTTCATTAGGATGATAAATTCTGTCGAAGAAAGTGTTTCAAAACATAACACTAGATAAACAGAATTTACAGACTGAGACAGGCCATTCAGCCCAACTAGTTGAGGCAGGTATTTTCTGTGTCAGTCAGCTCCTATCCTATTTCACCCAATCCTGTCAAGCAGATCCTTCCACCTGTTTTGAGCCTGTAAAACAAAAACATTTTCCTGAATCTGCCAAATTTTTAAACAAGTCCCTTTTTCTCACAGTCATTCCATTTGATGTAGTGCTTCCAGGATCCTATCCAAATCTAATCCCACTTGTTCACAGAACGCAGTGCAACATTTTCTTCGGAGGCAGGAATTCCACTTTGAAATAGTATTTCAAATTCAGCTTTGTCTGCTTTAGATGGATTTCGAAGTAGATCTTCCTGATACTAGTTTGCATACGTCCTGGGTAGCTCTAGACTTAGCTTGCATGCAGGTAAAACACAAACTTTGGCTCCCAGTGATACTCTAACACATTATATCTAACTAAATTTGTTCAAAATAATTTCCCATCTACAACGCCACAACTACATAAGGACTTCTGTACTGGCCAGCAGACAAATGGGAGTTGCTGGATGGAATTCTGTCACGAAATGTAGAACACATCATTGTCTTTTCACTTCAGAAATTTGAGTTCTGTTCCAATCAGTCTGCAAATATCTGCATGAAAAAGCTCACGTATTTGCAAAGTAGTTCCAACTGAGTGGAGTCCACAGAAACAAGCTTTCAATTTTAATATCTTTTGTTCTGGTGAAAGGTCACAGGCCAATGCCTGGAGGAGTTTTGGGTCTGGACAACGCATCATATTGGCAGGTGTCATGCAGCATGGTTTTGAATGGGCAGTCAGTGACCAGGTGAGGGCGTGCAGGGCCATGTTAGATTCCCAATCATGGAGTGCACAAGGTGAAAAGTGAGATTTTTAAAAAGTCCAATATCGAATATTTTAGAGTTCACTTTGAGAGTGCTGGCAGCAGAACATGAATGTGTGGACAGAGAGAACCATGAACTTAGCTGGGCAGCACTTCGCTTTTGCAATTCTGCTCAAGAAAATGGCAGCATGATGCAATATTCCATTTCCAGGGGCCAAGACATAGTCAGCAAGACAGGCCAAACAGAGCAGCCAAGAGCTGGCTGAGGAAGAACTGCAGTCAGTGCTAGAAGCACTTTACTAATCTGTAGAGGGTTTGCAACAGAGGACAAATCTGCAATCACCAGGATACACAAGTTGTTCAGCCTGAGAGCACATAGTTTTACTGTTCAGGTAAACTGTGCCCAGGAGCATTATAGAGCTGTTGAGAGAGCTCACAACATTAGCTAAAATGCAAGAGACAACAGTATGGTCAGTGGCATCACATCCATTGGTACAGCTGGACATACTAAAGTCACACATGTTGGTCATGATTTTCATCCTTTTGATCTCGCAGGAAAAGCGAAGTATAATGCCAGAGGAAAAACTGACCGGGTAATGTACCACAACTGGTCAAATCTGATGTCAATGGAGAAAGCAGGATGGCAGCACAAGAGTGAATGGATAATGGTAAGATAGTAATCTGTCCAAGAAAGAGTGAAAAGTTTGAATCTCCAGGTAGAGGGATGGAGTTTCCTCTTCTCCATTTTCCATTGTGCTAAAGCACAACTTCTTAACAGTGTGTTTCAGCTCCTTCGAAGCAGTTAACCATGAAGGTGATTTAGTATGACCACCATGTCACTGATATTTGGTACTGAGGGACTTTCTGACAAGAAAAGGTTGGACAGGCCAGAGCTATATCCATTTGGGTTTAGGAAAATAAGAAGGTGATCATATTAAAACTTACAAGATCTTGACAAGACTTGACACAATGAATACTGAGAAGATGTAGAAAGTTACAAATCACACAACACCAGGTTATAGTCCAACAGGTTTAATTGGAAGCACACTAGCTTTCGGAGTGCCGCTCCTCCAACAGGTTGGACTATAACCTGGTGTTGTGTGATTTGTAACTTTGTCCATCCCAGTCCAACACCGGCATCTCCAAATCAAGAAGATGCAGCCACTTCTGGAGAGTCTAAGACTAGGGACACGGTTTAAAAATAGGTGGCCTTTCAATTCAGATGGAGATGAGGAAACCCTTTTTCTCACAATCAAATTTCAAGAGTCTTTGGAAATCTGTTCCTCATAGAGTAATGGTGGCGGGGCATTGAATCTTGACCAATAGGGGAGTCAACGTTATTGGGGCTTGGCAGGATCATGGAATTGGTGCCACAAATGAAATCCATCATTATTGAACTAGAGAAGACGTTAAAGGGGCCAAGTGGCCCAATCCTGTTCCAAATTCATGCCCTCGCATGGGGGTTCAGGAGCTCTATGCCTTCCAGTCTGAGAGGCGCTCAGAAAAGACATGCCTGAATCAGTACTGATTAGATTAGATTACTTACAGGGTGGAACAGGCCCTTGGGCCCAACAAGTTCACACCGATCCTTTGAAGAGTAACCCACCCAGACCCATTCCCCTACATTTACCCCTTCACCTAACACTATGAGCAATTTAGCATGGCCAATTCACCTAACCTGCATATCTTTGGACTGTGGGAGGAAACTGATGCACCCAGAGGAAGCCCACGCAGACACGGGGAGAATGTGCAGACTCCACACAGACAGTTGCCTGAGGTGGGAATTGAACCCGGGTCTCTAGCACGGTGAGGCAGCAGTGCTAACCACTGTTAACACAAGTATCCCAACGACCTTTGCTGCTGCTGTAATATCCTAACCAGATACATAGAGACCCTCGTGAGGTTGGCTCAGCCTTCTCCTAAAAAGCATGTCACTCTTCCGCTCCTCTTCAGAGGTGTGCACCTCTCAGAACCAGCTGGAACAAGCAAGGCAGAGCAGAGCACTCCAATCCGAGACACGGTTTAAGATGTACGTACGGTAGGGGCATCCCTTGCTTTAATGGCCCAGAGACCAGAACTTCAACTTCAGGAGTCCAATAAGTTCTTCTTCAAAAGCCACAGTACTCAGAGGACAGCAGTTGTTGCACCACTGTGCCTCCGCCAAACAGTTGCTTTTCGGTGTCAACAGCCATTCGCTCAATGGCTAGCCCTTATCAGCCATTCTCTCTGCCTAGCCATAAGCAGGAATGTGTGCAGTATCTGCAATTATCCCAAGATGAAAGAATCATTACAGCTGCCAGAATATTGTGCACAGACGTGGAGCTTTAAGATAGTGGAATCCCTTGAGAGGGTGAATGCCTCTGTCTATGTTGATGGACACATGAGTACAGTCAATAAGTCCTTGCACTGGAGGGGGTTCAATGATGGTGGCAAATCCCACAACTCTCTGGGGCTAGTGACCCAATCAGGGCTGACTTCAGTCTAATTCAATGACCCTCTCAAACACAGCAACTCCCAATGCTGCAATGGAAAGCTAGCTGCAAGGTCCAGTAAGGTCAGCTACTCCATCTTAGAATGATCCAGAGGTTAAGAATTTCAGCAGCACCGTCACTGCTGACCAATGACCCCAACAATGATGGAGGATGCCTCCACCAAGACATACAAACTTGTTACGAACAGCCTTGAATGGCACATCCCCCAGCAACACTGGTACCATGTCAGTTTCCCATATGTGGGAAGTATCATGTTGGTTTCTTCTCTACCCTTTATCCAGAGGCTCTCCGTACCCCAGTTTTAATGTTGTGTACGTACAGTCCAAGCAACTGCTCCTCATCACTGCTCATCTCCACATTTAGTCTTCATGGACTCATGAAATTATATCATAGCAGCATGGACACACTGCCGAGACCCTTGCAAGTCATTCCCCACCTCAAGTGCTCAACCGTCTTTATAGGTAACTAGATGCGACCTTTGCACACAGATATTTAATTAGTAAAAGAATCAAAGGTTAAAAGGAAAAAGGCAGGAAAGTGAAGTTGCGGATGATCAGATCAGCCATGGAAGCTGAATGGCCTCCTCCTGATCCTGTATCCCATGGTGTTATGGCTTTAGGCCAAGACAAGGAAAGAGGCTGGTGACAGCAAATTACCCCAACCACAGGCTAGTTCCCATTACAGCACATTCAACAAATTCTAACAACCAGTTGTACACAGTTAAAATCAGAGCTACTCCATCTGCCAATCAAATAGGGTTTTTATTTGCAATGGTACCACCATACATTGTTGAGATTCTTTTTCTAAGTTAAAACAGGAAATAGATGAGTTAGCATTTTCATGGTTTCCTGTGATAGAATAACCTGTAAACCACTGGTCCACTGAAAGAATCAATGCCCAGTAACTGCAGTGGAGGCAGGTTATTAATGAGCCTTCCTATCTAATAATAACAGGAACTCATTTGTAAAGGAAGGGAGGGCAAATGGAAAATGGAAGCTAGGAGATAGCGTGTATCTTCATTTGACTCATTACAGAGAAACTTCGATTACCCGGCATTCGATTATCTGAATATCGGATTATCCGGCAAGATCGCAAGGTCCTGATGCTCAGCTAAACTATGTTATCCAGCATTCGATTATCCGGAATTCGATTAACTAAACAAAATACTCCCTGCCCAGGTCCTTCGGATAATCAAGGTACCCCTTCATATAACAGGGACAAATATCAAGATGTGAAATAAAAGTTTGAAAATGCTCAGGTTTTTGTACGTCTGAAGTTATATCCCCAAGAAACTACAAAAATCTATCTTCAATCAAACTTATATCCAATCCTAGATTTTCTTGTTTTAAAATCAAATTAATTCATTTATTCCACTCTGTAGCACAAAAATTATTCTATGGTAATTTTATTTCACACCAAACTTTGCTAGAGGATTGGATTTTGTGTTCAAACATATGTACAGTAACAATAAAATTGCAAGCTTTCTTTAGTCCAGTTTATGTGTTCACGATCTGAATTAAAACAATCAATTAAACACGTTTTTATGGTTATTTGTGCAAAATACTCGAAAGCTGAAATTAAGTTTATTTTGCTATTTATATGTTTTTATAATATCTAACCATTTTAAATGTATGTACTACACTGCCCAACATATAGACACCTCAAATATATATACTTTGAGTAAAGCTCCAGTCAGCTGTTGCATCTGGATTTCTCAAGCAAGCCAAAGCTTCACAATGAAATCCCCTATTTGACCTGACACCAGTGATCTGCTTTCCCAGAATACGTCTAGATTCAGAACTTTCAGATTCTATTCAACATGGTTGACTTGTGCTCTGTCAAGCAGCGACTGCAATGTACTTCAATAGACCACACACCACCTCATTGTTTCTTTCGCCCCCACAGTACATCTGGTAGCATACACATAGGTTTCTTATGCAATCAATCATTAATCAAGCAATTACACTTTGAAGGATTGATCTGCCAAGGATTCAGTCCAATAGTAGCCAGCAGAAGGTTATGCAGACCATTCACAAAAAGGTTGGCTCACTTACTCAATTTTCCACCTCTCAATTCAGATTTAGAGCTGTTACAGCACAGAAGGAAGTCACTCAACCCATCAAGTCTGCACTGGCTCTCCAAACGATGATTTAGTGCCATTTTCCCACATTTTATCCATATGCTGACACTTTGATTATTTAAATAGAATCACTCCATGCCCTCGAGTGCCTTAATTGAAACTACCTCCATCACCCTTCCAGGTAGAGCACTCCACACCTGACACACTCATGTCAATAACAGAGTTTTCTCACATCACACTGGTTTCTTTCACAAATCACATGAAATCTTTCCCCTCTCTGTCTTGATCCTTTCTTGAGTGGGAAGTCTGTCTCTATACAAATCTCTCATGATTTTAAAGACTTGTAACAAATCCCTTTGTCTTCTACTCTAAGGAGAAAGGTCCCAACCTCTCCAATCCATTCTCATAACTGAACTTTCTCATCCCTTAAACCATTCTTTCACACTTTCTTCAATGATATGGCACCCAGATCCATGCACAATACTCCAGGCGAGATCTAATAGCTTGCTGCACAAGGTTAACAAATCCTCTTCGCTCTTCTACTCCCAGCCCTGAGTATGAAGCTTCGAATACTGTATGCTTTATTGACTGTTCTCTCTACCTGTGCTGCCACCTTGAATGATGTGTGCACAGGTCTGTCTGCTTCTGCATTTCCTTAAGAAATGTATCCCTTATTTTTTTTACTGGATATCCATCTTTTTACCAACCTATGCCTCACACTTAACCAAACTGAACTTCATCTGCCACCTACCTAGCCATTCCACCATTATGGCAACATCCTTTTGAAATTCCACACAGTCCTCCTCACAGATTGAAACTTGGAAGAATAGCACATTGTAGACAAAGTTTGAAACTATCCTGTGCACACGGTGCTCTAGATCATTAAGGGTGCCCAATCTCACCTCCATGGGCACTCCATTACAAACGTTCCTCCAGCCCAAAACATATCCATTTACTGTTACTCTAATTCATTACTCGGTCAACTTTGCATCCACAGAGCCACTATCCATTTATTTCACGAGCCATAATATGTCTTACTGGTCCTTTTCATGGCACTGTATTGAATACTTTGAAAATCCATATACACCACATATATGTTTTTATTTATCCGTGAACGTGAGCATTGCTGGCTAGCCAGCTTTTATTACCTGTCCCAAGTTGCCCTTGAGAAGGTGGTCGTGAACTGTTTCTTGAACCGCTGCAGTCCACCTACTGTGGACTGACCCAAATGCCAATAGGGAGGGAATTCCAGGACTTTGACGCAGCAATAGTGAAGGATCAGCGATATATTTCCAAGTCAGGATGGTGAGTGGTTTGGAGGGGAACTTGCAGGTGGTGGTGTTCCCATATATCTACTGCCCTTGTTCTTTTAGATGGTAGCAGTTACAGGTTTGCAAGGAGCTGCCTAAGGATTAATGTGATGTAAATTGCTGAAGCGCATTTTGTAGATAGAACACATGGCTGACCGAGTATCAGTGGTGGTGAGAATGGTTGTTTGTGGATGTGGTGCCAGTTAAGCAGGCTGCTTTGTCTAGGGTGGAATCATGACACTTCACTTGTTGGAGTTGCAGCCATCCGGCCAAGTGGGGAATATTCCATCACGCTACTGACTTGTGCCTCTTAGATGGTGGATAGGCTTTGGAAAGTCAGACAGTTAATTACTCACTTTTAGATTTCTAACCTCTGCCCCACTCTTGTTTGTACAGTTCTTGTATGGCTAGTCCAATTCACTTTCGACAGCATTACCCCATTGACCCTTTGTATTCCTCTTCAAAAAAACTCCAGCAAGTTAGATAAACATGATTTTCTCCTACTCCATTCATAATCCGTGCTCCCTAATCAATCCTCGATCCACAGTTTTCCCATCTGACTTCTAACTGTAACCTGACTAATTGTTTCTTGAAGCTTTCACACGCCTAAGGTTAAGCTGACTGGTCTGTAATTGCTGTGCCTATTACGACAACTTTTTTTTGAACTAGGAAAATATGTTTGCAATCCTCCAGTCTTCTGTCACCTCCAGAGTCTAAGGAATACAAAAAAAGGATTATTTCCAGCTGTGCTCCTGCAATTTCCACACTCAATCCCTTTCAGATCCTTCGGTGCCTCTCATCTAGTTTTGGTGCTTTGTTGACTTGAACTAACACTAAGTCCAACTAACACAACTTTGTGATTAATTTCAAACATTTCTCATGACACAACTTCCACTTCTGTCACCATGGCCTGGGTAGCATCAAACTCCTTGGTAAAGACAAATGGAACATATTTATTGAATACCTGAGTTATGTCCCATGCTGCCACATGGCACATCACATTGGCTTCTAGTTTCTCCTCATAAACACTCTTTGCTTCTTTGTTACAACTTTTCACAGCACCCCCTAAGCCCCATCCCACCCCCACTTGCTCATCGAATCATCTTGGTTCTCGTTGTAGTTTCTGCCTGTGACCGTCACAAGTACACCTGAGCTCCTTGATTTTCTATCTTCTTTTTCAACCAGGGTACTCTGGATTTTTTTTTGCCATACCTATCCCCCTTTTGAGATACTTAAATTAAATCTTTGAAAGGGGTAATATCTTCACTAGATTTATACCCTGTACAAACGCTGACCGAACAATGCGCCATTCATATAAAGTCACTAGTTCAACTCAATCGAAAATTAATTCCAGACAAAAAAATTAAAATGACAAGGCTGCTAATTGGTACTGTGGTGAGAGATTTCCTAACAGCATTTAATGTATTATCAGCTAAACAATGCACTGCATAAAAAAACATATTTTCTTCCTGACAACCGCAGAGGCACTTTTCAATATTTGGACATTTTAAAAAACCACGTTATTCAATATACTGTGCAAAGTTATTCATACATTTTTGAGACTATTAATTAATATTCCAAAGACAAAGAATTTCTATGAACAAGTATGTGTTCAGCAACACTACATTAACCAGGAACAAAAGTCTGGCTTTTGAACAAAGATTAATATAGATCCACGAATAGATGCAAAACACAATGCAGAAATTGTTTGTTTTGCTGGAGGAATTTGCACAAAATTCTGCCAAAACGCCATGACCTTTACTTTCAAACCAAGGGTAAAACAAGAAATGTTTACTAAAATTAAACATATCACTCTCAATGAACTTCAAAACCAGCTCCAAGAAAGACTACAAGAATGTTTAGTATTAGAAAATCAGAGTCTGACTGCAAAGGGATTTCTTTTTGAAGATCAATGTGTGTATAAAATCCTGATTACCCCACAGTATGACCCCACATCTGGTTTATATCAACTGCAGGAGTCATTATTTATTGTCTTTTTCCCATTATTATTCCACTGGGTTTGAAATGAAGTGCAGAGAATATCATTTCTTTTTCAGTTTAATTGGTATATAGTCATGGCATCAATTATGATGAGGAACGTATAAACAACAATTACACAACTAGTAACTAAATCAATAACCAGTTATATGTAGCTCAATTTCTTATATTAACCTTGCGTTCCTAGTTCGAAATACATTTTTTAAAAAATACCTGCATGTGCTACAGGCATGGCTTGTTAAATAAAACAGGATCAAAATCAACTGTACCAATACCAAATCAGTTTACTCATCTCTTCGTTAAAATTTACTTTCTACTTAATTGAAACTCTACACAGAACTGCATTGATTTATAGCATAGGCTTAACCAATGACAGATCAGGGACAGTTCAAGTATTTAATGGGAGCTGGCATTGCAACGGAGTAATTATTGACATTCATTCTCAAACTGTTTCCTTTAAATTTATCAAACATTTTCGCAGAAAATACTATTGCTATATCACTTAAAAGAAAACTTGGACTGACAATGAAAAAATCAATACAGTATCTAACTTCTAAACAGATTCTTAGTTTCTCAAGTCTGAATTGAACAATACTTCCATTTAGCTTTTACTTTAATTATAGTACAGACTCAGTTCATTTACATGGCCTTTGATGTTCAAGTTTTCATATTCTGCTACAACAAGAGAACGGGAAAAATCTGTCTCCCCCTGCCACTGTTAATTTATCACTTAATTTCCTGCATACATAGCCTATCTTCTATTAAGTCAACCAATTTTCCTTTACCAGCACAAGTCTGTATTTTATTCTTTTCACCATTTATTTCAATTGCAAGTGTGTTTCACAAGAAATAAAACATGACACTATTTTGTGTTCTAAAGGCAAAGTTTTACAAAAGGACATTTCAGTTTCATGATGATTAAGCTCAACATATTAAAGTGTAGCAAGTCGAGTGAGTTTGCAATTGAACTGCACAGTGACTCTTTGCTCCAAGTCAATTCCTGGCAGAAGTGAAATTTGTTGACAAGTATTCTCTCACTGTTTAGATCTTGAATATATGTTGATGCAAGGAAGAATTATTCTCAATGTTATAGCACATACACACATCATATCCAGAGTGTGACAATAGTGTAACACAATCAGTGCACCAAAGCAACCGTATTTAGTCCAACACCTACATGGAAAGCTGCAAGAAATATGCACAATTTCACCTTCAATCTGGGTCTAAAATATGAACACTTCAGACTTCAGGGAACCACAGGATCTAACATTTGGTAATCAACACAAACATATATTTTAACAATGGAGAATGCTCATTATTTTGATTGTCACATTTTCCTCAATAAAAGAGCTTGTTTACACAAAAACAAACCCGTACATTTTTTCCAAACATTTTCTAGCAATGACATTACATAAAGATACTTTGATAACAGAAATACTCCATTTATTATACTTTTTCTATTGAAAGGTAATTGCAAACAATCAGGGTTTTCAAAAAGCAAACATTTCACTTACAGCAAAGGGAATATCTGTTCCATAACATCAGACCTATTGCCAATGTAGTTGTTTCATATTCCTGTTTTATAAATACCTTGTGATGTTTTTTGTCAAAGGAGCTACATAAAGTAAGTTGTTGTTGCTTAAACCCAAACAGCTGGGTAGGGATGTTATCATCAGTGATTAAGAAACATGAATTCACTGATGGTATCTTAATGTGTACAATGGAACCAGCAGTAATAG